>NC_073253.2:131815416-132453333 GCF_029289425.2 Pan paniscus
ACATGTAAATCTTTTATATTTTTGGGTTTTTCCTTAGGTCACAGACTTATGGGATTACAGGGTCAAAAGCCATTATGATTGTTAAGGCACTTAACATTGCTGACATATTAAATCTGCCTAATAAGTTCAAGTGAAATGCAGGCTGTGCAAGACAATATCTCAACCAACAACAGAGTTCTTTCCTCTGGAAATTCTCTTGTAGGAGAATTAGACACATATTCAATGAATGTGGCAATCGAGGGTCTCACATATAGACTCTCCATAAAGATTGGTAATAACTTCTTTAATGGGCTTTGCTCTCTGTGTTAGCTCATTTTTCATTGCTATAAAGGAATATCTGAGAGTGGGTAATTTATAAAGGAAAGAGGTTTATTTTGGCTCATGCTTCTGCAGGCTATACAAGAAGCATAGGGCTGGCATCTGCTTCTGTTGAGGTCTCAGGAAGCTTACAATCATGGCATAAGGCAAAGGGGAAGCAAGTTTGTCACATGGAGAGAGAAAGAGCAAGACAGATGCCAGGCTCTTTTAAACAACCAGTTCTCATGTGAATTAATAGAGTGAGGACTCACTCATTACCATGGGGAGGGCACCAAACTATTCATGAGGGATCTGTCCCCATGACCAAAACACCTCCCACCAGGCCCTACCTCCAACACCGGAGATCACATTTTAACATGAGATTTGGAGGGGACAAATATCCAGACCAAATATCCTCCTCTCATTGTCCTTGTTCTAGGATCTTGCTGTTACCTGGTTGACTTGATGAGAATCTGTTAAGGCAGATCATTGTTATACTAAACACACTCTCTCTGCTATTCCATAATTCATTTCTTTGCTCACTACTCTGTTAGACTGGTTTTTGAGAAATAACATTGTCTGTATATTTTCTACTGTAAAACTACATAACTATTAATAATAGTTCACTCTGGGATTTCAGCCATCTGCTCTTAGTTTTCAAAAGAGGAAAAATTCTTCACTTTATCTAGATTGGAGAAAGGCAAGAGATCAGTGAGGGTAGGAAGAGACAGAGACTGCTTTATAATAAAGTCTTCTCTATAGTTTGTATCCTTAGATGACTCCTCTTTCCCTTCTTCTCTTTTATCATTTCTCTTTTCAAAGTAGGTCGTTATTTATTTGTTAGGTCAATACTGTGTGTCAAGTTGTGTTCTGGACTCTGAGGACAGAGAGGTGAATAACAGACATAGAGCTTATGCTCTGGGAGCTTACAAATTAGTGAAGGTGATAGATAATTAATTAAAACAAAGTTTGGTGAATAATTGGATATAGTGGAGGATCAGAACCTAGTCAAGTGGCCTGCAAAGGCCTCCACATAGAAATGGGATTTATGTTGAAACTTGAAAGGTAACAATAAACTAGCCAGACCAAAGTGGATAAAGGGAAGTGAAATGGTCATGTAGGAAGAAGGATTTCAAGCCAGGAGGAATTTAAATTTTCATTTATGATTTAAAAAAATTCTCAGGAAATTTGAAATATAAGGACACTTTCTTAAACTGGGAAAGGATAACTATAAAAAAAACCTACTGCAAGCATACTTCATAGTAGAATGTTAATGCTTTCCTACGTTGAGAATCATGTCATCAAGAGAAATTTTAAAATAACTAAATAAATAGGTGGATATACTATTTTCATGGACTGAAAAACTCAATATTATAAAGAAGTAATCTCCCTTACTTGATCTTATATTTCAATAGAATACTAGTCAATATTTCAGAATACTATTTGCGGAAGATCAAAAGCTGATTCCACAAATAAAAACCATAATGAGCTAACACTCCCTGTCCACTAGAATGATAAAATTGCAAAGACTGGCAATGCCAAATGTGATGGTGAATTTTAGATGTCAGCTTTACTGAATTAAGGATTATCTATAGATCTGGTAAAGGATTATTTCTAGGCATGTCTATGAGGATGTTTCTAGAGGAGATTGGCATATAAGTCAGGGGGCCTAGTGGGGAAGATCTGCCCTGAATGTGTGTGAGCACCATGCAATCAGCTAGGAGCCTGGATAGAACAAAAAGACAATTTTCTCCCTCTTCTGGAACTGGGATACACTTTTCTCATCTTCATGGATATCAGAACTCCAGGTTCGCTGGTTTTTAGACTCCAGGACTTATACTAGTGACCCTGCCTCATTCCCTCAAGTTCTGAGAGACTTCTGCCTTGGACATAGAATTTTATCATTGGCTTCCCTGAGTTTGAGGCCTTTGGACTTGAACTGAGCCACACTGCTGGTATCACAGGGTCTCCAGCTTGTAGATGGGCCTGGCCTGTTGTCTCCATAATCATGTAAGCCAATTCTCCTAATAAATCTCCTCTCATACATCTCTATATACATCACATTGTTTCTGTCTTTCTAGAGAATACTGACCAATACACCAAATATTTAGCAAGGATGTGAAGGACCTGGAATTCTTTCAACTGCTATTGGTGAAAGCACTTTCAATACTATTTCTCCATTGAAGTTGAGTATATACATTTTGTATGATCAATAATTTCATTCCTAGGTATATATTCCCTCACCTCCAATGCCTATAAAAGCTTCAAACTAGAAATAACCCAAACGTTCGTGATCTCTAGAGTGCATCAATAAATTCACAGTCATGCAACAAAATATCATTCAGCAGTAAAAATCAGTGAACTAAACCTACTTGCAGCAATAGGAATGAATCAGACAAATATAATACTGAGTGAAAGAATACAGGCACAAAACAATGCATGCTGTATAAGTCCAATTCAAACATAGGAAAAAGTAGTCTATTAAGTTAAATGTCTGAATAGAGTTGCCTTTTAGAAGGCATGCAGTGATGATTGGAAGGAGATATGTAAGTGACTTCTGGGGTACTGGTAATATATTATACTACCCAATTCTGTGGGTATGTTGACTTTGTGATAATTATTTAAACTATATAAGTTGAACATATTTATATGTTATACTTCACATAAAGTTATAAAAACCTATAAGAGGAAACTAAAGTGAACCTAAGACCAATTTATAGCTTTAAATGCACATGTGTGAAGAAGATGGAATAACAATGGGCTAATATCCTCTTGAATAGAAGATAAATATAAAACAAATTAAATCCAAAGGAAGTGAAAGAGGGGAATCATAGAAGAAGGATCAGAAATTAGTGAACAAGAAAAGAAATATGCAATAGCTAGGATACACAAAGTTAAAAGTTTCTTTAAAGATGAATAAAACTGACAAACCTCTGGCAAAATGAACCAAGATGTCAGCAATAAAAAGGAGATATGACTTCATATTATTCAGATATTTAAAAATAAAGGAAATTATGAAAGAGTTATGCCAATAAAATTAAAACTTCAGATGAATTGGCCAATTTCTTAAAAAACTTTATACAAAGAACAAAAAATAGAAAATTGAAGACATTAAATCCATAACTTAAAACCTTCCAAGAAAGAAAACTCCACAGACTACTTCATTTGTGATTTTTATAAAATAGTTAAAAAATAATGCTATACTTTTACAAAATCAGAGATCAAAAAAGAGGGTGTAGCTTTTTAAAAAATTTTAAAAATTTTGTATTGAGACAGGGTGTCACTATGTTGCTTAGGTTGGTCTCGAATTCCTGGGCTGCAGAAATCTGTTCGCCTCAGCCTCCCAAAGTGCTGAGATTACAGGCATGAACCACTGTACCCGGTCAAGAGGGAGTAGCTTTAATTTATTAATGCAGAATAACCTTGATAACCAAACCCGACAAAGACATTAGGGAAAAGGAGATTTTATAAGCCAGTCTCACTAACATACATTGAAGGAAAAGTCCTGAAGAAAACAGTAGTGAACCTAGATTAAATCCTCTAAATGAAAACATGGGAAAATACCTCCATGACCTAGTAGGAACAAAAAATCTTAAATGAAATGCAAGAGATAGATAAGTTGAGCTTTATTGAAATTAAAACTTCAATTCCACAAAATACATTATTATGAGAACGAAAAAGAGGGTGAGCCAGGTGTGGTGGCTCACACCTGTAATACTAGTATTTTGGGAGGCTGAGGCAGGAAGGTCGCTTGAGGCCAGGAGTTTGAGACCAATCTGAAAAACACAGTGAGACCCTATCACTACAAAAAAATTAGCTGGGCATGGTGGTCTGTGCCCGTAGTCTCAGCTATCTGGAAGACTGATGTGGGAGGATCTCTTGAGCCCAGGAGATCAAAGTTGTAGTGAGCCATGATTGTACCACTGAACTCCAGCCTGGATGATAGAGTAAGACCCTCTCTCTCTCTCTCTCAAAAAATAAATAAATAAATAATAGTAATAATTAAAAAATAAAAGGAAGATAGGAAACTGTCAGAGGCTGTTACAGTTATCCAGGGCCCTCCTTCCTTCCTGCAGGATGCTGCCTCTATTCTCTCTGCCTGGATGCTCAGTACATACACTCTTTCTGCCTAGCTACTCTAACTTGCCCTTCAAATATCAGCTCAGTCTTTCCTTCCTCTAGGAAGCTTATGTTTTCTTTCTCTCCATTAAACTTCATTGTGGGTTTCATAATATTTATGGCTCGATTATGAGAATTATCATATTTGAAGCTTTACATTTATTTGAATGCTTACTTGGTTAGTATCTGCTTCATCTACTAAATTGTGAAGATCAATCATGTCTGATTTTTGCACAATTACTGTATCTTCAGTGCTTGTATATAGGGGCTTAGTAGATATTTTTTGTTTGTTTGTTTGTTTGTTTTTTTGAGACAGTATTGCTCTGTTTCCCAGGCTGGAGTGCAGTGGCTTGATCTCGGCTCACTGCAACCTCTGCCTCCTGAGTTCAAGTGATTCACCTGCCTCAGCCTCTTGAGTAGCCAGGATTACAGGCATGTGCCACCATGCCCGGCTAATTTTGGTATTTTTAGTAGAGACGGGGTTTCATCATGTTGCCCAGGCTGATCTCAAACTCCTGACCTCAGGTGATCTGCCCGCCTTGGCCTCCCAAAGTGCTGGGATTACAGGTGTGAGCCACCGCATCCAGCCAATATTTGTTAGATGAATACGTGAACAAAGGGATAGATGAATAAATACAATTCTGCATGAGCATCAGAATAGAAGTCAGGAAAAAGTAGGGGGAAGGGTACGAATATGGCTATAAAAGGGCCATATGAGGGATCCTTATAGTGATAAAAGGGTTCCCTTATCTTGACTATATCAATGTCCATATCTGGGTGTAGTAAAATATTACTACTGGGGGAAAATGAATAAAGGGTACATGGGATCTCTCTGAATCTACAATTAACTCAAAATAAAGTTTAAAAAATAGAAGTAATGCCCAACCAATAGAAGTTGGCCTAAAACACTTTTCTCTCCATTGAGTTAAAAGGTGAAGAAAGCCCCCAAACAATTTAATGTGGCTGCTGATAGATTTCTCCATTAAATGACAACTGTCACAACAGTGGAGTCAATATGCACATCTACATTCTTCTCCTGTAAATGCTTGGCTAGAGGAAAACACTCAGATGCAATTTTTGGGAGGTATAGATGGTATCAAATTTGAGTTAAATGTTCCATACATTTTGCTACAGTTTGGGAGGAGCAAAGGGTGGCCCTTTTGAGGATGCTATATCCTCTGAAGTCATAGTCTGGCATTACTGGTATTGTAAGAGATGAGCACAGGATTCAGATCTATCTTTAAGTATCCTGGAGAAATATGTCTTCTCTTTATGCTGTGCTCAGCAGAAATACTAAATTTATGATGGAAGTGACTATAACTAGGCCCTGGTCAGAAAGTTGTCTGTGACCTGCAGAAGCCAGAGTATTTGCCATTGGTTTAGAAAGCTGAGAGAAGAGAACTTTTAATGTATCAGTGGTAGCTGGGCTCTATCCCAATTGGGAGAAAAAAATATTGCAAAAATGTCTTAGTGAGACGTTATTTGGGGACACATAAAACAGGAGAGAGACTCTATAAATGAGGTTATATTCAGAGATCTATATAGATGATCTCTATTACTTTCTCTATATATATATGCACACCCATAAACATATGTGTATTTCTTATATAATCTGAATATGACTATATATACACATATTTATAATCTTATATTAGGATTTTCTTTCTCTTTAGGCATGTTGTGGTAGTTGTGGGAGATTCCTTCTAGATTTGGTCAGTGTCTGGTTAGTATAAATGTGCATTTTTTTTCCTAAAGCATAAGGAAAATTTTATTTTAAATTCTTATAAACTAACTTTTCAAAAAATTCATTTGTGTATTTTTTATATAGTTCTTCGAGTACTTCTTTTGATTTTTCCCCTAAGTTACACCCTGCCTCCTCCTTTCTACTATTTTCTTTGATTACTATCCTCTCATAGAATTTGCAGGACAAAATAACCCTGCAATTATATATTGTAACTGCTCAATAATAGCAAGCTTAGTGCTTGAGAGCTTCACACAATGGGTTGGTACAAAGATAGGACCCCTTCAGGTCATCTCTGCTGAAGATATTTATCATCATACAGATGTGAATAGACCCATCTGAGAAAATGGTTTATGAAAAAAATAATAATTCAAAGGATGTTGGATGAGAGTGGCCAAAATTCCATGGTCCACAAACCCACTATCAAATGAGAATAACAAAATAACAGAACACATAGAAACAGCATTTGATTGTTGCTGAAATGAAAGAAGGTTTGTGGGAAGGAAGCTGAAGATCACTGAGTAGAATTAAGCCTTGTTTGGAAATCCGATTACTAAGAAATGAGAGGGAGTAAGCAGCCTATTAGATTAAAGGGCTCGTGAAAACTTATCAGCCACTCTGAGCACAGTTGCAGAGGCAGTAATGAAACCACTAAGATGTGCAAAGATAGACATAGATTTTCTGGGGGAAGAAATATCAAGAAAAATGGGGGTGAGAGTTGGCAAATACTTTCTTGCCAACCTTCAAAAGCTCTATTCTTTGCAACTAATGGATACTATGTTAGTCTTTATAAAGCTGAGCTCTAGGTAATTTTTTTTTCTTATATAACAAAGTGCCTTAGAAAATAGACCCAAAACAAAACATTGCTAGGAAAAGAACTTAAAAAACTTAGGTTGAAGATTTCAGAGGTAAGTTATTTATGGCTTTCTTAAAAATCTCTAAAACTAAGCAGAAATTATGATCAAGGTCACAATATCACATATTCAGAATAACTATGGGCTAATTGAGTTTTATGTTCTTAGGTAAAGAAAGAAAAAACAACAAAGAAAAGTGAACAGGCCTCAGAGACATGTGGTAGAGTCAACAAAAGAAAACAGGGAACCATGAACTGTCTACTGGAGACATACTTTTGATTCAAAGACACAAACAAGTTGAAAGTAAAAAAAATGGAAAAAGATATATCATGAAAACAGTAATCAAAACAGAGCTGGATGGCTACACTAAAATCAGAAAAAAATAAGCTTTAATACAAAAATTTATGCTAGAGACAAATACATTTGTAAATCCATATTCATCTAACAAAAGAGCTGCATGAAGCAAAAATTGACTTTGAATTAAAGGGAGAAATAGACAATTCAATAATAACAGTTAGATACTTCAATGACCCATTTTCAATAGTGGATAGAACAACTAGACAGAGACAAACAAGGAAACAGAAGACTTAAATAAGTATATTAAGCAACGAAACCTAACAGGTATCTATAGAATGCTCTACCCAACAACAGCAGAAACCCATTCTTCTCATGTTACATTGTCTAGATTGGCCATATATTAGGCTATAAAACAAATCTCACTAAATTTGAAACAATTGAAATCATACAGCTTTGGTGCTACAAACACAAATAAATTAAATTAGAAGTCAGTAACATGATGAGATTTGGAGAAGTTGTAAATATGTAAAATTAAACAACACACTCCTAAATAACCAATGGGTCAAAAATATAAAATTAGAAAATACTTTGAGATTAATAAAAATCAAAACATGACATACCAAAATGTACGGAATACAGCTAATGCTGTGCTTAGAGAGAAATGTACTGCTATCAGTGCTTATATTTTTTAAAAAAGGAGAAAGATTGCTGTTGATAGTTTCTTTTGCTGTGCAGAAGCTTTTTGTTTAATTAGATCCCATTGTCAATTTTTGTTTTTGTTGCATTTGGTTTTCTATGTCTCTTTCATGAAATCTTTGCCTGGTCCTATGTCCAGAGTGGTATTTCCTAGGTTATCATCCAGGATTTTTACATTTTAAGGTTTTACATTTAAGTTTTTAATCCATCTCGAGTTGATTTTTTGTATATGGTTTAAGAATTGAGTCCAGTTTCAATCATTTGCATATGGCTAGCCAGTTATTCCAGCACCGTTTATTGAATAGGCTGTCATTTTCCCATTGCCTGTTTTTGTCAACTTTGTCAAAGATCAGATGGTTGTAAGTGTGTGTCATCATTTCTGGGCTCCTATTCTGTTCTATTCTATGTGTCTGTTTTACCAGTACTGTGCTGTTTGGTTACTGTAGTCTTGTAACATAGTTTGAAGTCAAGTAATGTGATGCCTCTGGCTCTGTTATTTTTAATTAGGATTGCCTTGGCTATTCAGGCTCTTTCTTGGTTCCGAATGAATTTTAAAATAGTTTTTTTCTAATTCTGTGAAGAACATCTTTGGTAGGTTGGTAGGAATAGCAGTAGATCTATAAATTGCTTTGGGCAGTTGGTCATTTTAACAACATTTATCTTCCTATTCATGAGCATGGAATGTTTTTCCACTTGCTTGTGTAAACAGATAACCTACAGAATGAGAGAAAATATTTGCAAACTATGCATCTGACAAAGGTCTACTATTCAGCATCTGTAAGGAACTTAAACAAATTCATAAGCAAGACAACAAGCAACCCCATTAAAAAGTGGGCAAAGAACATGAACAGACACTTTTCAAAAGAAGGCATACACACGGCTAACAAGCATATACTAAATGGCCAAAATTACTAATCATTTGAAAAATGCAAATCAAAGCTGAAATGAGATACCATCTCACACCAGTCAGAATAGCTACCATTAAAAAGTCAAAAAAACAAAACAAAACAAAACAAAAAAAACCCTAAAACAGATGCTGGCAAGGTTGTGGAGAAAAGGGAATGTTTATATACTCCTGATGGGAATGTAGTTCAGCCATTGTGGAAAGCATTTGACAATTTCTGAAAGAATTTAAAACATGATTGCCATGTGACCCAGCATTCCCATTATTAGGTATATACCCAAAGGAATATAAAACATTCTACCATAAAGACACATGCAAGTATATGTTCATCACAGCACTATTCACTATAGCAAAAATATGGCATCAACCTAAATGCCTGTCAACAGTAGACTAGATAAAGGAAAATATGGTACATATACATCATGGAATACTATACAGACATAAAAGAGAACAAAATCATGTTTTTGCAGCAAAATGGAAGGAGCTAGAAGCCATTATTCTAAGTGATTAGCAGCAATAGAAAACCAAATGCTACATGTTTTCACATATAAACGTTGAACACACATGGACACAAAGAAGAGAAAAACAGACATTAGAACCTACTTGAAGGGGGAAGGGTGAAAAGAGGATGAGGATTGAAAAACTACCTATTGGGGTACTATGCTTATTACCTGGGTGATGAAATAATCTGTACATCAAACCTCCGCAACATGCAATTTACCTGTATAACAAACCTGCACATGTACCCTGAACCTAAAATAAAAGTTAAAAAAAGAGATCTCAAATAAAGAACCTAGTCTTTCATCTTAAGAAACTAGAAAATAAAAAGCAAATTAAACCTCAAATAAGAAATAAGGAAATAAAGGATAAGGCAGAAATAAAATGGAGAATAGAAAAATGATAGAGAAAATCATTCAATAAATATAGTTCAACATTTTTATGTGTCAGGCATTGTGCTAGGTGTACTTGTCACTATGTCTGTCTTATCCACTTGACTATGGGCTTCTAGTAAAGAAAAAGTTTGACTGAATTGTTTTTGTGTCTCCGGTAGTGCTTTCTACCTAATATTTAATGACATTTGCATTTGTATAATGTGGCCCATCCGATTGAATAATTAGTACTCACGGAATGGTATACTTTTATCAACAACACTCAGATGTACCTACAATCGGTTATAACTCTTTTGGTAATAATATCAATAGCTAGAAATAAGTGAATACTTTCTAAGTTGCAGACTGTACCTTAGCTCTGATGTCCACAGAAATTTGGAAAAAGGTATGAGTAATCACGGCTTGTTTTCAATACATAAAAGTCAAATGTATTTTTGTTTCTTCTACTTTTAATTCACACACAATGCTTGTACATATTTATCGGGTACCATTTGATGTTTTGATGCATGTGCACATTGTGAAAGATCAAATTAAGGTAATTTGCAAATATATCACCTCAAACATGTATCTTTTTTTGTAGTGAAAACCTTAACAATTCTCTCTTCTAGCTATTTTGAAACATACAATATATTGTTTTTAATTATAGTCACCCTACTATGTGATAGAACACCAGAACTTATTCCTCTTGTCTAATTGTAACTTAAGAAATGTCTATTTATGTCATTTGCCCATCTTTGAAATTTGATTATTTGTTTTGTTTTTGTGTTTTGCTATTGAATTGTTTGCATTCCTTATATATTCTGATTACTGATCCCTTGTCAGATGGATAGTTTAAATATATTATTCCATTCTGTGAGATATCTCTTCACTCTGTCGATTGTTTTCTTTGCTGTTCAAAAGCTTTTCGGGTTGATTTAGTCTCAATTGCCTATTTTTGCTTTAGTTTCCTGTGCTTTTGAGGTTCCATACAAAATATCTTTGCTAAGATCAATATCCTAAAGTATTTCCCCAAATGTTTTCTTCTAGCAGCTTTCTTCTTTCTAGTAATTTTAGGTCTTACATTTCATGCACATCCATGTGAAGAGACCACCAAACAGGCTTTGTGTGAGCAACATGGCTGTTTATTTCACCTGGGTGCAGGCGGGCTGAGTCCGAAAAGAGAGTCAGCAAAGGGAGATAAGGGTGGGGCCGTTTTATAGGATTTGGGTTGGTAAAGGAAAATTACAGTAAAAGGGGGTTGTTCTCTGGTGGGTAGGGGTGGGGGTCACAAGGTGCTCAGTTGGGGAGCTTCTGAGCCAGGAGAACAATTCACAGGGTTAATCACTCAGTTAAGGTGGGGCAGGAACAAATCACAATGGTGGAATATCATCAGTTAAGTCGGGGCAGGACCTTTTCACTTCTTTTGTGATTCTTCAGTTACGTCAGGCCATCTGGGCGTATACGTGCAAGTCACAGGGGATGTGATGGCTTGGCTTGGGCTCAGAGGCCTGACATTCCTGCTTTCTTATATTAATAAGAAAAATAAAACAAAATAGTGTTGAAGTGTTGGGGCGGTGAAAATTTTTGAGGGGTGGTATGGAGAGAGAATGGGCGATGTTTCTCAGAGCTGCCTCAAGTGGGATTAGGGGCAGCGTGGGAACCTAGAGTGGGAGAGATTAAGCTGAAGGGAGGTCTTGTGGTAAGGGGTGATATTGTGGGGATGTAAGAAGAAACATTTGTCATATAGAATGATTGGTGATGGCCTGGATATGGTTTTGGATGAATTGAGAAACTAAGTGGAATAACAGAAGGAGAAAAACAGGTATAAAAGGTCTAAGAATTGGGAGGACCTAGGACATCTGATTAGAGAGTGCCTAAGGAGATTCAGCATAGTCCTGCCAGCAAAGATTATTTATTTACTTCAAGAGTTAAGAGTGGCAGTTTGGGGATAGCACCAGGAGATATCAGCTGTGATGTCTTGGAGAAACAGTGTAAACCAGCAGTGTAAACAAGAGCAGGGCGTGTATGAGTAGTTGAGAATGGTGAACAGGAGTATGACTAACAGATGAGGATGAAATTTGGGCTTGAATGAAATAATGGGGGCTGTCTGTGAAGCCTTGCGGCAGTGCAGCCCAGGTAATTTGTTGAGCCTAATGGGTGTCACGGTCAGTCTAAGTGAAGGCAAAGAGAGGCTGGGATGAAGGGTGCAAAGGAATAGTAAAGAAAGCATGTCTGAGATCCAGAACAGAATAATGGGTAGTAGAGGGAGGTACTGAGGATAGGAGATTATATGGGTTTGGCACCACGGGGTGGATAGGCAAAACAATTTGGTTGATAAGGTGCAGATCTTGAACTAACTGGTAAGCCTTGTCTCGTTTTAGGACAGGTAAAATGGGGGAATTGTAAGGAGAGTTTATAGGGTTTAAAAGGCCATGCTGTAACAGGTGAGTGATAACAGGCTTTAATCTTTTTAAAGCTGCTGCGGAATGGGATACTGGCATTAAGTGGGGTAAGGGTGATTAGGTTTTAATGAGATGGCAAGTGGTGCATGATCGGTCATCAAGGAGGGAGTAGAGATATCTTATACTTGTAGGTTAAGGTGGGGGTATACAAGAGGAGGACACAAAGGAGGCTTTGGATTGGGAAGAAGGGTGGCAATGAGATACAGCTGTAGTCCAGGAATAGTCAGGGAAGCAGCTAATTTAGTTAAAGTGTCTCAGCCTAATAAGGGAACTGGGCAGGTGGGGATAACTAAAAAGGAGTGCTTAAAAGAGTATTGTCTAAGTTGGCACCAGAGTTGGGGAGTTTTAAGAGGTTTAGAAGCCTGGCTGTCAATACCCACAACAGTTATGGAGGCAAGGGAAACAGGCCCTTGAAAAGAAGGTAATGTGGCATGGGTAGCCTCCGTATTGATTAAGAAGGGGACAGGCTTACCTTCCACTGTGAGAGTTACCCATAGCTCGGCGTCCGTGTTGGTCTAGGGTGCTTCCGAGGCGATCGGGCAGTGTCAGTCTTCAGCTGCTAAGCCGAGAAGATCTGGGAAGGAGTCAGTCACAGAGCCTTGGGCCAGTGTTCCAGGGGCTCTGGGAGTGGCTTCCAGGTGAGTTGAACAGTCCGATTTTCAGTGGGGTCCCACACAGATGGGACGTGGCTTGGGAGGAATCCCGGGCGGCGGGCATTCCTTGGCCCAGTGGCCAGATTTCTGGCACATGAAGCAAGCTCCTATGGGAGGAGGTTCTGGAGGAACGCGTGGCCACTGCGGTTCAGGCGTTTGGAAGTTCTTGTGTGCTGGAGATGTGGCTGGGGTTTATCTCACAGTGGAGGCAAGGAATTGCAACTTTTTTCTATTATTGTACACCTTGAAGGCGAGGTTAATTAAATCCTGTTGTGGGGTTTGAAGGCCAGAATTTAATTTTTGGAGTTTTATTTAATGTCGGGAGCAGATTGGGTAATAAAATGTATTTTGAGAATAAGACGGCCTTTTGACCTTTTAGGGTCTAGAGCTGTAAAGTGTCTCAGGGTTGCTGCCAAATGAGCCATGAACTGGGCTGGATTTTTATATTTGATGAAAAAGAGCCTAAACACTTCTGATTTGGGATAAAGAAAAAGGAGCATTAACCTTGACTATGCCTTTAGCTCCAGCCACCTTTTTAAGAGTAAATTGCTGGGCAGGTGGGGAAGGGCTAGTCAGGGAATGAAACTATAAGCCGGACCAGGTGTGAGGAGGGGAGAGGTGGTAAAAAGATTATAGGGTGGAGGAGCAGAGGCTGAGGAAGAATTGGGACCTAGCTCGGCCTGGCGAGGAGCAGCCTGGGGAAGAAGGGAGAGGTCAGATGGGTCTGTAGAAAAGGAAGATAAGATTAGAAAGACTCAGCGATGCTTGGGGTTGGTACTGAGGGGACAGGTGGGAGGGAAAGAAGGAAGATTTGGGACGAGTTGCACTGGGCACAGAGACTAAGAAGGGACTGATGAGTAAAAGAATGCCTGGACGTCAGGCATCTCAGACCGTTTGCCTATTTTATGACAAGAATTATTTAGATTTTGCAGGATGGAAAAATTCAAAGTGCCATTTTCTGGCTATTTGGAACTACTGTTGAGTTTGTATTGGGGTCAAGCAGCATTGCAGAAGAAAATAAGGCATTTAGGTTTTAGGTCAGGTGTGAATTGAAGAGGTTTTAAGTTTTTGAGAACACAGGCCAAGGGAGTAGAAGGAGGAATGGAGGGTGGAAGGTTGCCCATAGTGAAGGAAGCAAACCTAGAGAAAAGAGAGAGTAGAGAAACGGAGAGAAGGGGTTCAGCGGTTCTCACCTTCCAGAAAAGGGGTTGGGGCACAGAGATAGATCAGGGTGCGGAAATAAGGGATTGGGGTGCAGAGATATAGGAGGTTGGGGCATGGAAATAAGGGATTGGGGCACAGAGATAAGAGGTCGGGGTGTGGAAATAAGGGATTGGGGTGCAGAGATAAGAGGTTGGGGTGTGGAAATAAGCGATTGGGGGGTTCTTGCCCCCTAGGAAAGCGGGACTTGCCACTAAGGGTGAAGGAGAAGGGGTTGAGGGATACTTGCCCCTGCCCCAGGAAAATGGGACTTGCTGCTAAGGGTGAAGGAGAAGGGGTTGAAGGGTACTTGCCTCTGCCCCAGGAAAGCAGGACTTGCTGCTAAGGGTGAAGGAGAAGGGGTTGAGGGGTACTTGCCCCTGCCCCAGGAAAGCAGGACTTGCTGCTAAGGGTGAAGGAGAAGGGGTTGAGGGGTACTTGCCCCTGCCCCAGGAAAGCGGGACTTGCCACTAAGGGTGAAGGAGAAGGGGTTGAGGGGTACTTGCCCCTGCCCCAGAAAAATGGGACATGCTGCTAAGGGTGTAGGACCAAGGCAGGCATCCCTGCGTGGTCTGACACCTTTGAAACATGTGTGAATAATCAGAGAGGTGTCCCTGCAATGATTAAACACCAAGGGAAGGCTGCCTTCCCAGTCCGTGACCGGTGCCAGAGTTTTGGGTCCACGGATAAAACGTGTCTCCTTTGTTTCTACCAAAAGAATTGAAAGGAATTGAAATTAAGAGAAGGGAGAGATAGAAATGTGGCGCCAAGATTGAAAGGTGAAAGAGGTTGAGGGATAGTGAGGGAGGTTGGAGAAGAGAGTAAAAAGAGGCTGCTTACCGGATTTGAAATTGGTGAGATGTTTCTTGGGCTGGTTGTTCTGAGGACCTGAGGTCATAGGTGGATCTTTCTCATGGAGCAAAGAACAAGAGGACAGGGTATTGATCTCCCAAGGGAGGTCCCCCGATCCGAGTCATGGCACCAAATTTCATGCACGTCCATGTGAAAAGACCACCAAACAGGCTTTGTGTGAGCAACATGGCTGTTTATTTCACCTGGGTACAGGTGGGCTGAGTCCGAAAAGAGAGTCAGCAAAGGGAGTTAAGGGTGGGGCTGTTTTATAGGATTTGGGTAGGTAAAGGAAAATTACAGTCAAAGGGGGTTGTTCTGTGGTGGGCAGGGGCGGGGGTCACAAGGTGCTCACTTGGGGAGCTTCTGAGCCAGGAGAATGATTCACAGGGTTAATCACTCAGTTAAGGTGGGGCAGGAACAAATCACAATGGTGGAATGTCATCAGTTAAGGTGGGGCAGGACCTTTTCACTTCTTTTGTGATTCTTCAGTTACTTCAGGCCACCTGGGCGTATACATGCAAGTCACAGGGGATGCGATGGCTTGGCTTGGGCTCAGAGGCTTGACATTATATTTAAGTTTTAATCCATTTTGAGTTAATTTTTGCATATGGTGAGAGATAGGGGTCTAGTTCCATGTCTGCATGTACATACTCAGTTTCCTCCACACTATTTATTGAAGGAATTGCCCTTTCCCCAACGTGTATTTTTGGCATCTATGTTGAAAATCAGTTGGTTGTAAGTCTGTGGATTTATTTCTAACTGTATTCTAGTCCCTTGGTGTATATGCCTGTTTTTATGCCACTACCATGCTATTTTGGTTATTACAGCTTTGTAGTACATTTTGAAGCCAGGTATGTGATCCCTCTAGCTTGGTTCTGTTTGCTTAAGATTGATTTGGCTATTTGGGGTCTCTTGTGGTTCCATACACATTTTAGGCTTTTTCTTTCTATTTCTATGAAGAATATCATGGATATTTTGATAGGTATTACATTGAATCTGTAGATTGTTTTGGGTAGTATGGACACTTTAACAATTCCAATTCTTTAAATCAATGAACATGGGGGTATTTTTCTGTATTCTTCTATTTATTTGTGTCCTCTTCCATTTTTCATCAATGTTTTATAGTTTTTGTTGTAGATATTTTTCACCTTCTGGGTTAGGTTTATTCTTAGGAATCTTATTTTTTTGTGCTATTGTACTGTAAATGAGATTTTCTTCTTGATTTTTAAAGATAGTTTACTAATGCCATCTAAAAATACTACTGATTATCATAAGTTGATTTTGTGTCCTGCTACTTTACTAAATTTGTTTATTAATTATAACAGGTTTTGGTGGAGTCTTTAGGGTTTTCCGTCTCTAAGATCATGTGGTCTGCAAACAGGAACGTTTTGACGTTTTTCTCTTCAATTTGGATGCCTTTTATCTCTTTCTCTTGTCTTGTTGCTCTGGCTAGGACTTCTGGTACTATGTTGAATAGAAATGATGAATATGGGCATCCTTATTTTCATGTGCATCTGTGTGAAGAGACCACCAAACAGGCTTTGTGTGAGCAATAAAGCTTTTAATCACCTGTGTGCAGGTGGGCTGAGTCCGAAAAGAGAGTCAGCAAAGCGAGATAGGGGTGGGGCCATTTTATAGGATTTGGGAAGGTAATGGAAAATTACAGTAAAAGGGGGTTGTTTTCTGGTGGGCAGGGGCAGGGGTCACAAGGTGCTCAGTGGGGGAGCTTCCAAGCCAGGAGAAGGAAATTCACAGGGTTAATCATTCAGTTAAGGTGGGGCAGGAACAAATCACAATGGTGGAATGTCATCAGTTAACACAGGGTAGGGCCTTTTCACTTCTTTTGTGATTCTTCAGGTACTTCAGGCCATCTGGGCATATACGTGCAAGTCACGGGATGCGATGGCTTGGATTGGGCTCAGAGGCCTGATATTCCTGCCTTCTTATATTAATAAGAAAAATAAAACAAAATAGTGAAGTGTTGGGGTGGTGAAAATTTTTGAGGGGTGGTATGGAGAGAGAATGGGAGATGTTTCTCAGGGCTGCTTCAAGTGGGATTAGGGGCAGCGTGGGAACCTAGGGTGGGAGAGATTAAGCTGAAGGGAGGTCTTGTAGTAAGGGGTGATATTGTGGGGATGTTAGAAGAAACATTTGTCGTATAGAATGATTGGTGATGGCCTGGATACGGTTTTGTATGAATTGAGAAACTAAATGGAATAACAGAAGGAGAAAAACAGGTATAAAAGGTCTAAGAATTGGGACAACTCAGGATATCTGATTAGAGAGTGCTTAAGGAGATTCGGCAGAGTTCTGCCAGCAAAGATTATTTATTTACTTCAAGAGTTAAGAGTGGCAGTTTGGGGATAGCACCAGGAGATATCAGCTGTGATGGCTTGGAAAAACAGTGTAAACCGGCAGTGTAAACAAGAGCAGGGCATGTATGAGTAGTTGAGAACGGTAATAGGAGTATGACTAGACAGAAAATAGTAGGGATGACAAGTTTTTTTTGGGGGGGGGGCACAGTCTAAGTTGGTCTGATGTCTGGAGTAAGACTGGGGCCTAATAAAAAGGAGCGTCTATACAGGAGTTTAAATGGGCTGTACCCTGTAGCATTCTGACAGGCCTGAATTCTGAGAAGGGAAAGTGGTAGAAGTATTGTCCAGTCCTTTTTAAGTTGGTGGCTGAGCTTGGTGAGGTGTGTTTTTAAAAGACCTTTAGTCCATTCTACTTTTCTTGAAGATGGAGGACCATAAGGGATATAAAGGTTTCACTGAATACTAAGAGCCTGAAAAACTGCTTGGCTGATTTGACTAATAAAGGCTCATCTGTTATCAGACTGTATTGAGGTGGGAAGGCTAAACTGAGGAATTATGTCTGACAGAAGGGAAGAAATGACTGCGGTGGCCTTCTCAGACCCTGTAGGAAAGGCCTTTACTTATTCAGTGAAAGTGTCTATTTAGACTAAGGTATTTTAGTTTCCTGACTCGGGCATGTTGAGTAAAGCTAATTTGCCAGTCCTGGGTGGGGGCAAATCCTCGAGCTTGATGTGTAGGGAAGGGAGGGGGCCTGAATAATCCCTGAGGAGTAGTAGAATAGCAGATGGAACACTGAGATGTTATTTCCTTGAGGATAGATTTCCAATATGGAAAGGAAATGAGAGGTTCTAAGAGGTGGGCTAGTGGCTTGTACTATAGCATAACCTACCTTTGCTGGTGTGTGGCAATTAGGCCTGGTGGAACTGCCATCAATAAATCAAGCATGATCAGGGTGAGGAACAGGAAAGAAGGAAATTTGGGGAAATGGGGTGAATGTCAGGTGGATCAGAGAGATACAGTCATGGGGGTCAGGTGTGGTATCAGGAATAATGTGGGAGGCCGGATTGAAGTCCAGGCCAGGAACAATGGTAATTGTGGGAGACTCAACAAAGAGTGAGTATAGCTGAAGGAGCCGGGAAGCAGAAAGTATATGCATCAGGTATGAAGAAGAAAATAGATTTTGGAAGTTATGAGAACTGTAGAGAGTGAGTTGAACATAGTTTGTGATTTTGAGGTCCTCTAAAAGTATTAAAACAGTGGCAGCCGCTGCATGCAGACATGAGGGCTAGGCTGAAACAGTAAGGTCAAGTTGTTTGCACAGAAAGGCTACAGGGTGCAGTCCTGGCTCCTGTGTAAAAATTCTGACCGCACTCACTATGCCTAGGAAGGAAAGGAGTTGTTGTTTTGTAAGGGATTGAGGTTTGGGAGATTAATTGGACATGATCAGCAGGGAAAGCACATATGTTTTTATGAGAATTATGCCGAGATAGGTAACAGATGAGGATAAAATTTGGGCTTGACTGAAGTAGGGGGCTGTCTATGAAGCCTTGCAGCAGTACAGCCTCAGTAATTTGCTGAGCGTAATGGGTCTCAGGGTCAGTCTAAGTGAAAGCAAAGAGAGGCTGGGATGAGGGGTGCAGGGGAATAGTGAAAAAAGCATCTTTAAGATCAAGCATGGAATAGTGAGTTGTGGAGGAAGGTATTGAGGACAAAAGAGTGTACAGGTTGGGCACCACAGGGTAGATAGGCAAAACAATTTGGTTGATAAGGTGCAGATCCTGAACTAACTTGTAAGGCTTGTCTGGTTTTAGGACACGTAAGATGGGGGAATTGTAAGGAGAGTTTATAGGCTTTAAAAGGCCATGCTGTAGCAGGCGAGTGATAACAGGCTTTAATCTTTTTAAAGCATGCTGTGGGGTGGGATATTGGCATTGAGTGGGGTAAGGGTGATTAGGTTTTAATGAGATGGTAAGGGGTGCATGATCGGTCCCCAATGAGGGAGTAGAGGTATCTTATACTTGTGGGTTAAGGTGGGGGGATACAAGAGGAGGACGCAAAGGAGACTTTGGATTGGGAAGAAGGGCGGCAATGAGATACAGCTGTAGTCCAGGAATAGTCAGGGAAGCAGATAGTTTAGTTAAAGTGTCTCAGCCTAATAAGGGAACTGGGCAGGTGGGGATAACTAAAAAGGAGTGCTTAAAAGAGTATTGTCTAAGTTGGCACCAGAGTTGGGGAGTTTTAAGAGGTTTAGAAGCCTGGCCGTCAATACCCACAACAGTTATGGAGGCAAGGGTAACAGGCCCTTGAAAAGAAGGTAATGTGGAGTGGGTAGCCTCCGTATTGATTAAGAAGGGGATGGGCTTACCTTCCACTGTGAGAGTTACCTGAAGCTTGGCGTCCGTGATGGTCTAGGGGGCTTCCGAGGCAATCGGGCAGTGTCAGTCTTCAGCCGCTAAGCCAAGAAGATCTGGGAAGGAGTCGGAGAGCCTTGGGCTAGAGCTTTAGGGGCTCTAGGAATGGCTGCCGGGTGAGCTGGGCAGTCTGATTTCCAGTGGGTCCCTGCACAGATGGGACATGGCTTGGGAGGAATCCCAGGCTGTGGGCATTCCTTGGCCCAGTGACCAGATTTCTGGCACTTGAAGCAAGATCCTGATGGAGGAAGTCTTGTAGGAATGCTTGACTGCTGCGGCTTAGGCATTTTGAAGTTCTCATATGCAAGAGGTGTGGCTGGGTTTTGTCTCACAGCAGAGGCAAGTAATTGTAACTCAGAAACGCGTTGCCGTCTGGCTGCTTCCTCTCTATTATTGTACACCTTGAAGGTGAGGTTGATTAATTCCTGTTGTGGGGTTTGAGGGCCAGATTCTAATTTTTGAAGTTTTTTCCTAATGTCAGGAGTGGATTGGGTGATAAAATGCATTTTAAGAATAAGGTGGCCTTCTGGTCCCTCTGGGTCTAGGGCGGTATAGCGTCTAAGGGTTGCTCCTAAGTGGGCCATGAACTGGGCTGGGTTTTCATCTTTACCTTGGGTAGTTTCTTTAAGTTTGTCATAATTAACAGCTTTGTAAGCTGCTTTTTTAAGCTCTTCAACTAGGGAGGAAACCATGTAATCTCGCCTAGCTATACCTGGGGAATTTGCCTGGTAGTTCCATTGGGGGTCCTCTCGGGGAACTGCTCTAATGCCTTCCTGGAGGTCTGGCTCATGAAGCCGGCAGTTATCAGCATGAGATTGGGCCAGAGAAAAAATTCTTTCCCGTGCATCTGAGGAGAGGGTAGACATCAGGATGACATTTAAGTCACTCCAGGTTAAGTTGTAGGACAGAGTTAGATATTGGAATTCCTATATATATTTAGTGGGGTCTGATGAGAAAGAGCCCAAACATTGACTGATCTGAGAGAGGTCTGATAGAGAAAAAGGTACATGTACCCTGACTGTGCCTTCAGCTCCAGCCACCTCTCTAAGAGGAAATTGTTGGGCAGGTGGGGAAGAGCTAGTCGCGGAACTAAACTGTAAGCCAGACTGGGTGTGAGGAGGGGAGGTGGTAGAAGGATTATAGGGTGAAGGAGCGGAGGCTGAGGAAGAATTGGGGGTGGAGAAAACAACATTTTTGTTGAGATTTAGTTTATTTGACTACTTGGGATAGCCAGGAGTTAAGGAGATACCTTTTAGTCATACATATCCACATGTCAAAGCCATCACATTGCAGCTATGGGTATACATTTGGGTGCCATGCACTTAATGATGAAAGTTGAGATGGGAAGATGTTGGGCATTATGGAAGAGAGAGAAAAGCAAGGGAAAGAGTAAAGGCCAAAGAGTATCAGGTGGTCAGAATGTCAAATTTTGCAGATAAGTGGGCAGCAAACTATTTTTCGTGCTTGGGTGATCACTGGCAACATTAAGGAGAACTTTTAGTCTAATGCTGGGAGTAGGGTCCAGAAATAAAAGTCCCAAGTGAGGCAAAAATAATGAGAGAGAGAGAGAGACAGAGCTCTCCATCTGGTATGGTTTATTTTGTGACTTGAACTGTGATGTGCTGTTAGGGTGGCCAGATTGAGTTAAGCTGACCAACCATCCCAGTTTGCTCGGGACAGTCCCGTTTTAGCATGAAAAATCTGCATCCCAGGAATCTCCCTAGTTCTGGGCAAGCTGGGATGGTTTGTCACCCTACAATTCTTAGGGCAACATACGGCACTTAGTAGGTTTTCAGTAAGTATTTGTTGAGTGAAAAAAAAAAAAACAAAACAGACAGATTAACATCTCTGGGGCTAAGTTCCTTAAGTTTGTAAAATGAGGTTAGAAATATCTGTAGTAGCCAGCACATGAGGTTATTTTGACAACCAGATGTTTCGGCACCAAATTTCATGCGCGCCCCTGTGAAGAGACCACCAAACAGGCTTTGTGTGAGCAACAAAAAACGGCACCAAATTTCATGCGCGTCCGCGTGAAGAGACCACCAAACAGGCTTTGTGTGAGCAACATGGCTGTTTATTTCACCTGGGTGCAGGCGGGCTGAGTCCGAAAAGAGAGTCAGCGAAGGGAGATGAGTGTGGGGCTGTTTTATAGGATTTGGGTAGGTAAAGGAAAATTACAGTCAAAGGGGGTTTGTTCTCTGGTGGGCAGGAGTGGGGGTCGCAAGGTGTTCAGTGGGGGTGCTTTTTGAGCCAGGATGAGGCAGGAAAAGGATTTTCACAAGGTAATATCATCAGTTAAGGCAAGGACCAGCCATTTACACTTCTTTTGTGGTGGAATGTCATCAGTTAAGGTGGGGCAGGGCATATTCACTTCTTTTGTGATTCTTCAGTTACTTCAGGCCATCTGGGCGTATACATGCAGGTCACAGGGGATGCGATGGCTTGGCTTGGGCTCAGAGGCCTGACACTTATAGACCTTAGAAGAAAAACTTTCAACCTTTCATTATTCACTGAGATATTAGCTATGGATATGTCATATATGGCTTTTATCATTTTCAGGCACATATCTTCCGTGCCTAATTTGTTGAGACTTTTTATCATGAAGGGATGTTGAATTTTGTCAATTGTTTTGTCTGCATTTATTGAAATAATAGTATAATTTTTGCTCTTCGTTTTGTTAATATGATGAATAATATTTATTGATTTGCAAATGTTGAACCATCCTTGCTTCCATAGGATGAACCATACTTAATCATGGTGAATTATTTTTTTAATGTGCTATAGAATTCAGTTTGCTATTTTGTTGAGGACTTTTGCCTCTGTATTTATCAGAGATATTGGCCTACAGATTTCTTTTTTGTGATTGTTGTGCCCTTGTATAGCTGGAATAAGGATAATGCCAGCCGTATAGAATGATTTTGGAAGAATTCTGTCCTCTTTAATTTTCTGGAGTAGATTGAGAATAACTGGTATTAGTTCTTCAAGTGTTAGAATTCTGCAATGAAGCCATCAGGTCCTGGGCTTTTCTTTGATAGAAATTTTTTTAATTAATAATTCAATCTTGTAACTCATTATTAGTCTGTTCAGATTTTCTGTTTCTTCATGATTCAATCTTGGTAAGTTGTATTTGTTCAGGAATTTATCCATTTCTGATAGGTTCTCTAATTTTCTGGCATATAGTTGTTAATAATAGCCTCAGATGATCCTTTGTATTTCTGTGGAATTAGTCATAACATCTCCTTTTAGTCTTTGATTTTATTTATCTGAGTCTTTTCTTTTTTTCCCCAATTAGTCTGTCTAAAAGTTTATGTGTTTTGTTTATTTTTTTAAAAAGCAACTCTTCATTAACTTTTGCACTTTTAATTCTTAGTTTCATTGATTTGTTTTATCTTTATGACTTATTTCCTTCTACTAAGTAAGGGTTTTGTTTGTCCTTGTTTTTCTTACTCCTTGAGGTGCAATATTAGATTTTATATTTGAGACTTTTCTTCTTCTTTGATGTAAATGCATTGCTATAAATTTTCCCTCTGAGTACTACTTTTGCTGTATCCCATAGGTTTTGGTATGTGTGCTTCCATTCTCTTTTGTTTCTAGAAGTTTTTTAAATTTCCCTTTTAATATTTTTATAATTCATTCGTTGTTCAGGAGCATGTTTTTTAAAATTTCCATGTATCTGTATGGTTTGCAAAGTTCCTCTTGTTATTGATTTCTACTTCCATACCATTGTAGTAAGCACCAATTCTTAATACAATTTCAATTTTTTACAATTTGTTGAGACTTATTTTGTGGCCCACTAAATGGTTTATCTTGGATGATGTTACACGTGCCCTAGAGAATAATGTATATTCTACTAATGTTGGATGGAAAGTTCTGTATATATCCTTAGGTCCATTTTGTCTTAAGTATAGCTCAATTTCAGTAGTTTCTTAATTTTCTGTCTGCTTAATCTGTCCATTGTTGGAAGTAGGGTATTGAAGTCCACAACTATTATTGTTTTGCTATCTGTTTCTCCCTTCATGTTCATTAACGTTTGCTTCATTAGGTGCTCCAATATTGTGTGCATATATATTTACAATTGTTATGTCTTCTTGATAAGCTGGTGCTTCATCATTAAATGATGACGTTTGTCTCTTGTGGCAGTTTTTGACTTGAAGTCTATTTTACATGACATAAATATAGTCACCTCTGCTCTATTTTGGTTACCATTTTCATGAAATATCTTCTTCCTCCCATTTACTTTCAGCCTATGTGTGTCCTTAAGGTTTAGGTGTGAATCTCTCAAAGGTAGAATATATTTGGATCTTCTTTTTGTAAAATGCATTTAGCCCCTCTGTGTCCTTGGATTGGAGAATTTAGTTAATTTACGTTCAAAGTAATTATTAATAGGTAAGAACGTACTACTGTCAGGTTGTTAATTTCCTACTGGTTGTTTTGTAAATGCTTTGTTCCTTTTTTCCTCTCTTGTTTATCTTTGTGATTTGCTGATTTTCTTCAGTGTTAATTTTGATTTTTTTATTATACATGTATTTGCTATAGTTTTATTGCCTCATAAACATCATGAGGTTATCATAGAACATCTTATAGTTAATAATAGACAATTTGACATTGATAACTTCAGTCACATACAAAAACTCTATGCTTTTACCCTTCTCCCCACAATTTATAATTTCGATGTCACAATTTATATTTTATATTACATATTTCTTAACAATTTGTTGCAACTATTATTACTTTTGACTGTTTTGACTTTTAACCTTCACACTAGATATATGTGTGAATTATAAAACGTCATAACAGTATTGGTCTATTTTGGACTTGACTATATATTTACCTTTATCAGTGAACTTTTTACTTTCATATGTTTTCATGTTAGTGATTAGTATCTTTTCATTTCTACTTTAAGAACTCCCTTACGCATTTCTTATAGGATAGGTTTAGTGATGATATAGTCTCTCAACTTTTGCTTATCTGGAAAATACTTTTTTTTTCCCTTTATTTCTGAAGTACCTCCTTGCTGGGTATAGTATTCTTCACTAGCAATTTTTTTTTCTTTTGGCATTTAAATGCATCATCCCATTCTTTCCTGGCCTGGAGGATTTCTTCTGAGAAATCAGCTGATAGTTTAATAGAGATTCCCTTATACATGATTTGATGCTTTTCTCTTGCTGCTTTTAAAATTGTCTGTTTGTCTTTGACTTTTGGCAATTTAATTAAATGTGCCTCAGTGAGGACTTCTTTGTGTTAAGTCTGTTTGGGAATCCTTGAGTTTTATGCATCTGGCTGTCCACATCTCTTCCAAAACTTAGAAACTTTTCAACAATTATTTCATTAAGTAAGCTTTCTGTTCCTATGTTTGTCTTTCCTCCTTCTTGAATTCCTATGAATGTTTGTTTGCTCAGCGGTGTTCCATAAATCCTGTAGGATCTCTTCAATCTTTTTCATTCTTTTTTTTTTCCTTCTAACTGGGTAACTTCAAAAGATTTATCTTCAAGTTCAGAGATTCTTCTGCTTGATCCAGTCTGCTGTTGAAGGTCTCTATCATATTTTTTTATTTCATTCAATGAATTGTTTAAATAAAAGATTTCTGTTTGATTCCTTTTTATGACATGTAACTTTTAAGTTTTTCATTCAGATCATGATTTTTTTTTCTGATTTTGTTGAATTGTCTGTCTTCTCTTGTATCTTGCTGAGTTTCCTTAAAATCATTATTTTGAGTTTCTCTTCAGGCACTTCATAGATTTCTTTTTCTTTGAGGTCAATTCCTAGAGCATAATTATGTACTTTTGGTGTTCTTATATTCCCTTGATTTTTGACGTTTCTTGTGTTCCAGCATTGATGTCTCCCCATCCAATGGAACAATTATCTCTTCGGAACTTTACAGGGTGGATTTTTTCAAGAAAGACTTTCACATGGAGAAAGGTCTTAGTGTGCTGGTTGGGAAGGGTGTAGTGGTTCTATTTTTGAGTAGATGCAGTGGTATAGCCTCCATGCAGTTTCTTCAACTGAAACCAATATCAGTGAGGACTGTGAGTGTCTTAGTGGCCTAGGCTGTAGGAGTTTATGGCAGCAATGGCAGCAGCATAGATTGTTAGGGTCCACAGTGGCAAGGGCTTTTGGGACCCTCCTATTCTTGTTTTCCCTGCAATGGGAAGATTTAACTGAAGGGTCTTAGGCTCAGGGCCTCATGAACCTATTGTGGTACTTGGGACTTAAGGTTCAGGTTCACTCTTAGAGGCAGGGCTGAATGTAGATTGTCTATAGTGCTAGTTAGCTATGACTCTGAGGCCCCTTAAAGCAGCCTGGGCACTGGGGCTGGGTTATAGCTGTGAATCTGACCATATGGGGTGGGGCACAGCACTGGCCAAACTTTGGGGAAAAATGAGTGGTTTGGAGGTTTGGGCCCAGAAAGCTACAGCTACAATTCAGGAACCAGAGCCAATAGGGCACTGTGGCAATTCAGATCCTGAGGGATGAGTTATTGTATACTGATCACTCTGGACCCTATACAATACCTCATCACCCAGGCATGATATGACTTGGAAGTACCCTAGACTTTCTGAGGTAGGTACGGTAGCAACAAGGATCCCAGAATGGCAGAACACAGCCGTCACTTGAGCTGTGGAGGGCAGTGAGCACAGTGATGACTTCACTCCCCATGGAGGAGGGTGTCTCAGCTCAGACTCTAGAAGACTAATTCAAGTTCAAGGAAGCAGGGCACTAGAGTTGTTTGGCCTGAGGACCAGTGTCTCAGCTCAGCCACTTCTCAGTTTCCCTGGATGAGGGGTACCACATCATCTCAGTTCTGGGATGCCTGACTGCTTGGCTCAGCAAGCCTCTGGGCCTCATCCCCAAGAGGCAATGGGCCACTTCAGCTCAGGCCTTGGGGACATGACTTCTCTGGGAAGCCAAGGTACCATCTTCCCAGGAGGCAGGCACCACTTCAGCTCAGACACAGAAAGACAAGACATACAGCGACTAGGAGGAGTAGATGGAGCAGTTCTGCCAAGGAGCTGTTTCCTTGGGAGACAGTGAACAGCTTCAGCTCTAGTCCCAAGAAATAAGGTGCAGAAGTTACTGGGTGGCAGGGGTCAGGTAGATGGAGCAACTCAGCCAAGGCATGTTTCTCCAGGAGAGAGTGCACGGCTTCAGCTCAGGCCCTGAGGGGCAAGGCACAGCAGTGACTAGGAAGGGTAGATGAGGCAGCTTCAAGGCCACGTGCCACCATGGGCTAGGATGTAGCGGCAGCTTGGCTGAGAGATGGTGAGCCACCAGACAGGGGAGGTTCAGTGGTGACTAAAACGCAGGAATGGAATGGTGTTGTGGCCATTCACTCCTGGAGGAGAACACACTCCAGCAGTAGTTCCAGTTCCAAGATGGCATAGTGCAGTAGCCACATGGGCCACACAGGGTTGGGGCACAGTGTCAGCTCCTTCCCTTGGAGAAACACAGCTGTGTGGCTCTAGGCAGATCCCTCAGCTGGCCTTAGTGACTGTGGGAACTGCAGGGGTCCCTAGTGGTAAGGACTGTAGGTGTCCCAGGTATTAATGGGGGCTGCTGGGATCTGTTTATCTTTTACCCACAGGGAGAAGTCCCTCCTGGTTCTAAGCTGATCCTCACTGGGGGATAGGGTGGCAGAGGCCAGGTGTTCCCTTTGGTTCTCAATGTGGCCATCCTGGGTTTCTGTGCTCTACAAAGACTTTTAGACTCTTTTGATGAACTCTAGTGCTCTCCTTTAGTTACTTTCGTCAAAATGTGGTTTATTCATTGTTTTGGCCATCTTGGTTGTGGGGGAAGAACACTAGAAGCTTCTAGCCAGCCATCTTGCTGACATCACCTCGAGTTTACTGACCTTTTTATAAATGAGAGGACTGAAGTTTGAGTTCTAGGTCAAGGACACATAGTAATAAGCGTGTTAAAGAAGAGTTTTAAGCCAAAGCCTGTAGTACTATTCCCACCATACCATGCTAAGTATTAAAGTAAAGCCTCGCTTGCAATTGGACAGATTATTGGGTACAAACAAGACACTAAAGGAATCCTTGTCCCAATGTGCTCAAATAAGTGACCTCTGAGAGCAGCTGTCCAGGCAGGCACAGCTCTCCATGAGGGATGCCTGTGGCAAGCTCTCTAACAGTGGCTGCTGCCTGTCGTGGACAGCTAACTTCCAGATCTCAATGCTGACAACCCATGTAAGGCCTCCCAAAATTGATTTTCCCCTGTATAATGGCTTTTGTACCCTTTAGCAACCCAGGCTTATTTTTTGATTGAACTAGACCCTAGTAATTTCCAGACTTAATGGATTTCAGAAGTTTTGAAATGCTGAACTGTTAGAGAAATACACAACCTACATGTGGCCACAGAGAATCTTCCTCATAAGCCAACTGCACTCTAAATATTGAAATGTCATTTTCACAGCTATGCAGTTTTTGCAGATTTTTCAAAATGGTTGACATTAGCAAAAAAACTCTTGCTATTAAAAAACTGCATAATGTTTTGTTAATGAAAATGTGAATAAAAATGTCTCTAATGTCACTTGTCCCTAATTAAATTTTTCACAAGAATGTTGTCAGCAACATACTGTGATTCTGTTAAATAGGAAAAGGAGTTACATTATATGGCTTAACAATGTTCCTGGAGTTACTTCCATAAGGAAAAGTGATTAGAGCCATTCCAGCTAATGACCACAATGTACAATAGTCATCTGAAGTAAGCATCCTCAGATTGCAATCAACAGTTCCACATAATAGCAAATTTGAAATTTTATCTGGTTTCTGGGTTTATCTTAGTTGGTGCCTCATTTTATGTTTCCCTGTGATTTAATACCAAGTGTCTGTGTTGCAAAGTTTTGTTTTGTTTTAAACTTTCAAAATTGAGGCACAACATGCACAGACAGGTGTATAAATCTTCAGTGAACAACTTAATAAATGTTTGCATATGTATATGTCTGTATAGTTACCACCCAGGTCAAGTTATAGAATATTTTCAGCACCCAAGAAAGGTCATTTGTGCCCCTTTTCAGTCAACAACATCTTCAGAGGTCACCATATTTTTCCTTCTATCGTTATGTATTTGTTTTGCTTGCTCTTGAGCTGCATAGCAGTACGCTTTTTGCTTCTGGTTTCTTTTGCATAATACTGTTCCTGTGAGATTAATTCATGGTGCATGTGGCAGTAGTTCATTCTTCTTTGTTCTGTGTAGTATTCCATCATACCACGTTTACTTTTAAGAATCATAGCTGGCCAGGCACAGTGACTCAGGCCTGTATTCCCAGCACTTTGGGAGGCCGAGGCAGGTGGATCACCTGAGGTTGAGAGTTCAAAACCAGCCTGGCCATCATGGTGAAACCCTGTCTCTACCAAAAATACAAAAATTAGAAGGGCCTGGTGGCAAGTGCCTGTAATCCCAGCTACTCAGGGAGGCTAAGGCACAAGAATCACTTGACTCCCAGAGGCAGAGCTTGCAGTGAGCCAAGATCCCACTACTGCACTCCAGCCTGGGCCACAGAGCAAGACTCCGTCTCAAAAAACAAAAACAAAAAAACATAGCCAAGCTAATCACAGACTCACTCAATGTGGGGTGAACCTCTCCATCACTGCCTGCAAAGGATAAATTAAATTTTTAAAAATGCTACCATCTTATCTCCTCCTACAGAGAGGAAAGAACCGCCATCATCTACCCAGAAAAATTTCATCTCACATAGGCAGACGAGTCAGCCCTTTATTGGGTCAGGGCAATTTTACTTGTCAAACAACTGCCTCTATGATGCTTTGCAATATCCAGGGATCTCTGATAAGAAGGTGGTATTGTTAATTGACAAGCATGGAAGAAAATATTGCCTGTTTGATTCATAATCAGTAAATCATATTTAGCGATATAAATATCACCAGCAGTTTGAAGAGGAGATAGTTGCTAGGAGCAGTTCACTTAAGTCAAGCATTGATAGTACTCAGGCCTGAGTCACACTGATGCTCGGTGCAGAGACCCAGGTAGAATGTATGAGGACCATAAAGAAAGAGGCTCCACAGACAGTACTCACCACAAACATAAAGGAGCAGAACAAAAGAAGATGGATAATGAGCTTTAACAAATGAAACTTTTGCTAAGGTAGATTTTACATAGAAATACAATAGTGTTATGTATCTGGACACATATAGAAACACAGGGGTAGAGATCAACAGAGAAATCAGAGCTTAGAATATCTCTTAACACTTAAGGCTTGTTTTTACAATCTTGTAGGAGATTGAAACATTCTGGTTTCAGCCTGCCATAAAGTAAGTGCATGGAAGTCCAGACCTTATCAGTGCATTGTCATAGTGAAAGCCAGTCATCCAAGTATTTATGAAAACTAGAAGCAGAGGAACATTTGATGAAAGAGAAAAAAAAGGAGGATGTTATAAGATTCATACGTAATGAAAGGATGAACTTGAGAGAGCAGAGTTTTTAAACTACTTTAGCTCTACCATTTCAATTTTATTAATAAAATAAATACTTAATCGTGTCTATGACTTACTAATTTGTTCATTCAGCTAGTTTTATTGAGCATCTTCCATACACCAAAACAGAGAAAGAGCCTTGTAAGTAGCAATGCCCTTTGTCGAAGGCAGCTACCCTGAATCTGCATCTTTATTTTCCAAGGACATTTTTTTTCCCTGTAGCTGTTTTTGCTGCCTGCACTTTCAAGTCTGTAACTATATTTACAGTTTTCTTTTTGCCTTTGACATTTGCACTTCTCAACTCAATGCTTCAGTAACTCTCCATGCCCTTTACATATCCTGCAGCTAATAACTATGCTGCTTACTTAAGAAGTTACAAGGAGCCTCAAGTTGGAATGCTTTGAGAAATATGAGCCAACAGCTCCTATTCCCTGACTGCATTTTCTGAGCATGGTTTGCAAAGTAGAAGCTTTGGGGAATGCTTAGGTGTGGGAAGAAGGAAAAGGAGGCATCTGCCTAAAATTTGAAGTTCTTGTAATGAAGCCCCTGGACTTTTAAAGTCCCCTATAATAAGAGAGGAACAATTTCCTTCATTAATTAGTCATAGATGGTTTGAGAAACTTTGCCTACTATGCAAATCGCACAGTGCTCAGGACAGGAAATTCAAGAAGAGATGTCATTCTGGAGCTCAGCTGGGTTCATTCTGGCTTGAGAAAGAAGGTTCTAGGAGGAGGAATGGAGAAGACATAATGGACCAAGAGAATTGATCTTGAAAACAGAGAGAAAGCATCAGACTGCAGTTGAAGTTACAATGTTACAACATGTGTCCCATTTGTTGAGCACTTATGTGTCAAACCCTGTGTCAGTCCAAGAGCATGTAGTATAAACTTCCCAACAACCCTACGGGGGCAGTTACCATTATTTTTGTCATATCAAAAATGAAGAGACTGAAGGTCAGATGTTTTCTGTAGATCACAGAACTGGTAAGTAGCGGAGCTGCAACTCAAACTCAGGCCCGAGCGACCCCAGAACCCACGGTTTTAGCCATGTGCCATGTTATCTCCATGTTATCTCTTTGTTGAGATAAGGGAAGATACACAGGACAGGGTGATTTTCACTGGAAAGTGAAGGTGGTCAGGGGCAGGGGTACCTGCATGTCTGGAGATGGAGAATGGAAGGATGAGTCTTTGGCTTTTATAAAAGCCAGTGTTCTCTGAAAACCTCATAATACCCAGTATGTCAGGCAGCTCTACTTGTGGATATCACTGCCAATCAAAACTTGGATACGTCCTTCTAAGGAACCCTGGTTTTCTCATCTCTGTTCCTCAACCACTCTGAAGCTAAGCAAGAACCTCTTTAACTGGAGCAGCTTGTTAACCTTCCAGAGAGCTCTCTTGCTTCTGACACCTTGACTGCCTCTCATCATGCTGCTGATGTTATTATTCTCCTTTCACAGTGGAGACTGAGCCACAGGAGCCTACACAGAATCTGAACTAGACGGGTTCCTGCCCCTGTCTTCTTCCTCAGGCTGGCACAGTTATTTGTGGTTCCATCTATGTAAGCATAGAACAAAGAACCAGTGTAAATTTTGGTCAGAATTTAAATTAGATTCCAGAAGGTTCACAAACTTGCCTTCCTCTTTCTCTTCCTCTCTTTCCCCTCCTTCTCCTCCTTCCTCTTTTTTATTGCTTTTGTTTTTCCTTTTAAGAAAACTGATCTGAAAGATTCAATGCACTTGGTCATTAGAGTCCTTCTAGAGCCAGATCCATGAACTGTTTCTGAGAGACGCAGAGAGCAGTGGCTCATCCAGCCAAGTTGAAGACCCTGGCATGGGCAGAGCAGCAAAGACCCCCAGAGTGTCTGGAATCACTAAGAATTGCTGCATGCCCACAGCTGGCTGTATCCACTAGAGTTGGGCTATGGTCTTATCCTAAAAAGCACTGACCCTTTACCATGTGCCAACTCTGCCAGGAGCTAGGCTGTGTGCTGGGGATTTGGAGTTAAATAAAACATAATTCAGGTGAAGTGTGTGGGGGGATAAGCATCGTAACAACGTGCTCTTGATGTGCTAAGATAAAGTGCAAAATCAACTGTGTCAATAATATACTACAGCACTGCTGAAGAAAAAAGAATCGATCATGCATTGGGTAAGGAGAAGAATTGGGGGAAGCTGTTTGTGTTGGGCTTGGAGTGGTATGAGTAGAATTCTACAGCAGGAGCATTATAGATAAAGGCGAGAAAACAGGAATGGTCTGAAAATAATAATGTCAAAGACGGTTCTGTGATTTTAATACTTAAAGCATGATCCATGTATTTCTTTATTCAGGAAATTATTTGCTGAATAACTTGTGCCAAGAGCTAGCTAGTTACTGAGTACACAGCATTGAGCAAGACTGGCCAGCTCCATGTCCATGGAGGGGGAAGTCTCATGGAGGGAGATAGAAGAGAATATGCCATTTACACAGTCATTTCTTTGTTAACGGTCATGATAAATAAAAGTAAAGTGGTGCCACAAATGTGCCTAGAAAAGGGCCTGATCTTGTCTTTGGAATATGGAAATGCAGTTAGGATGTGTTTCCTCAAGGAAGTGACACTTGTGTTGAGATCCAGAAGATGATTAGAAATTAGTTAAATGAAAGAAGCACATCCTGACACAGAGAGGTTTTATGCTCTGAATTTTGTCCCCCCAAAATTTATATGTTGAAGCCCTAAGCCTAGTACCTCAGAATGTAACTGCATTTGGAGATAGGGTCTTAAATGTGGTGGTTGGGTTAAAATGAGGCCATTAGGGTGGGCCTAATCCCATCTAATTGGTGTCTCTACAAGAGGAAATGTGGATGTACAAAGAGTGACCAGCGATGCATGTGCACAGAGGAAAGTCCATGTGAAGAAACAGCAAGAAGAGAGCCATCTGCAAGCCAAGGAGACGGGCCCAAGAATAATGCAAATAATAATTGCCACCCTCTACAACTGTGAAAATTAAATTCCTGTTGCTTAAGCCACCCAGTTGAGGTATTTTATTCTGGCTGCCCTGTTTGTTATGGGTTCTGCTTGAAGATGGGGAAGATGGTCAGTGTGGCTTATGACATTCCTTCAGTCTGTGGCTTGGGTAAGTCTGTCTCCTATTCTTGGGACTGGGAGTTGCCTCCTGTAATACAAATGCCTTGGACTGATCATTCATCTCTGAGGTTCCTTCTGGGTTTTTGATGCTGTAAATTCAAAGACTTAAACTCTTATAATTCCAGGACCCTAGGAAAGAAATGGGCAAGATGATTATTTGAGAATCCCTTAATAAAACTCAGAACACTGGAAAAATTCTTGATTCATCAAGTCTAACAGTGGATGATCAATAAATGTTTGTTGAAAGAATGGACACTTGGATGAATAAACCAACATTTATCAATAGGTTGAAGGATAGCTAGCTAGGTAGAGAGAATTCTGATGCTAATATGCAAAACAGTAAACTATTTTCTTTCAACTTCTTGAGGTATTGCTCCTCACAAGAGGGCATTAGCTGCGAGGGTCTGCCCGCAGACCCTGACCCAAACAACGGATGGATAAAACGTACACTGACACACAGATATTCTGTTTTGCCAGTCCTGCTGAATGTCTGACCGCCTACACCAAGAGAGGTTTGTCACTGCGGCCAGCCCCGATTAGCTCAGGAGGCTTGCATTTATTCATTAAGATTAGCTAACAAAAGCTTGAGTTAACGCCATTAGAGGTTAATTGACATTGAGGACTTTCTGAGTAAAAAGTATACATCAAAGGCTTAAGGCTTAAGACCACATGAGTAAACAAGCTAACTAGATAACTTCCCCACATCCTGTTGTTTACTACTCTAACCTATGTAACTAAAGGTAATGTGACCAGGCTGCCTTCTGCCCGGTCTATTACCGAAGTCATATGAAAACCCCAAAAGGGTTTTGTGGCTATCATAACGAATATTTTTCCCACCAGCCTGATCAAATTCCAACAAGTTTTATTTTAGAATCATGGGGTGCATGGGCAGGTTTGTTAAAAAGTTATACTGCATTATGGTGGAGTTTGGGGTATGATTGAACCTGTCACTCAGGTAGTGGGAATAGAACACAATAAGTAGTTTTTCAGCCCTTGCCCTGTTCTCTGTCTCTCCCCTCTAGTAGACTGCAGTGTCTATTTTTCCTATGTTTATGTCCATGTGTATCCAATGTTCAGCTCCCACTTACAAATGATAATATCTGGTATTTTGTTTTCTGTTTCTGCATTGCATTAGTTTATTTAGAATAATGGCCTTCAACTGCATCCATGTTGCTGTAAATACATGGTTTCACTTTTTATGGCTGTATAGCATTTCATGGTATATATCTATCACATTGTCTTCATCCAGTCCACCACTGATGGGCACCTGAGTTGATCCCATTCAGAGGCAAAGCCAGCTGGACTTCCTGGATCCATTGGGGACTTGGAGAACTTTTCTGTCTTACAAGGAGATTGTAAAATGCACAAATCAGTGCTCTGTAGCTAGCAAGAGGTTTGTAAAATGCACCAATCAGCACTCTGTAAAAATACACCAATCAGTGCTCTGTAGCTAGCAAGAAGTTTGTAAAATGGACCAATCAGTGCTCTGTAAAATGGACCAATCAGCAGGAGTCTAAGAGTAGCCAATCACGGGGAGGATTGAAAAAAGGGCGTAGGACAGAAACAGGACATGAGAGGGGACAAATAAGGAAATAAAAGCAGGCCACCCCAGCCAGAAGCAGCAACCTGCTCAGGTCCCCTTCCATGCTGTGGAAGCTTTGTTCTTTCGCTCTTCACAATAAATCTTGCTGCTGCTCACTCTTTGGGTCCGTGCCAACTTTAAGAGCTGTAACACTCACTGCAAAGGTCCACAGCTCCATTCTTGAAGTCAGTGAGACCACGAACCCACCAGAAGGAACCAACTCTGGACACACCAACTTTTTAGTATTGTGAATAGTGCTATAATTAACATATGGGTGTGTGTGCCCTTTTGGCTATATACCCATTAATAGGATTTTCCTTTGGGTATATGCCCTTTAATAGCATTGCTGGGTCAAATGGTAGTTCTGTCTTAAGTTCTTTGAGCAATCTCCAAACTGCTCTCCAGAGTGGCTGAGCTAATTTACATTCCCACCATTGTCCCCTCTTCTCCACAGCCTCACCAACATCTATTTTTTTTGGACTTTTTTAGCAAAAGCCATTCTTACTGGTGTGAGATGGTATCTCATTGTGGTTTTGATTTGCATTTCTCTGATGAGTAGTGGTGATGAGCATTTTTTCATGTTTGTTGGCCGCATGTATGTCTTCTTTTGAGAAGTGTCTTTTCATGTCCTTTGCCCACTTTTTAATGTGGTTATTTTCATGCACGTCCGTGTGAAGAGACCACCAAACAGGCTTTGTGTGAGCAACATGGCTGTTTATTTCACCTGGGTGCAGGCGAGCTGAGTCTGAAAAGAGAGCCAGCGAAGGGAGATAAGGGTGGGGCCATTTTATAGGATTTGGGTAGGTAAAGGAAAATTACAGTCAAAGGGTGTTTGTTCTCTGGCGGGCAGGAGTGGGGGGTCACAAGGTGCTCAGTGGGGGTGCTTTTTCAGCCAGGATGAGCCAGGAAAAGGACTTTCACAAGGTAATGTCATCACTTAAGGCAAGGACCGGCCATTAACACTTCTTTTGTGGTGCAATGTCTTCAGTTAAGGTGGGGCAGGACCTTTTCACTTCTTTTGTGATTCTTCAGTTACTTCAGGCCATCTGGGTGTACACCTGCAAGTCACAGGGGATGCGATGGCTTGGCTTGGGCTCAGAGGCTTGACATTCCTGCCTTATATTAATAAGAAAAATAAAACAAAATAGTGTTGAAGTGTTGAGGCGGCAAAAATTTTTGGGGGGTGATATGGAGAGAGAATGGGCAATGTTTCTCAGGGCTGCTTCAAGCGGGATTAGGGGCAGCATGGGAACCTAGAGTGGGAGAGATTAAGCTGAAGGGAGGTCTTGTGGTAAGGGGTGATATTGTGGGAATGTTAGAAGAAACATTTGTCGTATAGAATGATTGGTGATGGCCTGGATACGGTTTTGGATGAATTGAGAAACTAAATGGAATAACAGAAGGAGAAAAACAGGTATAAAAGGTCTAAGAATTGTGACGACTCAGGATATCCGATTAGAGAGTGCCTAAGGAGATTCAGCATAGTCCTGCCAGCAAAGATTATTTATTTACTTCAAGAGTTAAGAGTGGCAGTTTGGGGATAGCACCAGGAGATATCAGCTGTGATGGCTTGGAGAAACAGTGTAAACCGGCAGCGTAAACAAGAGCAGGGCGTGTATGAGTAGTTGAGAATGGTGAATAGGAGTATGACTAGACAGAAGATAGTAGGGATGACAAGTTTTTTGGGGGGCACAGTCTAAGTTGGTCTGGTGTCTGGAATGAGACTGGGGCCTAATAAAAAGGAGCGCCTATATAGGAGCTTAAATGGGCTGTATCCTGTAGCATTCCGAGGATTGGCCTGAATTCTGAGAAGGGATAGTGGTAAAAGTATTGTCCAGTCCTTTTTAAGTTGGTGGCTGAGCTTGGTGAGGTGTGTTTTTAAAAGACCTTTAGTCCATTCTACTTTTCTTGAAGACAGAGGACCGTAAGGGATATAAAGGTTTCACTGAATACTAAGAGCCTGAAAAACTGCTTGGCTGATTTGACTAATAAAGGCTCGTCTGTTATCCGACTGTATTGAGGTGGGAAGGCTAAACTGAGGAATTATGTCTGACAGAAGGGAAGAAATGACTGCGGTGGCCTTCTCAGACCCTGTAGGAAAGGCCTCTACCTATCCAGTGAAAGTATCTATCTAGACTAAGAGGTATTTTAGTTATCTGGCTTAGGGCATGTTGAGTAAAGCTAATTTGCCAGTCCTGGGTGGGGGCAAATCCTCGAGCTTGATGTGTAGGGAAGGGAGGGGGCCTGAATAATCCCTGAGGAGTAGTAGAGTAGCAGATGGAACACTGAGAAATTATTTCCTTGAGGATAGATTTCCACGATGGAAAGGAAATGAGAGGTTCTAAGAGGTGGGCTAGTGGCTTGTAATATAGCATAACCTGCCTTTGCTGGTGTGTGGCAATTAGGCCTGGTGGAACTGCCATCAATAAATCAAGCGTGATCAGGGTGAGGAACAGGAAAGAAGGAAATTTGGGGAAGTGGGGTGAATGTCAGGTGGATCAGAGAGATACAGTCATGGGGGTCAGGTGTGGTATCAGGAATAATGTGGGAGGCCGGATTGAAGTCTGGGCCAGGAACAATGGTAACTGTGGGAGACTCAACAAAGAGTGAGTATAGCTGAAGGAGCCAGGAAACAGAAAGTATATGCATCAGGTATGAGGAAGAAAATAGATTTTGGAAGTTATGAGAACTGTAGAGTGAGTTGAGCATAGTTTGTGATGTTGAGGTCCTCTAAAAGTATTAATGCAGTGGCAGCCACTGCACACAGACATGAGGGCTAGGCTAAAACAGTAAGGTCAAGTTGTTTGGACAGAAAGGCCACAGGGTGCGGTCTTGGCTCTTGTGTAAGAATTCTGACCACGCTAACCATGCCTAGGAAGGAAAGGAGTTGTTGTTTTGTAGAAGGTGCTGGGGTTTGAGAGATCAGTCAGACACAATTGGCAGGGAGAGCACGTGTGTTTTTATGATAATTATGCCGAGATAGGTAACAGATGAGGAATAAATTTGGGCTTGATTGAAGTAATGGGGGCTGTCTGTGTAGCTTTGCAGCAGTACAGCCTAGGTAATTTGCTGAGCTTGATGGGTGTCAGGGTCAGTCCAAGTGAAAGTGAAGAGATGCTGGGATTAAGGGTGCAAAGGAATAGTAAAGAAAGCAGGTTTGAGATCTAGAACAGAATAATGGGTTATAGAGGCAGGTATTGAGGATAGGAGAGTATATGGGTTTGGCACCACGGAGTGGATAGGCAAAACAATTTGGTTGATAAGGCGCAGATCCTGAACTAACTTGTAAGGCTTGTCTGGTTTTAGGACACGTAAAATGGGGGAATTGTAAGGAGAGTTTATAGGGTTTAAAAGGCCATGCTGTAGCAGGCGAGTGATAACAGACTTTAATCTTTTTAAAGTGTGCTGCGGGATGGGATATTGGCATTGAGTGGGGTAAGGGTGATTAGGTTTTAATGAGATGATAAAGGGTGCATGATCAGTCACCAAGGAGGGAGTAGAGGTATCTTATACTTGTGGGTTAAGGTGGGGGGATACAAGAGGAGGACGCAAAGGAGACTTTGGATTGGGAAGAAGGGCGGCAATGAGATACAGCTGTAGTCCAGGAATAGTCAGGGAAGCAGCTAATTTAGTTAAAGTGTCTCAGCCTAATAAGGGAACTGGGCAGGTGGGGATAACTAAAAAGGAGTGCTTAAAAGAGTATTGTCTAAGTTGGCACCAGAGTTGGGGAGTTTTAAGAGGTTTAGAAGCCTGGCCGTCAATACCCACAACAGTTATGGAGGCAAGGGTAACAGGCCCTTGAAAAGAAGGTAATGTGGAGTGGGTAGCCTCCGTATTGATTAAGAAGGGGATGGGCTTACCTTCCACTGTGAGAGTTACCTGAAGCTCGGTGTCCGTGATGGTCTAGGGGGCTTCCGACGCAATCGGGCAGTGTCAGTCTTCAGCCGCTAAGCCAAGAAGATCTGGGAAGGAGTCAGTCCGAGAGCCTTGGGCCAGAGTTCCAGGGGCTCTGGGAGTGGCTGCCAGGTGAGTTGAACAGTTCAATTTTCAGTGGGGCCCCACACAGATGGGACATGGCTTAGGAGGAATCCTGGGCTGTGGGCATTCCTTGGCCCAGTGGCCAGATTTCTGGCACATGTAGCAAGCTCCTGGGGGAGGAGCTTCTGGAGGAATGCCTGGCTGCTGTGGTTCAGGAGTTTGGAAGTTCTTGTGTGCTGGAGATGTGGCTGGGGTTTGTCTCACAGTGGAGGCAAGGAATTGCAACTTTTTTCTGTTATTGTACACCTTGAAGGTGAGGTTAATTAAGTCCTGTTGTGGGGTTTGAGGGCCAGATTCCAATTTTTGGAGTTTTATTTAATGTCAGGAGCAGATTGGGTAATAAAATGTATATTGAGAATAAGACGGCCTTTTGACTTTTTAGGGTCTAGGGCTGTAAAGTGTCTTAGGGTTGCTGCCAAACAAGTCATGAACTGGGCTGGATTTTTATATTTGATGAAAAAGAGCCTAAACACTTCTGATTTGGGATAAAGAAAAAGGAGCATTAACCTTGACTATGCCTTTGGCTCCAGCCACCTTTTTAAGAGTAAATTGCTGGGCAGGTGGAGGAGGGCTAGTCATGGAACGAAACTGTGAGCCGGACCAGGTGTGAGGAGGGGAGAGGTGGTAAAATATTATAGGGTGGAGGAGCAGACGCTGAGGAAGAATTGGGACCTAGCTCGGCCTGGTGAGGAGCAGCCTGGGGAAGAAGGGAGAGGTCAGATGGGTCTGTAGAAAAGGAGGATTAGAAAGACTCAGCAATGCTTGGGGTTGGTACTGAGGGGACAGGTGGGAGGGAAAGAAGGAAGATTTGGGGTGAGTTGCACTGGGCACAGAGACTAGGAAGGGACTGATGAGTAAAAGAATGCCTGGACGTCAGGCACCTCAGACCGTTTGCCTATTTTACAACAAGAATTATTTAGATTTTGCAGGATGGAAAAATTCAAAGTGCCATTTTCTGGCTATTTGGAACTACTGTTGAGTTTATATTGGGGTCAAGCAGCATTGCAGAAGAAAATAAGGCATTTAGGTTTTAGGTCAGGTGTGAGTTGAAGAGGTTTTAAGTTTTTGAGAACACAGGCCAAGGGAGTAGAAGGAGGAATGGAGGGTGGAAGGTTGCCCATAGTGAAGGAAGCAAACCTAGAGAAAAGAGAGAGTAGAGAAACGGAGGGAAGGGGTTCAGGGGTTCTCACCTTCCAGAAAAGGGGTTGGGGCACAGAGATAGATCAGGGTGCGGAAATAAGGGATTGGGGCGCAGAGATATGAGGTTGGGGCGTGGAAATAAGGGATTGGGGCACAAAGATAAGAGGTTGGGGTGTGGAAATAAGGGATTGGGGCACAGAGATAAGAGGTTGGGGTGTGGAAATAAGGGATTGGGGTGCAGAGATAAGAGGTTGGGGTGCAGAAATAAGGGATTGGGGCACAGAGATAAGAAGTTGGGGCATGGAAATAAGGGATTGGGGCACAGAGATAAGAGGTTGGGGTGTGGAAATAAGGGATTGGGGGTTCTTGCCCCATAGAAAAGCGGGACTTGCCACTAAGGGTGAAGGAGAAGGGGTTGAGGGGTACTTGCCCCTCTCCCAGAAAAGCAGAGAAGGGGCAGAGACAAGGAGAGAAGGGGTTGAGGTACTTGCCCCTTCCCCAGAAAAGCGGACTTGCCACTAAGGGTGAAGGACCAAGGCAGGCATGTCTGCGTGGTCTGACACCCTTGAAACGTGGGTGTATAATCAGAGAGGCATCCCTGCAGTGTTTAAACACCAAGGGAAGGCTGCCTTCCCAGTCCGTGACCGGCGCTGGAGTTTTGGGTCCATGGATAAAATGTGTCTCCTTTGTCTCTCCCAGAAAATGAAAGGAATTGAAATTAAGAGAAGGGAGAGATTGAAGAGTGGAAAGGAGAAAGTGGTTGAGGGACTGTGAGAGAGGTTGGAGAAGAGAGTAAGAAGAGGCCGCTTACCTGATTTAAAATTGGTGAGATGTTCCTTGGGCTGGTCATTCTGAGGACTTGAGGTCATAGGTGGATCTTTCTCTTGGAGCAAAGAACAGGAGTACAGGGGATTGATCTCACAAGGGAGGTCCCCCGATCTGAGTCATGGCACCAAATTTCATGTGCGTCCGTGTGAAGAGACCACCAAACAGGCTTTGTGTGAGCAACATGGCTGTTTATTTCACCTGGGTGCAGGCAGGCTGAGTCCTAAAAGAGTCAGCAAAGCAAGATAAGAGTGGGGCCATTTTATAGGATTTGGGTAGGTAAAGGAAAATTACAGTCAAAGAGGGTTTGTTCTCTGGCGGGCAGGAGTGGGGGTCGCAAGGTGCTCAGTAGGGGTGCTTTATGAGCCAGGATGAGCCAGGAAAAGGACTTTCACAAGGTAATGTCATCACTTAAGTCAAGGACCGGCCATTTACACTTCTTTTGTGGTGGAATGTCATCAGTTAAGATCGGGCAGGGCATATTCACTTCTTTTGTGATTCTTCAGTTACTTCAGGCCATCTGGGCATATATACGTGCAAGTCACAGGGTATGCGATGGCTTGGCTTGGGCTCAGAGGCCTGACAGTTATTTGTTTTGTGCTTGCTCCATTGTTTAAGTTCCTTATAGATTCTGGATGTTAAACCTTTCTCAGATGCATAGTTTGTGAATTTTTTCTCACATTCTGTAGGTTGTCTGTTTACTTCCTTGATAGTTCCTCTTCTGTGAAGAAGCTCTTTAGTTTTCTTATGTCCCACTTGTCAATTTTGTTGTTGTTGTTGCAATTGCTTCTGAAGACTTAGCCATAAATTCTTAACCAAGGCCAATGTCCAGAAGGGTATTTCCTAGGATTGCTTCTAGAATTTTTATTGTTTGAGGTTCTTACATTTAAGTCTTTAATCTATCTTGACTTAATTTTTACATATGGTGATAAGCAGGATTCCAGTTTCATTCTTCTGCATATAGTTAGCCAGTTATCCCAGCTTCATTCATTGAGTGGGGAGGCTTTTCCTCATTGCCTATTTTTGTCGAGTTTGTCAAAGATCAGATAGTTGTAGGTTTGTGGCTTTATTTATGGGGTCTACATCTGTTCCATTGATCTATGTATGTGTTTTAGTCACTGTGGCTTTGTAGTATAGTTTAAAGTTGAGTAATGTGATGCCTCTGGCTTTGTTATTTTTGCTTAAGATTGCTTTGGCTATTCTTTTATGGTTTCATACGAATTTTAGAGCAGTTTTTTTCTAATTCTGTAAAAAATAATGTTGGTAATTTGTTGGGAATAGCATTGAATCTCTAACTTGCTTTGGGCAGCATGATCATTTTGATTATATTGATTCTTCCAGTACATGAGCTTGTAATGTTTTTCATTTATTTGTGTCATCTCTGATAGTGTTTTGTAGTTCTCATAGTTATTCTTTACCTCCTTGGTTAGATATATACCTAAGTATTTCACTATTTTTTGTGGCTGTCATAAATGAGATTGTCTTCTTGATTCAGCTCTCAACTAGGATGCCATTGGTGTATAAAAATGCTACTGATTTTTTTCTGTTCTGATTTTGTATCCTGAAACTTTACTGAAGTCTTTTATCAGTTCTAGGTGCCTTATGGCAGTCTTTAGGGTTTTCTAGGTATGGAATAATTTTACCAGTGAAGAAAGACACTTTGACGTCTTCTTTTTCTATTTGGGTCCCTTTTATTTCTTCCTTTTGCCTGATTGCTCTGGCTGGGACTTCCAGTACTATATTGAATAGGAGTGGTGAGAGTGGGCATCCTCGTCTTGCTCCAGTTCTTAAGGGGAATGTTTCCAGCTTTTGCCCATTCAGTATAATGTTGGCTGTGAGTTTGCCATAGATCGCTCTTATTATTTTGATGTATGTACCTTCAATGCCTAGTTTGTTGAGCATTTTTATCATGAAGGAGTGTTAGATTTTATCAAGTTTTTTTCTGCATCTATTGAGATGATCATATATTTTTTGTTTTTAATTCTGTTTATATGGTGGATCACATTTTTGACTTTCATATGTTGAACCAACCTTGCATCCCAGAAATAAATCCTACCTGATCATGGGGAATCAACTTTTTGATGTGCTGCTTGATACAGGTTGTTTGTATTTTGTTGAGGGTTTTTGTGTCTATGTTCATCAACGATGTTGGCCTCAAGTTTTCTTTTTTCATTGTGTCTCTGCCAGATTTTGGTATCAGGATGATGATTTAGTTAGGGAGGAATTCCTCTTTTATTTTTTGGAATAATTTCAGCTGTATTGGTACCAATTCTTCTTTGTACAACTGGTAGAGTTAAGCTGTGGATCCATCTGGTCCAGGGCTTTTTTTGGTTGATAGGTTTTTATCACTGATTCAATTTTGGAACTTATTATTAGTCTGTTAAAAATTTCTCTTTTTCCTGGTTGAATCTTGAGTGGTTGTGTGCTTCCAGGAATTTATCCATTTTCTCTAGATTTTCTAGTTTGTTTGCCTATTGGTGTTCATAATAGTCTCTGATACTCTTTTGAATTTCTGTGGGATCAATTGTAATGTCATCCTTTTCATTCTGATTGTGTTTATTTGGATCTTCTCTCTTTTGTCCTTGGTTATCTAGCTAGCAGTCTATCAATGTTGTTCATTCTTTTGAAGAACCACCTTTTTGTTTCATTGATCTTTTGTATGAATTTTTGTCTCTCAATTTTGTTCAGTTTATCTCTAATTTTACATTTTTCTTCTGCTAGCTTTGGGGTTGGTTTTTCTTTCTAGTTTCTCTACATGCATTGTTAGATTGTTAATTTGAGATCTTTCTAATTTCTCTTCTTTCTTTTTTTTTGAAAGAGAATCTTGCTCTGTTGCCCAGGCTGGGGTGCAGTGGCGCAATCTCAGCTCACTGCAACTTCTGCCTCCCAAGTTCAAGCGATTGTCCTACCTCAGCCTCCCCAGTAGCTGGGACTACAGGTGCACCCCACCATTCCCAGCTAATTTTATTATATTTTTAGTAGAGACAGGCTTTAGCCATGTTGGTCAGGCTGGTCTCAAACTCCTGACCTCAAATGATCTGCCTGCCTTGGCCTCCCAAAATGCTGGGATTACAGGCTTGAGCCACCATGCCGGGCCTCTAATTTCTTGACATAAGCACAAAACAGTAAACTATTCATAGCTAAAAGTTACTTCGAATTTCTCTGCACCAAACTCAGTATTAAGTGTTTCCGACTCAGTATATTTAATCTTCATGGCAACTTTTTTAATGTAAGCATTACTTTGTAAATGAATAAATTGAGACAGGGAGGTTAACCTTCTCAAGGATGCCCAGGTGCTTTGTACCACAGGAGAGCAGAGATGGTGAAACACACAAAGGAGAGCTTCTGTCAACTTTGAGTTCGGACTGGCAGTGTGACTGCCCTATGGGGAGGCTCAGGCGATGGTATGGCCAGTCCCTATCCATGGTAGACCCTTAGTGCCTTGTGAATTTGCTTTTTTTCCTTCCTCAACTTCCTGATTCCTACACCTAATAAAAGGAGCTGCAGGACGACAGACAACATAGTCTATTTCAGAACACAGTTGACAGTTTATAGATACTTCCCAGCTGAGTAAAGAATGCCCTTTACTGAATTAACCAGCCACCCTGTACTAGAAGGCTTGGAGCCTGTTAGTATAACTGTGCCAGTTCATTTGGTTCCATCAAATATCGTCACGACACTGCAGGTGACCTTCAAGGAAGTATTGGCTGCTTCTCGGTGGACCTGCTGGAGCTAAACCAAATTTTTCCTCATTATTGACCTCAACCATGAGGATGTGAATATGAATATAAAATATTCATATTCGTATTTATATCTAATGTGATGCTCCCATCAACCCTCTGAAAAGACTATGCTTCAACTACAGTTGGTTTTGTAGAACACCCACTATCATTATATTTTCACAGCCAGCTTCTGGAAGAAAGAAAGAAATCACCCGAGGTTGTTTCCATACAGGAGAAGGACAGAAAATTGGCAACCAGGCATCAAAGTATGGCTTCTGTGGACTCTAGAGAGTCACAGCTCCAGTGCTGGGAAGAGTCACCCGAAATGCAAAAGGAGGCCTCCCTGCCCATCTCATAACAAGGATGCTTCCTAGGGCCTTCTCAAGTAAAATAAGAGTGGAAACTGGCTTTGGATCACCTTACGTGGACTGCAGAAGCTCAGCTCAGACTAGAAAATAGTGCTCCTTTGGCCACACTGCTTATTTGTTAATTTTTAAATTTTTAGATTGCACAAAGATCTAAAACTGTTGTAATTCACTGTGCTCCATTCACAATCATTGTCTTCCTTGCCTACACTCAAAACCGTCACCATTATCTTTGAAGTACTTCTTCCTCTAACTTTGCCCATCCATCAACCCAGTTTCCAAAAGGCCATTTTATAGACCAACTCATCACAATCAACTGAGTAGCTTTGTAGATCTACTGATCCCAGGCCCTCATCTGGTAATCAAAGAGATTCTTATTCAATAACTCTGTGGTGGAGCTAAAGAATATTTTAAGAATATTGCCCCACAATATCAAATACATTGGCAAGGTCTCCCAGGAGGGAATCTTGGTGCCTGGGACAATGGCGTAGTGGTGCAGGGGATCCTTTTCACTGTATACCTTTTTCATTATTTTAGATTTGTATCCAGTGAATGTATTACTTATTTCTACAGAATAGAATTCACAATGAATGCATAAATAAACAAATACATAAAAACATGTTCCCTTGATGATTCTGCTGCACAGCCAGGTTTGAGAATCACTGCATTAACTCATCACAAGGGAAAAAAATAAATTCAAATTGATTAGCCCATTTACCAATCTTCCAGTGTAGACATCTGCCTTGTATCCCCAGTGATTAATACAGGGCCTGCCTGGAGGGTAAGCAATAAATATTTGTTGAATTTAAATCAGTCTTCATCTGTCCTTTACAACAGACTGAGGTGAACATCGTCTCTTGAGGTTGAGTTCTGTATGTATTTTTATATGCCCCCTGCAAAGCTAGGGGCCACAGCACCATATCTTGTGTGATAAATTCCAGTTTCTAAGTGTCTAGCACTGAAGTGCATTTAATCAGGCTGGTCCCAGGGAACAATGGGATACCGTCTCTGATCCTGTTCTTTAAAGAATATAAATAGTCATCTTTCAAGATAAATTTGAAAAGGGCCTTGGGTCAAAAGTCAGAAGTTTGTATATACAGGGAGTAGTTAGGGATTAGGGAAGTCTTCATGGGGGAGAATGGCACATCTTGACCAAGCTCATCAGAATGATTAAGATGTCAGTGAACGGTGATATCATAGGAAAGGCGGACTCAGGGGTTAAGACATTCCAGGTGGAAGTATAGGAATGGGAAAGTGTAGCATTGGAAAGGCCACAAGTGGAAAAGCATATTTGGGAAAAACAGGGAGCAGCTAGCTATAGGAAAGAAAAACTGGGACACATAGTCTGGAGAGGGTGGGGCCGGGTTGTGGGAGGCCTAATGTAAGTAATGCGAAAGTCTTTGAAATGATATGCGCAGGCAGGGAATCATAATTGTTATTATAATTTTTAAGTCCTGGTTGGTCCTGTAGGTAAACTGGGCTACTATTTTAAGCAAGAAATATGCTCCAAAGCTTGCTGCAAAAGCTGAATATTACACGAGGAAGCAGGCTCTTTGGCAAAAGAATGTGTTCCCCAGACAGATTCAGCCAGGTTTTGATGTTGAACCCGCTGAGAACAATGAGAAGAGAGGTAGTGAGTGGAAAGAATAAAAAGATAATTACTACTTAAAGAAAGAAATGTAGAAGCAGATAAAATAACTGTTTTCTCCTCTCAAATGTAACAGGGAAAGAAATGCTGAGATGGGTAATGATAAAAAGTGGCCCAAGATGAAATAAAGTATGCAAGCGACAGAAATCGATTCCCTGACTATTGTGTATCCATTCTGGGCTCAAAGGCAGAGCTAACCTGGACTTTTGTTCCACATTCTCAGCTCAGTAAATTCCTCTTATTTTCCCTGAAGCACTTCCTACTGAGGCATTGATGGGAACGGTGGAATATGTTCTTCCTTCCAGATTTAACGCTGCCAGCCAGCCATAGTGTGAACTCCCAACAGGTGTTGAGGAGCACCAGAAACATAGGAGTCCAAGCTAATGGAAAATAGAGCAAATGAAAGCATTTCCTAAGAGCGCTATTTGCCCACAAATGTTTTGAGGGGGTACATATGAAAGAAATCACACAAAATTAACTTCTTTCAGTGTCAGTTACATTCCCCCAGGACAGCGATGAAACCTGGTGAGCATGGATCACACTTATGAATTTCAGCCCCAAATTAGATGTAGTTATTTGTTTTACAGACTAAGCAAAGTTTAAGAGGTGGAAGTTACCTTTTGATGCAACCGGAAGCAAAATTTCCCCTGCTTTCTGACACTTGATGTACTTACTTAGTTTTAGGTCTTACAAATCAAGGCACATTGCTTAACAGATTATTCTCTCTCTCTCTCTCATTTTTAATTTTCATGCTCCTATTCATGGCTCTTTATGTAGGAGATGAGGATAAATATAGAGAAGATGCTCCTCACTCAAGCCATTCTATTCCTCTGTCTGGCTGAGCGGAACTTCCCCTTAGGATAACACATAACTAGTTTACTCTGCTTTAGTCTTTAGGGAGCTATGAGAAGTAAATTTGCTTGGGAAAAGATCCGGAAACAAAACTAGGCATTGAAAAAGCAGGACCAGCGCTCAGGTGAGGTGAATAAAGTAAGTAAGGCACACAATTTAAGAAGTCACTCCCGCTCCGGGTCACACAGCACAGGGTTGGCCCTGGGAGTGGACACCTCCTTCAATTTTAATCCCTGGGTGTCTCACTTGCCTCACCCTAGTCTCTGCCTAGAGCCCCAGTGTTCCATTCATAAACACCCAAGTCGCCTTGATATTTCATGCAATCAGTTCACCATTTATTCAGGAGATACATATCTGAATATTATTCACAATATCCAGACGTTTTTCAAGTTGTTTCATCTGTTTCTTTCACTGGCAATGGCCCCAAGCATGTTAACTTTGTATTTTCCTTATTGCTTCCTGCAGAGAATCTTAGAGGCACTACAGGAAGCTGACATTAAGTGAATTTGAGAAAGTAAAATAATCGTGAGGTGTTAACGATCACCTCTGAAATTTATCTGTTTTATATTTTCTTGTTTTAATTTTCTACAAGTTCAAAACTGTCTATACATTTGGATTCCTGAAATTCACCGTCCCACAGGCCCACCAGGAGGCTAAACAAAATGAGAGCAGCCATTGCTCTCTTTATTGTCAACTGATCCTGCATAAGATCTCCTTCAACGCTATATGCCATATTGCCATGTCTTAAACGGCTGGCTGCTGGATTCTCAGGGATGAATTAATTGTGAATGTACTGTTAACCACCTGGAAAAGTGGATTCTTTCATTCTAGGATTCTGATTTAGTACCTTGCCAAAGAAAATGATCTCTATTAACTCGATAACAGAGGTTTAGTTAGAATCCTTAGTCATTGCTGAAGGCTATGGTGACACGATAGCTGAATGCCTAAGAAGGATGCTGCTTTTCAGATGGTCAGCTGTATTAATACTTTTCTTTGTGACTATTTGCTTTTATCCTTAGCAAGTTTTTTCCTGTTTACCTATATTATTTTTCTTTTTGATTTTTCATTTAAAATGTACTGAACTCTTTTATTCTTCTAGAATTTCTTTTTGTAAATGTTCTAAGGAGAATATCTAAATTTATTTTTCTCTGGTTAGTAAAGCAATTCACCTAATACTATTCATTTCAGAATTTCTCAAGTCTGTGTACACATGAACCCCCTTAAGCATATAAAAAATAAACTTTCAAATAATTAAGGACAAGGAGAAAAGGCTTACTATGCTACAGTAACTATAAAACATCAGATACAAAACTGAATCAATTTGATCCATGTATAATGTTATACACTATACATGAATATAAATAAAATGTGTTTTACTTAAACATTTAAAAAGGTTAAAAAACACACCTAATTCTTAGTAGTTGTATGTATCTCGGGTGATAAAATTATAGGCAATTTTTATTGTTTTCTGTATACTTTATGAGTTTTCTGAATATCCTCAATGGGCATGTATTATTTTTATAATATAATGGTATCAAGATTAAAAATTTAAAACTTTTTTGCCTATTACATTAGCAAAGTGAAAAATACATATATTCAGGAGAATTCTGAGCAGAGGGTGGCAATGGCTATAAAGTTTTTCAATCTCTGAATGCCCCCATAAAATTTGAGCAACTTTATGGCAAAACACAGACAACATTGACAACAAAACTAGGTGAGGTGTCCCCACAAACCCTAAAATATAAGCCACCAACAGCCACAAGATCTATGGGGTATTGGCGTTTTTGTGGAGAACACAACTGAAACTATAGGCCAGCATTTTATAGGGTTGAGAACAGAGAACCCCAAAAACTTAATAGGTATTCACCGGAAAGTACCACAGGCTAACTAGAGAACAGCAGCTGAAATGAGGGTGAGGTTTACTCTACCCCATATCAAATGAGTGCAAGAAATCTGGTGCTAGAGAGGTGTGAGGGAGCTGCAGCCATCAGCCAAAGCTTGAGATGAATTCTCAAAATAGCCAGAGCTCCTGCTAGGATGGGCCCGCCCTCAGGAATAACTGCTGGGAGTAGAATCAAAATTGAGCAGGAGATGGACACCAGGGACAAGAAAAGACAACACTGGGGAGGAGAACAGAGCTGGGAGACCTCAGGAAGCAGGCTGCCTATTTTGGAGCATTATGAAACAGACGAGGGAAATCTGTGAAGTTATAAAAGCTTTCCTGAACCACGCCCATTCTAAAAGTGCAGAGAACCAATTACACATAAAAATGGGCAACAGAAAAGTATGAAGGCCAAACCCATACTCAGTTATTATAAGAAAAAAGAGAATAAGGGGCAGAATAACATCTCTGCAGACAATGAAAGCATGTTAGAAAGTTATGCTCCCAAACAACAAAACTATATCCTACAATTTTAAAACTAAAAGAGATTAAGAAAATGATATGACATTAAAGAACAATACAAATCAAAATTAGAAAAACATAAAAATGTGATGACAAAACTTGAGAAAGAACTAAAAATAATTAAAAAATGGTGATCGCCCTATAATATTTTTAGACATAAAGAGACATAGACATGAGCATCAGTTGTCAGCTTATAGGAATCTATAGAACTAAAACTAAGTGAGAGCTAAGAAGGGGAGGATAGAATTCATAAGTACTATGTATTATGACAATGCAGATAGAGTAGAACTCCAAGAAATACAGGAGAAGAATGTGTAAGTCATATGCAAAAATAATTGTAATATTTTCAGGAATTGTATTCACTAATATTAGTATTAGTCTCTATTATTATTTGGATACTGTTGTATGTGCAATATGTGAATAAACAAATGAGTAATTATGGAATATTTTCATTCTATCACACCTGCTGTTCTTGAGAACCAAGATTCTCAGTGTGAAAGAAAGGAGATGCATATATAATAGAGGGAAAGTTGAGTAAGAGTTCTGTAGGCTTAAATTTGAATTAGAGGCAGCAAAATAACTTACGTGGTCTTTTATCTTTATATATGTATATGTGTATGTGTGTATTTCCTAGCTCTGGATACTAATGAATGGAGAAGCCTAGGGACAACGATCCTCCCAGTAGCAATGAGCTCTAGTACCCAGATTGTGGTATTGAAATAAAATTTGTCTCTAAAAGAAACCTAGGCTCCGTAAAGAAATAGCTAATGGCTGGGGGCGGTGACTCATGCCTGTAATCCCAGCACTTTGGGAGGCCAAGCCAGGCAGATCACATGGTTGGGAGTTTGAGACCAGCCTGACCAACATGGAGAAACCTCGTCTCTCCTAAAAATAGAAAAGTAGCTGGGCGTGGTGGTGCATGCCTGTAATCCCAGCTACTCAGGAGGCTGAGGCAGGAGAATCACTTGAACCCAGGAGGCGGAGGTTGCAGTGAATGAAGCCGAGTCCACATAGTTGTGGGCTGCCAAGTCAAGGTGATTGTTTCAATAGGCCACAAACACTTTTAAGGATCTAATCATGAGATAAGAGAAGATGAAAGATACCTCTAGGTGTCATCAATATCTCCAAAGAATGGAATAAATATGAATATCATCAACAGGCAATGAGCCCAACTTGGAGGGAAACTCAGTCAGCTAACAACTATTTCAGCTGATTTGCTCAGCTTCATTTGAAAAGGAAATAAGGCAGAATGGAGTCCTTCAATCAGATGGTTTAATCCTATCTTCAGGGAAGGCAAAAATCATTGTGTTAGAGATGAGAGCTGCCTTTTTAAACCAGTTAAAAACACTTAAACAGATAAAACACAAAAGCTGATTAGAAAAATAGGGCGTTGAATCAGGCAGAGTTTTTTTTTCAGATTCTTGATAAACTTTCATCACAAGGAGATTTATTATTGGAAATCAAAGAGCAATGAGCTATTAATAAATGTATTAATGGGAGTAGAAGTATTACTCATACTTTTAATAATATTTAATATAATTAATAGCAAAAATGAGACAAATATCCAAATGGTATCAATTTGAATATTTTATCTACAAATGTATAGACATACAACTTTAATTTGATAACAATCACTAAAAAATGAAACTTAAAGGGTGATTTTTGTCCTTAATTTTAACCATTTAGGGGAAATGGAAATTAAGGTCATTTCATAAATTCACAAATAACTCAAAACTAATAACTAAGGTAAAAATTCAAAATAAAAATAATAAAAAACTGATTATTAATGAATATTTAGCCACAGCAGAGTGATTTTAAAATGGTAAAGATCACTATTTCAAAATGATAAAAAAAACTCAAGGACTTTATAGATGCTGACATTTTTAGAGAAATTTTAAAATTCTCACTTTTGTAAGAAGGGTTTATTTTATCACCCTGAGACAAAAAAATGTTCTGGGTATTTTAGCCAAAGTTAAATAATACTTAAATTTGCAAGATTTTTATTGAAAGCTAAAAGCCATTGATTCTCAATCATGGTTGCACATTAGAATCATCTGGACAACTTTCAAAATATTAATTCTGCATCTTATTCCAGACTGATTAAATTAGAATCTCTGGGAATAGGGTTGGGCATCAGTTTTTTCAAAAGTCCTCCAGATGATGCTATTGTGCTGTCAGGGTTCAGGACCATTAATTTAGATAGTGAAGAGAAAATTGTAAACATGATGAGAGTAAGAACGATGTGTGATTTATTCAACACAGTGCTTGGGGCACAATAAATGCTCAATAAAGATGGAGTGAATGGAGTAATTTAATAATCATGTGGCAATCTATAATTAGGAAAGCCTACCAATGCTTCCTATCCCCATCATATCATTTTTAAAGTTGTCCATGCTGAGTGATAACTTATTTTTAGTTCTTCTTGATTATACATTCAAATAATATTTTCAAATCCAAAATCTAAAGAAATGAAATATCTTTTGAAATGAAGTTGAATTTTAATGTGCCTACTTCTTGTCCTAAAGGAACCAGCTGCCTGTCTTGTTACCATTATAACAAGCACCTCATAGGTGGTGCCCCTAAGCATCTCATATGTGGTGACACAGTGCTGAGCTTGTGGCCTAAGGAGCCATGCCTTCATACATTTTTTATGGTGACCTGCTGTCACATATATTTTACATCAGAACCAGGATATCCATAAATTTAAATCTGAAACAAATATCAATACTAACCTTTAATATGTGAAATAATCTCTGATATGTTCTATTCTATTTAATTCACTAAAAATATTAGTAAAATCTCAATTAATTTCATGACCACTAGGGAATCTTTAAAAAACTTTGAAAAACACTGCTAGTGTATGCTACTGACTTTTGTACGTTGATTTTGTATTCTGAAACTTTGCTGAAGTTGTTTATAAGATCTAGGAGCTTTTGGACAGAGATTGTGGGGTTTTCTATCTATAGAATCATATTATCTGCAAACAAAAAGCAGTTGCAACAAAAAGAAAAATTGACAAAGGGGACCTAATTAAACTAAAGAGCTTCTGCACAGCAAAAGAAACTATCAATAAACTAAACAGACAGTCTACAGAATGGGAGAAAATATTCACAAACTATGCATCCAACGAAGGTCTAATATCCAGCATCTACAAGGAACTTAAACAAATTCACAAGAAAAAAAACCAACCAACCCCACTAAAAAGTGGGCAAAGGACATGAAAAGACACTTTTCAAAAGAAGACATACACATGGCCAACAACCATATGAAAAAATATTCAGCATCACTAATTGTTAAAGAAATGCAAATCAAAACTACACAAGATACCACCTCACACCAATCAGAATGGATATTATTTAAAAAGACAAAAAAGAAAAGACGCTAGTGAGGTTGTGGAGGAAAGCAAATACTTATACACTGCTGGTGGCAATGTAAATTAGTTCAATCATTATTGAAAGCCATGTGGTGATTTCTCAAAGAATTTAAAACAGAACTACCATTTGACCCAGAAATCCCACTATTGGGTAAATACCCAGAGGAATGCAAATTGGTCTACCATGAAGACTTATGCACACATATATTCATCACAGCACTATTCACAATAGCAAAGTCATAGAATCAACCTAAATGCCCATCAATGGTAGACTGTATAAAGAAAATGTGGTACATATTCACCATGGAATACTATGCAGCCATAAAAAGAACAAGACCATGTCCTTTGCAGCAACATGGATGATGCTAGAGGCCATTATCCCAAGCAAACTCATGCAGGGACAGAAAACAAATACCACAAGTTTTCACTTATAAGTGGGAGCTAAACATTGACTACACATGGACACAAAGAAGGGAACAACAGACACTGGGGCCTACTTGAGGTTAAATGGTGGGAGAAGGACAACTATTAAAAAATTACTTATCGGGTACTATGCTTATTACCTGGGTGATAAAGCAATCTATATACCAAACCCCCATGACATGCAATTTACCTAGATAGTAAACCTGCATGTGTACCCTGAACCTAAAAGTTAAAAAACAAACAAACAAAAAATGCTATAACTGAACAGTGCACATAGCATGGCCAAGGCGAAGCAGCAATGCTCTTCTTACCATGGAGGAGAAAATAGATTTTCAGTGATTATAGCTAACTCATAATATCCTGGTATTGTACTTGCTATAAATAGATATTTTATTGTTTACTCTTTATTTCTTGCAGCATGAATCTATGCCTCATTGAGGGCAGGACTTTCATCTGCCTTCTACATCATTCTGTCATGAACTAGGTATAAATATGGTGCCTAACTCATATTAGAAACAGCAAATGCTGGTTAGATTGATGAACACATAAAAAAATAAATCACAACTATAGTTGTGTAAACTATATGAAAGTTTCAATTATTTTCCAAAAGCTCTCAATTCCAAAGTCTTAGTTGTACAGTTTGCATCCTCTTGAAGAGCTGGGCATATCATCATTATTTTATAAAGGGATGCATGGTATTCAGTGAAAAATATCATGAATCTCCTAAAACTCAACCAAGGATTTAAAAAATAATATTTTCCCTGAAGTTTATAGCCCTAAAACCAAGAATAATACCCCCATCAGCTGAGAGATGGAGGCAGAGAGAGAATGAATCTATTTTTTGAATAATTTTCTATGAATAATAATAACTAAATATCTTGGCAGGGAAGAAGGCAGGCCTTGAAAGTAAAAGAGCCGTTAAATCAAAAGCCTGGGAGCCATGAATGGTGAACGCCAATGAGACCACCAGATTTTAGGATGGTTTTGGCCTCTGAGGGGATTGGGAAAAGCAAAAAAGACCAGTAATAGGGAAACGATGGCAAAAATAAAGAAATCATATGTTACCTGGCAGGGTATCTGGGAGTACCTGCCAGTACTCCCCAGGGAGTAGCAACCCAGGAACTCCCCAAGCAACTCAGGGAAAGAGAAAACCGGTGAGAACATAGATCAATAGATACTCATCCACATGCACACACAAGATATCATAGATATACAAGTCAATGTAAGCCAGCGCTCATGTTGCTGAGTGACTCATACGTTTCGATTCAAAGATAAGTTGCACTTAGAGGTTTATAGCCCAAGCTCTGATATTGGTAGAGAATGAAAATCCATTCATTTACTTAGTCAATAAATATTTATTGAACATTTGTCCTATACAAACATTAGGAATAGAATGGTTAGCATGGTAGACACTGTCCTTATCCCCATGACATTTCTATTCTAATGAGAAATTTAAACAACTATAGTATTAACAAATTAATTGCATAGTTATTGATTATAATTTTAAGAGTTATGAAGGAGGTGTTCAATGGTACCATAAACGCTTGAACTGTGGTCTAAAGCATGAAGAAGAGCCCACTGGGGCATTCCAAGCAGAGAGGACAGTATTTGCAAAGGCCCCGTGGCAGTGGGAGTATGTTTCATTTGAGGATGGTGTGGCTAGAATACATGAGTGAAGGCAGAATCATGAATGAGGAAGTCAGTAGGGTCTGGACCATGCATGGACTTTCAGGGCATGTTAAGTTTTGGAAACTTTATTCTGAGATTAATGAGAAGCTGCTCAAGGGTTTTGAACAGAGTTCAGAGGGGTAGTGTTGAGGAGGATCAGGGACGGGAATTAATGTGAGTTATCTGGCTCAGGTCTGTTCTGTGGCAAGTGTACCAGCATGATGGCTGTCAATTGTCATGACCATCTCATTCTAATTCTGACTGAGATAGTTGTGTTAGGACAGCTTTAGTTCTGTTACTGAATCATCTTTTCATTTTATCCCTGGATCTGCCCAAATTGCTGTATAAATAAGTTTTCCAGTTTAAACCATTTCTCATTAGAGAATGATTTAAAAAGAAAAAGGCTTTGCCTGTCTATTACTACTGAAGAAAATGTTCTGGAGAGAGAGACTTGCCTTAATCTTGGGCCTACAACTTATGCATTCCAAATATGATTTTCAATAAATCTGTTTAAATCCTCATTGTGTCTGGGATTCCTAGCTTTCCAAAGAGCTCTATCTAGACAGAGAGGATGTATATACATCTAGGAGGTTTTCTTTCTTTTTTTTTTTTTTGTACTGTTTTTAGGGTTAGATAAAATTAAATTGTACCATAAACTATGATTTTTTAGAAAACCTATTCTTGAAAAGTCTAGGTGTGAGAAATCTGAACTTACATGAAAGTATTTAAGTTTGGTACCAGATCCAGCAATGACGGAAGATTACAATAATTCTTTTAAATATGTATTAAGCAGTTACTGTGTGCCAGGCACATGCGGAAGCTTTAGATGCATTATCTCATTTTACCCTCATAACTATTCCAGGAAATAGATACTGTTAACATCTTCATTTTACTGATGAGGAAAATGAAGCTTGGAAATGTTCATTTGCTGCCTGAGAATGTGGTAGGGCTGGGATCTGAACCCAGTTTATTCAACTCAAACACTCCTTCTTTAATTCCAACATAAAATGTAACACAATTAGATTAATTAAATATCACGTGTAAATATAAGACTTTTTTTAAACAGGTTCCTAACATTGTGCAATATTGTAAAGTTATTAACGCAGGCTAGCATCTAGGAAAGACAATGACTTGAGCTCAGAAATAGAGCCCCACCTTTCCTCTCCTATAAAGTGATTTTAAAAAATACCAAAAGAATCCAAAAAATAAAAAGGAACACAATTCTGTCATTAGTGGCAACATGGATGCATGGATAAGCTTGGAGGACATTATGTTAAGTAAAATAAGCCAGGCAAAGAAAGATAAACACTGCATCTTCTCATTCATATGTGAAAGCTGAAAAAGTTTATCATATAGAAGCAGAGAGTAGGGCAGTGGTTGCTAGAGGCCAGGGGAGGGCAGCAGGGAGGGCCCTCACTGTTCTTTCTTGACATCACATGCGGTACAGACACCACCATTAAAGCATTTTCATAGGGAAAAAAAATTATCCTTTCCACTTAAGAGCTAAAAGAGAACAAATAAAAAAAAGACAGAAATCAATCAGAATGGCAAAACGTGGGTATTGTAAAATTGAGTGACAGGAGAATTCTTTATGGTATTCTCTTTACTTCTGTGTATGGTTGAAAGTTTTTATAATAAAAAGTCCTAGATTTGGAAAATAAATTCAGGAGTAAAGTTGAAGATTACAAAATTAATGTACAAAAATTACTAGCATTTCTATACAGCAATAATGATCAAGCCAGGAAAGAAATGAAGAAGGCAGTCTCACAATAGCTACAAAAAAATAAAATACCTAGGAATAAATTTAACCAAGGAGGTAGAAGATTTCTACAAGGAAAACTACAAAACACTGTTGAAAGAAATTGAAGATGACCCCAACAAATGGAAAAACATCCAATGCTCACGAATCAGAAGTCAATATCATTAAAATGATTATATTGCCCAAAGAAATCTACAGATTTAATGCAATTCCTATCAAAATAACAATGTCTTTTTTTTACAGAATTAGAAAAAACCAATCCTAAAATTCATATGGAATCAAAAAAGAGCTTGAATAGCCAAAGCAATCCTAAGGAAAAAGAAAAGAATCTAGATGCATCACATTTCCTGACTTCAAAACACATTTCAAGGCTATAGTAACCAAAAAAGCAGGGTGCTGGTATAAAAAATAGACACACAGACCAATAGAACAGAATAGAGAACTCAACAATAAAGCCACACATTTGCAGCCAACTGATCTTTGACAAAACCAGAAAGAACTTAGAATGGGGAAAAGGTAGCCTCTTCAGTAAATGATGCCGGGAAAATTGGAGAGCCACATCCAGAGGAATGAAATTGACCCCTATCTCTCATCATATACAAAGATCAAGTTAAAATGGAGTAAAGACTTAAATGCAAGACACAAAACTATTAAATTACTAGAATAAAACCTAGGGAAAAATTTCCTGGTTCTTGATTTAGGCAATGAATATATGACTAAGAGCTCAAAAGCACAGGCAACAAAACCAAAAAATAGGTAAATGAGACTTTATTAAGCTAAAAATCTTCTTCACAGCAAAAGAAATCATCAACAGGGTGACGAGACCTCCTATTGAATGGGAAAAATATTTGCAAACTATTTATCTTACAAGGAATTAATATCCAGAATATACAAGAAACTAAAAAACTCAATAAGAAAAAAATCAAATAATACCATTAAAATGTAGGCAAAGGACATGGATAGACATTTATCAAAATAAAACATACAAGTGGCCAATAGGTGTATGAAAAAAATGCTCAATATCACTAATAATCAGAGAAATGCACATCAAAACCACAGTGAGGCATCATCTTACCTCAGGTAGAATTGCTATTATTAAAAAGACACAAAAAAACAAGTTGGAGAGAATGTGAAGAAAAGGGAAAAGACTTCCCTTCAATTCTGTTGGTAGGAATTAAAGCTAGTACAGCCACTATGGAAAACAGTATGGTGATTTCTCAAAAAACTAAAAATGGAATCCCCATTCGATCCAGCAATCCCACTACTGGGTATCTACCCAAAGGAAAATAAATCAATATATGAAAAGGATACCTGCATTCACATGTTTATTGTAGCCCTATTCACAATAGCTAATATATGGAATCAACCTTAGTGTCTATCAACAAATGTATGAATAAAGAAAATGTGATGTATATAAACAATAGAATACTACCAATAAAATCATGTTATCTGCGGCAACATGGAGAAAACTGGAAATCATTCTCTTAAGTGAAATAAGCCAGACACAAAAGACAAATATCGCATGTGCTCACTTATATTTAGGAGTGGAAAATAGATAACAAGGCTGGGGATGTGAGTGGGTGGGAGGGGAAAGGATGAAGAGAAGTGGGCTAAAGGGTACAAACTTATGGTAAGATAAGATGAATAAATTCAAGTTTTGATAGCAGAGTAGGATGACCATGCTTAACATTGTACTTCAAATCATACTTAACATTGTAAATATATTGTACTTGGGTAATGGACACTGAATACTGTCTTGATGGAACCACATTATATACGCTACACATTATTTTGTAACAAAATTTTTCATGGACCCCATAATTTTTCACAAATAAAAAAAGCAAAAAAGAATAGGAAGAAGAAATATGCATCAGTATGGGAAACCAGAGATGGTATCATACTCATGTCCAAAACTTACATGAATTTCTGTTATGGTACAGAAATTGCATAGGAAAGTGGACCGGCTTTGATATAATTAAGCAGAAGTGAATATGCAGAAATTGGATATTCCCTAATTGGGACTCCTGTTGGAACAGAGTGGGGCAGGCTGCTGGACAGAGGATTCTCCCTCTGAGTACTCTTCTACACTTCAGATCAGTCAACAGAATCAGCACAGCAAGCAGTGTTCCAATCAAAGGAAAAGCCTTGGGGAAGAGGACTGCATATTGAGAGGCAATTTAAGACCCGCTGGGTGGATTTTCCCTCTATCTATGATGCCAAGAAGTAACAAAATGTTACCTACAGCAAACATTTCAATCAGAATATGCAATTCATTCAGAATACAAATGGTTTCTTAGAAAGACAGGTAGCCTGTTTGAAGGACTGAAGCATACACTTGTTTACTAGCCTTGAGATTGTACAGGGAAGAGTCCATTGATATTTGTGGCATGGAAAGAAAGATGATGTGGTTTTTGCTGGTTTTGTGGTGCAGAAATTTGACTGTTTATCATTTCTTTTATCCCATGTCTAAGGTGCACTCCCTCCTCATCCTCCAAGACCCAGCTCAAATGCCCATTCTTACATCAAACCATTTCTTGTTATTCCATCTGAGTTTTTATCCTCCTCAGCTAGAAGTAATATTTATCTTTCTTTTTGTTTGTTGATCCCTTGGGAAAATTTCTTCATTAACTTTTCCAGCCATTTTTTAACTGCCTCACTCCATGCCAGAGGCAATGACTTTCTGAATTCTGCTACAATGTATCAGTTTTTAATATTCTTATACTGAATATAAATGAAATAATATAGTACACAGTCTTATGTTCTTTTATTCTTTTTCCTTGCTGAGTAGTATTTTATTTTGTAAAATGTGTTTATCCATTCTCTTTTTAATAGACTTTCTGATTTCCTCTAACTTTTTCTTCTAGAAAGCTCTATATTTTTAAGCTTTTATATTTAGATATATGATATTAAGTGAATTAATTTTTGTGTATGGCATGAAATGGGGGCTGAGGCTTCTATTTATTCATACAAACATCCAATTATTCTAGCACCATTTGTTAAAACAGCTTTCTCCACTGACTTTGTGCATTGAAGTTCAGTTGTCCATATATGCGCACATACGTATTTAGATTCACAATTTTCCCATCAATCAATTGATCTAACACTATCTTTATTACTGTAGCTTTATTTTTAAATCATAAAATATAAATTATCCAACCTCATTGCTCTTTTCAAGGCTGTTTTTCTTATTATAGACCCTTTGAATTTCCATAAAAAATTTACTTTATTATATATTTACTTTCATAAGTTTGACTTTTATTCTAGATTCAGGAAGTACAAGTGCAGTTTTGTTAATTGGGTATATTGCACGATGCTGAAGTGTTTGGAGTACGATTGATCCCATTGCATAAGTACTGAGAATAATATCCAATAGTTAGTTTTTCAGTCCTTTCCCCTTCCCTTCCTCCAATGTTTAGCTCCCACTTATAAGTGAGAACATGTGGTATTTGGTTTTGTGTTCTTGAGATATTTTGCTTAGGATAATGGCCTCCAGCTCCATCCATGTTTCTGCAAAGGACATAATCTCATTTCTTTTTATTGCTGCTTAATATTCCATAGTATAAATATACCACATTTTCTTTATTCAATCCACCATTGGTGAGCACCTAAATTGATTCCATGTCTGCTATTCTTAATAGTACTTCAATGAGCATATGAGTGCAGGTACCTTTTTGGTAGAAATGTTTATTTTCTTTTGGATATGTGCCCAGAATTGAGATTGTTGGATCAAATGGTAGCTCTGTTCTAACCTCTTTGAGAAATCTCCAAACTGCTTTACACAGTGGCTGAGCTAATTCACATTCCCACCAATAGTGTATAAGCACTCCCTTTTCTCTGCAGCATTGCCAACATCTGTTGTTTTTTGACTTGTTAATCATAGCTATTCTGACTGATGTGAGATGGTATCTTATTGTGGTTTTGATTTTCGTTACTCTTATTAGTGATGTGGAGCATTTTTTCATATGTTTGTTAGCTACTTGCATGTCATCTTTTGAGACGTGCCTGTTCATGTCTTTTGCCCACTTTTCAACGGTGCTATTTGTTTTGTGCTTGTTCAATTGTTTAAGTTCTTTATGGATTCTGAATATCAGGCCTTTGTTGGATGTATAATTTGTGAATATTTTCTCCCATTCTGTAGGTTGTCTACTCTGTTGATAGTTTCTTTTGCTATACAGAAGTTCTTTCGATTAAGTGCCAATTTTCAATTTTTGGTTTTGTTGCAATTGCTTTTGAGGACTTAGTCATAAATTCCTTGCAAAACTGCTATCTAGAGAGGTTTTCCTTCTAGGATTCTAATAGTTTACCTTTAAATCTTTAATCCTTCTTGAGTTACATTTTGTATGTGGCATCCAGTTCCATTCTTCTGCATATGGCTAGCCAGCAATCCCAGCATCATTTGTTGAATAAGGTGTCATTTCCCCATTTCCTATTTTTGTCAGCTTTTATCAAAGATCAGATGGCTGTAGATATGTGGCTTTATTTCTGGGTTCTCTATTCTGTTCCATTGTCCTATATGCCTGTTTTTGTACCAGTATTGTGCTATTTTGATTACTGTAGCCTTATAGTATAGTTTGAAGTTGGGTAATGTAATGTCTCTGGTTTTGTTCTTTTGCTTAGGATTGCTTTGAATATTCAGGCTCTTTATTGGTTCCATATGAATTTTAGAATAGTTTTTTCTAGTTATGTGAAAAATAACATTGGTGGCTTGATAGAAATGACATTGACTCTGCAGATTATTTTAGGCAGTTCGGCTATTTTAACAATATTGATTCTTCTAATCCATGAGTATAGAATGTTTTTCTATTTATTTGTATTGTCTCTGATTTCTTTCAGCAGTGTTTTGTAGTTTTCCTTGTAGAGATCTTTCACCTCCTTTTAAAGATATATTCCTAAACATTTTATTTTTGGTGGCTATTGTAATGAGATTGCATTTTTGATTTGACTCTCAGCTTGAACATTATTAGTGTATGAAAACATTAATGATTTTTATACATTGATTTTGTATCTTGAAACTTTACTGAAGTCATTTTTCAGTTCCAGGAGGTTTTTGGCTGAGTCTTTAGGTATAGAATCATATTGTCTGTGAAGAGAAATAACTTGACTTCTTATTTTTCAATATGGGTGCCTTTTATTTCTTTCTCTTGCCTGATTGCTCTGGCTAGGACTTCCAGTACTACGTTGAACAGGAATGGTGAGAGTTCTCAAAGGGAACGAGTCTAGGTTTTTTGTTTGTTTGTTTGTTTGTTTGGTGTGGGGGGTCTTGCTATGCTGATGAGGTTGGCCTTGAACTTCTGGGCTCTAGTAATTCTCCCACCTTGGCCTCCTAAAGTGTGGGATTACAGGCATGAGCCATCACACGTGATTGAATGAGTCTAGTTTTTGACTGTTCAGTATGATATTGGCTGCCAGTTCATAATAGATAGTACACAGGCTTTGGGGGTTGGTAGTTTTTTTTTTATTACTGATTCAATTTTAGAACTCATTATTGCTGTGTTCAAGTTTTCATTTTCTTCCTAGATCAATCTTGGGAGATTGTGTATTTCAGGAATTTATCCATTACCTCTAGATTTTATAGTTTGTGTGCATAAAGGTGTTCATAATAGTCTCTGAGGGTCTTTTGTATTTCTGTGGGATCAATCGTAATGTCACCTTTGTCATTTCTAACTGTGCTTATTTGGCCCTTCTCTCTTTTATTCTTTGTCAGCTCCACTAGGTAGCTATCACTCTTCTTCATTCTTTCAAAAAAAATTTTGTTTTCATTTGTCCTTTTTATGGATTTTTTGGGTCTCAGTTTCATTCAATTCTGCTTTGATTTTAGTTATTTCTTTTCTTTTGCTAGCTTGGGGTGAGTTTGTTCTTGTTTTTCCCTAATAATTCAAGAAAATTTCCCTAATCTTGCAAGTGAGGTAGGCATTCAGATACAAGAAATTCAGAGAACACTTGTAAGATACTACATAAAACTAACATTACCCTGGCATATAATCACCAGACTGTTCAACGTCAATGTTAAAGAAAAAATCTTAAGGGCAGCTAGACAAAAGGCCAGACCATGTACAAAGGACACCCCTTGAGGCTTACAGTGGACTTCTCAGCAGAAGCCTTACAAGCCAGGAGAGACTGGAATCTAACCATGAATTTCATATCCTGCCAAACTAAGCTTCATAAGCAAAGGAGAAATAAGATCTTTTCCAGTCAGGGAAATTTATTACCACTAGACCAGCCTTACAAGAGATTCTTAAGTGAGTTCTAAACATGGAAATTAAAGAGATACCCACTACCATAAAAATACACTAAAGTACATAGCCCACTGACCCTATAAAGCAACCACACAATAGAAACTACAAAGCAGCCAGCTAACAACTTCATGATAGGATTAAAGTCTACATATCAATTTTAACCTTGAATGTAAATGGTCTAAATGCTCACTTAAAAGGCAGAGTGGAAAGTTAGATTAAAAAAATAGGACCATCTATTTTCTGTCCTCAAAAGACCCATCTAACATGCAAAGACACTCAGCCTCAAAGTAAAGTGTTGGAGAAAGAAACATTGTGCAAGTGGAAAACAAAAAAGAGCAGGGGCGCTATTCTTATATGAGATAAAGCAGACTTCAACAATAGTGAAAAAAAAGACAAAGAAGCACACTAGATAGTGATAAAAGGGCTCAATTCAACAAGAAGACTTAACTACCATAAATATACATGCACCCATCAATTGGAGCACACAAATTCATATAACAAGTACTTCTATACTTAGGAAAAGACCTAGATAGCCACATAATAGTAGTGGAGGACTTCAACATCCTACTGACATTGTTAGATCATAGAGGCAGAAAACTAACAAAGAAATTCTGGACTTAAATTTGACACTTGGTCAGTTGGACCTAATAGACATTTACAGAGTACTCCACCTATCAACCAAAGAATATACATTCTTCTTATCTGCATATGGAACGTACTCCAAGATTGATAACATGCTTGGCCATAAAGCAACTCAAAATTTTTTTTTTTAAAGTGAAATCATACCAACCATACTCTTGAACCACAGTGAAATAAAAATAGAAATCACTACCAAAAAGATCTCTCAAAACCACATAATTACGTGGAAACTAAACAACTTGTTCTTGAATTGCTTTTGGGTAAATAGCAAAATTGAGGCAAAAATTAAAAAAGATTGAAATAAATGAAAATGGAGACACAACATACCAAAAACTCTGGAATGCAGCAAAAGCAGTATTTAAAGTTTATAGCGCTAAAGACCTACCATAAAAAGTTGGAAACATCTCAAATTAATAATGTAACATCACATCTAGAGGAATTAGAAAAATAGTTAAATTTCAGATTTTAAATACCTATTAGTTTTCCATTTTCTTCAACGTGCTCTGCTGGGATTTTAATTTTGGAGAGAATAAGCACCTTGACAATTTTGAGGCATCTGATCCATGAAAATTATATACCTTTCCATTTATTTGGATCTAACATCATTTCTGTTTTGTTTTCAGTGTAGAAGTATTGTACATCTTTTATTAGGTTTATTCTAAGGTGTTTTATATTTTGGTTGCTATTATAAATGGAATTTTCCAATTCTTTATTATCAGAATAATGAAAGTACAATTGATCTATGTATGTTGCATACACATTATGTTATTTGTTTTTTAAATGTTTGTATTTGCTGTATTAGCTTTGCAGGACTTCCATAACAAAGTATTACCAACTGGGTGACTGAAACAACAGAAATTTACATCTTCACAGTTCTGGGTGCTGAATGAGGTCCAGGTGTTGTCAGAGTCACTTCCTTCTGATGGTCATGAGAAAAGAATCTGCTTCAGGCCTCTCTCTTTGGATTAGATATGGCCATCTTCTCCCTGTGTCTTAACATAGTCTTCTCTTCGTGTCTGTGTCCAAATTTCATATTCTTATAAGGACCCCCATCATATTAGATTTGGGCTCACCCCAATGACTTCATTTTAATGTAATTACCCTTCAAAGACCCTGTCTTCAGGTATAGTCACATTCTGAGGTCTTGGGACTTAGGACTCCAAAATATAAATTTGGGGAGGGTGCTAAATTTAGCCCACAGCAATGTCCTATAAATTCTTTGTTTCTTTGTTCCCTTTTTCCTCCTTTCTTGCCTTCTTTTGGACAAATCAGTCATTAAAATATTAATTAATGTTATGATATTAGTATTCCATTTCATATTATTTATTGACATCTTTGTTATACTTCTTTGTGTTAATTTTTAGTGGTTGCTCTAGAGATTACCATCTGCAAATTTAACTTTTCACAGCTATCTTCAAATAATATTATACTATTCATAAACACATAAAGGATGTTTCAACATTGTAATTCTATACACCCCACCCTGACCTTTGTGCATTTTTTCCATTTATTTTATTTTACTTCTACATCTGTTATAAAGCCCAGAATATATTTTTATTAGTTTCACTTTAAAAGTCAATCAACTTTCAATGAAATTTTTAAAGGGAGAAAAAGCAGTATTTAAGAAATTAAACTATATATATATGATATTATCCTGGTAAATATTAAATAGTATTTTAAATAAATATAAAAATACACACATATATTTATTCCTATATATATTGATGTGTTAATAACAATGTATATAACATTTTATTTTCATTTATCAGGTCACAGATGCTGTTTTCTTGTTTCTGGCCTCCACTGAAACAGCAATTTCTAACCTTAGCTGCTGTGGCCATAGAGATGAATGGGCAAAGAAAAAGTTTCCATGAAGGAAAGAACTTTGTCTTCCATGTAACATTGGATTTCGAAAATACCACTCCCCACCCAGACATGGGAATGCTGTATTCCTCCTCTTACTGTTGCCTTAGTATGCTCTTTGTCAAGGCTCAGAGGGGCTTCTTCACCCTGGATGAGAGATACATGTACAAATTTTTAACATCAAGTGAGTCTGTACAGGAAATCACTGATGGACTCTGTACTCCTCTTGCTGTTTACCCTTTGCAAAGCACAAAAGAAAACGGAAAAGGAGAAGACAAAGAGAAAACAAGGTCTTCTAAAAGATAAGAATATTCTGGTTTATAGGAGTGACTCTGGTGAAGGTTGGAGAAATATTTTGGCATGTAGTTTTGGAGCATACATGTTTTTTGGAGCATACATTGAGCGATTTTGAAGATCCTCTTTGTCCCACCAAGCACACTCATTCTGCTCATGACACAACCTTAGGGTCTTGAAGGTAGAAATGATAATGAAGATGTTGTGCAATGTGTGGGCATCGTCGCATTAGCAAGGGCAGTGCTTTGCAAGCACATTATCTGTCTTTGCTTCACCTACTCCGTGGTATTATCCCAGTAGTAGCTGCATGCATTCTGATCTGAGATTTCTTTTGAGGAGACCTTAAGGGCTAAACTTTTTCACAGTATCCAAATGCCTGAATACAAAGTGGATTACTAAATTTAAAATGAGACTAAGTTGGGTAAGTGCTTTATCTAAATTATGGTGCTTCAAGATTTGTCATGTGCAAAAATATTATCAATCAGTGATATTCTGAATGCAGTTATCTTAACTGATGATCTTCAATTTTGAATATTAAATCTCATTAGAATATGCCATTATGCAGTAGTCATTATGATCTGATAGATTCAACAGATATTCACATATCATATTTCCAAGTATAGGCTGATATTATGAATATACATAGTGAATTATGCTTAGAAAATGTTGTTGCAGATATTTGTTTTACACAAATGGTTAACACTTGGAGTGAACATTCACAGGCAGTAAATTGAGGCAAATTACATAATGCCAGAGACTGCTTGTTCATTATCATCAGTTAGGGACTTTTTGTCGTAAGAAAGCAAAAAGAAAAAAAAAGCCAAATTAAGCAAAAAATGGGGGTGAGGAAGGCAGTTCTTGGTTCATAAACCTGAAAGATTTAGGAACGTTTCCGTGTTTAGGTGATACTTGATTCAATAACACATATATTATAACCAGAACTTGATTTTTCTTTTTGCTCTATCTTTCATAGTGCTGGCTTCATCCTCAGGCTTCACACATTGCTATCTTCCCCATTCCAAGCCCTCTTTTCTTATTTATGAACAGCTACTGCTAGTTGCAAACTCACAGCCTTAAACCATTCTCCAAGGGAGAAGGAGGGCCACTTCTAGTTGTTCCTGCACAAATCCTTAGATGCTCTCTCTCTTATTGGCTCAGATTTGCTGATATGTCCATCCAGAACCAATTATGGTTGACATAGGGAGAGGAGACCACAATCAGCTTAAATCAATCAGGGCCTGGTCTTCAAACACAGAATGGGTCAGCTGCACCAGAACCATATAGTGTCAGAGGGAGGGAGGATAGGTTGGTTCCCCCCACTCTCTGGGTACACTTGCCTGACAGAGGATTAGCATTTTACTCTCTGGGGATGGTGACATAGGGAGCTTAAAGTTGCAATGCATTCAATCCTTTCCTTGTGCAAACCCCAGGCTTTGGAATTTTCTCTATCAAAACTGATGCTCCCATTCAGGGCACCTACAGGCATATCCTACCCTTAAAAGGGGCATTTCCTTCTTGTTTGGGCAAGTTTTCCTTCTAGGGATGAGTTCTTCTTTTTCTTCTCTTTTTTTTTTTTTGAGACTGAATCTCACTCTGTCACCCAGGCTGGAGTGCAGTGTCTCGATCCCAGCTCACTGCAACCTTCAGCTCCCAGGTTCAAGCGATTTTCCTGCCTCAACCTCCTGAGTAGCTGGGATTACAGGCATGCGCCACCACACCCAGCTAATTTTGTGTATTTAGAAGAGAGGGGGGTTTCACCATGTTAGCCAGGCTGATCTCGAACTCCCGACCTCTGGTGATCTGCCCACCTCGGCCTCCCAAAGTGCTGGGATTACAGGCATGAGCCAACACTCCCAGCTGGGATGAGTGCTTCTAATTCAAAGGCCTCTAGGAACAAAATTAAACAGTTCAAGTTTCATTTCAAAGCATAAACAGCTATTTTATTCCTGGGCACTCTGACCAGAAGGGCACTCATCTGAAAGCTGCAGAATTGCTTGAATTATCCTTGAATTATCGTCATCATCACCATCATCATCATTCTCATCATCACTTTCACTGAAGACACTGTAGGAGACACATTGCACATAGTGCTCTACTCCAATCTTAGAAGTAATCCTTTTTCTAATCCTATACATGTTTCAAGGCCCGGTTCTGATCTTCCCTTAGAAATTCTTCACAATCACCCTGACCTTCATAAATATTTTCTTTGGGTGATCTTTTTTGTCTCAATTATTTATCTTGCTCTTCCTTGTCCTGTCTTCCCACTGGGTTGTTAGCTGCTTAAAGGAGGAGACCTTAGATTCTAACTTCGTGTATCCTCAGAGCCTAACACAGTGGCCTTGAACATCATTCAAGACTGTGGAACTCTCATTTCTTAAAGAAATCAGAAAACCGTTGTACCACAGGAGAAAGCTGTTTGTACAGTTCACATTTCAGGACAGTCATCTTTGGCTGCATACTTGCAGGCTTATTCTGCAAAATTACATTGCTCTAAACACTTCTCACACTAAGGAGACTGAAGATTTAGGGCCAGAAATGTCTCCCCTAGCAGTTTTCCTTTCAGCTTCATTCCTGAAATGGGATTGGGATAAGCATTTGTAATATCTGATCTTTGTGAGAGTTAGAGCAGGTGGCAAAAAGAAAAAAGATCACAGACCTTGGAATCACACAAGCCTCAGTTTAAATTCTAAGTCAGCCACATAGTAACTGTATTATCTAATGGGAATTACTTAGTGTATTTAAACATTAACATATTCCCTGTAACTTGAAAATATGATTCCTACATTTGAATGTTGGGAAGTATTCCTGCCTTTACCACAACTAAATATACTGTAATACAATTCAATTTAATGTTAACTACCTGAAGTTAGCATCAGATCAGCAAGGTTCATAACAAGACTGTATATTAGACATCAATTATAAATTATGTGGATCCACAAGCCACCTGCATTCTGACTAACAAACTACCAATCCAAGACTTTTCTACTCTGCCCCTCGTGTTTGATAATTTGCTAGAATGACTTACTGAACTCAGAAAAGTAATACTTATGATTACAGTTTTATTATAAGGTATACCCATAGGGTGAGGTCTGGGAGGAAACACGGAGCTTCCATGCCTCTCCCTGTGGACTGAGGGTGAATCACTCCCTTGGCACATCAGTGTTTTAATAAATTAGTAAACTCCACTGAGCCTTGTTGTCTAGAGGTTTTATTGAGGCTTGATTGCATAAGCATAATTCATTAGCTCATTAGCCATGTGATATGGTTTGGATGTTTTGTCCTCTCCAAATCTCATGTTGAAATGTGACCTCCAATGTTGAGTTGGGCCTGTAGGGAGGTGTTTGCATAATGGGGGTGGATTCCTCATGAATGGCTTGGTGCCATCCCCATGGTAATGCATGAGTTCTCACTCTGGTAGTTGATGTGAAAGCTGGTGATTTAAAATAGCCTGGCACCACCTGTCTTGCTTCCCTTTTGGTCATCTACTCTAATTGTTAGCTTCCTGATGCCCTCACCAGAAGCTGATGCCAGCACCATGCTTCATGTACAGCCTGCAGAACCATGAACCAAATAGTCCTCTTTTCTTTATAAATTACCCAGTCTCAGGTATTTCTTTAAAGCAACGTGAACAGACTAACATACCATGTGACTTAACTCAATCTCTTGTTCCTCTCATTTCCCCCAAAATTAAGATCGTCTAAAGTGCCAACTCCATAATCACATGGTAGGTGTTTCTGGTGATCAGCTCAACTCGCCCAGAAGAAGCTATCTAGGAGTCCACCATGAGTGACCTAATTAGCATAACAAAGACTCTATCACTCAGGAAATGTCAAGGATTTTAGAAGTTCCATGCTAGGAACCCAGGACAAAGACTAGACAAATTCTTTATCATACTACTGGAAGATTATGAAATAATGAATAAAAATACACTTTTGTTGAGAAAAAGTGGACACAGAATAAAGCACTAAGTTTAAAAAACTAAGTTTTTAATTTCAATAGTTTTGGGGGAACAGGTAATTTTTGATTACATAAATAAGTTTTTTAGCAGTGATTTCTGAGATATTGGTGCACCTGTCAACCAAGCAGTGTCCACTATGCTCAATATGTAGTCTTTTATCCTTCATCCCCCAATCATTTTTCTCCCCAGGTCCCAAAAGTACATTCTATCATTCTTATGCCTTTGCATCCTCATGGCTTAGCTCCCACTTATAAGCAGGAACATACAATATTTTGTTTTCCATTCCTAAGTTACTTCACTTAGAATAATGGTCTCCAACTCCATCAAAGTTGCTGCAAAAGCCATTGTTTCACTTTGTTTTATGGCTGAGTAGTATTTCATAGTGTACATATAGCACATTCTCTTTATCCACTTGTTGGTTGATGGGTGCTTAGGTCAGACCTAAGTTCCATACTTTTGCAATTGCAAACTGTGCTGTTATAAACAGGCATGTGCATGTGTCTTTTTCATATAATGACTTTTTTTTCTTTGGATATGATGTGGTTTGGCTCTGTGTCCAACACTAATACATGGTGTTGCACCTATGGGTGCACAGAAATTAAGAATTGAAGTTTGGGAACCTCTGCCTAGACTTCAGAGGATGTATGGAAACACCCGGATGTCTAGGCAGAAGTTTGCTGCAGTAGTGGAGCCCTCATGGAGAACCACTGCTAGGGCAGTGTGGAAGGAAACCGTGGGGATGGAGCCCCCAGCAAAATCTCATTTTGAATTGTAGTTTCCATAATCCCCATGTGTTGTGGGAGAGATCCAGTGGGAAGTAATTTAATCATGGGGACATTTATCCTCATGCTGTTCTCATGATAGTGAGCGAGTTCTCATGGGACCTGATGGATTTATAAGGGGCCTTTTCTCCTTTTCCTCAGTACTACTTCTCCTTCTTGATGCCATGTGAAGAAGGACATGTTTGGTTACCCTTCTGCCATGATTCTGAGTTCCCTGAGGTCTCCTCAGCCCTGCAGAACTGTGAGTCAATTAAACCTCTTACCTTTATAAATTACCTAGTCTTGGGCAGTTCTTTATAGCAGCATAAGAACGGACTAATAAAGTAAATTGGTACTGCAGAGAGTGTGGTGCTGCTGTAAAGATACTAGAAAATGTGGAAGCAACTTTGGAACTGGGTAACAGGCAGAGATTGAAACACTTTGGAGGACTCAGAAGAAGACAGGAAAATGGGAAAGTTTGGAATTTCCTGGAGACTTGAAGGGCTCAGAATATAGGAAGGCGTGGGAAAGTATGAAAATTCCTAGAGACTTGTTGAATGGCTTTGAAAAAAATGCTGATAGTGATATGGACAATGAAGCTCAGGCTGAGGTGGTCTCAGATGGAGATGAGGAATTTATTGGGAACTAGAGCAAAGGCAATGCTTGTTATGCTTTAGCAAAGGGACTGGAGGCATTTTGCCCCTGCCCTAGAGATCTGTGGAACTTTGAACTTGAAGGAGATGATTTAGGATATCTGGTTGAGGAAATTTCTAAGTGGCAAAGTGTTCAAGAAGAAGCAGAGCATAAAAGTTTGGAAAATTTACAGAATGATGATGCAATAAAAAAGAAAAACCCACTTTCTGGGGAGAAATTTAAGCCTGATGCAGAAATCTGCATAAATAATGAGTAGCTGAATGTTAATCACCAAGGTGATGGGGAAAATGCCTCCAGGGCATGTCAGAGACCTTCACAGCAGCCTCTGTTATCACAGGCCTGGACGCCTTGGTGGGGAAAAGGGTTTCATGAGCTAGGCCAGGGCCCCCCTGCAGTATGCAGCTTTGGGATATGGTGTCCTGTGTACCAGCTGCTTTAGCTCCATCTTTGGTAAAAAGCATCAAGGTACAGCTTGGGCCATTGCCTTAGAGGGTGCAAGCCCAAGCCTTGGTGGCTTACATGTGGTGTTGGACCTGCAAGTGCACAAAGGTCAAGAAATTAGATTTGGGAACCTACACCTAGATTTCAGAGGATGTATGGAGACAGCTGGATGTCCAGGCAGAAGTTTGCTGCAGGGGTGGAGCCTTCATGGAGAACCTCTGTTAGGGCAGTGTGGAAAGGAAATGTGGGGTTGGAGCCCACACACAGAGTCCCCACTGTGGCACTGCCTAGTGGAGCTGTGAGAACAGGGCCACCATCTTCTAGCCCCCAGGATGGTAGATCCACCAACAGCTTTCACCATGCACCTGGAAAAACTGCAGACACTCAACATTAGCCCATGAAAGCAGCCAGGAGGGGTGCTGTTTTCTGCAAAGCCACAGGGGCTGAGCTGCCCAAGGCTGTGGGAGCCCACTTCTTACATCAGTTTGCCCTGGATGTGAGACATGGAATCAAATGAGATCATTTTGGAGCTTTAAGATTTAGCTGCCCTGCTGGATTTCGGATTTGCATGGGACCTGTAGCCTTGTCCTTTGGCTGGTTTCTCCCATTTGGAATGGGTGTGTCTACCCAATGCCTGTACTCGCATTGTATTTAGGAAGTAACTAACTTGCTTTTGATTTTACAGGCTCATCAGTAGCAGGGACTTGCCTAGTGTAGGATGAGACTTTGGACTTAGACTTTTGGGTTATGCTGGAATAAGTTAAGATTTTGGGATACTGTTGGAAGGGCATGATTGTGTTTTGAAGTGTGAGGACATGATATTTGGGAGGGGACAAGGGTGGAATAATATGGTTTGGCTCTGTGTCCCCACCCAAATCTCACCTTAAATTGTAGTTCCCATAATCCCCATATGTCATAGAAGGGACGTGGTAGGAGGCAATTTAATCATGGGGGAGGTTACCCTCATGCTGTTCTTGTGATAGTGAGTGAGTTCTCCTGAGATCTGATGGTTTTATAAGGGACTTTTACCCCTTTTACTCGGCACTTCTTCCTGCCACCAAGTGAAGAAGGATGAGCTTGCTTCCCCTTCCTCTATGATTATAAGTTTCCTGAAGCCTCCCCAGCCCTGCAGAACTGTAAATCAATTAAGCCTCTTTCCCTTATAAATTACCCAGTCTTGGGCAGTTCTTTATAATAGTGTGAGAATAGACTAATACAGGGTAGATACCGAGTAGTGGGATTGCTGGCTCAAATGGTAGATCTCCTTTTCATTCTTTAAGGGATCTCCATACTGTTTTCCATAGTGGTTGTACTAGTTTACATTCCCATCATTGGCATAAAAGTGTTCCTTTTTCATCACATCCACACCAACATCTATTTTTTTATGTTTAAATTATGGCCATTCTTGCAGGAGTAAGGTGGAATCTCATTGTGATTTTCATTTTCATTTCACTGATAACTAGTAATGTTGAACATTTGTTTTCATGTTTATTGACTGTTTGTATATCTTCTTTTGAGAATTATCTATTTATGTCCTTTGATCACTTTTTAATGGAATTGTTTTTTTCTTGCTGATTTCTTGTTTGAGTTCCTTGTAGATTCTGGATATTAGTCTTTTGTTGGATGTATAGTTTGCAAATATTTTCTCCCACTCTGTGCTGTTTATTTCTGTTTGCTGTTTATGTATGTTTGCTGATTATTTCTTTGGCTGTGCAGAAGCTTTTTAGTTTAATTAGGCCCCATTTATTAATTTTTGTTTTTGTTTCATTTGCTTTTGGGTTCTTAGTCATGAATTCTTTGCCTAAGCTAATGTCTAGAAGAGTTTTTCTGATGTTATCTTCTAGAATTTTTATGGTTTCAGGTCTTAGATTTAAGTCTTTGATTCATCTTTAGTTGATTTTTATATAAGTTGGAGATGAGGACCCAGTTTCATTCTTCTGTATGTGGTTTGCCAGTTATCCTGGCACCATTTATTGAATAGGAAGTCCTTTCCCCCACTTTATGTTTTTGTGTGCTTCATGAATCAGTTGGCTGCAAGTTTGCCAAAGATCAGATGGCTGTAAGTATTTGGCTTTACTTTGGGTTCTCTATTCTGTTCTATTTGTCTACATGGCTATTTTTATACCAGTACCATGCTGTTTTGGTAACTATAGCCTTTTAGTATAATTTGAAGTTGGGTAATGTGATGCCTCCAGATTTCTTCTTTTTGCTTAGCATTGCTTTTGCTCTAGGGACTCTTTTTGCAGTTCCATATGAATTTTAGGATTGCTTTTTCTATTTTTGTGAAGAATAATAATGGTATTTTTGTGGGAATTGCATTGAATCTGTGGATTACTTTTAGCACTGTGATCATTTTCACAATATTGATTCCACCCATTAATGAGCATGAAATGTGTTTCTATTTGTTTGTGTCATCTATAATTACTTTCAGCAGTGTTTTGTAGTTTTCCATGTATAGATTTTTCACCTCCTTGATTAAGTACATTCACAAGTATTTTTTAGTTTTTGCAGCTGTTGTAAAAGGGATTGAGTTCTTAATTTGATTCTGAGCTTGGTTGTTATTGGTGTATAGTAGTGCTATTGATTTATGTATATTAATTTTGTATCCTGAAACTTTAGTGAATTCATTTATGAAATCTAGGAGCTTTTGGGACGAGTCTTTAGTGTTTTCCAGGTATATTATCACATCATCAGAAAACAACAAGAGTTTGACTTCCTCTTTTCCGATTTGGATGCCCTTTATTTTTCTCTTGTCTAATTGCTCTGGCTAGGACTTCCAATATTATGTTGAATAGAAGTGGTGAAAGTGGGCATCCTTGTCTTGTTCCAGTTCTCAGGGAGGATGCTTTCAACTTTTCCCCATTCGGTATTATGTTGGCTGTGGGTTTGTCAAAGATGGCTTTTATTACTTTAAGGTATAACCCTTCTATGCTAATTTTATTGAAAGTTTTTATCAAAAAGAGTGCTGAATTTTGTCAAATGCTTTTTCTGTGTCTGTTGAGATGATCATATTTTTGTTTTGAATTCTGTTTATGTAATGTATCACATTTATTGACTTTCATATGTTAAATCATCTCTGCATCCCTGGTATGAAACCCACTTGATCAGGATGTATTTTTAAATATGCTATTGGATTTGGCTAGTCACTATTTTGTTGAGAATTTTGCATCTATGTTCATCAAGGATATTGATCTCTGGTTTTCATTGTTGTTGTTATGTACTTTCGTGGTTTGGGTATTAGGGTGATACTAGCTTAATAGAATGATTTAGGCAGGATTCCTTCTTTCTCCATCATTTGGAATAAAAATCTAACTTTTATGATAAACTATTATGCTGTTCTCCACCTTCCTTCCTCTTTTTCTGCTCTCCAGAACTCTGTCAATATTTCAGCCATTTAAAAGATGCAGTCTATGTAATGGGTATTGTATTCATGGCGTAACTCAACGTGAAAAAGAATCTGTTATAACTTATGTTTGTACTTAATTGATAAAATAAGGGACACTTCCAATGAAATAGTTTTAGCCACTTTTCAGAAATGTTTTTAAAACAGAAAGAAAAGAGAATTTTGGGTGACCTCCCCAGGATAATGTAATGAGAAGGGATGGTGATAAAAACAAAATCTGATCTTGTCATAGTAACAAACATGGTAAACTCACATGCTGAAGACTTAGATGTTCCAAAAAGATCTGTGATCTGCACATTCACCAAAGCCATTTTACTTCTGCATTCCGGCATGAATGCTTTTCAGATGTTTTCTTTTGAGGTCTCTACATCACCTATGCCCACCAGGTCTTGAGAGTGGGCAAAAAAATGCTCACACAAAGCCTTTAGGTGGGCCTACTGCAGGAACCACTGTGAGCCACACATCATTTCCCTGTCATGAGTTTGAACAACACTTTTTTGAGTTTTTTTTTTGTTTCTGTCATCCCAGAGTTTATTCCTATCATCTTGAAATGTCAGATAATCAGAAACATAAAAATGTGCAGAGGTAGCATGACCTCTGTTTAATAGTCTGATGAATGGAGAAAGGAATTAATTCCATGCTAATCTTTCATTAGATTGTAAGCTCCTAGATCATGGATATTAATGTTAGTCACCGTGTGTGTTCAATACTAGGTCTCCTGTCTGACATATAGCAAGTAGCTGATGTCAGATAGTAGAATAACACATGAAGGAGGCCCTCAATAGAAATGGAATGCTGGGATCCACAGTACAATTCATTTTTCTTTTATTCCCCTGGGGATCACAACAAGCTCCCTCTGAGTCTTTTTCCAGTTGTTTACATCACTGGAATGATGTGTCGTTGTAAGGATATTATAAGAGGTCAGTGTGAGTGATATAGACAAATGTTCATATTACCATATTTAGTGAAGAAAGAACTAGGTTACAAAATTAAGTATCAATACAATTCCAGCACTAATCCTTAGATAATATTCACATATAGAAAAAATATTGGGGCAGTATATCAACATATACTTTTTAATAAAACATAAACTTTTTAATCATGGCATTACTGTTTATGGTTCATTCTCTTCTTTATTCTCTTCAACATGTTTACAGTGCTTATGCATTCATTTAATCATAATAAAATTATTTTAAGAAAACACTGTATGCTTGTGTATAAATTGTCCTGTGATTATTTTCACCCTATTTCCTATGTGTCTGTATGATAATCTTATCTCCCAAGTGGAATTAAACTCCTGCACAATAGGCACAATGCCTCCCACTGACTCCAAACATGGCACATTATTTCCCTTAAAGAACAGGCTGATGATTCAAACAAGATACCTAGGAGCAGAATACCTTTAGAATGGTTCCAAGTCAAACAAAGCGGTGGAGCAAGATGTTGGAGTAGGACTCTCCAGTGATTGTTCTCTAGTGGAAACATCAATGTGAACAATTGTCCATGCACAAATACATTTTCACAAGAACTAAGGAAACTAGGTGAGAGATCATAGTACCTGGTTTTAGGATAATAATTTTAAAAGACACATTGAATATAGTAAAAAGGATTTATTGCTCTCATTACCACTTCCTCCATCCCATGCAGTGTAGTATGGAAAGAGACACCATAAGATTGGGGAAAAGAGAGGGGAGTAAGTATAGGACTTTGCCTTGGAATTCAGTAATGACCCACCAAATTAAGACCCACCACTGGGATAAATGCCATGACCCTTGACTCCAGGCCAGTTCCTGCAGATGGAGCCTATAGATCCACCCTGATGCTAGATGAGAACTTATGGCCCCAGCAAAAAGAACTCAAATTCTGTGTTGCATCACTTCCAACTGACTACAGCAGCTTCAGGTCCCATATAAACCTCAGCAGCACGCAGACTGTAGCCCATGGGCTTTGGGCATGCCTCAGTACTGTGCCAGTCTCATCAGCAGTGAGCACTGTGTTTGACTGAGCACTTCATCAGCCTCAGTGGCCACAAGACTGCCATATCATTCCTCCCCAAGCTCTGGGCAGTGTAGCACAGAAAGGGATACTGTCTGCTTGGGGGAGAAGAGGGAATTAAGCATATGACTTTGCTTTGGAACCTAGAACTGGGCCCACCACAGTAAAATCCAGCACTGTGAATAACCCCATGGCTCATCAATTTAGGCTGGTGCTCGGAGACAGAGCCTCTAGATCTGTCCCAATGCCAGATGGGAATCTGTGGCTCCAGTAAGACAGACTAAAATTTTAGCTTTCATAATCACCAACTGACTACAGGGACTTTGGGCCCTTAATAAACTTCAGTGGCAGGCAGGCCATAGAGGCTGTACTTCCCCAGTGCTGCACTAATCTCAGTAGCCACGGGCTTCGGGTGCATGAATACTGTGTCAACTTCAGCAGCCATGGGATTCTGACTGAGTCAGTCCTGGGCTTAGGGCACTCTCTGGCACTATACTGGCTAAAGAGCTCATGGGCTTAGGGACTTCAGGAGTACACCTTTTTTTGAATATTGGGACAAGCTTACTGTTGAAGAACTCCCCTAAACAAAGCTAGACTGTGAAGACAGAATTAGATACCTATATCAATGCGGATAGATCAATGCATGGCCCTAAGGATCAAGAATAATCAGGGGAATATGACATCACCAAATGAACAAAATAAGATGCTAGTGACTGACCATAAAGAGATGTAGATAAAGAACTTCCTGACAAAGAATTCAAAATAATTGTTTTAGGAAGCTTAGTAAACTTCAGAAAAATACAGAAAAAAATTTAGAAATTTATCAGAGAAATTTGATGGAGAAATTGAATTAATGTTTTAAAAGTGGAGCTGAAAAATACAATAAACAAAATGAAAGATACAAATAGGGGACATCAACAGCAGAACTGATCAAGCAAAAGAAAGAACCAGTGAACCTGAAGGCAATTTATTTGAAAATATATATACAGTGAGAGGAGAAAAAAATGAAAAAGAATAAAGTTTACAGGGTTTATGAGATAATATCAAAAGAGCAAATGTTTGAGTCATCAGTGTTCAAGAGGGAGTAGAGAAAGGAGTAAAAAGTTTATTTAACTAAATAATAGCACAAAATGGTTCAAAACTGGAGAATGATGTGAATATCAATTTACAGGAAGGTCAAAAGTTGCCAATCAGATTCAATCTAAAATACAGATACCAGATAATATATTATAATCAAGCTGTCAAAAATCAAACACAAAGCGAGGATGCAGAAAGCAGCAAAAGAGAAGAAGCAAATAACATATAAGGGAGTTTCAATATGCATAAAGCAGATTTCTCAGCAGAAATTTTACAGGCCAGGAGAAAGTAGGATAATATATTCAAAGCACACACACACACACACACAATCTTTCAACTAAAAATACTGTACACAGCAAATCTGTACTTCAGAAATGAAGGAAAGATAAATACTTTTCTAGATAAATAAAAGCTGAGGAAGTCCATTACCACCAGACGTGTCTTACAGGAAATGCTAAAGGAAGTTCTCCAAGCTAAAAGAAAATGATGCTAATGAGTGGCACAAAAAACATCTGAAAGTACATTTTTCATACTCACTGGTAAAAGAAAGGATACAATCAAATTGTGAATACTCTTATGATATAATGGTGTATAAATCACATATCTTTAGTATGAAGGTTAAAAAACTATTAAAGTAATAGCAGTAACAATTTTTAAGGGATATGCAATATAAAAAGATGTAAATTGTGACAGCACAATTCAAAATGTGAAAGGTGGAGACTGGAGTTAAAGTGTAGACTTTTGGTGGGTTTCTTTTTATTAATGAAAGTTGTTATTAGTTTAAAATAACCAGATACAAACATAAGTATGATAGTTTTTTTGTAAGCTTCATGGTAGCCACAAAGCAACAACTTAAATATATATACTAAAAATAAAAAGCAAAAAATCAAACACAAAACTGAGAAAATTATTTAACCACAAAGGAAGACAGTGGGAGAGGAAGAAAGGAAAAAAAGAATCAACAAAACAACTGGAAAGCAATGAACAAAATGACAATAGTAAGTTCTTATCTAACAGTAATTACTTTGAATGTAAATGAAGTAAATTTTACAATTAAAAATTATACAGTAGCTGCATGGATTTTAAAAAAGAAAATTATATGCTGCTGACAAGAGACACACTTTACTAGTAAGAAGACACATTGACTAAAAGTGAAGGGATGAAAAAAGACATTTCATGCAAAGGGAAACCAGAAGAGAGTGGAATAGCTATAATTATATCAGATAAAATGGACTTTATGTCAAAAAGTAAAAAAAGAGGCAAACAACGTCATCATACAATGATAGGCAAGGGGATATAAGAATTGTAAATATATATGCACTCAATATCAAAGCACCCAATGTCAAAGTCAACTATTAATAGTTCTAAAAGGAGAGATAGATTGCAATACAGCAACAGTAAGAGATTTCAACATCCCTTTTTCAGCAATGAATAGATCATCCAGACAGAAAATTAATAAAGAAATAATTGGGTTTAAACTGTGCTCTAGACCCAATAGACCTAAAAGATATTTACAGAACTTTTCATCCAACAGCTGCAGAATACACGTTCTTCTCAACTGAACATGGAACATTCTCCAGGATAGAATATATGTAGCCACAGAACAAGTTTTAACAAATTTAAGAAGGCTGAAATCATATAAAATATCTTTTCAGACCACAACAATATAAATCTAGAAATCAGTAACAGGAGAAACCTTGGAAAATTTGCAAATCTATGGAAACTAGAAAACATGCTTCTAAACAATCAATGGGTTAATAAAGAAATTAAAAGGGAAATTAAAAAAATTTCTAGAGACAAATGAAAATGGAAACACAACATACTAAACCTATGGGGTACAGTTATAAGAGAGAATATTATAGCAACAAATGTTTACATTAAAAAAAAAGCACAGTGGCTCACATCTGTAATCCCAACACTTTGGGAGGCCAAGGTGGGTGGATCACCTGAGGTTGGGAGTTGGAGACCAGCCTGACCAACATGGAGAAATCCCATCTCTACTAAAAATACAAAATTAGCTGGGAGTGATGGTGCATTCCTGTAATCCCAGAAACTCAGGTGGCTGAGGCAGGAGAATTGCTTGAATCCAGGAGGCAGAGGTTGCAGTGAGCTGAGATCGCACCATTGCACTCCAACCTGGGCAACAAGAGTGAAATTCCAACTCAAAAAACAGACAAACAAAAAAGCAATATCTGACATAAACAACCTAATAATGCACCTAAAGGAACTAGAAAAAACACCCAAAACTAGTGGAAGGAAAGAAATAATAAAGATTTAAGCAGAAATAAATGAAATAAAGTCTAAAAGTAATTTTAAAAGATCAATGAAACAAAAACTTGTATTTTCAAAACGATAAACAAAACTGACAAACTTTTAGCTAAACTAGGAAAAAACGAGAGAAGACCCAAATAAAATTAGAGAGGAAAAAGATAACATTACAACCAATAACACAGAAATACAAAGAATAATAATAGACTATTAGGAACAATTCTATACCAACAAATTGGAAAACCTAAAAGAAATGGATAAATTCCTGGACACATACAACATACCAAGATTAAACTAAGAAGAAACAGAAAACCTATATAGTCCAAAAGATGTGTAATAAGATTAGATAAGCAATAAAAATGTTTTCATCAAAGAAAAGCCCAGAACCTGATAGTTTAATTGTCAAATCTTACCAAGAAATTAAAGAACTAATAGTAATTATTCTCAAACTATTTCAAAAAAATTAAAGAGAAGTGAATTATTTTAACCTTTTTCTGTGAGGCCAATATTACTCTGATACTAAACCAGACAAGGACACAACAAAAAAGAGAACTGCAGGTAAATATCCCTGATGGACATAGATGCAAAAATCCTGAATAAATATAGCAAACTAAATGCAACAACACATTAAAAAAATCATTCACCATGATCAAGTGGGATTCATCCCAAGGATGCCAGAATGGTTTGACATATGCAAATCAGTAAATGTGACATATCATGTTAACAAAATAAAGGCCAGAAACCTGTATGATCATTTCAATAGATGCAGAGAAAGAATCTGACAAAATTCAGCATTCCTTCATGACCATAAAAATCTCTTCATAAATTAAATATAGATGGAACGTATCTCAACACAATAAAGGCCAATTAAAACAAACCCACAGCTAACATAATACTGAATGGGAAAAAGTTGAAATTTTTTTCTCTAGGATCTGGAAAAAGACAAGTATGTCCACATTCACTGCTTTTATTCAACAGAGTACCAGAAGTCCTAGCCAGAGCAATCAGGTAAAAGACTTGGAACCAACCTAAATGTCCAACAACGATAGACTGGATTAAGAAAATGTGGCACATATACACCATGGAATACTATGCAGCCATAAAAAATGATGAGTTCATGTCCTTTGTTGGGACATGGATGAAACTGGAAACCATCATTCTCAGCAAACTATCACAAGAACAAAAAAACCAAACACTGCATTTTCTAACTCATAGGTGGGAATTGAACAATGAGAACACATGGACACAGGAAGGGAACATCACACACTGGGGACTGTTGTGGGGTGGGGGGAGTGGGGAGGGATAGCATTAGGAGATATACCTAATGCTAAATGACGAATTAATGGGTGCAGCACACCAACATGGCACATGTATACATATGTAACAAACCTGCACGTTGTGCACATATACCCTAAAACTTAAAGTATAATAATAATAAAATTTTTTTAAAAAGACAGAAATGAAAGCTAACGAAACTGGAAAGAAGGAGGTTAAATTGTCTCTGTTTGTGGATGACATGATTTTATATATAGAATACTCTAAAGACTCCACAAAAAACTGTTGAACCTGATAAATAAATTCAGTAAGTTGCAAGACACAAAATCAACATACAAAATTAGTGGCTGGGTGTGGTGGCTCATGCCTGTAATCCAAGCACTTTAGGACGCTGAGGCAAGTGGATCACTTGAGGATATGAGTTCGAGACAAGGCTTGGTGAAACACTGTCTCTACTAAAATATACAAAAATCAGCCAGGCGTGGTGGCAGATGCCCATAATACCAGCTACTCGGGAGGTTGAGGCATAAGAATCACTTGAACCCAGGAGGCGGAGGTTGCAGTGAGCCAAAATTGCACCACTGCACTCCAGCCTGGGCAATAAGATTGAGACTGCATCAAAAAAAAAAAAAAAAAAAGAAAAGAAAAGAAAAAAGAAAAATTAGTAACATTTCTATATATTAATAGCAAACTATCTGAAGAAGAAATCAACAAAATAATCCCATTTACAATAGCCACAAAATTTAGAATACCTATGAATAAATTTAACCAAGGAGGTAAAAGATGTCTACAATAAAAACTATAAAACACTGATGAAAGAAATTGAAGCAAATACAAAAAATGAAAAGATCTCTTGAGTTATTAATTGTAATAATTAATATTGTTAAAATGTCCATACTACTCAAAGTAGTCTACAGATTCAATGCAATTCCTATTAAACCCCAATGACATTCTGACATTCTTCATGTAAATAGAAAGAAATCCTAAGTTTCGTGTGAAACCACCCAAGAGCCCAAAGAGCCAAAACAACCTCAAGCAAAAAGAACAGAGCTAGAGGTGCTGCACTACCTGACTCAAAGTATATTAAAAAGCTATAATAACCAAAACAGAATGGTAATGATACAAAAACAGGCACATAGACAATTATAACAGAATAGAGAGCCCAGAAATAAATCCACACATTTACAGCCAACTGATTTTTTTTCACAAAGATGCCACAAGCACACATTGGAGAAAAGACAGTCTCTTTAATAAGTGGTGTCGGGACAATTAGATATACACATGCAGAAGAATAAAATTAGACTCCTTTTTTTCATCCTATGCAAAGATTTACTCAACATGAATTAGACAATTAAATGTGAGACCCAGAACTACAAAACTACTAGAAAAAAACATAGGGGAAATACTTTTGATGTTGTTCTGGGCAAGGATTTTTTGGTTAATGCCTCAAAAGCACAGGCAGTGAAAGCAAAAATGGGATTACATCAAACCAAAAAGCTTCAGGAAGCCATCAACATAGTGAAAAGACAACCTGCAGAATAGGAGATAATATTTGCAAACTATATATTTGACAAAGGATTAATATCTAAAATATTTGAAGAACTCAAACAACTCAACAACAACAACAACAAAAATAAAATCAAATAAAATTTAAAAATGGTCAAAAGACCTGAATAGCGGTTTGGCCTAATAGTAAATGGCCAACAGGTATATGAAGAAATACTCAACATCACGAGTCATCAAGGAAATGGAAATCAAAACCACAATGAGATATCACCTTACCCCAGTGTGAATCACTATTATAAAAAAAAGATAAAAGATAACAAATGTTAGTGAGTATGTGGAGAAAAGGGAATTTTTACATTCTTTTGGTAGGAATATAAATCAGTACAGACATTATGGAAAACGGTATGGAAGTTCCTAAAAAAATTAACAATAGAACTAACATAGGATACAGTAACTTCATTACTGGGTTATAGCCAAAGGAAATAAAATCATTATGTTGAAGAGATATCTGCATTCCATGTTTATAGGTGCACTATTTACAATAGCAATGATAGGATATCAACCTAATTGCCCATCAATGGATGAATGCATAAAATAGGTGTGTAGTATATATATACAATGGAATACCATTCAGTAAAAAGAATAAAAGGATAAAAAAGAATAAAATCGCCATTGGTGACAATGTGGATGAACCTGAAGGACATTATGTTAAATGAAACAAGCCAGGCACAGACAAATACTTCATTATTTCACTCACATGTGGAAGCTAGAAAAGTTGAACTTATAAAAGTAGAGATCAGAATGGTGGTTACCAGAGGATGAGGAGGTTAGTGGAGAAAGGAAGGTGAGAAGACGTAGGTCAAAGGATGTATAATTACAGGAGAATAAATATGAGAATGAATTTCAAGAGATCTCTTGTACAGCAAAAGATTATAGTTAATGATACCTTGTATTCTTAAAAAAGTAAAGAGAGTGGATGTGTTTTCACCACAAAATAATAACCTTGTGAGTTAATGTATTGGTTAATTAACTAAATTTGACCATCCACAATGTATATATACTTCTGTCAATTTCACATAAATAAATAAATTAGTTTTTTTTTTAAAGAATGGGTTCCAGTTCATTTCTAGAACTGCCCTGGGAGGAAAAATTCAGAATAAGTACTGTTTTATGGAATATTCCATAACAAAATCACTCATTGATTCAAAATATGTCATAGTAGAGTCTGTAGAAAATGATGGAGAAAAAAAGTCTTTATTTCATAAAAGTTATCCTGTTAATGTGGAGAAAAATCTTCTCAGCAAATATGTAACTTAAGGGCATTTGCCCAAATTCTATGATGCCTCGTTGTATATAGACGCCAGCTATAGAAATAGCTTACCTTTGAGCTTGAAGACAATTCATTTTCTCTCTTGCTATTTCATTCATTCAATCATTCATTCACCAACCCACTCATTCATTCAACAAAAATTCAACAATTATTTGGGCCACCTAAAATATTCATTATAGTGTGCTAGGCATTGAAGGGGATAAGGGGTAGAACACTTGGTCAGGTAACTTTCTAGTGAAAATCATCATGTGATAGACATGATGCTTCTGATCCATGTCATGCATTATCTGGATTTCAAAGTTTCCCTAGCCCTCTTAGTTCTCAATTTAAAATAGCTAAGTCATGTTTTTTTTCTTTTTTGCAATATGTTAAATATAAACTTGAACCTAATTTCAAACACATGAATTTTTAATATAACAAGTTTTAAAATTTTACTATATGGGACTCCTTCTCATCCCCAAATAATTGAGAAGTAAGAAAACAAGATTTTCCTCTGCATGATAACCTTTAAATCAAAGTAATAAAGAACTCCGTTCTCTGGCCCATGGGCACTGGCATTGGTGGCCAGAGCTGGCTTTCTATTCCGGTCATGCCCCTGCCACTGCCGTTAGCCAAATCTGGACAATAGAATCTTTGCCATGTGGAGCCAATGAAGGAATTTAGAAAAGTCAAACAAACTTAAGAGGCCCAATGGTAAAATATAGGTATTACTGTGTGAAGAAGCAGGCTTTATAAATGTGTTGTTTAGAAATATATTTTCTTGGTGAGCTCGAGAAGCTTTCTCTCTCTTTGTAATATTAAAAAAGAAAATAACCCTGGAAGAAAGTCTTATATATCATTTTTTTTCCTGCCAAGGAGAATTCCAAGATAGGCATTTTCTAGTAAATGTCTTCTTTGCAATAATTGCTTCCTTGGCATTGTGATATAATGCTGCCGTTTCCTTTAATCTGAGTCATATACGTTTCAATATCTGACCATTCAAGCCGTTGTAACAAGACACACAAAAAGAAATTGCTTTGGCTAGTGTCCTGAGATGTTGGGATAGATGCTGTCATTTACAGCCACAGGTTAGGAGAAATCACTTTAAAAAGCAGGGAATCTGTCTGAGGAGCCTTATATGTTTTATTGCAACATGATGGAATATGATCACCATCATGTATTGTGTTTTCATCCCCTGATTGATTTGGTTTCTAGTCTTGAGTTGTAATGACAAATACAAATACAAATACTCAATGACTTACCAGGAACAGAAATAGGGATTTAACATCAATCATCTTATAAAAAGCTCAAAATGCAATTTGAAACAAGAAAAGGAAATGCGACTGAAATGGAAATTTCCCATGGTGTTTGTGGCCCATCAGTCACAGCTTTATGTCTCTATTAAAAAATAGCCCTGTCTCCATACAAGGTGAGCAGCTGGCGCATGATCACAGCCCGTGGAGTGAGTCCACTGAGCTTGTGCTTCATTTCTACAAACGGCCTCAGGGGTTTCCCTTTCTTGGCAAATATAATTTGTGTAGGAATTGATTTGCTGCTTCAATAGGAGAATTACATTACTGATGTGCTGTGTACCTAAACTCCTAGATTATTTTCATTAATAAGTCAAATAATGGGTCAGTTTAGTAAACAGATCAGTTGGGTCTGATATCTAATCAGCCTTTATTTAAATTTTGCACCATCAGAGAGGATAGTTCTTTCATGTCTAAATATGTATGAATTATATGAATTAGTTTATGCCAGGCAACATTCTAGACCTTGAAGTTTTGTTGGTAAATGACACAGACAGATTTCCTTCCCTCATATTTGTAAATTGGGGGAGACCCACAATAAGTGAATTAACAAATTAAAAAGGCAAGAAAGAAAGAGACAGAGACAGATAGGGAGGGGGGAGAGAGAGAGGAATAAGAACTCCGAAAGCAACAAAGGATAGGATATATGTATGTAAACCACAGCATTTATATGTATCACAACTGTAGCTCAGAAGAACATACAAATTAGAGCCACTTGATTTTAAGGTCGGAGACCTATGCTAACACGGCAGGTGTTAGTTATTTCACTGAAGGGGAATGGCCTTGTTGGTCTTTGCATTGTTCCTAAAAGAATGTAACAAGGAAACAAGACCCCACTCCCTAGCCCCACAACAGAAGGAGTACTGAGTTCCAATTATACTTGCCCCACTTGAAAAGTCATAACTGATATTATCTGAGACTCTGGAAAGGCTGGTAATTCCTGTTTCATCTATTATTTTAATACTGAAACTTTTTTCCTGTCCCACTTATTAACCTTCCACCTTACTTGTGTTCTAACAGTTATCGCATGGGTAGGAAGACTAGGGGAAGGGGGATCATTAAATAGAAAGCTTTATGCACCTGGGCACTCAACACTACTGGAGAGTAGCCAAAAGACAGTTCAAGAGCAGCACATACTCTCTAGGAATTTATAATCTCAGTATGTGACAGCTCAGTTTATGAACAGCCAATCTGTGTCAGTCCTGGGGATAGAGAGATGAGTGAGACACGGTTGGTTTTTTTTTTTCAACTTTTATTTTAGATTCAGGGGTACATGTGCAGGTTTGTTCATATAGGTAAATTGTGTGTCACAGGGGTTTGGTGTACAGATTATTTCATCATCCAGGTAATAAGCATAGTACCCAATAGGTAGTTTTTGATCCTCACCCTCCTCCTATCCTCCATCCTCAAGTAGGTTGTTTTCTTCTTAGTGTTCACATGCACTCAATGTTTAGCTCCCACTTATAAGTAAGTCCACACGGTATTTGGTTTTCTTTTCCTGTATTAGTTTGCTTAGGATAATGGCCTCAGCTCCATCCATGTTCCTGCAAAGGACATGATCTCGTTCTTTATATGGCTGCATAGTGTTCCATGGTGTATATGTACCACATTTGCTTTATCCAGTCTGCCACTGATGGACATTGAGGTTGATTCCATGACTTTGCTATTGTGAATAGTGCTGTGATGAACATATGCATGCCTGTGTCTTTATGGGACAACTTATATTCCTTTGAGTATATACTCAATAATGGGATTGCTGGGTTGAATAGTAATTCTGTTTTAAGTTCCTTAAGAAATTTCCAAACTGCTTTCCACAATGGCTGAACTAATTTACATTCCTACCAGCAGTGTATAAGCATTCTGTTTTCTCCACAACCTCTCCAGTATCTATTTATTGACTTTTTAATAATAGCCATTTTGACTGGTGTGAGATGATATCTCATTGTGGTTTTAATTTGCATTTCTCTGATGATTAGTGATGTGCAGCATTTTTTCATACAGTTGTTGGCTGCACATATGCCTTCTTTCGAAAAGCGTTTATTCATGTCTTTTGCCTACTTTTTAATGGAGTTATTTTTTACTTGTATATTTGTTTAAGTTCCTTATAGATTCTGGATATCAGCCCTTTGTTGGATGCATAGTTTGCAAATATTTTCTCCCATTCTATAGGTTGTTGGTTGACCCTGTTGATAGTTGTTTTTATTGAATGCAGTTTTTGCCCTCAAGAAAACAGAGTATAAATTAAAATCTGTATTTCAGTATTACTTGCTACAATCAAGAGAAGGGTCCAGAATAACCAGAGAGGCACAGAGCTCATTTGGTTAAGCCTGGACAAGACATGAGGGGTATTATAAAAGGGACGATAATTGCATATACAAAATTTCCTGGATAATAATCCATGATAGCCCAACATCAAAAACTGGGTCATAGTTCAGATACAGTTCAGGAATTCAGAAACTGGAAGAAAGATTCTGGGATATTTGGTGAGGTATGGATTTCCACAGAGATAGTGGAACATTAGCAGGATCTTGAAGCAGGCCTAATAATTAGCTTTAATCATCTACAATTAATAATAATAATATTATATTAAGTATCATTAACTGTAATGGAAACCCTTCTCTGCATTATATTTGTGGCAGACACTGCACAGCACCTACCTCTCCAACAGCCCTCTGAGGTGACCATCACAGCTGCATTCTTCTGTAGATAAAAAAAGGAGCTTTGAGGGTTCAGAGAATTTGCTCAAGTGCACCTCAAGGTCAGGGGAAGGGCCAGGATTTTAGCCAGGCATGATGCAGATATTCACGGGCTTCACTGTGACGCTGATTATGTTATTTGGACCCGATGCCCAGTGATAGGAGAGGAGTCTTTTAGAGTATACTGTGAGTTATATGAAAGATAAAGAAGTACTCCTTATGTACAAAATAGCTTTTTATGTAGCATGCTTAACTATACCTCCTCATTCCCTTTGGATTCCTAATACACAGGATTTGATGAAAAAAAGATACAAAATACTCAATAACTCTATATGAATTATAAGTCTGCTTAGATCGGTGCTGCATAATGACACCAAAGGAAATTTTATTTTGTGTTCAAAGTTCATATCCCATTTATAAAAGCTCCTCTCCCCAGTGCTGCTAAGTTTCCAAAAAATTAATATTAAATATAGACTTCAGAATTCTTTGTCTCCTCAAAGAAGATAAAATATGGAAATGACAAGAAAGGAGGACCTATATTTAGAAAGAAATTCTTCAGTTAGAATCAAAGTTGTTGTGATATTGAAATTACAGGTATTTGTGAGTTTCCCTACTCTTGGAGAAATAGAGCTTACAAGTCAAATCTCAATGCCGTAAGTCCTTTGGAACTTTCTACTTATGTCATCAAATTTGCTTGATAAAGAAGAGGTCTGCTTCATCTTACATATATCTCCATTTGAAAGAAAGACCTGATTGGGGTCTATTTTTTCATGTTGTTAAGAAATCATACTTTTTATTTATAAAGTTTTACACTTCACTATTTCCCGGAAGTATTTTTTAACTTTTATGTTCGTTTCAGGGGTACATATGCAAGTTTGTTACATAGGAAAATGTGTGTTGCCGGGGTTTGGTACACAGATTACTTCTTCACCTCAAGCATAGTACCAAAAATTATTTTTTTGAAAAAGAAATTATACCTGTCACAGAGATTCAAGAATGTCAAATATATGCAAACATTTCTAAATTTCATATGAGATTATTCATTACATTTGGTGCTAGATGTGCCAATGCTGGTTTGATTCTTTCAATTAGGAGGCATAAAACATGCATGGAAAAAATATTTTGTATGAACACGGGGCAGATTGATTTGCCTTTTAATGCTAAATGGAAGTGGTAGATCAGTAATATTTCAAAGGAAATGCCAGAACAGTGAGTTTTAACTCCTGTTTCCAGAACTTTAGTTTCCTCATATGTAACAGTAAGCTAAGTAGAGAAAATATTACAACTGGATAAACAAAAGCTTTTTGGCCTTCTTTGACTCAAACCTGGGCTCCTTCTTCACAGCCTACTTCTCCTGCAGCCCTTTTAAGAGGTAGGTAATTCTCTCTCCAAGCGGATCCTTCAGGGTCAGCTACTGGAGTATACCCACTTCTGGTTTTCTATTGTCATTTCCAAACCACTCTCAGACTCTTGGCAAAAAAACACCAAACAAACAAAAATCTTCTTTGAGCCCTATGACATTCAGACTCTCCACTTTTTGCTCCTCAAATGCTTTTCCTCTGCCATCACCCATTGACTTCAACAGTCACATGGACAATTCATCCTGTAATCTGGCCGCTCAGCTCCTTGACCTCTTCATCTTCAGTGTCTAAGATATTCTACCCCACACTTCCTGTCTGTTTCTTATCATCATCTAAAACTGTTGACTAGAGTTGCTGACTAATAACAACTATTATTTCAGACTTCTTCTCCTCTACTCCATCATCTGATCTTGGCCACTTTATCTTCTTTTCTACTATCTCTCAGTAATTGACCCAACTTGTGACTCAGAGAAAAGTGAAGTCATCATGTGGGAAATGCCCTCCATTTCCAAATGCTAAATCTACAGACCTATTTACACCGGTCCTCATTTTTTCTCCTTTTCTCATGCCCACTTAGTTTTTCTCAGGGACTTCACATGGACTATAGATTGTCCTTGTCTTTCTCCCATCAATCTTTCTTTGGAACCAGGTCCTTCCCATAAGCATCTAAACACGCTCAAGTTCCTCTATATTAAAAACAAACAAAAGAGCAAAATCAAGTCTCCCAACAATCTCTCTTCTGACACTATATCTACCCCCTGAGACACTTATCTTCTCTTAACAACCTATTTCTTTTATAAGAGCTGCCTTTACTTCCTGTCTCCATTTATTCACTTCTTACTTACTCCTCAACCCACTCTGGAGTGAATTACAATCATATCAAGCTAGCAATACAATGCCCCCTAAGATGACCACTTTTCTAAATCCACCTTTCAGCTCCCTATTGTTTGACCTCTTGGTCACATATCTTCATGTTGACTGTTCACTCCCCTCTTGAATCACACTCTATTTTGGCTTATGTGACATGACATCTCCCTTATGTTCCTCCAGTATCTCCATCCACTGCCTCTTTAGGTCATTAAATATTAGTATTTATCAAAATTTAATCACAGTCACTTCTACTTTTCATTATGTACTCTTTTAATTCTATGTTTTCTGCCTAGGTTTTCTTATTGATACTCATGGGTTCAATTGTTATCTATACATGATAACTCATTAATATAAATCATTAGCCTAGCTTCCAGATCTGACTACTTATATGACATCTCTACATAGATGCTTCTAGGTACCTTGATCTCATCCTCTCCAAAATATGGATTTAGTCCCTTTCCAATGTCCTCTGTCTCAGGGATTAGGATCCCCATCCATCCAGTTTCATAAGCCCAAAACCTATGAACCAAATGACCTTCTTCTCCTTTACATCTGCATATTCAATCTGTCAACAAGCTCTCTCACCTTCCAAATCTGTGCACATCTCTTTCCACTGCCACAATTTTAGTCTAAGTTGTGATCATTTGTCATTTGTCTCCACTATGCAGTTAGTCAAACATTTTCAAAATGCAAATTGGCCATGCCTCCTGTCTGCTTTTAGTTTGAAGACTAAAATCTTTAACACGGTCCTCGAGGTCCTTCTTGTGTTAATTCATGGATTAATTGATTGATTCATTCCTTTAAGAAATATTTATTGACTGCAAACACTGTTCAAAGCACCGTGGATACAGTGGTAAACAAAAACAAAACAATATTCCTGCTCTTGTGGAGCCACAGAATATTGATTCTAGTGGGAAAGATCAACAACTCAAACATATACAAAAAAGAAATTTCTTTTTGGGGGTGATAAATATGATGAATAAATGTTAAGCAGCATAAGGAGTTGAGGAGTAACCAGCAGAGTAAATTTGGAAAGGAGGTGGAGGAAGCCTCTCTAAAGAAAAGACTCCTATGCAGAAAACTAAAGGAAGTGAGAACACACTTGGGGCCCGAGCTCTCTGCTCTCCTTTATTCTCTGTGCTCTAGACTTGTTGACTTTTTTTTTATTCCCCAATGCCTAAGGCTACCTGAGGGCGTTTACACATGTCCTTGGCTCTTTGTCCTTCTCCTCTTCCTTCTTCCCTTCTTCTCCTCCTTTTCCTCCTCCTCTTCCTTTTTCAGTACTTGAAACAGTCTTCTCCCTTCCTCTCACTGGACATGGTTTCCTCCTAATCTTCAAATCCAGGCCAAATTCACCTCCCCTGGGAAAATCCTTCATCACCTTCTAGATAAAATCAATTTTGGTATTATGTGTTCCACCTGATCATGTTCTTGTCTTCAGGTTGTCAGCTGAGTTTTATGTTGTATGCGAATGGCTTTTACACATTCAATGGGGTATTTACTATTACTTATATTTTAATTAATACTAAAATTATGAAAAAACTTGCTTTTCTTAAGCATTAATCTCAGTTGGTGAATTATGTTCTTTTACTTATAATCTAGCTATTTTCTACATACATTAAAAAATGTTTAACTTGTTATTTGATTAATATAATTTGATTAATAGTTAATAATGAATTTAATAGATTAAATTATCTATAACATTTAACATAATTTTCTTAATTAATATGTCCTTAGATGTTTCAAATTACAATCACAAATGCAATGAATCTAATTCTCTCAGGGCATAGCTGTAAGCAGACCTACAATTCTAACATGATTTTCTTAGGCACTTAAAGACTACTTTCAAAACTAATTAATCTCAACTTTGGGATGTAACTGATCAGATTATTAAATAAACAGTGTTTACAAATACAATCAATCAAATTATCTAGACATTTCAAATTAAAATCACAAATGTGTTACCAAATAAACAGTTAAAATCAAAATAACAACTCTAATGGGTCAGATGGACTTAACTGTTTCATATACCTTAAATAGATGGTTACCTATCAGTATGCCCCAAGACTTGACTTGATACTCTCAGCCTTTGGGGCAGGCAAGTGGGGCTTGAGGTGGCCAGAATCCATGGGGCTCTTGGCATCCTGCCAAGAACAGCTTCATATAGGGCTCCAAATCCCTCTGGAGAGTAACCCTAGTATTCCTTTGTAATATTATTTATTCTATGACATGGTAAATGTTGGCAAGCACTACCATAAATGACAAACACACAAATTGTTATGATTGCAAAACCTTCCAAAGCAAAATTTGTTAATACCTTGGGTGTGGCTTATGTATTTTACCAGCTGAGGGCTTATTTCCAATTTTCCCAGGGTACAAAGACACTTCCCCATATAAGGAGAGCAGATTTGCCATTTCTGGCCAACTGAGGTCACCAGTGTAAGACCTAGGGTACTGATGGATTTGGCTACACGTCCAGAATCATTCTACCTGAGCCTTAGATTTAAAAGCTGAGGCTTGTTTTATATTCAGGCTGTGGCTTCTTTCTCAGCTCTTAAAAAGACTGTAATCTATCTCACAGTTGTACTGCCTGATTGTTAGTTGGCTCTATTCACCCTACCTAGATGGTAACTAACCCCTTTCCTGACACTTTGAAAAGTCTTTCACTCCCTTGGTTTTAGTTTCCTCTCTCGCATGCACGCCATCATTATTCTACTGTTCTTTATTTATATATAGCGTTAGGACAGCTTTAATATTACATTTAAGCCCTTGATTACATGATTATTATCTATCTTCTTCACTAGACTGTGAATTGCATTAGGGCCAAGACTGTGTCTGCCTTTTTCTCACCATCTTATCCCTACCATGCGGTACAGGGTAGCTACATGATAAATTTACCAGTGAGCAAATGAAGAATGAATTATTGCCCAGGGAAGGTGTGGAATCCACTAAAATAGAAATCATATAGATAATACGAAAGTATTACATTAAGGGGTTATATGTCTTTTCAACAAAAATTTGGCCATAACAAATATCTAACTACCCTCTGAAAAATGAGCAAAACACCCAAAACATAATGGTTCAGGGTACATATGCACAAAGCCAAAGCCAGAATATATTCTAGGCCCACGGGATTGATTTGATTTCTCAACAAAAGCCTGCTACGCAATGAGGTACTTAGCAAAGGAGACACTGACATTACCCATCTCAGCAAACTCCAGAGAAAAAGGTGCCCAAGGACACCTGGTCTGGTCTCTAGAAAACTGTGTCTCTGTTGTGGAAATAGCATCCAACTTCAAACATCCCTGCAGAGAAAAAGGCATATGGCTTATGAGCCAACAGAATTAGGAATCATAGGACATGCTTTCCCGCTTTCCAGTCCCCCACTGCCCACCACCACCACACCCAGCTCTCTCCTTTCTTCCTCTTTCAGCCATCCTTCAGGTCTCAGCTTCAGGATGACCGCCTCCAAGTTTTCCCCAGCTCCCCTCCCCCTTACCCTGCTCCCCATACTGGCAGAGATGCCTCTGTTCTGGGCTCCCACACCATCGTACACTTTCCACATCACGTTATATGAGTTCCATATTATTTCATACTCACTTGTAGCCAGTGTACATCCTTCAATAGATTGTGAGTTACTTCATGGCAAAAGTGATTATGATTTGTTCATCATTCACAGTGCCTCGTACGGAGCCAGACTCATAGCAGCCGTTCCATTAATAGTTATTGAATGAATAAGTTGTTCTGATCTCCTGCTTAGGTGGCCACTTGTTGTTTTTGGTTGTTGTCGTTACTGTTTTGAAATGGAGTCTTGCTTTGCTGCCCAGGCTGGAGGGCAGTGGCGCGATCTTGGCTCACTGCAACCTCTGCTTCCTGGGTTCAAGCAATTCTCCTGCCTCAGCCTCCCAAGTAGCTGGAGCTACAGGTGCACACTTCCACACCCGACTAATTTTTGTATTTTTAGTAGAGACAGGGTTTCATCAAGTTGGCCAGGCTGGTCTTGAACTCATGACCTCAGGTGATCCACCCACCTCAGCCTCCCAAAGTGCTGGGATTACAGGCATGAACCACCGCGTCCAACTGGCCACTTGTTGATTATCACTGGCCTTCACATGATGTGAGTTACACAGGGGGAGGGGAGAAGGTCAAAAGAGGAACAGGCATGCTCCCCTTAGGAGTTTGAATTTTCAGTGGTAAGTTATAAATTGGTGTTCTGGTTGACACATCAGTCTCTGGGCACTTAGTAAAAACACGTCCATTCCTGAGAGAGAAGTCATGTTTGCCAGGTCCTACCTGATAGCAAATGTCCCCAGCCCTATCAGCAGCCTCCCTCAGGCAAACACCCTCGCTGTCTGCATCTCTTTCTCACCCTAAGCTTTGCTTTTGAAACATTCATACGTGGGAGGAAAAATGCTTCAAGACTTAACCTGAAGGCAATTTTATCCTAGAAGAAATGAGCAAGCAAATGATAAACAGCAGCTTACACAAAGACCACATTCATTGGAGGTGCCCTGATGCTAGATTTTTATTCAATTTAGGAAATGTGTAGCTACTTAGCTCTTGAATGTTAGGATCTAAATTTATTCTGCATTGAACCTGTAAAAAGTTCCTATGATGAAAACATATAACGAAAAAACAGCTTTTTTTTTTTTTAAACTGGTTTCATCCCAGGAACCTATTTTCACCTTACCTGCAATATTATTTAGGGCTTTATTTTCCTCTTTTTCCAGAAGCCTTGGGTTGGGGTTTAATGAAAATGAAACCTAAAGTAGATGTCAGAAAAATATGGAAGGGGCTTTCACTGCTGTCTTGAGACGGTGGTGCCCAAGAAAGAGAGTGTTTTCCACGCAGAGACAAGCCCTTGTCTCTTGTTCACTTTATTCTGAGCTTAACATTCCTACTGATTAGCTGACAATAAGGAGAAATAAAAAAGTTTCAAGCCTTCAGAGGCCATTTGAGAAACTTTTTTTTTTGTCTTTAAGAATTGACCCTGATTATAGTCACTTCAGCTAGTAGGAAGAATTACCATGGTTATTTCATGTTTGCAATGTGCCTATGCTAAACCCCTGCTTTGCATTTATTTCGTTTGATCTTTGCAATGATCCTAGAAGTTCAACACCTATGCCCTTGCCTTCTAAGGCTTATGGAAGTTAAATGATTGCCCAAAGTCATGGAAAACGAATAGGTAGTGCTAAGGTTTATATCCGTGTCTGTCTGACTCAAAAGTCCATCACCTTTACCACTGTGGTGTCCTGGCTCCACAAAAGCAGGTGACATTAAGTGCTAAACACTGGCAGTTCTAACTCAGGTGCCCACTGCCACCACCATGTCCCACTTATCTTCTGTGATTTCTGTAGCTCTTTGAGGCCACAATCTCCACACTTGTCAGTGATAATACATCAGTTATCATTATTATAGGACAGCCATGCCAAAAATAAGAGTTATATAAAAATGTTTCCCAGGTAAACTAGAGATAAGAATCACTCCAAATTAACCAAGGGAAAAATGGAGTCTTCCCTGCTTTCCAAGGTAAGGGTTTTGAGCACTTTTAGAAAACAAAGACATACACGTGTGAGAGAACATGTCATGTTCAAGGTGAAATAGAGAGAGTAGTTAATACTCATATAAGGACAATAATTTGTGTTTAGTGGAAATAAAATAGCATTTGGTAAAAAGAAACCCAGTGACATAAAACCAGCCTGCATTATTTTGTTTAACAAGTATTTTATTCAATAAATAAGATAAAAAATTTTTGTTCAATGAATATTTATTGAATGTTTAGTTTACATCATGGACGGCTCTGTCCTAGATACTAGAGAATTTTTTTTCTCTTAAGCTTCTCTTATGGTTCTCATATTATAATGTAATCAAGACAAATGGTGATGACCAAAAGGTGACACATAATCTGAGACAGCATCCCCTAGAGCCAGGCACAAAGTTTCCCTCTCAGGGACAGGGAGTTCTGCCGGAGGCTTGCCATGCTGTCACCTGGCAATGTTCTGTCTTAGAGAATAGAGATCTGCAGGGGAGTCCCTCCTGCATCAGAGAAGAAGGCATTGCCAAATCTAGGACACAATTCTGCCCCTTCAATGAGGATTCTGGAGAAGGAAAAAAATGGTGGCTGAATAACATTCAACTTTTTATTGAGCATTATATCAATGTGTTTTTCAAATGTCTGGAAGAAAGCACTGTAGGATTGCATTAGTCCATTCTCATGCTGCTAATAAAGACATACCTGAGACTGGATAATTTATAAAGGAAAGAGGTTTAATTGACTCACAGTACAGCATGGTTGGGGAGGCCTCAGTAAACTTATAACCATGGCAGAAGGAGAAGCAAACACATCCCTCTTCACATGGTGGCAAAGAGAATGAGTGCCCAGTGAAGGGGGAAGCCCCTTATAAAACCATCAGCTCTCATGAGAACTAACTCACTATCATGAAAACGGGATGGGGGAAACCGCCCCCATAATTCAATTATCTCTATCTGGTCCTTCCCACGACACATGGGGATTACGGGCACTATAATTCAAGATGAGATTTGGGTAGGGACACAGCCAAACCATATCAAGGATATTTCAGGATGTAGGATAGTCTTAATTTGCTTTGTTTACTTATTTTGTTTGTCTTTGTGATGGTTAATTTTATGTGTCAACTTGACTAGGCTAAGGAATGGCCAGATAGCTGATAAAACACTATTTTTGGATATGTCTGTCTCAGGTTGTTTCTAGGACAGATCAGCATTTGAATATCTGTAGTTCACATAAAGCAGATGGCCCTCACCAATATGGGTAGACATCATCCAATTGGTTAAGGGCCTGAATAGAATAAAAGTTTCCTAAAAACAAAAAGAAGAAGGATGAATTTGCTTCCTGTTTGAGCTGGGACTTCCATCTTATTCTGCGCTTGGACATTGGTGTTCCTGGTTCTGGGCCAGATTTCAGACTCCAACTGACACTACAGCATTGTCTTCCCTGGTTCTCAAACCTTTCTTCTCAGACTGGGAGTCACACTACTGACTCCCCTCCCTGGTTCTCAGGACTTCAGACTGGGACTGAATTACCCCACCTGTTTTCCTGGTTCTGCAGCTTGCAGATGGCAGGCTGTGGCCTCAACTTCATAATCAATTCCCATAGTAAATCTCGTGTGTGTGTGTGTGTGTGTGTGTGTGTGATCTCTTATTGTGTTTGTTTTCTGGAGCACCCTGACTGATACACTCTTCTAAAACAGAACTTTGTAGATGAGGTCAATTGAAGTTCCGTGCTTCTTTTTCTCAGCTTTGTGTGTCTTTAAGATATACAACATCTTCCTTCTGTATCAGTAGACTCTGTGGCCTGTCTCTTCTCAAATTTCCAAGAGGACTTGCCTAATACAGAAAATATAATGTCACAGCTAACATTTTACTGAGGATTTACTTCATGCCAGGCTCTATACTAAGCAGTGCTTCTTCAGGCCAGTTTTCTTCTTATGCCCATTTTATAGATGAGGAAAACAGGGTTAGCAGGTTTTGGTAGCTTGTCCACGTAAATGGCAGAACTGGGATTGGATCTAAGTCTGACGTCAACGGCCCTGACTTTAAAGGACAAATATGCTCACCACTGACCACATAATTATGGAGTGCCTACTATGTGCTAGACACCATAAACTCTGAGGCTATAGAAGGGATCAAAATACACAAACTTCCTGCCTGTAGGGGTTTCTCTGGGGATGTGAAGGGAACAATCGACAATAAAATACACATGAAACACGATATCAGGAAGTGAGTTGTGTGAGCAATGTGATCGCCTATTGACAGATGCACGTGTATGTTTGTATTAGAAACATGCCCAGAAGAAAAGACTAGAAAAAATCTACCATAAGGGTGAATATCTCTGGGTGGTCAGATTTCAATTTTCTTTTTTATATTTTTTGTAAAACTTTCAAATATTCTTCAGTATCTATAAATTTCTGAAGTAATCAGATGCGACACACAAATATTATTAAAACATACTTTAATCTTAGACAAACTGCATACAGTTTAGGTGGTCTTCTCTTACCCTCTTTCAATTCAGTTCTTCATATTAGAAACTAATCATAGTTTGCTTTTTTTCTCAGCTGTAGCAATGTCTGAAATATTTGTTCCTTCCCAGGAACCTTGTGGGCTCTCTCTGCCCCAAGCTTTTCTGAGTTCATGCTTATCTGGGGTTCTCAACCCTGGCTGCATATTTCAATCTTCTGAGGAAGCTCTGGGGTGGGGCTGGTCCCCCTCTGTATGTTCCAAAGTCCCCCAGGTGACTGGTGTGCAGCAGGGATTGAGACTCCCGGAACAATGGGCTCCTTCCTCCTGTTCCTCAGAGCCCCTGACATGTTTCCTGGGGAGTACCCAGGGCAGAGAGTAGTTCAAGGCCTCCTTAGCCCACCTTCCTTTGCTCTGTCTCACTGGGTCTGGGTTGGCCAGGGAGGAGGAGGAGGGATGGGCTAGAGCAGGTGCCAGAGCCAGGCAGAAAGAAGACAAGCAAATCCCTAGCCCTGCAGCGCCTGGCTCCCCAGCCCCTCCCTCCTGACCTACTTACTCAGGGTACATGGTGTGGTGTGAGGGACTCAGGGCTGGAGGACAGCAGAAATTGTTAACAAAAGCAGAGCGCTGTGCAGGTGGGAGCCAAGGACACACTTCGGTCCCGCTAGACTTCTCACCGTTCCGGAACGCAGCACTCACTGTCTCAGCTTTGGGCCTTTGCCCTGGCTGCCCTTTCAGACCAAAATGTCTTGTGAAGCCAACTCTCTTCTTCCCTGAGGGCTGAATTCTACCCTTCGTTGAAGGTTAAGCTCTCTGAGGTCTCCCTTGACCCCCTCCCTCCCAGGCTGGATGAATCCCTTCCCTCTTCCCCATCCCTTGGCACCCACAGGAATTTGTCACACGATTTATGCAGCACTTAGCACATTTCATTACTCAGTAAAAGTGTCTGCCCCCCTGGCCAGTCTGGGAATCCTCCAAGGCAGCATCACGTCCTGATTCATCACACACAGTTGCCCCCCACCCCCAGCCCTCACCTCACAGGATACCTGGCAAGTGGATGAGCTCAGGCCTTGAAGTTCAACTAACCAGGTTCAACCCCAGCTCTGACCTTTATGGCTGATGAAATGGGAAATCATGCCGCTTCTTGCTATTCACCTAGAAACAGATTAGAAATGCAGAATCTAGGATCAGACCAGGACCTGCATTTAGTAAGACCTCCGAGTGATTCAGATGCACATTAAAATTCGAGAAACATTAGTAGTTTCTTTAACCCTCAACTTGCTTGGCTGTGAAATGGGAATAATAACTGCTAACTTACAGGGTTGTTGTGAGGTTTAAAAAGGCAACACACTCAAAGTATCTACCACAGTACAGAGCACATAGGGAATATTTTTATTGTTTCTGCTTGATGAATGCTGTCTTAGGAGGGGGCGGGAGTCTGCCGTGGCCCACATTAAGAGGTCTGGGGTCTGCTCCAGTGAGCCCTGGGGCACTGTAGTGGAGCAGGCTTAGCAGCCCACAGAAGGAAGAGTAAGGGAGGGGAAACAGAATCTCAGCATGGCTCAGGTTTTAGTAGGTCTTATGATCTCTTTCCAATTTTTAAGGGGCCTTAATCACTGAGGACAAGTGTGTGCTGACCTGTAATGCTGGGGCTTCCTGAGCCAGCCCATCAATGAAGGACTGTGTCATCAGGGCCCACCTGGATCTTCCTCACATGATGAAGTTCATTATATGAATTAGGTGAAATTCACAGAGCTTCAGTCAATTTATGCATGATCAAGCTGTGGAACAGGAAAGTGGGGGCTGTTTGGATTGGGCATTTTTGTGTTAATTAAACATTAGCGCTGACTAATAACTCCATCCAACACATGGAACATATCACATTTGTGAGAACTTACTTTGCATAGACCATTTCATTTTGTAGTGATGCCTTTTCCTCTCAGAATTCCCAGACTCAGTTGCTGCTGGAAAGAGAGGACCTACAAGTCAGCCTGGCCTGCAGGCTGCTCCCCTGGGGGCAGGGATAGAACGGAGACATCTTTCTGCTTATCCCGGGTCTGCTCTCATCAGATCATGCCAGCCCATAAGGGCAGGTAACCAAGTGGGAATGATGTTGATTCAATGACACCAGCTTCAATTTCTAACCTTCAGGCCTTGCTCCCAGACAAATTAGATTAGGGTTGCTCCTAAAGCCACTCTGGCACACGATGGAAAAGCCTTGCCCAGGGAGACACATACGCGCACTGGCAAAAGGCATGTGAGTCCTTCAGTGACATGGCCTGAGGTTGGCTCAGCCTAGAATTGAGATTCGGGGACCCTGGGCAGCACACAGGCATTACTGGCAGGGATAGGAGTCAGTGGCCAAGGTGGGGCTAGTTGCCAGGGTGGTTTCTGCTGTGCAGTCTCAACTCAGGACATACTTAGAGATTGGAGTTGCCAGTAAGGTGGGCAGACCAGGGCACAGGAAGCCACAGCAGGGCACTGTTCTTAGAGCAGGCTCAGCCCCAGGGGCATCTAAGTACAGGATTTGCCTTCCAGGACCTTATAATCCAATAGGAGAGATTAAACTCACAGCGACAAAGAGTCCAGATAAGTGCGGTTGTTGCCACAGTGAGTCAGCATCAGCTCTAGCCTTAATTCTCAGATCAGAGCATGGGGATAGTGGAGAGAGGATGAAATCAGAAGGTGAAGTGTTGAACTTGTTTTTACCTAGCATTATTGAAGGTACATGCAAAAACATACAATAAACTGCACATACTTAAATGAATATTTTATATATTTTGTCATACGTTTACAACTGTTAAATCAACAGCACAAACAAGATAATAAAATCTGTCACCCCCAAAAGTTTCCTTATGCCTTTTGGAAATTCTCCCTTTCATCTCTCCCTGCTCCCAATCCCCAGGTAATCACCAATCAGCTTTCTGTCATTGTAGAATAGTTTGCATTTTCTAGAATTTCACATAAATAGACTCAAACAGTATATACTCTCTTTTGTCAGACTTCTTTCATTTAGCATAATTATTTTTATTTTCCCCCAGGTTGTTGCATAAATCAACAGTTCATTCCTTCTTGTTGCTGAGTTGTGTTCTGCTGCATACCACAATTTGTTTATTTATTCACTGGATAATAGACATTTGAGCTGTTTTCAGTTTTTGGCAATGAAAAATATAGCTGCTATGAACATTCAAATACAAGTCTGTGTATGAACATATCTATTTATCTTTTATTTCTCTTGGGGTAAATAGGAGTGAAATGGCTGCATCATATGGTACATATATATTTAATTTTGTTAAGGAACTGCCAGACTCTTTTCCAAAGAGATTATACCATTGTTATCCCCACAAGCAATGAAGAAAATCATCACTAATACATGGGATTGATATGACCAACTTTTAAAAAATTTAAGCCATTCTAATAGATGTGTAGTGATATTTCATTTTAGTGTGAATTTGCATCTCTTTAATGAGTAAGGATGTTGGATATCTTTTCATGCACATATTTTCTGTCCAAATATCTTCTTTGGTGAAGTGACTGTTGAAATAGATTGTCCATTTTAAAAATTGGGTTGCTGTTTTCTTATTATTTAGTTCTGAGTTATTTCTATAATCTGGATATAAGTCCTTTATCAGATGTGTGATTTGTAGATATTTCCTTCCTGTCTGTGGCCTTTTTGTTCATTTCCTTATGATGATCTGCCAAACAGTTGAAGTTTTAAATTTTTGATAAAATGTAATTTATCATTTTGTTGTTTTATTCTGCTTTTGGTGCCCTACTAAAAAAAATCTTTACCTAACCCATGGTCACAAGGTTTTATCCTATACGTCATTCTGGAAATTTTATAGTTTTAGGTTTTACAATCAGGGTCTATGATCAATTTTGAGTTAATTTTTTTATTGGTGTAAAGTATTGATAAGTGTTTGGGTCTTTTTTTTTTTGCATATCTATGTCCAATTGTTCCAGCACCATTTATTGTCAGATCATTTTTCTTCAGTATGTTGCCTTTGCACGTTTGTTGAAAATCAGTTATCCATATATGAAGGGTTGAAATTTGATAAAAATTTTTCCAAATGTTACAGTTCTGGAGGGAGGAAAATAAAATGTGTCTGAGATCTAATAGGTGGTTGGTCACGTAGTTAATGGTTTACATTCATAATAACTAATGCTAGTAAATAATAACAACAGACTCCCACATACTGAGCACTGACCATGAGCAGGCCGTGTGTTGAACACTTTACATGCTTCGTCTCCCTAATCCTCATCACAACCCAATGAGATAGGGTCTATTTTTGCCCTCACTGTTCAATGGAATAAGTTGAGTCTCAAGAAGCTTAAATAACTTGCCTTTGCCTAAGGTCATAAGCAAGTAAGAAGCCAAAAAGAGCAGTATAAGAGCAATCCAGCCTGGATTTAAATTTGCAGATTCAAATTTAGATTCTGTATCACTCCAAAGCATATGCCATATGATCCCTTAACTATATGATCATTAAGCCATATGATCCCTTAGATCAACATTTGCATACAACACAATTTTTGTATCTTTCTCAGACACCATAATGGTCAGTGTATCATGAAATAACACTAATAGCCATGACTGTTTATTTTATTGAAACGTTGAATGTGTATGAGTGAGAAAAGTTTAGTATGGCAGGAGTTCTTTCAGCAGAAAGGCAAATTTTAAGTGTCAGATGGAACCTCTAAAAAGCAACTCAAAATACTACATGGGCAAATCTGTTCAGTGCAAGCCTCATGCCTAGTAGCTGCAATAGATCACCCAGCTCTAGTGGGTCCATGCCAGAATGACCTAGGAATATCAGAAGCAGGAACTAGTCAAGTCTCTGGTGTTCAGTTACTGATACCTCCCTGAGGAAAAAGAAGCACATGTCTGGAGCAGAAGGATTAATCTTACCAGCGATAACCAGAGTCTTTTGGGGGCACTTGCTATTCCCTGTCTCACTCTGCTCTGCAGGCCACAGCTGCTTGAAGACTCCTTCCCATCTTGTCTTGCAGGGGGATGGGTACCTGCCTCCAGGGTTGGTCCTATTCCCAAGGGTGTGTGGATGAAGCTTGCACTTAGTCTCAAATACCATTCCCAACTTTCTTCACAAAATTCTATTGAGTCACAGTGCTACCCTGCCTGGAAACACCCTCACTGAATGTTACTCTACATCTGGTTATGCCCGGTGACTTACTTCAGGCCAATGAGATGAGATTTATTGAATAATTTGTTTAGTATACATATGTTCCATGCAATATTGGGGATATACTTTTAATTTTAAAAATATTCTTTGTTTATCTGATATTTAAATTTAACTGTGTGCTCTATATTTTATCTGACAACACTATCCCCAGTTAAAAGCCCAAGGTTGGACTACCATCTCTTAGTCCAGTAGCTGGCAAATTTTTTCTGCAAATAGTAAATATTTTTAGGCTTTATGGGTTATACAGTCTCTTTTGCAATTACTCACCTATGCCATTATAGTGCAATGGCAGCCATGAAGAATATGTAAATGAATGAATGTGGCTGTGATCTAATAACATTTTATTTACAAAAATAGGAAGCAAGCTGGATTTGGTTCACAGACCATAGTTTGCTGACCTCTATTTTAGATCACTGATCCTTAAAGTGTGGTTTCAGGATCAGCAGTATCCTCTGGGAACATCATCTGGGAACTTTATAGAAAAGCAAACTCTCAAACTCTGTCCCAGACCTACTGAATCAGAAGCACTGGGGATGGGGTTCAGCTATGTGAGCCCAGAAGATTCTGATGCACACTAAAGTGTAAGAACCATTCTTACGAATTCTTAGTTCTCAAACATGAAGGATCATCAGAACCACCTGGGGTACTTCTTAAACTACAGACAGCTGAACCCTCCGGACCCTATGAATCTGAAACTCTGTGGGTATTCAGGATGGAGGGGGACAAGATAAATTAGTGTATTTCTACATTTCCACAGGTTACTCTCAGCTAGAGCTGAGAACAGTTATGAAGTCATCAATGAATGTTAGATCCAGAACCTGGTATGTTTTAAGATTTCAAAGCATGAATGCTGAATTAATCTCCCCAAAGGAATAGAACATTTGCACTCTCTGAGCTACCGCATAATAAAGAGATACATAAAGGTTCATATTAGGAGTATAAAAACAATTATGTCTTTTATTCAAAGGTTGATTTTCTTTGCCAAGAAACTAAAAATGCATTTAATAAATTGCATTAACCACAGTCCTATGATGCTGTTCCCCTAGGCAGAGTTAGGTAAGCTAGTGCTCTCTCTTCCTCCTTTCCCACTGGGTAGGAAGCTAACGTAAAGTAATTTATACAGGGCAATGCACTGCAGTTCTTCATTCTAAAGGATATTATTCTAAACAAAGAAAAACAATTAAGCCAGCCAGCCATATTTCCTTTTGGCTAACTCCCCGTCCCTAGCCTCCCAAACACTTCCTCCCCAGACAAACAGCAAATACATAAAGTGTTACAAGCATAGGAAAGGAAAACATGAAAACTCATTAGATGCTTATTCTCCCATGAAAGAACCTCAGTTAAGGTCTTAAATGTTAACATTTCTGTCTTATAGTTATTGACTTGCTTTATTTCATTAAGAACAAGTGATCAAAGGGCTTTGGGCAGAGACTTTTGGGGATTGTTCTCCTTCAAAAGGAGTATTATTAATTAGTTAGCAAAATGAAATGTCCCTTCACAGTGGGATTGGGGAGTTGGTTATAGAGATCCAGGAAGGAGAAGTTCTTGAGTTTTCCCCTACAAAGGAGAAAAAGGTAAATAAAAACCCTGGACACTGGGGAAAACAGCAGTTTCCCTTTTCTGCTTTTTGAAATTTTACTTTGAACATTCCATCAAGTTGAACTGGCAAGTAAAAAAAAAAACAGTAACTTGGGTCCAAGTTAATTAAGCAACTCTGAACAGGAGCTCACAGGTTGGGAAGAATAAGGCACATGATTGGAAACCAGTCTGGCAATACTTTATTGAGAGTCACGGAGTTCATCATGACTTTTGGACCAAAAGAGGAGAGATAAGGAATTCTTCCATACAGCTGCAGATCTCTTTCCAAAGTCGTCTTTTTGTAATATCTCACATGGATTATTTTGCTCTTGAAAATCCAATGAATATAAAGGGATGGAAAATTTGAAATACCTGTGTTTACATAAATATGTGAAGAATACCAAATATAACCATCCATGGAGGAAAGGTATTCACTTTTGCAAATGTAGGTAGTAGTTGTTAATATCTCCCAGTAGGGTACTTCTGAGAAATTTTTCCTTTAGTGGAAATACTCCTACTTTTTATTATTTGCCAGTTGACTGGTCATGGTTACTGCAGCTGTCTTTGAACAGCTGATCTGCTTAAAAATAAACCTAGCATCCTGCAGAAGCTCAGTTCATAGGATAGAATAAAGATTTCTGAATAAGTGATCAAAATGTTGAACACAGCTTCAAATTCTTAGAGTCTGCTCCGTGCTATATCTAGTTGGTCCTAAGTGTTTCACATTTTTTAAAGGATTTATTTCTCACAAGAACAAAAGTGTTCTTCCTCAAAGGAGGAAGTTACCATTTTCCTTAATTAACAGATCAGGAAATTGAAGGGCAGAAAAATTAAGTAATTTACTCTAAGGTGACAGCTGATTAGTAAGCTAGTAGGGATTGGAACTCAGATCCTCCAAGCTTCGAAGTCTTCTCCACCACACATTTTTTCCGTTGCTCTGTTTCTTCCTTTTTTTTTTTTTAATGAGTCTCACTCTATCGCCCAGTCGTCCAGGCTGGAGTGCAGTGGCACAATCTCTGTTTACTGCAACCTCTACCTCCCAGGTTCAAACAATTCTCCTGCCTCAGCCTCCCAAGTAGCTGGGATTATAGGCGTGCCCCACCACACCCAGTTAATTTTTGTATTTTTAATAAAGAGAGTGTTTCACCATGTTGGGCAGGCTGGTCTAGAACTCCTGACCTCAAGTGATCTGCCCCCCTCAGCCTCCCAAAGTGCTGAGATTACAGGTGTGAGCCACTGTGCCTGGTCCCTTTGCTCAGTTTTTATGCAACCATCCAGACAAATGAGCTATAAATAATAATAAATTGCATAGTTTTATCACCATTATTTCTCAGTTCTTTTTTTTCCCCTACATCAACAGAACATAATACTTGTAAACAACTTCCAAAATGTTAAAGTTGGAAAACAGTTGGGAAAAGATTGGGAAACAGTTGGGAAAAATCAACGTAGTAAGGCCTTGCATTCTTGCTAGTGTTTAATTGGAAATGCAGAATTTCGTCCACTGAATTCTCTTGGGGTCTAGAGATAGAACAGTGGTCAAAACCATGGACTCTCAGGTGAGAAAAATCCAGACTCTACTGCAAACTACATAATTCCGGGAATGCCTCATTCTCCTCATTTATATAGTTAGGATAATAATGACATCTATGTTTTGGGATTGTTGGAGGCGGGTATTAACATGAAAACCTCTGGCCTTGTCAGCACATAATGAGCATTCACCACATTTTATTTCCCTTTCTGCTTTCATTCTAGTCTTGTTTGCAACTACTTCTTACCTCATGCTTGATAAACATAGCAGGCAGATACACTTTGCTTATTATGGCAATACACATAGATTGGACCTATGGGCCAGCATCAACCTTCAGGAACAGTATGTGGGTTCATCATTATTATTATAAGAGTAATTATTTCATTCATCTTTCAATAATTACTTCAGTTAAAAATGCGTCATCTAAATCCTTTCTGCCATTTTTTGAGTAGAGAATATTTTTCCAAATATTTCCTCTTCTAAAATTTTAGTCATCGAGGCAAATAGACTAAAGAGACCACAGCCAAAACCAACAACAACACCAGGAAGAAAGTGTCCATCACTCAAAAATAGAAGGAAACTTTCCCATCTTAGAGACCTTAAAATTGTCCTTGAAGATTCTTTCAAAGAGAAAAAGAAAGCACCTTCTTCATTCGGAGAGCAGGGTCAGCTCCCTTGCCCCTCTCAGCCAGATACAGAACCAGTGTGTGCTCCAGGGGAATCATGAGGATGGCGAGGTGAGCCAGATCGGAAGGTTTCCACGTCCTGGGAAGCTCTTCGCCCACTTTCTGTCTCCTCTACCCACCTGCAACAGGCAAAGTTTAGCTCCTTTAGGAACAGCTTGGAGATTCAGCTCATGATCAGGGTTTCTCAAATGGTCTTTTCACCACCAACAAAGTGACTTCATTCTTCTCCATGGAGCATTTTTCCAGAAAAGGCTTTCTTCCTTTCTCTGTAAGAAGCCAAAAGGAGATTTGGGGCTTGCAGTGATGTCTTCCTTTGAAGAGTTGGGGAGAAGTGACAGCAATGAACAGCCCTCTCTGACAGTCAGTAATCTTGGTATGTCCATGTATAACAGCTACCACCTATTGGACACCAGATGGGGCTACCAGTACCATATACAAGATCACACTGGACCTTGGTAACAACCTTACAAAACAGTTACTATTACCATCTCCAGTCTACAGATGAAAAAGCAGAGGCTTAGAAAGCCCAGGTTACCTTCCTAGGGACATACAGCCACAACTCAGCCAGGGTTTAACCACCAGTGTGTGCCTCTTTTCTGTCTTTAAATAAACAAACACTAAAGCTTTAAAAGGGTATGCAGAGACATGAACACATAGTAATTCTACCTGCAAGTGGCTCTCAGTTTCTCCATCAGGTCCTTCCTGGCCTGACATTTCAGAAAAAGGTTTTGGTGCCGGGTATTGACTTGGCGACCTGAACAACGGGCAAGATCCTGCTGTGCCACCCTCATTCTGGAGGATAATGTATACTGTGTGGAATAATGTGAAACATTTTATAACTTCTTGCTTGGGTGATGTGTTGGGAGGACATTGGGAGAAAGGGAAATACTGACATATTTAGACTCTTTCAGTCATTAAAATTTGAACATTTGGATCAAGGTGAAAACAGAGTGGTGGGATGTCTTTCCTGACACTAAGAAGGGGAATGAAATCAAATACAAATGGAGGACGGGCCCCCACCAGTCAGGGATTTACTTTTGAGGAAGTAGCTTCATACTAATAAATTATTAACATCAAGAGTCCTCTTCAATATGCCTGGTGTGTCTGTAATTGGTTTATCAGAAGGTTTTTATGGGGGAAATCCTACACTGTACACACTGCACCCTCCCTGCACAGCCTTGGCCTCCAGTGAGTGACAGACGCTTCTGACCATTCCCCACCTTTTCTAAAGACCCTTTAACAAGGTCCCTGTACTTGGATTCCACCATCCGTTAGATGTCTGCAATGCTCTGCCACTGTCTCATCACAGGGCAGGAGGCTAGGTGAGAAGTGGGTATTTCTGGTTAACATTAGGCAAACAGATGTGATTCTACACTAGGTGCATTACTTGGCTCCTTAGTGGCATCATGGCAGCTCTGAAGCCACATGATATTTCTCAGTAACAACTGTCCAGATGAGCAAATGTCCCTAGATCTCTCTTGGGGACAGAGCTAACGTAGCAGCGGACTTCATCCTCCTTCATTCAGGCCTTTATGGTCCTCTCCTTGTCTCTGCCTCTGTGTGGCTTATTTGGAAGAGGATGAAAGGACTTACTAGTAAAGAGGGAATGAGAAGGACATATTTATTAGCTGTGGCCAGCTAAAGCCTTACTAAGGACGCTTGTGGTGGGTTTGAGAACCTGGAATGGAGAATCTCAGTTGACACCGCTTTGTTGTTCTGCTTCTGCTAATGGCATTTGCTGCCCTGGTTTTGTGGAAGCATCCTGGACCTCAATTGCCTCAAAGGTAGTAGAAAAGGGCATGGAAGATGGTAAAAAACTACAAAAAGAAACAGTTTACAGCATCATGCAATATGCTTATGTAACAAACCTGCACAGGTACTCCCTGAATCTAAATCTTTTTAATGTAAAAAAAAAAAAAAGAAACTGAGTTTGGAAATAATGCATTAAAATTGGTTTGAAATCATAATGTTAAAATGTATGTTACCACCCCATGTATGCGCTGGGGACCTGTAGGAGCACACAGGCTGCATGAACATATATGAAATATGCATGTGAAGTCATCATCCTATGGCTCACTATGCACCTGTCACATCCAAGACTAGAAGCTTAAAGTCAAGTAGCAATGAAAGTTATCCAAAATGTGTGTCAAATAAGTGCAAAGAGCAGAGACAGGCCCAAGTGTCTCTGAAGTGGTCAGAGGAAGTGAAACTTGATTTGAGGCTTGAAGGAAGGTAGCTCACAGAATGTAGAGAAAGAACAGGGTAAGGCAAGCAGGGACCAAGAGATAGCAAAAGCTCAGGGCCTGAGAATCGATAGGATAGAGTGATACATGGGATGGCCCTGGAATGACTGAACCGTCCTGTGGACCTGAGCCTCTGCCACCTTGGCATTGTCTTAGTACCTTCTTAGAATCCCAGAAATTGATCTAGAAGGCGCCTCAGAGATTATAGTGCAACCCTCTCCCCTCTGGGGACAGAAGGCTGGATATGCATTGCTTAGGATCCCACTCCATGCTGGATCCTGGCCTAGCCACTCATTGGCTGTGAAACTGACCAATCACTTCCTCACTGCGGACCTCCTTCTCTTTCTGAGAAACAAGAGAAACTATTGACTGCCTCAAAGCATGGGTGTGAAGATTCAGTAGGATGCCACAGGTAATTCCATAGTATGCCCGGTAATGACACAATAAATGATGATTATTGTTCTCATCATTATTACTTTCTTGACAGTGAAACCCAGGCTGAAGGAAATTAAATAGCTTGCTGGGGTTACCCAAATTAGAGGCTGTGTCAGGCCTACAACCTGGGTCTCCTAAGAGCCAGCCGGATATTCCACCTCTAGGGAGAAATAGAATTTGTGGTAGGAAGTAGAGGTGCATATTGATAAGAGACAAAATTTGGTGCCAAAGGGCTCCACCCCTTAGGAATAATACAACTGCACAAATTACCTAATCTCTCTTGGTTTCATCTTCCACGCCTGAAAATTGGAGATGCTGTCATCTGCCTCACAGAAAGGGTGAGGGTTCACTGATGTGAGACCTGGGAGGGGCTAGCAGGCAGCCAGGCACACAGAAAGAGCTGGATCCATGGACCACTTACTAATTCATCTCAGGACAAGCAGACAAGATCCCTCTGGCCCCAGGTGTGGCATTTGCATGAAAAAAATGGGATCTTGAATTTATTATTTGGCAGAAGGTTGCTTCATAGCATAATTGGAGACAGCCCACAAAGGTGGTAAAACTAATGCTGACCCGCTGCCTGAGAAGCCTTCAACCTGGGCATCCCCTTGAAAGAGCCAGGTAAACATGCATGTCCTGGAGACAAAGAAGCTTTCCTCAGAAAGGCTCTGAAAGCTGCCCTGCAGGCCCACCATATCCCTTGAGATGTACCCAGAGAAGGAGGGAGAGATGGCCATCCCATTGTGCCGCTGCCCCCAGCTGCTCTGGGCATGCCACAGCACATTCACCTCTTCCTAGCTTTCGTTTTTGCTGATTCTGGAGAAGAAGCCAAGTAAACTCAATATTTATGGAGCACCTTCTATATGCTGAGTGCTGTGCTTACCCATATATCCTTGTGCCCCACCGAGGATAAGAACTAGAAAGCATCCACAGTCCCCTCAGCACCACCAGCCTGGGTCATGAGGGATGATTCATTACTTCATGAATGACAGCTACTTCATAGATATCTGAAATGTGCCAAACAATGAGCTAAAGTACTTCTTAAGCGTCATTTTGATGAATCCTTACAGCGTCCTAGTGAAGTTGGCCCTATTATTATACGTGAGGCTCAAAGGGGTGAAATACCTTATGGCCATAGAGTTAGTAGGTGGTGAAAATGCGTATGCACTCAGGCCCCAGAGTCCACTTAATTAACCAGATCAGAAGGCTAGGTGAGCTAGGTAACAAAGTGAGGGCAAGGAGTGGGGCTTCTCTGTCTCTTGATCAGCTCCTGGGTAGCATTAGGGCTGAAGGGTTGGTGCCACATAGCTTTTTGGAACAGGAGCCTGGCAACAGAAGAAGAAGGAATCTAGAGTGACAGCCCTTGCTCCAAGAACTCCCTCTGGGCCTCTGCTCTTCCACACCCCAGTCCAGCCTTCTGCTTGAGTGGTTCCACCCAGGCCAGGTGCTCTAGAATCAGACAATCTCTGTTTGGGTGCTTCCTGGCCCAGTGACCCTGGACAGGTCCCTTAGCTTCTCTAAGCTTCAGTTTGGTTCACTACAGGAGGAAATGGGATTACCCAATTCCTGAAGAGCCTAAGGATTAAATGGGTTGACACGTGTATAAGAGTATCTGCCACACAGTAAGCTCTCAATGAACATGAACTTTCTCAGCTCTCTGAGAACGCGCCAAACCATCCATCTTAATCCAAAAGATGCTGGCTGCCCTCTGAGCCAGGACTTACTGTAATTATTCACTTCTGCCTCCCTCTTGGGATTGAGCAGAGACCTGATACATTTATTTAATTCAATAGTGTGGGCTGTAGGACCAGAATGTCTGGATTCAAATCCAGTCATCATCACTTACTGCCTGTGTGATCTTGAGCAGTTACTTGAATTCTCTGAGCCTTGGTCTCCTTATCTGTAAAAGGGGATAGTAATGGTGCATATGTTTAACATTTATTGAGCACTTATTTTGTGCCAGACACTTTGCCAATTGCTTTACAAAAAAGAAAAAAGAAAACCCACAGTGATAAAACAGATGTTTCTGCAATAGCTTCTATGTGTTAGACTCAGCACTAGATGCTGGGGACACTCTAGTAAGACTGACCTGGACCCAGCCTTCTGGAGGTCACAGTATCCACTGGGGAAGATCTCCACACCAGTAAACCAATAAATAAATCTAACATTCCACATTGTAGTACATTGTAGTACAGTCCAAGGAGAAAATGAACATGGTTTGGTGATAGAGAATGGGTAGGACCTACTTTGTGAAGGTCAGGAAGTTTGTGAAGTCTGGAAAATCCTGCATACTTTCCCTGTTAGAAATTCATAATGTTCATTAACATATTAAAGACATGAGAAATCTTCAGCAAGGAAATGACGAAGCCAGTTAATTTTGTGTAACCTAGATATTTTTCAATTGTTTTGACTATAGACTATATTTCCCAGCAGAAGATCTTTTAATCATCTTTTAAAAATTAGTGTTCTACCAAACACATTTCAGGGACTTGAAATCAGCTAATATTTCTCTGTAATTAGGTGTTTTTGGCAGCCTCAGGTAGGAATCTTTCATTTGGTTATTCTTTAGACTAGAATGACAATACTGCTGGTGAAAAATGTGTTTCCAGGTGTCGCATTCATCCTATTTTTCTTCAGTGTTATTGATTCCTTCTCTCTCTTTGAAATTTTCTTAGTACATTTCTTCATATCTCTCTGTTAACAAAGTGGTTTTCACCCTGACTTTTTGCAGAGGAATGAAAAAACATTCTCTTCAAGGAGCAATGTATTCAGGTGAGTTATGCAGCGGGCAGCACAGCATGGAGCCTTGGCAGCATTTTCCTGGGGCCAGCTCAAGGCATCCATACCTGTGTGGTGAGAGCAAATGTCCTCTTTAGAATTCAGGAGTGACAATGAGGCTGCCATGCCAGCTGGCAGAGATGTCCTGGGCATCCCTGGCCAACACTAGCAAGTAAAAAGAGCTGTAAAGCTCAGTACGACTCTCCCAAATAAATGAGGCTAATCTACTGCCACTAAATATCAGGATAGAGCACAGAGAAGGCAAAAGGTGACATTGGAGCACAAAGAGATGGCCTTGTGCACAAAATAATTCATATTTCAACCTTAAGAGAGAGTTAGAAAGTCTACCATTGCGCCTACCACTGAGAAGGCTCAAAATGCAGGCATTTCCTGAAATTAAATTGCAAATATTTTATAAACTTGGGAGCCATATGGGCTTGCCTTTGAATCCTGACTGGCACCATGCTAGCTGTATAACCTTACTTATCTGCTCTATGCCTCAGTTTCCTCATCCATCAAGTGGGGATATTGCCACAAATCTCATTATGAGGATGACATGGGAAGGTGGCAACAGTACAACAGCAGGCACTTAGAAGGGACTTTTAAAACACCATTTTTGGGCTGGGTGCAGCGGCTCACGCCTGTAATCCCAGCACTTTGGGAGGCCAAGGCAGGTGGATCACGAGGTCAGGAATTCAAGACCATCCTGGACAACATGGTGAAACTCCATCTCTACTAAAATACAAAAAATTAGCCGGGCATGGTGGCACATGCCTGTAATCCCAGCTACTCGGGAGGTTGAGGCAGGAGAATCGCTTGAACCCGGGAGGCAGAGGTTACAGCGAGCCGAGATCACACCACGGCACTCCAGCCTGGCAACAGAGTAAGACTCCATGTCAAAACAAAACAAAACAAAAAAGCATGTCACTTTGCCTTCCCTGCTCCTTGTGAGTCACACTCAGCTGTTAACACCATAGGATGAGTTGTTCATGAGATCAATCCTATCAGAAAGCTGGGGGTTGGGGGGCATGCAGTTGTGAGGAATAGAAAAAAGAATTGAAAAAGTGTGGGAGTGCTCAGAAATGTCAGTAGCTTGGGCTCTCCAAGGCCTGCAAACCATTGGCTGCAAACTCTAAAGTGTGGGAGGCTTGTTGGCACACAGAGAAGGAAATTAGTGCAGAGGGGCTCCCTGGCATCATGGCTCAGAGCAAGATGCGGGCCTGCAACATACAGTGACAGCCAAGAGCCAGCTGTGTGATCTTGGCAGTGATGTTCCTCTCTGTATGCCAAGTGGGCACCTGATCAATGGAACACTCCTTTCTGAGGATGCCATGATCATTTGCCATAGAGAAATGCACAGCACAGAATTTTAAATAATCCACCTTACTCAACTTCCTCAATCGACAGGTAGGGAAACTGAGTTATGGGAGAAAGACTGTCTTATTCGGTGGGTGATATAGTTTGGAAGTTGTTCCCACCCAAATCTCATGTTGAAATGTAATCCCCAATGTTGGAGGTGGGGTCTGGTGAAAGGTAATGGGAACAGGGGGTTAGATTTCTCATGAATGGTTTAGTACCATCCTCTTGGTACTATCCTCGTGATAGTGAGTGAGCTCTTGCGAGATCTGGTTGTTTAAAAGTGTGTGGCACCTCCCCCTTCTCTCTCTTACTGCTGCTCCCACTGTGCGTGATGCCTGGTCCCCTTCATCTTCCACCATGAGCAGAAGCTTCCTGAAGCCTCCGCAGAAGCACATGCCACTGTTACGCTTCCTGTACAACCTGCAGAACCGCGAGTCAGTTAATCCTTTTTTCTTTATAAGTTACCCAGTCTCAGGTATTTCTTTATAGCAATGCAAGAATGGCCTAATACAGTAGGAAAGTATGATCTAAGAAACCTGTTTGCTTAACTCCCAGTTTCTTCTTTCCACTTGATCTAATACTACACACTAGGAAAAATAGTCCTGAATGTCTTAGTACCTGGCACAATGCACAGGGACAGCCTGTATATTTGAACAGAAGCATTAAGAAGCCATTTTGGAGGCATCTTTTATTCTTCCTCATTATTCCTCCTTCCTTTTGCCTTTTTTGGAACATGGTAATGGTACAGCCACCATCTTACGACCATGAGGATACCCTGAAGATGCAGCCCAGCACCAACGAGGCACAGCAGAAAAGAGGAGGAGGCTGGGCTGTAGAAGGCATCACAGAGCCATCATAATAGTCTGGACTGTCAACTCGAGGCTTATTTTATTTGAGAAAAAAGTCTCTAGTTTACTCTGAATGTGTGTGTGTGTTTATGTGTGTGCAATGTAGACTGATGTGAGACATGTATTGCATAAACTGATGTCACTTTCAAATCCTAGCTCTGCAAGACTTTAAACAACTAGTTAATTTTTTCTCTGGAGCTTCTATTTCTTGATAACAATATAAATAATAATTGTCATAAATTAGACACTCTGAGCCAGAAGCTGTGCTACCTACTTTCCATGCATCACAGAGTAGGTGCCACCTCCATTATACACATGAGGAAACTGAGGCAGATATTGGCAAGTAACTTGAGTGAGCAGGGATTCAGACCCAGGATTTTCTGATTCTGGATGCTCTACACCTGCCCAAGGAAAATGGATAGACAGTATCTACCTCATAGATTTGTTGGGAGGGCTGTGTACCAAATGGCATGTAGAAAGCACTCATTAAATGATGGATAGTATAATAATTCTTAGATAAATAATAAGAAATAAGAATTATACAATTTATATAATTATAGAATTATAAAGAATTATGCAATTCTATTAAATAGCAATTATAAATAAATTATTAGATAAAGTTATATTTCTTAGTTTTCATTTTATTTGTTGGTTTTGTTTGTTTGATTTGTCAGACATTGTAAAAATTTATGGAAGAAAAGGAGCAATCCCAAGAGGTCAAGAAAAAAACTAGGGTGAGAGGGAAAGTTTTCCTTTGCCATTCCTGGCAGTGGCCAATTATCGATAGAAAATAATTAGAAACCCATATTTTCTATTGTATCTGGAGGCCACCTAAAATGGGCCCTGGACTTGGAATAGCAGGAAATGAGCTCTAGTACTGTATGCATTAGTAGCTCACTATGTGACCTTAGGCAAACTCCATTCATTTTCTGAATCCCAGTTCTCCCCTCCATTAAAGGAGGTGGCTTCATTAAACATTGTACACATGTAGAAAAAACTATTACACTGTACCCCATAAATATGTGCAATTATTATGTGTCAATTAAAAATAATAATAAAAAGAGAGATAGAATACATTTAATATTAAAACTGAGAGGAGAAAAAGGGAGGGGAGGGAAAAGAAGGGTGGAGGTTGATAGAATACATTTTGCATGAAAGTATTTTCCAAGTACTTGAAGTTAATAGTTACCATTCAAATTCACTTATAGTATGGAAGGCAAAACCATGTGAATGAACACAAATACCAACAATAACACAACTAATAATGACTTTCTAAAAAGTAGATGTTTGGATTGGATTGGCTTTAAGGGTCATTTCCAGTTGCTTTTCTGAGAATTTCAAGTTCATACAGAATGGGCATACCCCCTACAGAGTATTTATTAATGAAGTTTTCATATTTAGTCATTTTAAGACACTACATATTCATTTTCAAAGCATCTGTTAATTTCAAGACCACTACTGATGACATATGTTAATTTTAGCATCTTATCATCAAATCATTTTCTCTTAAGATATACACTACAGTTACTTCTTTAAAAGTTCTTTTTAAGACATTGGAATTAAGGAGGAAAATGTACAAATAAAATCAAAATATCAATAATCCTCAAATCTGACTTTCTTTCCACATTATGTTTTGTTCAGTTTGCTGTTAAAAATGAGTTTGTATTTCCTGTCTGACAGCAACAGGAGGTGTTACAAGCTTCCAGGATAAAAAGAAAGCAGCCCAAATTACTTATGTGTTCTTAGACATGCCATGAAGTCCCTTGAGTGACTCTGGCTGTACTAATAAAGGCTGCATCCTGTACTCCTCTGGCCCATTATGCATTCCAAGATCCCAAAGCTTCCAAGCTGTCAGCAATGAAAATACTTGTGACAGCGATTCAAAGACAGTCTTGGGGAAGATTCCTATCTAGAAGATTGCAGGCAATTGGTGTTATATTCTCAGCACCTAGCCCTACATGCCCATCAGCACCCAGAGAGTAGAACAAGAACCCATGATCAAAGATAGTTAGGAAAACATAAGGAAGAACTTCCTAATGACCAGGCACTTACAGGCGGTGACCTCCTTGTCACTGTAAGAAGGCAAGTTAATGTTAGGTAACCTCTTAATGGTAAGGCCAGGAGATAAAACTTTAGGTGGAGGGTTTGGCCTTCATAAATGTCACCTTCCCTTCCACCAATGCTCTTGACTAGAAATGCTAGCTTTTTTTTTTTTTTTTTTTGCACTGTTATTAACTAAACACTCTAAACACCAGGCTTTACTTGGATTTCATTACTTTTTTCAGTAGATGACCTCTTTCTGTTACAGGAGCAAATTCAAGAAACCACATTGCACTTAGTTGTGTCTCCTTTGTCTGGAATCTGTGTCTTTCTTTACTCTTTCTTTGTTTTTGTGATGTCGACAATCTTGAAGATTACTGGCCAGGTATCCTGTAGAAATCTTCCAATCTGGATTTGGCTGATGTTTTCCTCATTATTGGACTGGTGATATGGGTTTATTTAAAAGATTATATAGAGGTAAAGTTACATTATATTAGAGGGTACAATGCAACCACATGATATCAGTGATGATTTTAACCTTTATCATTGGTGGTGCTTGTCAGATTTCTTCACTGTGAATTTACTATTTTTACCTTTCTCTCTATTCTTTAAATATGTCACTAAGTTTGGCCTACCCTCAGGAGGCAGGGCATAAACTAAGCTATGAGCTTAATGGTATTGTTCTAAATTGTATTTTCGAATTGTTTTTTTCTTGGTATTTAAAACTACAATTGATTTTTGCATATTGACCTTGTATGTGACAATCTTGCTAATTTACTTATTAATTATTTTCGTGGATTCTTCTGAGATTTCTGTGTACAAAATCATATCTACTGTGAAAAATGATAATTTTACTTCTTCCTTTCCAATCCTTATACATTTATATTTCTTCCTGCCCTATTACATAGACTATGCCTTTTAGTATAATATGAGATTGATGTAGGTATAGAAAGCACCATTGTCTCATTCTCAATCTTGGAGGAAAAGTTTTCAACATTTTACCAGTAAGTATATAAATAAAACTTGTGTTACTTAGAAAGTGCCTGTATTAGTCTGTTCTCACTCTGCTGATAAAGACATACCTGGGATTGGGCAATTTACAAAGGAAAGAGGTTTAATGGAGCTCTCACAGTTCCACGTGGCTGGGGAAGCCTCAGAATCATGGTGGAAGGCAAGGAGTACCAAGTCACATCTTACGTGGATGGCAGCAGGCAAAAAAAGGGCTTATGCAGAGAAACTCCCATTTTTAAAACCACCAGATCTTGTGAGATTCATTCACTATCACAAGAACAGCGCAGGAAAGACTCGCCCCCATAATTTAATCACCTGCCTCCAGGTTCCTCTCATGACATGTCGGAATTGTGGAAGTTAGAATTCAAGATGAGATTTGGTTGGGGACACAGCCAAACCACATCAGCTCCTTTCTATTTCTATTTTGCTAAGACTTTTTATTATGTGTAGATGTTGGATTTTAACAAGTCTTTTTACTATATCCATAAATCTGGTCATATTATTTTATTCTTTTATTTTGTGAATGTTGTAAAATATATTGACCAGTTCCAAGGTTAAATCAACCTTGGATTCCTGGAATAGTATGATTAGGATGTATTGTCCTTCTTGCATATTGCTGTATTTGATTGACCAATATTTTGTTTAAAAATTTTACAGCTATGTTATGAGTTATTTTAGCATCATTAAATGAGGTAGAAAGTATTTCTGTTTTTTTTTTTTTTCAGTAATCTGGAAGAGTTTTTCTAAAATCATGTTATTTTCTCCCTTAAATGTTTGGTAAAATTCACCTAATGACCCACCTGAGTCTGGATTTTGGTGATGAAGTGTTGGGGTGTAGGGGTGCAAATTTTTAATTATGGATTAAATTTTATTAGTAGTCATAGAAGCACTCAGATTTCTATTTCATCTACTGTCAGTTTTGAAATTTGTGTTTTTCTAAGAATTTGACTAGTTCATCTAACCTTTTAAATTTATTTGCACACATTTGTTTATAATATCCTTACCTTGGAGTGTTGTTTTTCTTTGCTGATGTTGGTTATTTGTGCCTGCTTTCCATTTTTAAAACTTAATCCATCATGTCATTTTAATCTAACTTATTAGCCTTTTTTAAGACCAATTTTGACTTCATTACTAGGAGTGTTTTCTTTCCATGTCATGGAGTCCTGCTCATATCTTTGTTGTTTTCTTCCTTTTACTTTGTATTTGGCTTACTTTTCTTTTCCTAATTTTTATTTTTTTAAATGTTTTATTTTTTTAGTTTCAATAGGTTTTTGGGGGAACAGGTGGTGTTTAGTTACATGAATAAGTTCTTTACTTTCTTTACTGGTGATTTCTGAGATTTCGGTGCACTTGTCACTTGAGCAGTGTACACTGTACCCAATGTGTAATCTTTTATCTCTTACCACCCCCCCACTCTTTCTCCCATGTCCCTAAAGTCCAATGTATCATTATTATGCCTTGCATCCTCATAGCTTAGCTTTCACTTAAGAATGGGAACATACATAAGATGTTTGATTTTCCATTCCCTGAGTTACTTCACTTAGAATAATAGTCTCCAATTCCATCCAGGTTGCTGTGAATGCCATTATTTCATTCATTTTTATGGCTGAGTAGTATTCCATGGTGTGTGTGTGTGTGTGTGTGTGTGTGTGTATTTCTATCTGTATATATATTCTATCTGTATATATATTCTATTCTGTGTATATATATGTATATCACATTTTCTCTAACCACTTGATTGATGGGCATTTGCTTTCATATCTTGCAAATTGCAAATTATGCTGCTATAAACATGCATATATATGTGTTATTTTCATATAATGATTTCTTTTCCTTTGTGTAGATACCTATTATAATAGTGGGATTGCTGGATCAAACAGTAGATCTACTTTTAGTTCTTTAAGGAATCTCCACATTGTTTTTCATAGTGGTTGTAATAGTTTACATTCCCACCAACAGTATAAAAGTGCTCTCTTTTCATCACATCCCCACCAACATCTATTTTTTTTTTTTTTTTTTTTTGATTATGGCCCTCCTCGCAGGAGTGAGGTGGTATCAGATTGTGGTTTTGATTTGCATTTCCCTGGTCATTAGTGATGTTGAACATTATTTCATATATTTGTTGGCTATTTGTATATCTTCTTTTGAGAATTGTCTATTCATGTCCTTAGCCCACTTTTTGATGGTACTGGTTTTTTTTTCTTGCTAATTTTTTTGAGTTATTTGTAGGTTCTGGGATAGTAGTTCTTTGTCAGATGTATAGATTGTGAAGATTTTCTCCCACTCTGTGGGTTGTCTGTTTACTCTGATGACTGTTCCTTTGGCCATGCAAAAGCTCTTTAGGTTAATTAAGTCCCACCTATTTATCTTTGTTTTTATTGCATTCACTTTTGGGTTCTTGGTCATGAAGTCTTTGCCTAAGACAATACTAGAAGGGTTTTTCTGATGTTATCTTCTAGAATCTTTATGATTTCAGGTCTTAGATTTAAGTCTTTGATCCATGTTGAGTTGATTTTTGTATAAGGTGAGAGTTGAGGATCCAGTTTCGTTCTTCCACATATGTGTTGCCAATTATCCCAGCATCATTTGTTGAATAGGGTGTCCTTTCCCCACTTTATGTTTTTGTTTGCTTTGTCAAAGATCAGTTGGCTATAAGTATTTGGGTTCATTTATGGGTTCTCTATTCTGTTCCATTGATCTATGTGCCTATTTTTATACCAGTATCATGCTGTTTTGGTGACTATGGCCTTATAGGATAGTTTGAAGTCAGGTAATGTGATGCCTCCAGATTTGTTATTTTTGCTTAGTCTTGCTTTGGTTATGTGGGCTCTTTTTTGGTTCCATATGAATTTTAGAATTGTTTTTTTCTAGTTCTGTGAAGAATGATGGTGGTATTTTGATGGGAATTGCATTGAATTTTTAGATTGCTTTTGGCAGTATGGTCATTTTCACAATATTGATTCTACCCATTCGTGAGCATGGGATGTGTTTCCATTTGTTTGTGTCATCTAGCTCATTGATTTTATGCTTTTCTGTTTTTTAAACTTACATGTGTTTCAGGCCATAAATATCTCTTTAAGCACACCTTTAGCTTCATCTTAAAATTTCAGTGTTTATCTTCCTTAATATTTGGCTCAAATATTTTCCAGTTTCCATTATAATTTCTTTATTGATCCATGGTTTATATAGAATTGTGTCTCTTAATTTTGAAATATATGGGGATTGTCTAGGACAAACACACTCATATGTGCACACACACCATCTTATATACTTTGTCTCTATTTTCTGGTTGTTCTCAGTGGGAAGATTGGTCTTCAATAATTAGTAACTGATTATCAGAAGCAGAAATCCCACTCCACATTTCATAAAGGTTTACTTCTTCATAAAGATTTCCCTAATTATCCCAACTTCAGTCTCTTTCCTTGGTATATTCTATCCAGTTCCATACAGTGTAATCAGCTCCTGTATTTCTGTCAAGAGGGTTGTGCTTTTCCTTCTTTCCTGATTATATTTGGACTCCTTCTCACCACTCCTTACACCAAGGGCATCATATTTAAGTTCATCCAAGTCTCACCTCACATATAGGATGACTCTTCAAGGGTGTATTCTAACACCTGGCTGCCAGGTGAGTCTGCTGACAGCCACACCCCTTAAGTGTGCAGCAACTATTGTCTGGCTAGTGACAGAATTTTTTTCTCAGTCCCTTTCAAGCTGAGACCTCTGGCTGGTAATGCTCCACCCAGGCCTCCCTCAGCCATGCTACCTGCTGCAGGAGATGGCCCACTCACTCAGCCTGCCTCAGCCGAGTCTGGCTTGTGTACCAGTTCCTGAGTTCTTGTCCCACATCCAAAAAGAATGAGGATACACTGACAATCAAAGAGTGAGCAAGGTGAGGAGTGTTATTGAGTGATGAAAATGGCTTTCAGTGGAGAGGGGATGTGAGGGTGGTCCCCCTACATGAAGGCAGTAAAGTCCCCCCAATGTGGCTGAGTCTGGGGCTTTTATGGGCTCAGAATGGGGGAGGGGTAGGCTCTAGGTAGTATTAGAAAAGGTAACATTTGATTGGCTAAAAGGCACTATTCAGAAAGAATCCATTGGGAAAGGGTGGGCAAACAGAAACAGAAGTTCTCAATCTGTGTCATAGGTTTCATCCAGGACCAGCAGTCTGGTCTTTCAGCCTTTAGGCTGTTTTTGGGCTTGAAGGTGGGGTTTCACTGGGGACCCACACCTGACTGCCTAGGCATTTGTCTGTCTCCTGTCACTTTTACTGGCAGAGGTGCTGCATGTCTTGCCCCATAGGTCAGTGACTGACTTTGATGCAAATAGTTGCCCCACCAGACACATGGCTGGACACTCTCACAGAGAAGCAGTGCGTGTGTTCCCACCCAGCCTCTCTCCTTATATATCTGGCACTATGGCTTTGTTTTCTGAGGTCAGAAGCCTTGACAACCATAGGAGCAAGATGAGTGCATCAAGCCCTGGCCTTTCTGGAGCTCAGATGAGGCACCCTGAGGAGATTCTGTCAGCTCAGGCTCTTATCACAATTGCTTAGAGAAAAAAAAAACGAGGGTACTTGGGAGTGATTTAATTATATGGACTGCAATGACTTGCTCTGTTATTGATTTTATATATTCAAGGAGTCTTTAAAGTGATTATTCTTGCAATGGGCAACCACCACCACATTGATTTCTATGAAGTCAACAGTATCTGGAGAGGAGCCAGTCCTGCTGGGCAGAATACATTTGGAAGCAAAGTCACAGACCCTTTTGAATGAGACTCTGGGGGGAAGATGTTGAATATGGAGGAATGAGCAAGGGGGATGGCTTGAGGCAGATTGCTTTAAACACAGCCAGCATGGTCCATTTGTGCTCCTTTTTTCTTCATGTGCAAATCTAGTTTTATCCTTAGGACTGGACAGTCAGTTTTCTCCCTACCTGCTGCAACCCTGGAGATTCTGGAGGCTAGTACAAAAGAGGCACCAGAACATTTTAAATAAATGGCAATTGCTTAGTCTTAATACCATTTATACTCGAGTTTATATTTTCACATGAAAAGAAACATATGACTCAATAAAAAGGGCTAACATATTAGCAGCAACCATCTTTTGGTAGATAAAGCATGGTTTATTATAGTTTTCCACAATAATTTTTATATTCATAAATACCTTGGTATAGCTGAAAGTATATTTCAAGAAAGGACTATATGCTCTGACCCAATATTCTTACTTCTAGGTATATGACCTAGGAAAGTAATTTGAAATACAGAAAATATATTTATATATAAAAGGATGATATATAAAGAACTATTTAGAACAGTGAATGAGCTATACTTTACACTTGATCTTAGCCAAAAGGCCAAGAAGTGATGAATGAGCTATACTTTAAAAAATAATTTAAATATTCAGTAATAAGGATAGGTAGAAGGAAATGGAGGTTTATGCAGTTATAGTATGGAATATTATACAGCCTTCAAAAATGTTTACAAACAGGTTTTAATGATTTAGGGGAAGAATAGTAAATTTTGTGAAAAGAAAAATGCCAAGTTACAAATTTTATTAATAATACAGTAACTTTGTACTCCAATTTAACTCTATAAAATATACATAAAAATATTCTCAGCTGGGTGTGGTGGCTCACGCCTGTAATCCCAGCACTTTGGGAGGCCGAGGTGGGTGGATCATGAGGTCAGGAGATCGAGACCATCCTGGCTAACATGGTGAAACCCCATCTCTACTAAAAATACAAAACATTAGCCAGGCGTGGTAGTGGGTGCCTGTAGTCCCAGCTACACGGGAGGCTGAGGCGGGAGAATGGCCTGAACCCAGGAGGCGGAGCTTACAGTGAGCCGAGGTGGCACCACTGCACTCCAGCCTGGGCGACGAGTGAGACTCCGTCTCAAAAAAATATATATATATGTATATATATATATATATATATATTCTCAATAGTTAGCCCTGGAGAGCAGGATCCCAGGTGACTTTTCTTTCTCTGTTTTTACTTTTCTATATTTTCTAAGCTTTCCTTAGTGAACAGAAATATTACATATACACATATACACGCATGCATTGAAAAATTCATATTAGAAGGAACTTTGGACCCTGAGAGTTAGACTTTTGCTTACTTAAACTCTTCAGAGACTAAATGAGGCCTAAGTGAATATAAATTTTTATATCCGTTTAATTTTCCACCTAAATTGAAGCTTAAATGCTTATGCAATTATTGAACCAATACCAACAGCAATTTCACCAATTATTTGGAACTCATGTTAAATGTGAATGCAGAGGCACACAACAGAAATGAGCCAAAGTGTCTGAGGCCAGATGTCATTCCATTTTCAGAAGATGATACTCCACTATGAGCATTAATCAGCCTCTGTCTTTTTCTAAATCCCATTCCCCTGGATTGATGTAAGAGAAAGATTTCACACTTGCTTATTCTACTTAGAGACTGTGGTCTAATTTGATTCACTTGTATTTGAGAGAGTTGGCATTTATAATTCACTATGGGTTTGGATTATTGCTACATTTTTTCACAGAGCCACCAAACTGCACATCTCTGAGAAGCGCCGTTTTGTGCATACAGCATGCTCTGGAGCACTGTGTGCAGGGCATCGCAGGGAATTTTTTTCCAGAGAGCATTCTTCATACAGCATTCTGGTGGGCACTACGCCCTGGAGTAGCAAGGGTCGTGAATTTTACACAAATTCCTGCTTTACTCTAACTGATTCCTCACCTGTCTCCTTCCCTCAAGCTTTATAATTTTGTTGGGTTGAATTATTTATGCTAGCCATGAATTGGAATAAGGATCAATGTAGGAGGAAGATGAGGTGGTAAAAATTGTAGGGATATTTGACAGACCTTACCCAAATCAGATTCTATAATCCTTAAAATAGTAAGTGTTTTACAACTTACTTCCTTAATAGTTTCTACTGACTGTGCCATTATGGAAAACGGTGATCAAATCAATACTGCATATCATTAATATTATATTGTGATGTGCCCAGTCTGAATGACAGCAATAGGTTTCAAGCAGGGCCATTAGTCTGATTGGTTAAATTAAGTGGTCGATCATCATGATTATGGTATATGCAAAGATTTAATCAAAGCCAACTGCCCTTCCAAAAAACAAAGAATAAATGTATTTTTTTAAAAAAAAGATGGAGTACATTAGTCAGAATGGCTAGTCTGGTCTATGCTGCAGTAAAATAAACACTCCCTAGTCTCAGACTTACAATAACAAAGATTTATCTTTTATTTACATCAGTCTGATGTGGACTTTACTGATTTACTGATTTACTCTCTTCCAGGCAGTGAGTCAAGAGCTCAGGCCACCTTAATCCCGCTTTTTCATCACCTTGGAATCCCTTGTTTCTGATAGTGTAGATTACACAGAAAAGGAGCAAACAGAACGTGTTTTCATTCTTAATTGTCTAGGACCAGAAGCAACAGATCCATTAGACTCAATAATTAGTCACATGACCCCCCAAAAGATGCATACGTACTGGATATTAGGTGGGGATTAACAGCCTCTGCCACAGGCAGTAAGTGAAATATTGTATTCTAGCTGGGAGAGTTTGTTTCCATGAGAAAGCTCATGCAGGCTTGCATGGCAGCCTAGTGCCTGGTGGGCTCATGTGTGAGTCACCCAAGGAGAAACAATCTGTCTAGAGGGCCAGAGAGTTCCCAACATCAAACTCAGTCATCCCTTCAACCATAGCCCACTTTGGTCATATTTTCTTTAAACTAACATGTGCATTCACGCATTACTCCAAGAAATGTGTGTATCCTGTCACTCCAGTTTCCTTGGGAATTGAGACATCCCTATCTGGGCTTTTGTTTGCCCTATTATTTTTGCCTATAATGACCCCCCTATTCTAACGGCAACCAATAATTGTTGAAAGCCTTACTTTCTTAAGACACATTTAGAATAGGTACACTTAGGAAGCCTTCTCTGATCCTATCGACCAAATATTCATTCACTTAACAGACATTTACAGCAGCAAATAACATAACAAATTTTCTGATCTTGCAGAGTATACCTTCTAGTTGAAGGAGAGAGTAGTAAAGAACAAGTTTTTTAAAAAATGCCAATTATGGCAACAGCTATTGAGGAAAATAAAATGGTATTGTAATGAAGACAGGTGGGATACTTTAGTTTGGGCAAAGACCTTTTTGAGAAGGTGGCATGTGGGCTGACACCTGAACACTTGAATGTGTGCTCTGTCTTCCATCTGGGGCCCCCAGAAATGTGTTTGTACTACTTAAAAGATACTTCTCGTAATCTATATGGTATTTATTTTGTCTTCACCTCCTGGCCCATTCTTTAAGAGTATGAGCTCTTTAAGGGCAAAAACTGTTTTGTTTCTTTTTTCATTGAAACTTAAAGTTTCCATTTTAATTTTGACATTTCATTAAATGGTTAATGCCTAACATGATGTCTGACCCTTCATAGTTGCCAAACAAATAGAAACTCTTAGCTTACTGAAGACACATATACCTTAAGTGTTCAAATTTGACTGTTGGATAGAAGAGAATTGGATTGACTAAATATATCATCAGGAGTAACTCACAATGTTAAAAAAACAGTTTCCTCATGTCCATCCAGCTTGACAGTGAATCAATCTTTCTGTGGCATCTTTTAAGTCAAACAACATAACGAGTCATCTCCACTTCGTCCATACATCACTCTGAGTGCACAGCTAACCCAAACGGTTTTCTTGGCATCCAAGCACATTCCTTATGTAATGTGCTGGCTAGCCCTCATGCTTAAAAGAATAGGGTAACATACGTTTTCCTGCAGACTATGGCATCTTGTCAAAGACTACATGGAGCAGGCTGAACTGCTGTAGCTATCAATCAGTGCAGTCTTGACCAATTTCTGGGGTAGTGGGTGTAGAAGACTATAACGGACTTAACACCCTTGTCAGTACAAAGTGAGTGATATCATTCTATTATTATTATTATCATTATCATTACTATTATTATGTGCCTGAACAAAGTCCTTGGCATGTTTTATTTCATTTAATCCTACCAACAGCTTTATGAGATAGATTTGATTATTTTCTCCATTTTACACAGGAAAAATGGAGGCTTCATGAAGTTGAGAAACTTGTCAGGGTTGCAGAGCTAGTAAGTGGTACAGCCACATTTGGAATGTGCAGTCTGATTTCAGAGCCCATGTATGACATCATTATTCTAAGACAGACAACCTTTCCTCAAATTTATACACAATTCAGGGCAGCTCTTGTCTAGGCCAGGAGCCCACATAACTGTCTGTCTGCCCAATGCTTTAGGACTTACCAAGTGCTTTCACATCTATGATCACACCTGAAACTCATAAATACCCCACAAAACATGTAGGGTAGGGTGAAGTGGAGAAATACCTAATGCATGTGGGGCTTAAAACCTAGATGACAGGTTGATGGGTGCAGCAAACCACCATGGCACATATGTAACAAATCTGTGTGTTCTGCACATGTATCCCACAACTTAAGTATATTTTTTTAAAGAAGCAAAAAAAAAAAAAAAAAAAAAAAGCAACACATAAAGAAATGAGACAAAAATCCAAGGCTTAGGGTGATTGAGAGAGTTGCTGCCCTTCATAAGATGCTGGTGAATTGGAACTGGTCCTTGTGATGCTACTTTGCCTTTTCTTCCCTGAAATTTCATAGATACCACCATATTTTCCAACAAATACCCTTGCTCCAGTCTTTGCTTGAGGGAAGTATAAATAAGAGTGTTATTCATAACTGAATGAATCTTGACCATGGTGTAGGATCATTTCCCCATGTGAAAGACCAAGGAAGCGAGTGACATTTCCTATTCTCACAGGTATAAATGCTAGAATGAAGGTTATCTACCCCAGTACAGTGCACTTTCCACTCTAGTAAGCTACCTCTTTAGACTTTGCAATTCAAGCTACTATTTTATACGTTGCTTACTTGGATCTCAAACTACCAAATTATGAAAAACTCATAAGATATTCTGACACATAGCCACACATTGCATTCTCTTAACTGGGCACTGCCTGTCTTGTCTAAGGCAGGAAACTACATTTACCAGGATTCCCTTCCCCACATGAGAGGACTTGTCTGAGATTTTGGAAGCAGAATTGAAGCAGGACCATACTCCCACTGGTTGAAGCAGTCAGGCACAAGGATGAGCCAGTACAGAAGTGCCTGGCGAGCCTCAACCAGCCCTTGCTCTCTTCCTGTTGTTCATGAAGTTCATCTGGCTCTGCTGGCCCCACAGAGCCAGCAGATTGAGGCCCACTCCCAGATCCATGGCCACAGGCTGCACAGTAGCAAGGTTCAAAGAGGCATCTGATTCCACAGGGGCAGGAGTTTGCCAGACCACTCCAACAACTCCCCCTTTGTGGTCCCGTGATGCAGTCAGTTGCACAATACTCATATTTTCCTGCGAGTTCTGACTTGGTCAACCTCACCAGTGCAGCAGTCGGATGGGCTAGTGACTCTCTGATTCTCCGACACCCATGTCAAGATGTTCACTTTCCCACATCCATCATTTGCATAAATAGCAATTTACCAATTAAATCCTTTATTCTCATAAAGCATTCTCATACTTATAGAGCTCTGTTTTCATCAATGACACACATGTAAAGTGGAAATGATAATAAAAAATAAATGACAATAATAAGACCATCACTCACTTCCATGTATTGAGTGCTTATTACATTCCAGGCTCATGCTAAGGGCTCTATGGGCATTACCTGGTGGTCATCCAGATTCACTCTTATATGGGGGCATTTCTGAGTTATGGTGGCCATTCTTTTAGCAAAGAAAAGGATTAGTTTTGTAAAAAAGTAATTTATGACTAAAAATACCAACAAGATGGCTTTATCAAACACAGATAACTTTAGTGCTGAAGGACCTGCCTGTTTAATTGCACTCTTTAGTGCTCTAGTCTCTGTCAAGGATTATTTTCATGAGCCAATAGAGCCTCAACTCACATGGCGATGTATATTCTTATTTGCCACAACTGAAAGGCATTAATCAACACTCTTACAAGATAAGTCACCAGGAATATTCTTGCCAAACAAGGATTTGGTGTTTCACACAACCCCCATGTTAAAATGAATGTAAGCTTCTAGTCTCACTTCACATCTTTAAAAATCTCTTTTCCCCTTTAACAATCACTCTCCAGTTCCATGAGCTGTGTGATAAATATTTTTATGCAAAATATTAGGCCTGCAAAGGGCAAGCATTGTCATTATTTCATGAGAACATCCATAAATGTTTCATTCAAGGATAATGAAGTTATTGACGCCATCATTATCAATTATTTGTGATTGACTTAATGGCCATACCAGGCTGTGTCCTTGACATACCACACCCTGTTCCCATGACTTAAGAAGCTGGCAGTCTCCATGTGTGGAGTCATGAATCCCCACATTGCCAGAATCCAGGAACCTATATGCAACTTTTTTTGTTCAGCCACTAAAATTTGTTACACTGTGTGAGCCAACAGGCCTTCAAAGACTTGCATGGAAAAAATATCCTGCCATTTCCCAATTGCTGTATGCATCTATACATTCCACTTGAGAACCTAAAGAGCCTAATGGTAAGAACACCTAATCCTCATCTCACCTCATAGAACAGAGGGGTGTGGGGTCTAGGCCTGGGACACCCATAAGAGGCTACCTGTGGTAGGCATGTAAGAGACCAATGATACTGAAAGTGGGAACACTGTAACCAGAACCCTTCTTGGGAACAGTGTAATGAAGTGTCCCCTGCTCCCTCAAATGAATCTTTGACCCAATTCACCGTAAGCCCATAGGCTTAACAACTATTCTTCTACCTCCCACAAAGAAAATACTCAATAAATAGTAGATGAAGAATGGCAAATGAAAATGTTTATAAGAATCCACATGCAAGAGGATCAAGTGCGGTCTTGAAGTGATTCTTCCAATAGCAGTTACTGTGCCACCTGAGAGACAGGCATGTTTTCAGATAGAGAGATGTGGATCTGATAGGAAGCACCATGACTTTACCCAGACCCTTGTATTGCCAGAGGTGCATATTTACAAAATACCTCCCTGAGATTTTATGTGCAATGTATGGTCACAAGATCCACCAATCCACCTGCATAATATGGGTTTTGCTTCATCGTCCCAACCTTCTAACAGAGCAAGTTCCTGTAACACCCTGTTTCCATCTTCATTGACTTCAGTGTTTTCTACAAGTAACATATGGTGAAGAGGAAAATTGGTAATAATAGCAATGGTGATAGTGAGCATTTAAGAAGGGCTTATTACATGCCAGGACTCCCTTTAAAATTTAATTTCCATGTAGTAATAGCTGTTATTCTTATTTTACAGATGAAAAGGTGAGATCTTAGAGAGATTAAATGCCTTGCTAAAGTTAATTAGGGCTTAATCTACTAACTTGGTTGATCCTTTGAATTCTGAAGAACCTTTACTTTCTCCTGTTGTTCTAACTAATAATCAAGTATCAATTCTTTCTACCAAAGTCTTACAAAATGCTTATTTTATATTTCCCTCACGATTCATAAGAAAAATGAATTGCAGTTTGTTAAATTCCATTTTGATTTTCCTCAGTAAAATTCAAATTACTTCCTTGGGCATGCTGACCAATAGTAGAGTGGAGTAAAAATGTTTTTGAAACCACAAAAATTAGCACGGCATCATTTATGACAGCAGCCACAGCAGCATACATATAAAGCTATCTTAGAATGTTTTAAGCACACATTGTATTTCTAGAATCTAATTTATCTAAACAGCGTCAAGAAGAAAAACAAAACATACAATTACAGTGATTTTTGGAATGACACATGGATTTTGTGACAAGCTGTAGGCTATGTCAGGAAAGAGTTATTTTCTGGTTCCTTTCTAAACGATGCTGTTTGGGAATTCTTCCCAGCATTGTTAGAGATGGATGCAGACCATCTAGTCTGCATCTCTTTGCCAACTCTATGATCATTCAGTAGACAACAGATTTGAGCAGGAGCTGGAAAATTCTGTCAGCCCATCTTACATGGCCTTTCCTCCTTGGCTGATAATAGGATGGGGACAATGATGCCAGCCCTGAGTGGTAGGATATGCTGTTAAAAGGCAAAGCACAAAAAAGGGGTGCATGGTGTGGTGATGCAATGTTCATGTGGAATTTTCACGGGAGGGTCCCCACAGAATTTGACCAACATCTGACCCCCAATATAACTCCCACCTCCACCCCCTTATCTTCACTTTTCTGAATACCCAGACCTCTGAGCTATTCAGAAAAGTAAAAGGACTCTGGCCTTTTCAGCTTTGGACTGGTTGTTCTAGTACAAACACAACAAAACTAAACTTCAGGAAACTGAGTAATTATAGACATGCTGGAGGCACATGCTGAGAAACAGGAAGGCTGCTCTTCTTGTATCATTTCAAACCAGGTTCTGGGGGCAGGATTGGGTTTTATGAATGCCAAAGGGCCAATCCTGAGAATGATCGCCATTCAAATCTTTCCTCCTGGGTTTGCCAAGATATGTTAGGTCTGGTGCACTTCCCTTCCTCCTCTGGTGACATGCACTGGCATTTTGGGAAGCCCACCACATCACTGCTTGCCTCTGCCTGGATTTACAACATCTCACTGCAGGGTGAACCAGCAGGGTGAGGAGCATGGTGTTGGGCCTCGAGAACTACCTGTCAGATTACTGAACAATTCATCCAAATCTGCAAGGTCTCCTCTATTTCATTAAGTCATCTCAGAGACATTTGCTATCAGATTTATTTCACTGTGCCCCCTGTAGCTTAGGCAGATTTTGTGACTTTAAGTTTTGTATTTAGGAAGCAAATTGTTTTCATGCTATTTTTTTCCCCAAGACTCCTTAGACAATATATAAGCCAATATTTTATTAACTCCAAGGCGCAGGAATAATGGTATTTGTGCAATATATTAACTTCATTGAGCCTCGTTCCTATTTCCAAGATGCATGTTCCTATGAACACATACCTAAATAATAATAATAATTATTATTTTACTTTAAGTTTTGGGATACATTTTCAGAACGTACAGGTGTGTTACATAGGTATACGTGTGCCATGGTGGTTTGCTGCACCTATCAACCCATCATCTAGATTTTTAACCCTACATGCATTAGGTATTTGGCAAACATATGTCTTTTCTTCTTTGCTTACCAGATATTTATCAGATTATATAATAATAAAGTATTCAATTGGCTTTCAGTTGCACAGAAACGGGCATGCTTTGGGAGACTAATGGAGTTGAAAGACCAAGAAGATTTCCTTAAAGATTTCTTGTGCTCTGACAGCAGAATTGTGAGTGGGAGGCCATGTTAATTGAAGTTATATCCAAAGGTGTAGATCTGCACTGAGCTGTATCTCAACCCTGCTTGGGCACTGACTGCCTCTGTGACCTAGGCAGGCCTCCTGACTGCTCTCAAGCTTGGAGTTTTCAACAATAAGAGGATTGATTGTGCTTAGGTCAGAGTTAGTGAAAGGATTATATGAATTTATACCAAAAAGTGCTTAGCACTGGGCCGAAGACATATTAAGTAATTGTTTACAAGGTAGCTTTTATAAATACAAAGGACTTCAGAGAGGGGGCTGGACAGGCTCATAGACTATTATTGACTGGGACCCTGACATCAGGACTTGTGTGAATCTGTATGTGGATTTACAATGCAGGAAATTAAATATCAGCTTTCCACAAGGCATTGACTTGCTCACGGAAGTCACAGCACAATTGGTTATTTTCACACAGAAAAATAATGTCACAAAATAACATTTTTGGCTTTATATCTTTCATCAGCCAGTTCTTAAATCGCTTCTAATACCAGTACATGGAGCATGCCATACGTAATATTCTGATATCTGTTCCAGTGTGTTTCTCCCCCACCTCACCCTCTATTCACACACACACACACGCACACACACACGCACATACATACACAGTATTATATAAAATCAAATGAGATAATAATGTCCATAATATTTTTTGGCTCAATTTTTAGCACTGAGTGAAATATTGTGAACATTTTTCATATCATTAAAAATTATTCTACCTAATCGAATTTGACATCATAAATTGTTTGAAACTTATTTCCACTTTTAAAATATTCTAAATGACATTTTGGTAAAGATCTTGAAACATACATCTGTGTATATACTACTATTACAATCTTATAAAAAACTTCTAGATACAGAAGTTTTGGGTCAAAGGATGTGCACAGTTTTAGGACTTCTGTTACATCTTGTCAGATTTTTCCATGGGAAATGCTAGACCAATTTTCACTTCTGCCAGAAGGGTGCTAGTTTCCCCTCACTATTGCCAACTGGGTATTTTACTTTAAAAACACTTACCAATTTAAAAAATGAAGACGGTTTATCAGCCTTCTCAGTCTGATTTGCATATCTTTGAACATTTTCACACATTAATTATTTTTTTTCTCGTTAGTAAATTGCCTTTCCTAAAGTTTTTCTTTGTTAAAACACTGATGAGCCATGGAAAGAAGATGGGAATATAATTTCTTTTAAATATTTTGTTGGTTTTTGAGACTGAAGGTAAATTAAATTCAACAGCAATGTCACACCCTTGTTCCTTCAGAGCAGAAACTCATCCAACAGAGCACTGAACCTGAGAGACGCCAGACATGTTGTGAACATCTCATGATTAGAACAAGGTTTCCCAATAGTAAATGTGATAATAATGAGGGATCTTAGGCCCTACATAGCTATCATGGGATAATAAAGAAAAAGCCCTTCCACCTGACAATAGGAAGTTTATTTTAGCCCTCCCATGAATGCTACTTGGACCAATTTCCAGAGTTTTTCAGGGAATCTGGAAAGACAGTTCTATATGTCATAGAATATCAAGGTAACAAATAAACTTCAAAGAACAGAGACTACAGAAGGCCAGTCTTATATCATTTCTGCTTCTGTTTTATAGTAAGGTATTCAACAAAATCTGTTGCATGAATGGCAGCCATGGTAATCCTCATGCTTAAATTGTTCATAGACTTAATATTCAAAATAAAAATCCCAGAAGGAAACTTCTCCTATAAAGTAATGTGCCTTGGAGGTCAAATAGTGCCCACCCAAGTCCATGCCTCATTAAAGCTGATGTGTTCATTCTTCCTAGTCCAAAACACTGTAAAGTGTTAAGTCTTGGTGTGTGAATGTGTGTGTGTGAGTGTGCGTGGGCTTATAGGAACACATAGGAAAATCCATGATTATAGGGTGACAGTCCCACAACTTTATGAATCAGGGGTCAAGGATTATAAACCTGGATGCTTAAAATAGAAAGATTGTCCCACAGCATTTGAGAGATATAGCTGCAATTTAATTTGTCTCCCTTTCTGTGATCCAAGGCCAAGTGAAATGCTCGTGTGCTTTGCTTAAGTGAAACAGACCCACTGCTCTTACTAACCCTCTCATGCAGATACACATATGCACACACTGCTCCCTAACTTCCATGGCACCACCTTCACAGTCAGCTCTCATCTCATGCACATTTTCCAAGGAGGTATATAAGACACAGATACTATACCTTCTCTGACCTTGTCGCTCAGACATAGATCACAATCCCAAACCCTTTCTCCTCCTAGTTTAAAGAGTAACACAGAGAAGAAGTGAACAGTGTTTGCTTCAGAGACTGATGAGGTTTCACTTGGTCTCTGCTACTTCTCCAGCCCTGTGACTTTGAAAAGATTACTTTTAAAAAATGAAAAGTTACCAGTTTCCTTCTCAGTGAAAAGAGCATAAAAATAGTATCACCTTACCAAGGTAGTTGTGTGTATTCAATGAAATGTGTGCAAAGGATTTAGTGAAGTGGTACATTGTAAGTGTGCAGTAGCTGTAAGCATGTATTATTATAGTCATTACTGAAACTCTTCCAAATAGATCCTGCAGTTACGAGCAATACTGGTTTTGCACTTCCCCTGGAAATGGAGGCAAAAGAACAGCGGAGATTTGTACTATTTAATGAGAAAACAAAATTGCCAGACATCTCTGTAGATTTTTTTTTTTCTCAGCTCCTTTCTGTTACTAGCTAGTTCTCAGAAAAAGCATGTGTACCTACTTAAAATTCCAATTACAAATAACACAAAGCCATTTTGATTTCATTTTAAGAACTGAATGAGGGAAAGACAATCTGTTGAGGAAACTAGGATGCTCCTCCAGCTCCTAGGAGGAAGGAGCTGAGGCTCCCCCACACACAGAGTGTACTCAGTTGGAACTCTACTCCCACCATGGGTGTCTGCTGCCAATTATGAGGCAGCTCAGAGCTGAGCCAATTTCTTCACTAAGGCAAACGTCCCAGGCTGGCATAGTAGTCAGTCCCTTCACCTCAGCTGTAAAAGGAAAGAGAATGTCTAACAAAATTTGGTATTTTTCCTTTTAAATGTTATCCCCATTTTAATTACAAAAGTAACACATTTATTATATAAAATGTTGGAAAATACCCCCAAAATCAAGTAAAAAAGTTCAAGTCACTGTAATCATACCACCAGTGTCAAAGGTCACTGTTAGCATATTAGCGTATATCCTTGCTGACATACATATACATTTTTTTTAAAGATAGGATATTATTTTAGCATCACTTCCCCCACTTAATAGAACATGAACATATGTCCATATAAATATTTGTATCTAAAACGTGTAAAATTGTGATGGTTTCATAGTATTCCACCTTGAAATGATACTCTTAGTTATTTAACCAACCTCTCATTTTTATACAAATGTCTTGTTTCTTATAAACAACTAACTGACAAATAGCCTTCTAGCGACATCTATGAGTCTATCCAACAATAGTTTCTTAGGAAGAAGTAGAATTGTGGGCTAATAGGCATACACAGTTCTAAGGGTTTTAATATGTTCAGGGGATAAGACTTGGCTAATCTAAGTCAACTGCGGTAATTCCATCTTCCTTCCCATTGACCAGGTTTAGTCATGGGCACATGGCCAGTTCTGGCCAATAGAACCTGAATGGAAGTATATTTGCAGGTGTCCAGGAAATGAGTTCCTCTGATTAAAAGAGACACAGAAGGGAAATACTTTTTCCCTCAATGGACCATTTTTCCAGTTCTTAAAGTGGAAGGGAGTGTGTAGAAAGAGCTCCTGCACCCATAGGGTAACCACGAGAAGATGTGTGGAGGGGAAGAGACAGTGCACAGAGGACAATGGAGGGAAAGATGGAAAACTTTCCATCTTAAAACCTAGATGATGGGTTAATAGGTGCAGCAAACCACCATGGCACGTGTTTACCTATATAACAAACCAGCACATGTATCCCAGAACTTAAAATAAAAATGCCATTCCTGGACAGCATGACAACTCACTAAATTAACTGCCAGGGAAAAACTCCACACGTACTCTTTGTGCAAGGTAATAAAAGTTTGTATTTTCTGAGCTATGTTTTGTCAGGTTTTCTGTAAATCACAATGAAAAGCATTCAATCAGGGTAAGAAGCAAAAATGATATATAATGATCTTAATTTCCATCTTTGATTACAACAAACTTAAGCTTTGTCTTTTTAACCTGGCCACTTACGTTGCTCTTTTTGTGAACTGCCTTTTATGTCTGTTGCCATTTTTCTGCAAGGGTATTGGCTTCATGTTGATTTAGGGAAGTATGTTTAGAGGAGGAATTTCAAGATAACTAACTAGAAGTAAATAGATCATCCAATAGAGAACACTAAAATTCAACAGAAAAGTGACAGGAAATACTTAAGTGAGGAAGGAGAGGGAACAAAGGCAGCTTGCTTTGCCAGGATGGGCTGGGAGCCGAGGGACTTCCCACAGTGGCCCCTTAGTGGCCCATATCCCCACCTTGCACTTCTGCAATTCTAGCCATGGGAGAGCCCCTTAAGCCTTGTAAGTCCTGAAACTAACATGGGGAGTTACCAAGCGACTGTGTGATAGCACTCCTCCGGGAAGGAAGCTCCTGCTGGGCCCCACACCCTCCCTAAGACCTAAGCAGCTGAAGAGAGCACTATTTGAGAGCCCTGCCCCCAACAGACTGCATGTTGTCCTGGGGCCCAGTGGCATCGGGGCTGAGGTTAAAGAGAAGTGCAGGCCACTGTCCCTGGGGCTGAGGCATGAGCCAGGTATGGGCTGGGGCAGCCAGGGCTGAGGCATAACCATCACACGGGCTATCACCACAGTTAGGACTGAGCAGAGAGCGAGGCAAAGGTTACCACCAGTAGAGCTGAGGTGTGAGTGCTTTGGGGCTGAGGCACGAGCAGCACTTGAGTTTCCCACCCGCCCACCTAGGCTGCCACCACTGAAGGTGGCTCTGCATTCCCCAGTGGCAGGGGAACAGTGCAGCCACTGCTGCTTCCCACCTGAACATTCCACGGGTAGCCTGGGGGCCACTCACCCCTGCCTACCATGACTGATGCCTACACACACCATCAGGGGGCCTGAGGACAAGCCTACCTAGCCCAACTTTATCCCCCACCCCATGGCAGAGCACACAGTACAGGAGCCAGAGGGTTGTCCAGCCCAGTCCACCACCATTGGCACCTGAACACTCTTTCCTGGGGGCTTGAGGTGGGGTCTGCTCCCTCTGCCACTACAACCACAGCTGTCACCTGCACATGCCACCTAGAGTACTGGGGACTGGTCTGCCCAGCCCTTTGCAGCCACGGCCAACACCAGCACACACTACTCAGGACCCAGAGGGTCATCCTGCCACTGCCACTGCTGTAGCCCAAGTCATGCTGGCAGCCCAGGGGCCTGAGAATCTGCCCACCCACCCAGTCCACCGCTGCCACTACCAGGAAGTAAGCCACATGGAGACCCAAGAATCAGTCTGCCTGGACCTGCTAACACCAGTGCCAGTGTATGCCACCCTGGGGTCCAAGGACAGTGATGCTTAGCCCACCACTGCCACCACTGGAATCTGAAAATCAGCCTACTGGGAGTCCCAGTCTCCAACGAAACTTTACCAAAGCCCGTGGGATACAGAAAAAGCAGTGCTAAGAGGGAAGTTTATAGCAACAAATGCCTATGTCAGAAAAGTAGAAAGATTTCAGATAAACAATCTAATGATTCACCTCAAGAAACTAGAAAAGCAAGAACAAACCAAACTCCAAATTAGCAGAAGAAAAGAAATAACAAAGACCATAGCAGAACTAAACTAAATAGAAACTAAAAAACAACAAAGGATCAATGAAATGAAAAGTTATTAGAAAAGACAAACAAAATTAATAAACCACTAGCTAGACCAACTAGGAAAAGAAAAGAGACACAAAATCAGAAATGAAAAAGTGGACTTTACAACTGATATCACAGAAATGCAAGAGATCATCAGAGACCGTTATGAACAACTATACACCAAACAAACTGGAAAACCTAGAGGAAAGAGATAAATTCCTGGATACATACAACCTACTAAGACTGAATCACGAAAAAAATTAAAAATCTGAACAGATCAATAACTAGTAGCGAGATTGAATTGGTAATAAAAAATCCCCAAAAAATCAAAGCCCAGGACAGATGGATTCATTGCTGAATTCTACAAAATATATAAAGAAGAACTAACACAAATCTTCCTCAAACTGTTTCAAAAAATTGAAGAAAGAATTCTCACTAACTCATTTTACAAGGCCAGCATTAACCTAATACCAAACCAGTCAAACAAAACAAAATAAAACAAAAACTATAAGCCAATACCCCTGATGAACATAGATACAAATATCCTCAACAAAATACTAGTAAACCAAATCCAAGAGTACATCAAAAAAAATAATACACCATGATCAAGTGGGATTTATATCTGGGATGCAAAGATGATTCAACATAGGAAAATCAGTAAACATGACACATCATATCAACAGAATGAAAATAAAAACCATATGATCATCTCAATAGATGCAGAAAAAGTATTTGATAAAATTCAACATTCTTTCATGATACAGACTCTCAATAAACTAAGCATAGAAGGTACATACCTCAAGATAATAAAGGCCATATATGACAAACCCACAGCTAACAACATACTGAATGGCAAAAAGTGATAGCTTTTCCTCTAATAACTGGAACAAGAAAAGGGTGCCCATTTTCACCACTCCTATTCAACATAGTACTGGAAGTCCTAGTCAGAGCAATCAGGCAAGAGAAAGAAATGAAAGGCATACATATTGAAAAAGAATAAACCAAGTTATCCCTCTTTACAAATGATATAATCTTATAATTAGAAAAACCAAAATACTCAATCAAAGTTCTTAAAAGTGGTAAACAAACTCAGTGAAGTTGGAGAATACAAAGTAAATATACAGGATGGGCACAGTGCCTCATGCCTGTAATCCCAGCACTTTGGGAGGCCAAGGTGGGTGGATCACCTAAGGTTAGGAATTCGAGACCAGCCTGGCCAACATGGTGAAATCCTGTCTCTACTAAAAATACAAAAAGTAGCCAGGTGAGGTGGCAGGCGCCTATTGTCCCAGCTACTCGGGAGGCTAAGACAGGGAGGATTGCTTGAACCTGGGAGGCGAAGGTTGCAGTGAGCCAAGGTGGTGCCACTGCACTCTATCCTGGGTGACAGGGTGAGACTGTCTCAAAACGAAAACAAAACAACAAAAACAAAAATAAAATAAACATACAAAAATTAGTAACATTTCTATACCCTTATAATAAAATAACTGAAAAAGAAATCAAGAAGAGAATCCCATTTACAAGTTACAAAAAAGAAAATATTAGAAATAAATTTAATCAAGGAGGTGAAATATCTCTACAAGGAAAACTATAAAATACTCATAAAAGAAATTGAAGAGGACACACACAAAAAAGGAAAGACATCTCAGGCTTACGGATTAGAAAAATTAATATTGTTAAAATGATCATAGTGTCCAAAGCAATCTACAGATTCAGTTCAATCCCTATCAAAATACCAATGTGATTTTTCATAGAATTAAAATAAATAGTCCTAAAATTTGCACAGAACAAAAAAAGAGCCCAAATTGCCAAAGCAATCCTGAGCAAAAAGAACAAAGTTGGAGGTATCACCTGACTTCAAAATATATTACAAGGCTGTAGTAACAAAAACAGCATGGTATTGGTATAAAAATAGACACATAGAACAATGGAGCAGGATTAACCCACATATTTCCAGCCAATTGATTTTTGACAATTAATTAACCCACATATTTCCTGCCAACTGATTTTTGACAAAGACATCAGCAACATATACTGGGGAAAGGACACTCTCTTCAATAAATTGTGCTGGAAAATTAAATATGCACATGCAGAAGAATAAAACTGGACCCCTGTCTCTCATCATGTACAAAAACCAACTCAAGATGGATTAAAGTCTTAAATGTAAGACTCAAAACTGTAAGAATGCTAGCAGAAAACACAGGAGAAACACTTCAGGACGTTGGTCTAGACAATAATTTTATTGCTAAGACCTCAAAAGCACAGACAACAGAAACAAAAATAGAGAAATTGGACTATATTAAACTAAAAAGCTTCTGCACAGCAAAGGGCACAATCAACAGAGCGAAGAAACAATCTGTTGAATGGGAGAAGATATCTGTAAACTATTCATCTGACAAGGGACAAATATCCAGAATACACAAGGAACTCAAACAACTTCATAATAAAAAACCAATAATCCTGTTAAAAAGTTTTTTTAAAAAGTGGGCGAAGGACATGAGTAGACATTTCTCAAAAGAAGACATACAAATGGCCAATAGATATATATAAAAAAATGCTCAATGTCACTAATCATCAGGGAAATGCAAATTAAAACACATATAAATGACAAATATTTAAGGTGATTGATCCATATTAATATGATACCTGGCCCTACTTTAGACTTGTCTATTCTTTTTCATGACTGTCTGTTTTCCTTTTATATCAGTGTCATACTACATTAGTCATTGTAACTCCCTAATACATTTAATATCTGGCAATACAAGCCCAACCTCACTATTCTTTTGTAAACTTCTTTGTTTACTCTACTGATTTCTTTTGTATATAGGATTTCAAAATTATTTTTACATACCCCCCAAGTTTTATTAGGAGTTTTGAAATTACATTAAAATTACAAAATAATGTAAAGAGAGATAGCATCTTCATGTCACCATTCTCCTTATTTAGGACCATATTTCATCTGCCACATTTTTTAAGTCTTATTTTACTTTTCCTAGCATTTTGTTTTAATTTTCTGCAGGTAGTTTCTATATATTAACTTTTTTCCTAAATGATTAGATTTTTAAGTTAGTGATACAGTTTCCTTTATTGTTATGGGAGAAATAATTATTGCTTTTTACAGATTGTGTGATACTGGTGTTATAGCAACTCTTCAGTACTAAATATAGTCAGCTAATTATGCACTTTTCAATCTTTCTAAAATATTAATGCATATTAGACAGGATCAGTATCAAAGTAGACACTTCACTTTCATTAGTGTCCTCAGTGTTGTGAACTTTCTGCCAGAGCCAAGGTATTGAACAATCTTATTTTAGAAAGAAGAAAAGCTATTAACATCTAATAAACCTAAAATCTCTCAATAGTCAGACAAGTGAAGATGATCACATCAATTACTAAGATAAATGCAATATCTCCCTTTTACACACTTAACCTCAAATAAATACAACATAAATACAATTATGTTTACTACACACTTAAAATATTTGTAAATCAGTCTCCCAATTGACATTATTTACATAAAAAAAGACTATTTTACAGTACAACATAAAATGGGCAGTGGCTTACGCCGGTAATCCCAGCACTTTGGGAGGCCAAGGTGGGCAGATCACGAGATCAGGAGTTGGAGACTAGCCTGACCAACATGGTGAATTCCCCATCTCTACTAAAAATACAAAAATTAGCTAGGCGTGGTGGTGTGCACCTATAGTCCCAGCTACTCAGGATGCTGAGGCAAGACAATCGCTTGAACCTGGGAGGCGGAGGTTGCAGTGAGCCAAGATTGTGCTACTGCACTTCAGCCTGGGCAACAGAGCAAGACTCCATCTCGGCAAAAATAAATAAATAAATAATAATAAATGGCACTATTCAGAGGGACTTGAAAATATAATAGACTTTAGAAATCTGTGTTTTGGGAGAAACTCAACTAAGTAAAGAGTTCTTTTCCTTCTCTTCCTGTGTAAAGCCAACTCCCTAAAACTTAAAATCGATGTTATTCTTTACCTGTTTTGAAGTTTTAAGGTCTCATCCCTTCCATATTATAAATTAAAAATAACATTTTAATTTCTTTAATGTTCTTTTCATTATACTGTTTGGTTTAGATGTGTTGTAGCTACTCTAGGGTTTTACATGTATCTCTTTTTAAAAAATTTTTAATTTTTAATTTTTGTGATTATATAGTAGGAAGGTGTATATAATTATGGGTTACATGAGATATTTTAATACAGGCATGCAATGCATAATAATCACATCAGGGTAAATGGGGCAACCATTACCCCAAGCATTTATTCTTTGTGTTACAAACAATCAAATTATACACTTTTAGTTATTTTAAAATGTACAATCAAATTTTTTTTTTACTATAGTCACCCTGTTGTACTAGCAAATACTAGATCTTATTCCTTCTAACTATAGTCACCCTGTTGTACCAGCAAATACTAGATCTTATTAATTCTAACTATATTTTTTTACTCATGAACCATCCACACTCCCATTCCCTACCCATATTACCCTTCCCAACCCATTCTTCCACTCGCCATCTTGATGACTCAAATTGTTTTACTTTTTAGTTCCCCCAAATAAGTGAGATGCAAAGTATGTTTTTCTGTGCCTGGCTTATTTCACTTAACATAATGACCTCCAGTTTCATCCGCATTGTAAATGCTTGGATCTCATTCTTTTTTATGGCTGAATAGGACTCCATGGCCATAAAGGGAGATTTACAATGACCTGAACGACTTATGATGATCTCACCATTGTTTATAATATAAAGAACAATTCAGAGAGATATGGAGGTAAGGGATAAAACCTTCTATGTGCCAAGCTCATATGTATAGATCATATAGTTACAAATTGGATGCATTTCAAAACGAAATCTAGTTTATAATTTCACATACTTTCCTTGATGCTGGGCCCCCAGGTGGTTCAGGCTTTCAGCGCAGGCAATGAATTCTAATCCAATCAGAGCATTAAGGGTACAGGACTCCATGTCTCTGATTTTCCATGAGAATACTTGAACTTCTCATCCATGTGCGCTGATTTTTGTTCTCTACGTATTGGGTCCATTACATTTCTGGGCCTCTTACCAGTTCCTGGCCTTCCTCTATTGATCATGTTGGAGAAGACATAGTAATTCACTTCTGCTTTGCAGTGAGGCAGAATTACAGCACAGAGGGCTTAAGCAAGTTGCCAAAGATCACATATCTGGGGAGGGGTAAAACCAGGATTTGATTTTCAGAGGTCTGATGTCAGAGTCAATGCTCTTAGCTGCTTCTCTTTTATGGCCTTTTATAACAAATGTTATCAGTATCAGTTTCCCTTTCTCTCCTTTTATGCAATGAATTCTGCCTGTACTGGTGATGATGGCTTGATTCATGTTTGGAGTCGTAAATACCTGACTAATTCAAGACACTCCTCCGAATCTCAAAAACCCTTAAACAGGAATTCTCACACTTAGCTGCTCATTGTAATTACCTTGGGAAATTTTAGAAGTAGTAATATCTGGGTCTCAACCTGAAGATTCTGAAGGAATTGATCTAGGCTATGTTCTGTGCATTGGGAATTTTGAAAGCTCCTCAGGTGACTCAAATGTGCAGCAAGGCTGAGAACCACTTCACTAACAAACCTGGGCATCAGCTGGTTCACCTGACAAGGAAGGGCTCACTCTAGCTCAACTGATTTTATTTCTAGGTATTGGTGACACAAGCCAGCACAAAATGTATCAGTTTAGACCCATCCAAAGTGGAAATTCAGGTACATCACAGTTCTACAACATAGCATCACTGTATTATGATCACACACGCACATGCACGTGCACACACACACACACATGCGCACCATTCCTTTAGCTGCTAGATTCCTATTTCTGCATGTCCTTTACTGCTGGGCCCTTGAAGAGCATGTGTTTAGGTATAATAGCGTGGTGCCATCTCTCAGACTATTTATACTAATCCTTACAGCTGTTGAAGCTGTCACTTTGTAAGTGCTATTGTAATATGAAGGGCTCTTCTAAAAATAGAGTGTTTTTTATCTTCCGAAGTCTTTGCTAACTAGGACCATGGAATACACACAGCTCCTGTGCAACTACAGAAAGATTAAAAAAGCACTCTTACTTATCTCCATTTTACACCTGCCAGTGCTTCTGGGAGGCCTATCCCACCTATCAGGGCCAGGAAAATATTTAGCAGTTTGAGTTTTTACATTCACAGGTAGAACCACAGTGGAGAAGCACAAACTAGGGCTTGTGAGAAAACTTAGCACTTTACTCCCAGTAAAGTGATCAGCTGGTTCCTATCTTCAGGAGATCCAGTCCCCTTTTCAGAAAAGAGTCTAAAGTGTGGATTGCTTCCAGTGACCAGTGTTTGATCCACTGAGGAGGGAGGCAAGGCGGCAGCCATGCAGAGCCAGAGCTCAGCATCACTCACTCATACCTCTCACTAACACACTGACACCACTGAACACCTGCCACAGCCTTGTGAGCCCTGGGACCAGCAGCCAACAAGGCAGATGTGGCCCCTGCCCTCATGGAGCTCACGGTCTAATGAGGAGGGTGGATGTTAAATGATTAAAGTCAAATAAATAACTACAAATAAATAACTACAAACTGTAATAAAAACCAGAAAAGAAAAAAGGGCTATGAGAGAACATAATAGGAAGAATCTTCTTGAGATTGAGTGGTGGGAGGAGGGGCAGATGCCCCAAGTTTAAGGAATGAGTGAGATGTGGCTTGGAGGAAAGAGACGAGTATTCCAGGAAGGAGGTGTCATGGGTAAAGCTAGCCCATTCCGCAAGGAATTCGTATGATGAGAGGGGAGGCAGTGGGCCAGGGCAAGGACCCTAGAAGAGGTGGGAGAGGGAGATTGAGGTCAGGAGGCCTCAAGGCCACGGAGGTCAGGAGGGGGATTGGGGATGTTTTCCTGAGTGCCATGAGAAGCCTTAGAGGCAGAGGGGTTGAGGTTACATGGCCATGTTTGCATTCAGAGAGGAGAAAGAGTTAAAGACAAGTGGATGTGAGCACACCAGAGAGAAGGGGCCAGTCAATGGCTCACAGCATTCTCACCCAGCTGACCACCTTCCCTTTCTTTAGGCTGAGTCCTCAGGTGAGGAAGCAGCCAGTGTGTTTGCTGTCTGTCAGCACTTGTGTTTTCTGTGCCTGGAAGAATGAGGCCGATGGGATGGAGGCTGACATGGTCGTTGCATGGTCCACTCATCCACACTGGCCTCCAGAACACAGCAGAGTTGCAGACCTCTGTTTTTGGGGATGACTGCACAAGATTCTTGCCCGTGGGAAGATGCTGCCTGCCTCTGCTTTTTGGTGATGAATGAAACCTGCATATTTTTGCTCTCAGTGTCTCTTCTGTCAATCTCCTTTTTTTCCCCAGCCTCTCTCCTGATATCTCAGTTTGGACTCTGACCTCCTTTCACCTGGCTTGCTGCAGTAGATTTCTAACTGGCCTCCCAACTGGTTTTAGAACCTCCAATATTTTCTGCTAATCAGGCCTGCCTTGAAATCTGACTCATCTTCTCAAATCACAGTTTTCAGGACACCACACCCCTGATTTTCTCTTGGCTCACCATTGCAGAATGAATTAAACTGAAGTTCTTTCATTTGCATTCAAGTCCCCAAAGTACCTCTGCCTTTTATTGCCTACTGTTCTTTGGATTATTGACCCAACAGGACTGCACTCTATTCTAGGACCATGTCCTTTGGTCTCCTGTCTCATGTCTTTGGAATTGGCCCTGCCTACCAGAAATAAGTGAAATTCCCTTCTGTGAAAGACAAGAGCATATTTCTCATGCCATTTACTCCCCAGCTTCAATGGTTATCTTTGCCATCCATCTATCCTACATGTTCTGGGAGGGCACAAACTAGCTAATTCCTCACTGTTGTTGCCCATCTTAGTCCTAGGATCAGGAAACATTGACACACTTGGACAAATACACCTGGAATTCTCTTCCCTCTTTTCCTCATCTTCAGATAACGCTGGAAGTTTAGCAGTAGGTCAGAGCTGAGAAACACCTCCATTCTTTACGTCTAGGTGCCTACTTTCTTTCTCATCCTTCTTTGTCTCTTTTAGCACTGATGGTGCCAGCCACAGTTTTCTTTTAATAGAAGAGGGGGGCTGCAGAGACTTTTTTTCTCAGCCAGTATAACAGTGTTTGCAATACCCCCTCCACATGGCAGTGATGGGTAGGTAGAAGGGGACAAGTTCTATTTTCACCTGCTCTACTTGCAAATGGCTACAAAGTGATAGTGCAAGCTGGCATTTGATTGACTCAGTCCCACTGAAGGGAGTCAAGAGGCTGTGTTTGTGCACCACCATCTCCAGATCCCTGAAGGGTTTGCAGGTTCCTGAGTCTGTAGACTGCAGCCAGCTTTAAGTGATTATGTCACAAGGCATTAGCAGGTCCTTAGCTGATGCAGAAAGTACCCTTTACGAAGTGTCATGAAGCATAGCTGTGGCCTCTGGATGTCAGGGCTTCTAGCACTACAGCTTCTGATTGCTAAATTCTCAAGTTCCTTACCAGGGACCAGGAACATCACAGTTCTTAAATGTCAAAGAAAAGGGAATCAGTGCCACCCTAGTCTTGACCTGGAGAATAACAACAACTCAGCAGTCTTGGGGCAGTGTTCTACAAAACTTGTTTATAGTCCTTGCAGTCCTGCTTTCCTCTACACTCACACTTTTCACTTTCAAACTCAATTCAAAAGCAAATTATGCAGAGGCTGACAACCCCAACTTGGTGAGGATTTGGAGCAACAGGAATTTGTATACATTGTTGGTGTAAGTGTAAAATAATAAACCACCGCTTTGAGAAAAGGCCGGCAGCTTCTTATGAGACCAAATATACATCTAGCCTGGATCACCCTCAGGCCTTTACCCAACAGAAATGAAAACATGTCCACAGAAGGGCTTGTGGTAAAATGTACATAACTGTCCAAGTGACCATCAGTACAAGAATGCATTAACAAACTGTGGCATATTCATGCCTTAAAATACTATGTAGCAGTAAAAAGCGATACCCTGCTGACACATGCAACAAAACCTGGAAAATATGCTGAGTGAAAAAAGCCTTATACAAAAGGGGATATACTATATGATATGAAATTCTAGAATAGGCAAAACTAATATATACTCGAAGAAATCACATCAGCCTCTGCAGAAGGTGAGGTCAGAGATGGACTGAAAGGGCTCACGAGGGAGCTTTTTGGAATGATGATAATGTTCTACATCTTGGTGGAAGTTTGGGTTAGTTGTATGCACCTGTCAAAATTCAGAATGTACACTTCTTAAGACTTGTGCTTTCATTGCATGTGGATTTTCATAAAAAATAAAAACTGCACACAAATATTAAATTTCACTTAATGATTTTATTACATATTTAGGGGGAAGTGTCCTGTAGTCTTCAATTTACTTTGAAACCCAAAATATGAGATGGATCCATGGATGGATAGAGGGATAGAGGAATGAATATGTGTTACAGCAAGTATAGTGGCATGTCAGTGCTAGAATTTAGGAGGTAGATGTACAGGTATTCACTGAAAAATTATTTCAACTTTCTGAGTAGTGTAAAGCCTGAAAGTAAAGCCCCATATTGTGAGATGCCTTGACATGTGGTGTAACCAGGAGGGCCTTGAATGGCCTTACTGTGAGTTCCCCTCCCCACCCTGCTATCATGGATAAGACCCCAAGCCAAACAGCCCTCTTTATCCAGGGGGTCATACACAGGTTCCTGTTTATCCCTGAGTAGTGGGTTTCAGTTCCTTGCCAGCCCACAGAGTTATTCAGTCAAGTCAATCATATCCTCCTATGGGAACCAGGGGCACCTCACCCTCTTGGTACTACAAAGCATGCCACCCTCAACCCCTGGTAGTTCACTTTGTTCATGAGTGAAACCCCCACGTGGCCCTGTGTGGCACTGGTGTCCTCCTCCCTCAATTGTGAGTATGTGTGACTGATAAATCTCATCTGTCTAGTGTAGGGTGTCATGCGTTTAGCCATCCCGATAAACCAAGGGTGAGAATCCTTCCTTTGGATGAATAGGAGACAATTAAAACATGCTTCATGTTTTAAATTTTTATAGTAAAATATTGGGGAAAAAATCTGCCACGTGTCTGGCAGTGAGTAATGTTTCAAAAGAGAAAGCGTTGCTTCTATCTTTATTGAGCATATAAATTACTTAGGCAAATACTAAATAATATAAATCACACACTCATCATGTAAATGTAGCATATACTGTACCCGCTGTCTATCATTTAATTCTGACTTGCTCAGGGCCTTGCAGTGATTGGAAGAGTATGAGAATCCACACATCAGAATGCAGTGGTGTGATACAGTTCAGAGAAGAAAGCCCTCCACCACTTTTTAACTCTGTGTCCTATAAGCAAATTACTTCCCCTCTCTGGGTCTCCATTCTTTACCCATAAAAAGGAGGGGTTGCCACGATTCACCTTTCCAGCTCTAACAGTCTAAATATATTTAATGTTAAATTAGCATAAATTACTGTACTTACAATTACCATATGACAGGAAAAGGAAAGGGGCATTTATTTTTGGACCCCTAATTCCTGAGTAGTCATTAGCTTGGTAAACAGTTTATTCCATTGCAAACAGCCCCCTTGTTTCCACCCAAATGCAAACCCCCAAAGAGCAGGAATTTAACTGCCTGCCTAATTCAATCATCTAATTCTGAGAATTTGCACAATAGCTAGCAATTTTTTTTTGGTCACACAAATACTAATAGTCAAATAATCCAACCCAGCTTTCTTGTGGACAATCACCCAGAGGGGAGCCATGGTTTCTTCTCACTCACAGAAAGGTTGGCGTGAGGATTTCATACAGAGGCAGGCCACATCCATGCAATGAAGCTGAGTGTGTGACTAAGCAATCTGGATGTGTAGATAAAAATGTCACATGCGGCTGGGACAGATTCACTGCACGCCTGCAGAGATAACAATTTTTCCTTTTATTCTTCTCAGGCTTCAGCTTGCTAAAGATTGGTGAAAGATGATGGCTGATCTAGGACATATTCACCGAGGACAAAACGAGACAGATTATGCTTTGGAGACATCTTTCCGGGGATACTTTAAAATCTGGCTTAAAAGCTTGTGGGAGAAGAGACAGAAAGTACCAATTATCTGTAGATAACCACGTTTCTCTGCCTGTGACATTGTAGTTAGTTACCCATCACCAACTGGATTTTTTTTTTCCCCAGAAGGAGGAGTGGGCTTGCTGTAAGCCAGGATATCTTAACCTCAGCACTATTGGCATTTGGGACCAGATAATTCTTTGTTGGGAGGTGCGAGGGGATGATCCTGTGCATTGCAGGATGTTTGGTAATATCCTTGTCCTGTGAAAACTGATGTGTCTCCAGACATTGTCATCTTCCCCAGTTGAGAACTACTGTTCTAAACTATCCACACTCTCTTTACCAGATGCACTGGAAAACAAGCTAAGCATACATGAAAAAGATGGGTAAGGTGAGGGAGGAGCCGTTGGCTCACTACCGTTACTTTCAATGGCAGTGAAGAAAGCTTAGTTTCCAAATAATGCCCTCAAATTGGCACTTTTTTTAAATGTAGGAAAATACATATAACACAAAATTTATTATCTTAATCATTTTTAAGTATGCAGTTCAGTATTGTTAAATATATTTACGTTGTTGTATAATCAATCTCCAGAACTTTTTCATCTTGCAAAACTGAAACTCTATACTCATTAAACTCCCTGCTTCCCCCCAGCACCAGGCCACTGGAATTCTATTTTCTGTCTCCATGAATTGGACCACACTAGGTCTCTCATTCATATAAGTGGATTCATACAGAATTTGTCATTTTGTGACCAGCTTACATGACTTGGCATAATGTCCTCAAAGTTCATACATATTGTCGCATGTCAGGCTTTTCTTCCTTTTTAAGGTAGAGTAATATTCCATTGAATGGATATGCCACATTTTCTTTATCTGTTCATCTACCAGTGGGCATGTGGGTTGCTTCCACCTTTTGGCTATTGTGACTAATGCTGCTGTGAACATGGGTACACAAATATCCTTGAGACCTTGCCTTGAATTATTTTTGACAAAAATCCAGAAATGGAATTGCTGGATCATACAACAATTGTATTTTTAATATTTTGAGGAATGGACAGACTGTTTTGCATAGCACCTGGACCATTTTACATTCCAATCAGCAATGCAATTGATCCACATTCTCACCAACACTTGTTATTTTATGTTTTTTGTAGTAGCCATCTTGGTAAATGTGGGGTGATATCTCATTGTGTTTTCTTCACAACTTTATTAAGGTATAATTGATATACAAATAACTGTATATATTTTATGTATACAATGTGATGCATTTTGACATACACATGTGGATCAGTGATAGCATAGACTAGGTAATAAATATGTACACACCTCCAAAAGTTTTTTGTGTCCTTTTACTTTTTATTTTTGGTAGTAATAACACTTAACATAAGATACATCTTCTTAATAAATTTTTAAGTGAACAATACCATATTGTTAACTACAGGCACTACGTTGTACAGCAGATCTCTAGAACTTACTAATCTTGTATAACTATAACTTTTTACCCATTACTATGGTTTGAATATCGTTTGTTTGTCACACCAAAACTCATGTTGAAATTTCATCCCCACTTTGGCAGTTTTGGGAGGTGGAGCCTACTGAGAAGTGTTTGGGTCATGGGGGAAGATCTCTCAGGCTTACAGCCATTCTCACAGTAGTAAGTGAGTTCTTGTGAGATTGGATTAGTTCTTAAGAAAAGGGATTAGTTCCCATGACAGTGAGTTGTTATAAAGCCAGAACACACCTGGGGTTTTGTCTCTTTACAAATGTCTACTTCCACTTTGACCTTCTTTGCCATGTTTTGATCTAGCACCTATCCTTCACCAGAAACTAAGCAGATACTGGAGCCATGTTTTTCATAGTTCCCAGCCTTCACAGCTGTGAGCTAAATAAACCTCTTTTCTTTATAAACTATCCAGACTCAGATATTTTGTGATAGCAACACAAAATGGACTAAGACATGCCATCCATTGAACAAATTCCCCCTTTCTCCATCACCACATTTGCATTTCTCTAATGATTCATGATGTTGAGCATCTTTGCATATACTGGTTGACCTGTATTCTGTATACTGCCAGCCTTTTTTCAAAGTGGTGGTTTTTAATTTTACACTTACACCAACAATGTATACAAATTCCTGTTGCTCCAAATCCTCACCACGTTGGGGTTGTCAGCCTCTGCATAACTTGCTTTTGAATTGAGTTTGAAAGTGAAAAGTGTGAGTGTGGAGGAAGGCAGGACTGCAACGACTATAAACAGGTTTTGTAGAACACTGCCCCAAGACTGCCGAGTTGTCGTTATTCTCCAGGTCAAGACTAGGGTGGCACTGATTCCCTTTTCTTTGCATATACTGGTTGACTTGTATACTTTCTTTGGAGAAATGTCTATTGAAGTCCTTTGTTCATTTGTTAATCATTCTCTGTTTTTTTGTTGTTGTTGAGTTGTAGGAGTTCTTGATATATTCTGGATATTATATATCAAATATATAATATGCAAATAATATCTACCATTCTGTAGGTTGTGTTTCACTCTGTTAATTTTATCCTCTGATGCACAGAAGTTTTTAATTTTGATGTAGTCCAATTTATCTGGTTTTACTTTTGTTGCCTGGATTTTTGATGTCAAGAAATCATTGTCAAATTCAACCCAGGATTTTCCCACTTTTTTCTGACAGTTTTATATAGTTTCAGATTTATATTTAGATTTTTGATCCATTTTGTGGCACACACTTTTTACATTAATACTATTATGTGATATAGTTTTCTGAGTTCTGAGGTAGCCAGGTCTCAACTGCTCACTAATGGATAGAGTCATGGTTACAGTGATAAGCTAAATTTCTCAGGCTCTTTCTTCCCTTGCTATAAACTTTTTAAAAATCCCTGACATTACTCCTGGCAGTACCAAGGCAGGGCTCACATGTGCTCACAGGCAAGTTCAGTCACATGTTCCCTGCCACATCCCATCATCCATTTCAATTGATTGGGTGCCATGAAGTCCAGTAAATACAACCGCCTTGTCTTGACCTGTTTGCCATCTCCTGCCAGGCATGCCTCTACTTTTCCATTAAACATTGCCTATAGGAAACTATATTATAATTTCCTATAATCCACTGCTGCCAATATATATGAGGGCCACCACCATCACCCTGGGGCTCTCAGGGTGTCAGAGCTGTGGTGGTAGTATAGGTTGAAATAAAGGAGCACATCTCTACCTTTTTATTGTGGTACATTTTCTTAAAGAAGCTATATGTATTGGGGTTTGCTTTTGTTTTATCAACATGACACCTTTAGTATTTGCTGACAGCATGCTTCTCTTCCTGTAACAAGTTCCAGACACAAGTTCATGGGGTTGAGTTTGAGTTTGAGAAGCAGCCAGTGGCAGGGCAGCCACCATGCCTTGGTAAGACTCAGCACTCCAGTCCAATAACAAAGCTTTGTAACTGGGTGAAGCTAAAGGAGCCTGGCTCCTCTTTCCCTCTCAATGAATACTTTCCCATGGATCCTCACCGTCTTGTGCAAATAGACTTTTGTCCACCTATCCTTTTCATACCCCAGCTTAGTGTTATGCTAAGATTCCATCTGAATTATTTTAGAATGACTGAGAGCTCAGGAAGCAGCCTCACAGCTATGCTGATGATCTACTGTGAGTTAGTCACAGCACTGAATAAAGCTTCAATGTTAGATGTTCCCAAGCACTTACATAAATCTCATTTGTTTGGCACTAATGAAGAATCCCTGTTTCTTTTTATTTAAAAGGGATATTTGTTATACACCATCCAATATTTATGAGTTAATTTGAATCCTGCAGTAAAGCAAAATACAATCTTGAACCAGAAAATGCTAGTAATCCTTCCATTGTGCATCACTGTTGACACTGTTAATTTCATTTTAATCACACAATCTTACCCCTGAAATGTTGGCATCTGTGTGGCAATAATTCAAAGTGTTCCAACTTGAAGGGGATGGGGAAAATCACTAAATAAGCTGGCAATCAAACAAGGAAAAATTTGAGCTAGGAATTGTAGCATCTGGTTGCCAGCACCTACTAGGCATGCAGAAGGGTCAAGTGGCACCAACAGCCCCAGAACTGTCCCTTGGTTAAAGAGAAAAGGTGATTTTCTTTTGTATCTAAAACCTAAGCCTCTCATTGCTTGTGAATGGGTTTTTTAATAATAATTATTATTATTTTATATATATATTTAACAATTGTATTAATAGTTAGAGGGATGTTGTGAGCATTTAACCAGATCATGCAAGGAAAGCATATAGAACAGACCCTAGTATTTAGCTCAGTAAATTATTTTTTTAATAATGTTTAAAAAAATACACTGAAGGCAAAGTGTGGTATAAGAGAAATAAAATGGGCTTTAGCATCATATGATCGTGATCCAACCACCCCACTTAATAAGTAAGTGACTCTTGCTATGTTACTTCTGGAACCTCATCTTCTTCATCTATAAGATGTAGAAGTCATCATCTTCAAAGAATTGATGTTAAAACAGTAAATGAGATAAATCAGTGCCTGCTAGAGTCACTGGTACTTCACTATCATCATGAAGCAGTAATAAAAGTTAATGTTTAATGATCACCAACTCTAAGCGTAACACTTTAAGTCAGTCCTTTTATTGTCTCTAAGAGATGAAGAAACTGAAACTCGAACAGGTTAAATGACTTGCCCAAGGTCACAAAACTAAAAAATATTCACCTTTGAACTGAAGTCATATCAGTTGGATGCCCAAGCTCATGAACTTAATCACTTTAACATACTGACATGCCCCCTTGTTGCAGAACTTTCTTCAATGATGCTTGGTGGCTTGGCATTAAAGAATCCAGACAAAGGAGGCTAGCTGAGGACATGAATAGATGAGGCAGAAAGGTGGGAAATGAAAAGGCTAATGGTGGCAGAGTGCTCTGTCGAGATGGCTGTTGTGAAATGAAAACAGACAAGAGTTGTGTGCATGTGTTGGGAGAGGGGGAAGGGAAGAAATGTTAGGATACTCACACGAAGACAAAAGAGAGTAATGAAATGAGGAAATAGAGCAAGTCAAATGATTAGAAGACAAGATTGAGTTCCTAACAATGCACCCAAGAGATCTCTTCTGAAGGCAGCTGTTGATCCAAAGGCTTCTAAGAGAAAAATGAAAGCACATCTCTATGTTGTGCTGACTGGATTCTAACAGCATGATACTTGTGGGAATGAAACCATTTTAGAAGGAAAACAACCTGGGTAACTCAGCATCACTCAGTGTACAAAGATTCTTCTGTAATAACTCTCCTGGTTGAAGAAAAATGCATTATTGAGCATTTTAAGACCATAGGAAATATAGAATTAAGAGAACCAAGGTCACAGAAAACTCTATGAATGCCCTTATAAAACTTTCACTTTTGTCAATATAAAATACATCCATCCAATCCAATTAAAAGAATATCAAGTTTGTTTGTTTGTTTTTCCAAGATGGCAGATTAGAGGCTTTTAGTGTGCCTCAGCCACTAGGAAATAGCAAGAGAGTGTATAAAGATCAACTCTGTGAGCCTGAGTTCCAGAAGAAAAATGGGAATCCACTGAAATTGTAAAGGACACTCTAGGTCCTGGGGAAGAGAATGTGTGCAAACAGCCCTTATGACCTTGTCCAGCTGGTAAAAGTGAGTGAAGCTCCAGTATGTGAGAGAAGCAGACAGTCCCCCTCTGTGACTCACCTTTCCACTAGGGATCCAAGCAACCCAGCTGAGGCAGAGCACTTTGCTTCTCCCAAGCCCTGAAGCTAACCTGGGGAGAGACTTGGAGATGCTGTAAGGGTACGACACTGGGAAAAGCTGCAGACATTTTTGCAGATCCAGGAACAAGAGCAAGAAACCATTTTTAATCTGGGTACATACAAATCAGCCATTCTTTGGAGACCTAGCACCATGGTCATGCAGGCATTTTAATCTTGGGCCAGAGATTGGAGTGCCTGCTTTGGAATAGAGTAAGGACTCCACAGACAGAACTGTGGAAAGCACCTCAGTAATAGGCATGAGAATTGTGCTCTCCTCCATTGCAGTCCTGGGACAAGAGGAGAGCTGCCACAACTGTGGTTTCTCCGGGGTGATGAGACTTGCAGCTAGGGCCAGCTTGGCAACCTGGGACTGGTCTGCATGTGTCATTGCTGAGTGCCCAGTCTACTTCCCTGAGATTGTGGTACAGTGAGACCATCTCCACTCCACACCCATGCAGATCTCCAGGATTTCAGAGTACCTGCTAACCTTGATCTGCTGCCTGATCTACCCCACCTTTCCTATGCATAGATTGTGGTACAGCAGGGCCCTCTCTACCCCATGCTTAGGCAGATCTCTAGGCATTCAAAGCATCTGCTTGCCCAGATTGGCAGCTTGAGCTACCCCATTTTTCTTGTGCAGATATCTTGGTGCATGGGGGCCCTCTCTGTTCCATGCTCAGGCAGATCTCCAGGCATTTGGAGTGCTCACTCACCTGGAATAGCAGCCTGAGCTGCTCTACTCTTCATGTGCAGTGATCTTGGTGCAGGGGAGTCCTCTTTGCTCCACATCCAGGCATGTGGAACACCCTCTTTCTTGAATTAGGAGTTTAGGCTGCCCTCTATAAACATCCTGAGAAGCTGGGTCTGAAGGGATTTCCTATCTCCACACCTAGGCACACTTCTGGGTGCTTGGTGGCTGCCCACTGGATTACCTCTCAGTGCTTGTGCTTGTGGTTGTCATCAGGGAATCTATAAGCAGACCTGCCCAGTCCAGCCCCACCCAACTTGGATCCCACTCCCCAAGGGCTGAGCATGAAACTCAGACCTCTGTGCATTCCATGAATCAGCTCATTGCCCAAGGCAACAGAAAGCTTCTCCCAGTAAACAACGATCAAGTGTATACCCAGCCACATTGGCTGTAGCTGGCTCTTACCTGTAAGTGCCATCTACTGGCTTGTAGGTCAAACTGCATAGCACAATATAAAATCTGCCAAAAGAAGTATATACGGCTATAGAGGCAAAGCCAAAAGACCCTACCCAGAATTCTTTACCGTCATATCCCCTAGGGAAAGGATGAAAGGAAAAAGAAAATAACAGAATAATATTATAGAGAAAAAATAAAATATTCTACCTACACCAAAATAATTGGAAAAATTAGAAAGTGACAACATCTCCAGATGAGAAGGAGGAAGTGCAAGAATTCTGGCACCATAAAAAATCTGAATGTAGTAACATCACCAAAGCTCTCCAACAATGGTCCTTAACCAAAATGGAAACTCAGAGATAGCAGATAAAGAATTCAAAGAATGGATTGCCAGGAATCACAATGAGATCCAAGACAAGGTTGAAAATCAACACAAAGAAACTTCTAAAGCAATACAGGAAATGAAGGAAGAGATCTTAAAAAGAAATCAGTAAGAGCTCCTTGAATTAGAAAACTCACTTGGGAAATTTCAAAATACAATTGAAAGTTTTAGCAATACACTGGGCCAAGCAGAAGGTAGAATCTCAGAGTTTAAAGACTGGTCTTTTGAACTAGCCAAGTAAAACACAAATAAAGAAAAAAAAATTGGTTAAATAAACAAAGCCTTCAAGACATATGGAATTATGTAAAGCAACCAAATCTAAGAACTATTGGCATTCCTGAGAGAGAAGGAGAAAAACTAAACAACCTGGAAAACATATTTGAGAATATAATTCAAGAAAATATTCCTTATCTTGCTAGATATAATAAATTCAGAGAATGCCTGTGAGATACTATACAATACAAACATCAACAGGGCATATAGTGAACTGATTGTTCAATGTCAATGCTAAAGAAAAAAATCTTAACAGCAGCTACAGTAAAAGGTCAGATCACATACAAAGGGAATTCCATCAGGCTAACAGTGAACTTCTCAATAGATACCTTACAAGTCAGAAGAGATTAGGGGCCTATTTTTGGCATTCTTGAAGACAAGAAATTCCGACCAAGAATTTCATATCCTTCCAAACTAATCTTTATAAAGCTAAGGAAAAGTGGAATATTTTCAGACAAGCAAGTGCTAAGGGAATTTGTTACCACTGAACCAGCCTTACAAGAGATTCTTAAGGGAGGTCTAAACATAGAAACAAAAAAGCAATACTTGCTACCACAAAAACACACTTAAGTACATAGCCCACAGACCCTATAAAACAACCACACAATAGAAGCTACAAACCAACCAGCTAACAACTTCACCTAGGATGGAAACATCACATATTAATATTAACCTTGAATGTAAATGATCTAAATAACCCACTAAAGAGGTACAGAGTGACAAGTTAAATAAAAAACAAGATCTATCCATCTGCTGTCTTCAAGAGAAGACATCTCACACATAATGACACCCATAGGCTCAAAGTAAAGGGCTGGAGAAATATCTACCACTCAAATGGAAAATAAAAGAGAGCAGGGTTCACTATTCTTATATCAGATAAAACAGGCTTTAGACCAGCAACAGTAGAAAAGAACAAAGAAGGGCCTTACTAATAATAAAGGGTTCAATTCAACAAGAAGACTTAAATACCTTGAATATATATGCACCCAGATTCATAAGATCAGTACTTCTAGTTATATAAAAAGACTTACACAGACACACAGTAATAGTAGGAGACATAAACACCCCACTAACAGTGTTAGAGAAATCATCAAGGCAGAAAACCAACAAAGAAATTCTGGACTTAAATTATATACTTAACCAATTGGACTTAGCCGATATCTACAAAATATGCCAGCTATCAACCACAGAATATACATTTTCTCATCTGCACATGGAACATACTCCAAGATTGACCATATGATTGGCCATATAACAAGACTCAATAAATTAAAATGTGTAGAAATCATACCAACCATACTCTCAGATCACAGCGAAATAAAAATAGAAATCAATACCAAGATCTCACAAAACCACACAATTACACAGAAACTAAACAATGTGCTCCGGAATGACTTTGGATTAACAACAAAATTAAGGCAGAAATAAAAAAAATTCTTTGAAATAAATAAAAATGAAGACACAACATACCAAAAATCTCTGGGATGTAGCAAAAGCAATGTTAAGAGGAAAGTTTATAGCACTAAACACTTACCTCAAAAAGTTAGAAAATCTCACATTAACTATCTAATATCACTGCTGGAGGAACTAGAACTACAAAAAGAAACTAACTCCAAAGCTAACAGAAGAAAATATATAACTGAAATCACAGCAGAACCAAACAAAATTGAAACCCCCAAAAAACCATACAAAGAATCAACAAAACCAAAAATTGGTTTTTTGAAAGGATAACAAGATCAATAGACTACTAAGTAGATTAATAAAGAATAAAACAGAGAAGATCCAAATAAGCACAATCAAAAACCACAAAGGTAACATTACAACTGATCTCAAGATATACAAAAGATCCTCAGAGACTATTATAAACACCTCTTTGCACACAAACTAGAAAATCTAGAGGAAATAAATAAATTACCAGAAACACACAATGTCCCAAGATTGAATAAGGAAGAAAATGAAGCCCTAAACAGATCAATATTGAGTTCTAAAATTGAATCAGTAATAAGAAAAACCTATCAACAACAAAAAAGCCCAGGACCACATGGATTCACAGCTGAATTCTGCCAGACATATAAGGAAAAGCTGGTATTGGCCGGGAAAAGTGGCTTATGCCTGTAATCCCAGCACTTTGTGTGGCCGAGGCAGGCGGATCACTTGAGATCAGGAGTTTGAGACTAGCCTGGCCAACATGGTGAAATCCCATCTCTACTAAAACATTAGCTGGGCATGGTGGCACACACCTGTAATCCCAGCTACCGAGAGGCTGAGGCATGAGAATTGCTTGAACCCGGGAGGCAGAGGTTGCAGTGAGCTGAGATCACACCACTGCACTGCAGCCTGGGTGACAGAGCGAGACTCCGTCTCAAAAAAAGAAAAGAAAAAGAAAAAAAGAGCTGGTACCAATTCTACTGAAAGTATTATAAAAAATTGAGGAGGAGGTTGTCCTTCCTAACCCATTCTTTGACGCCAGTATAACCCTGATTCCAAAGTCTGACAAAGACACAACAAAAAAGGAAAACCGTAGATAAATATTCCTGGTAAACATAGACACAAAAATCCTCAAAAAAATACTTGCAAATTGAATCCAGCAGCACATCAAAAAGTTAATTCATCATGATCAAATAAGCTTCATTCTTGGAATGCAAGATTGGTTCAACATATACAAATTAATGTGATTCACCACATAAACAGAATTAAAAACAAAAATCATATGTTCATATAAACAGACACAGAAAAACATTTTGATAAAATCTAACACATTTATGATTAAAAACCATCAACAAATTAGGCATTGAAGAAACATAGTTCAAAATAATAAGTCATCTATTGCAAACACATAGCCAACATTATACTGAACAGGCAAAAACTGGAAGCATTTTTCTTGAGAAATGGAAGAAGACAAAGATGTCCATTCTCACCACTCCTATTCAACATAGTACAGGAAATCCTAGCCAGAGCAATCAAGCAAGAGAAAAAAATAACAGGAATCTAAATAGGAAGAAAAGAAGTCAAACTATCTCTCTTCTCAGATTATGTGATTTTCTACCTAGAAAACCCTGAAGACTCTGCCAAAAGGCATCTGGAGCTGATAAATGACTTCAGTGAAGTTTCAAGATCCAAGATCAATGTACGAAAATCAGCAGCATTTTTATACACTAATAATATTCAAGCTGAGAGCCAAATTAAAATGGTTTTATTTATAATAGCCACACAAAAAATAAAATACATAGGCATACATATAACCAAGGAAGTGAAAGATCTCTACAACAAGAGCTACAAAACACTGCTGAAAGAAGTCATAGATGACACAAACAAATGGTAAAATATCCATGCTCAATGATTAGAAGAATCTGTATCATTAAAATGACCATACTGCCCAAAGCAATCTGTAGATTCAATGCTATTTCTATCATACTACCACCATCATTTTTCACAGATTTAGAAAAAATATTCTAAAATTCATATGGAACACACAAAGAGCCCAAATAGTCAAAGCAATTCAAAGCAAAAAGAACAAAGTCACAGGCATCACATTACCCAACTTCAAACCATACCATAAGGCTACAGTAACCAAAACAGCATGGTACTTGTATAAAAACAGACATATAGAACAATGGAACAGAATAGAGAACCCAGAAATAAAGCTGCACACCTACAGCCATCTGATCTTTGATAAAGTCAACAAAAAAAGGCAATAGGGAGAGGACTTTCTATTCAATAAATGGGGTTGTGATAGCTGGCCAGCCATATGCAGAATAATAAAACTGGACCACTACCTTTCACCATATAAAAACTTAAGATGGATTAAAGATTTAAAAGTAGGACCTCAAACTATACGAATCTTAGAAGAAAACCTAGGAAACACCAGTGTGGACATGAGCCTTGGCAAAGAATTTACGACTAAGTCCTCAAAAGCAATTGCAACAAAAACAAAGATTGACAAGTGGGATCTAATTAAACTAAAGAGCTTATGCACAGCAAAAGAAACTACCAACAGAGTAAACAGGCAACCTACAGAATGGGAGGAAATATTTGCAAACTATACATCCAACAAAGATCTAATATCCAGAATCTATAAATAATTGAGTTTATTTGAAAAGAAACTAAGATGATCATGTGCTTCAATCCTGGAATAGGAAGAAACAGTCCAAGTATAAGCAAAGGTTAGGACAGGAGTAGACTTTACTTGCATTTTGAAATAATTGGTGGGTTTGAGGCCTAGGATGAATAACCTTAGGTGACAAGAGAAGTGAATCAAGAGTTCTAAGGCCATCTGTTGGAACAAAGGTGATTTAAAAGAAAATATAACTGAACTTGTGACAGTGCTAAGGTTGGGAAAGTTATACCCTGACCTTATATTTATCTGCAATGTTATAATTTTTGTAAGGAACAGTGTAGTCATATCTTACTTGAGTAATTAAAAAATCTTTAATAAAAAATTTTAAGGATATGCCAACTTGTGAAAAGTTGGTATGAAATGGGTTGATTGACACTTTTTCTTTCTATTATTCTGCATTTTTCTAATTCTCAAGATAAACAAATATATATATTTATGTTATATGTAATATATAAAATAACTTTATTTTATTATATTTATTTATAATAACATATATCAATGTATACATTCTGCTCCTGTTATATTCTGCTATAACAATTATTATATCATTTGTTGAGTGCTACTTATGTGTCAAAGGGATCTACTAACAAATGCATCATTTCCTTTAAATATTACAACAATCTCGTAATGTAGAGACTGCTTTTATCTCTGTTTTCAGATAAGAAAACTGAGGAGAAATTATGTACTTGCCCAAAGTCACTTATTAGAAAATATAGCTAAGCTTGAGATTCAGGTCCCTATGTGAACTCCAGAACCTGCTTTTTAATGTTTATATTAAACATAAAAAAGCAAAACATAAAAGTGTTTATATTTTTATGTTTATATTAAACATAAAAAAGCAAAACATAAAAATGCATGTAGAGTAGAAGCTAACTTTGTGGCTGTATATGACATAAATGAGACACTGGAAAGGAAACAGCCTTATCTTAACCTTCCAGCTTTGCTTATTCCAGAAGGAAGAAGGGTTACTTACCTACTGCCCTACACAAAGAGTTTTGTAATAATTTCTTGTTCATTACTGAGGTAGGAGTTGAGTTGGAAGAAAGGAAGACGATAATAGATGATAGTGAAAAAGGAAGAAACTTCAAGGAGATATGGGATAGAATCTTTCTGCTGTCAGAGAAAACAACCCTAGAAGCAGATGCTATTGAGACAAACCGTTTCTATTCCTAGCAATTTTCAAGAATAAAACTGATACACCACCTTTTCTGGCCAGCTTGGCCAGACAGGGGCCTGCATTTTGTTATCCCTGTGGATTCTGATCTAAGTCTTAAAGGTTCAGCCATAATTACAGGGAAAGCAATTTGCTTTCATGCCTCCTTCATATCACCTCATTGACCATTCTGGTCTTCAGCTCCCTCTTCTCATCTCAGATTATCTGGGATAAGAATACTTTTGCAGAACCTGACTGTTTTCATTTCGCAGAAACAATTTAAGATAAATTGATCATTAGCTACATGGTGAATTGCTTAAATCTCTTGCTACATGTAATCTTACCTCTAATGTATTTACGGAAACAGTGATGGAGCCTGCTTTCTTTTTCTTGAATATGTTAACCCTAAATAACAGAGAGAAGCTCTCTAAAAGGAAAAGATATTTATTTGAGAATACAGCATTGCAATGGGAATATGCATGCCACAGTAAACTATGTGAATATTAAGGAAGGTAGGGAAGTCAAAGGTTTTTAAAGAAAAAAAAATGAGAATTACATAATTGTTTTGAAATAATTATCCTTGGCTACAAAGATCAATAACATTTGTGACACCAATTCAAGGTTGGACAGGCAGTTTCTGGGTAGGTGTCCTTGCAGAAGTATGTTTCTGTGTAAGGTTGTGATAGTCTTTGTGCAAGGTTATGGTATATTTTAGTCTTTTTTTTTAATCAGGTATACAAGCATTAGAATCCTCTCTTCATGGTCTTTCCCAGCTCTATTTGTTGGGGGTTTCTTATCATTAGTGACTCCATTTTGATTCTGAAAACTTTCATTTTTCACCCTTTTGATCAGGATCTTTCTTCTAAAGCATCACTGATCAATCACCCTGCAGTTAGGTTTTGATGTCCTTCCATGTTGGAATACACCTGTACCGGTTGTTGATCTTGCTATATTTTGGGGAGAGTGACTGGTTATAGAAGTCAGTGTCAAAACCCTTTTAGCCACATATGAGCAACAAAGGAGGTTTTAAGGGAGTGGCTTTCAGGCTAGTGTCTCCTGAAGTCCATTATTAAGTTCAATTTTGTCTGTCCCATAGTTTTTTGTTATTATCTCAAAGTGCTGGGCCAGCATTATTTTGTTAGGAGTTACACTTCTGCAAAAATTTAGCAAGTAAAAGATACAAATTTAAAAAGAGAAAATACAAAGAGAAATTAATAATAATATGACAATTTCAGTTTACATAATGGTTTAAGTCATGAACCTATGTTTAAATACAACCAATTGAAAAAATCAAATGACCATAGGGAATTGGGTGAGACCTACTATAATCGTAAGTCCTGTTTGCTTATTTTGTGTATATGAGTCTCATCTTTCCAGGAGGAATGTATCCAGGTACAGCACGTAATATTAGCAATAGCACAGACATTTTCTTATTTAACCAATATGTATTAAATGATTTTCTATTAGGTTCTGTTAAGTTACCAGCAGAAGCTATTGATTATAAAATTTCAATTATACCATTATCCCATCAAGTGAAAAGGTAAGTATTAAGTTGCGGGGGGGTGGTAAAAGTCTCATTATGATACAGAATCTTGTTCCGACAACTTAGGAAAAGCTGTCTACAGCATGAAAATATTAACTTTTTTTCTCTTTTTTTGTTTGAATGTCTCTAGTCATGACATTCTGCAGTTTGGTGAACTTTTTGTTGGTCCATACATCAGGCATGAGGCTTGCTCCTTAAAATGTGTCTAGTTTCAGCTTATAGGGCTTTGGAACAGAGAAACTTTTGTTTTTAGTTGGAAAATTGTACCAAATATTGGAGGATATTGGGAAAATTCAGGAACTAATCCAGTCTACATGTAGATAACATGAACTTGAAAACAATTAACAAGGCTACAATCTAACAACAGATGTATTACAGATTTTCTTTAGAAACATAACTTTTCTCTCCACATTGATCATATGGGAATCTCAGATTTAAAAATGTCTTGAAGCTAGGAAGCCAAGCCAACACAGACTACAGGTTTTACCCACAGTCGTAAGGTTCTTGGGCCTGCCAGGAAGTAATAATTTTTGCTCACTTACCGTAAGGCTGGGAACTCTTGAAGCCAGGCATTTTATGCACATTCTTAAATATGACACTTCAGTCAAAGCATTGGTGATATAACTAATGTTTCCAATTGTATACGGCTTATAAAGAGAGAGCAGATTTTTATTGAACTTTTGTAAATAAAAATGAGAATATTCCACAAAGAGTTTCCAAATTTTGGAGGAATCAACTAGGGAGAAAAAGCAAATGCTTCCACTTTTGGTTCACAGGAGTATACTTTACCAAATTCTTGTAAACTATAGCTAGCTTATGAGAGAAAATTTTCTTAAATGGGGAGAACAAAATGCTTAAGTAAAGAACTAATAATGGTTTAAATAAATCATAAAAATGCTATCTTCATCAATTATTTAATTTCACATAATTTTTCTTATTTTGCTTGATTTTATTAGCAGTATTATGAACCCATCCATTTCGTTATTAGAATTCTAAAAATTTTTATTTAGTCTATTGATCTTAAAGCTATCACAAATCTACGTTCAAGAGTACATGTTAATAGTCTTTTCCCATGAAAAGGAATTTTGGTTTATAGCTGACTGCAAGTGATTTTAGAGCAGAATTCAAAATAATAACTGTGGATGACAAAAACTTGGAATAACCATAGTTTAAATCTGATGCAAGTTCTCAGCTGACAAGGAAATTTAATTATTTCTACTACTTGCAGCATTTTAAGATAACCAGAATCATGACTGGCAGTGTCACATCAAGACTCCCAGACTTTTATAAATTTCATATAATCTTTTTATTGTGGGGGGTCGTAGAGGATGGAGTCTTGCTTTGTCACCCAGCCTGGAGTGCAGTGATGGGACCTCGGCTCACTGCAACCTCCACCTCCCAGGTTCAAGCAGTTCTCCTGCCTCAGCCTCCCTAGTAGCTGTGATTACAGGCACCTGCCACCACAAGCAGCTAATTTTTGTATTTTTAGTAGAGATGGGGTTTCACCATGTTGGCCAGGATGGTCTCAAACTCCTGAGCTCAGGTGATCTGCCCGCCTCGGCCTCCCAAAGTGCTGGGATTACAGGGGTGAACCACTGCACCCAGCCAATTTCATATAATCTTTAGAATACTCACATTATATAACATATCCATACAAATATAACTTTAGAAAAGAATTAACATAAAAATCAAAATTATGATAACATTAAATTTTTATGAATGTATATAATTTTTGGAATATTTATATGAATAACATACCCACAACTGTAACTGAAAACAGATCTAGTATCTATATTTGTCTTTGCTAGATATTTTTAAATGTCAATGTTTGATACAAAGTTTGTAAAACGATATGCCCAGCCTAAAGCAGAATGATCTTTATATAATTTTTTGATAAGTAAGATTAATTTGTTAGTTTAATGAAAACAGCCATATCTTCTGAGTTATTGGCAAAATACTCACACAACCTTTAAAAAATTCTGGCTGATTATGCCAGATTATACCACGTAGACATGATGTATAACATGATCAATGTACATATGCATAGACACATTCAATACATATACACACACACATATAAAGATTATATAGCTTTCATTTTAGAGTTTATCATGAGTTAATAATACAAACTTACCAACTTATAAAAGACAGTTGGATCTAAATTATATCTGACTCATCTGGGACCTATTCACATGGTTAAACTTTATTTGCCCCAATAGATAATCTAAAGAAGGCTGTGGGCCAAAATTTTGGGTAATGCAGTTTCAATGGCAGTTTTATTTTTAAAAACCTCTTTCATCCCCCCGTATTTTTTCTTTTCTTAGTTTTTAATGAGTTGAGGGTTAAATTTTCAATGTTTACATTTCAGGTAGGACTGGCTGATTTATAAAAGAAAAACAAAATCTCCAAGTAGCTTTGAATTAGTAACAAATCTATCTTTTGTTTGCTGGTCTGGTTTGCTTGACTAGCAGGAAATAATTTTAAAAGTTTCCTTTTCTTTCTTCTTCTTTTTTATTCTTTTTTCTTTTGACCTTTGCGTGAAAAAAGAAGCAAAATTTTTACACTGGACAGAGACACCTTATACTATTTCTCCAAGCTCAAGATTTTGACCTGTTTGATTTGAGAGGCTAACTTTTATAAATATTTATCTAGTTTTTATTTTAGATTATTAATTTTTCCATTAAGTGAAAAATCATACACAATTGATGATCATAAATCATACACAAGCAAACCTAAATTTATATTTGTAAAAGGTGTATAGGTTGTTGGTCACCATGGAGCTACTGCAATTTGTAAAACCATCAATTTGATAACCCTTTAAAACTTTTTTTTAATCCTGGCTGGAATGCCATAAGCAGTTAATTTATCTCAACACCAGTAGAAAAGTGAGCAGATACAAAGTAGGCTGGAAAAAAAAATATGTAGACAGACAATTTAGAAGACTCTACATGTAAATTCTATATTTGCAGGTTTTTCAAATAATGCTCATCTGAGTTCTGAATTTTCCTTGATGTAATTTTCCTTTTAGTTAAAAAATGTGTGCAAGAAGGGGCCAAAATATGTGGCCCACTAGAATCCCTCAAAAACCTGGCATGATTTAATTTTTGAGAATCCCATTCTGTTCCTTATTAATCTCCCAAAAGCAAAGAAAATCTTAAAAATCCTGTTAGGGAATGTCCGGAGTTTAGATTGGTGTTTTAGATGAAGGAAACCACCCTAATGGCTTTTAATTAGCCATCCTGTCCCCACTATTTAGAATGTTTATTTTTGCTTTCAGAAAATTTTCAAGAAGAAATAATCTAACCAAATTTTTAAAGAAACGACAAGATAAGCATGTTCACAAAAATTTTTACCTAGGCACACAGATCTAAAAAAAAATTTAACTGGGTACACAGACTGGACCAAAAATAAATTCACCAGGAGGCATGCCTCACAAACAGAATGCAAATTCTGTAGAAATCAAGAGTACTCAATCCAGAAAGACGCTTGTTTTTGTATCAGAAAGGACTTACCAGAAAAGACAGAAAGTCTTTTATCATCCCAGGAGGGATGTATTGTCCTTTATTAAGTCAGCCTTATCCAAACCAGATCCCAAATAATATTAAAAAGCATCTGCCAAAAGGAGGGAGGCTCAGCCTGAGAGAAGACTCATCAGGGCAGAAAAGGCGAGCCAAGGAAGCAGAGAGCTCAGAGGGCTCAAGTGAGTAGTGCACCGCGGGTCCAAGAATCACCAATGCATCCCGATAGTGATCTTTTTCAAGTCCTGTTTCTGACACATATAGGTCAACATAAAAAACAGAAAGAGGCACTCCAAAAGAAAAGGTATTTATTTGGGAAGAGAGCACTGCAATGGGGAATATGCATCCCATAGTAAATTATGTGCATATTCAGGGAGGTAAAGGAAAACAAAGATTTTTAAAGAGAAAAATGAGGAGGACATACAAGTGTTTTGACGTAACTATCCTTGTCTACAAAGATCAATAACTGGTGATACCAGTCCGAGGTTGGACAAGCAGTTGTTGGGCAGATGTCCTTGGAGAAGTATTTTTTTTGTGTCTAAGATTGTGATGGTCTCTGTGTAAAGTTGTGGTTCTTGCAGAGTCTTTTTTGTTATCAGGCATACAAACATGAGAAACCTCTCTTCATGGCTCTCCTCAGCTCTATTTGTTGGGGTGTTCTTAACATTACTGATGCCACTTAGATTCTGACAAGTTTCATAAATATTAATAAACAGTTAAAAACAGAGATACTAGTATTTTTTCTGAAAGCAAATATTATTCATTCAAATACATTTTAAAGTATGTAGCAATTTGATGTGCTATGAAAATGACAATTGGCATATTACTTATTCAAAGACCAAATGACTGATATATGAAATAAACCAGATACACTACACCCAGTATTATCAAGTTGGAGAGAAATGCATATTCTTTCAAAGATACAAGTTATAAAAGCAACATCATGCTATTTAACTTAACAATCGTGCTTTTTGATGATAAAAATGTCACTATGCATGGTACAGCAAAATAAAGTCTAATTTAGCTAAATGTGCTTTGAGTAAATATTATATAATTTCTAAGTCATGTATTTTGAAGAAAACAAGCTGACAAGAATCTTGATAAATTAAATTGAAGCCACACATTGTACTGGTTAAGATGCTTTTAAATGCAATAAATATTAGCTCAACTTCAAGTGATTTTTAAAATAAATTCCTGATCTTCTATAACAGAAAGTCAGGCGGTAAGGCAGGCTTCAGGGTGCGTGGAGCCGGCAGTCCAATCATATCCTAATGGAGCATGGCATTTTCATCTGTCCATACTACCATTCACAGTATCAGATTCCTCCTAACGCAGTTCCCTTTCATGGTGCTGTGGTGACTGCCAGCTACAACTGGAGAAATATTTCTGTTCACATCTAGGAGGAGAGGGAACTCCACCTGAAGCATGGAATAAAAATCCTTCCCTTCTCTGAGATAGACAACATCAATTTATGTGCCCCCTTTTGAACCATAGCAGTTGCCTAGGAAATGCCACATGCATCCTTGTTAACAAATCAGCATCCACCCCAGGTTTTGTGGGATGAAGCCAGTTTACTGCTTGTCGGTGGGGGCCAGGCAAGGGGGTAACTAGACATCTGAACAATATTGGAAGGAAAAGAGGGGCAATGGGTGCTGAGTTCTCAAGCAATAGTGTTCACCACAATCATCTTTTTTATTTCCCAACACATACACACACCCATCTTCTCATATGTACATTTCAACAATCCTGGCACGTGCATAAAATACTGACATTCCTTAGTCTCATCCAGTCTCAGATCCAGTCTTTCTGGGTGATGGGCAGTCCTTCTGGGTGATGGGCAGTCCTTCCTTCCATATCTAAATTGTCTGCTGACATAGCACCAGGGAGAAAACTGTTTTTGTTTTGTTTTGTTTTGTTTTTAGCGCCTGAAGCTCACATAATTTGGGAGGCTGTATTAAAGAAAAATAATGTTAAATTATAAACACAATTTGGCACACAAAAGGAATATTTACGTAGAATGAGAAAACAAATCACAAAAATTTATATATTTTAAAAAGCTGACAAATACCACAGACATCAAAAAATTCAGAAAAAAAGAATATATTCTTGCATAAGTGTTATATTAATTAATTGCCTAACTCATCTCTTTTCCTACATTTTTTGTGTGCATACGCTGATCATCTCTTCAAATGACAATGATTTCATAATTCAAATTTCTATGGAAAGAACAGAAAGATAATACAGTTTTTATTTTATTTTTTATTACTGAAAGTTTAGAAAGTTTCTTTCAACGTTGCAACTTCCTTCCTCATTTTTAGTACCACAGTTCTTAACACCCTCTGCAGTTTCTTACTCAGGCAGATCTGCTTTGAGATAAACTTTAGGAGCATTCCAGCCCTTTAATCTCACAGTATAGCGGTCCAGACTGCAGCTTCCTTAGCAATCAATTCAGTCTGACATGTGGCACTACCAGTTCCTCCCCGCCTCGCCACTCTTGACCTGAGGCCAATGATGGCCGGGAGGTGGTGAATCCTGGGTTGTCTTGATCTTCAAGCAGGAAGCAGAGCAGTCGCTGATTCAGGCACTTCTCCTTCGGGTTAAAGATACACTCCAGGTGCTGAAATGTGGTCCAGCAGAGGGATGCTCTCCCTTGGAGCCAGGCAGATGTGGAGGTAGAGCTGATAGCCCACTGGCTGCCTGAAGCACCAAGACCACACCTAGATGTAAAGAGTAAAACCCCACACTGGACAGCACTTCAGGGCTCCAGCTTCTGTATCCTGTTCCATCATGCCCCAAGGGAGAACACACTGAGCTGTGGAAGGGGTCCATGCAAGTGAGGGGTTTCAACACCAAAACATCATTAACTTCATGGTAAGAGTCTACCTCTTACTATGACTAAAAGATCATTGCAAAAATTCTCAAACCAGTCAGTATTCAATTGTGCAAAAGGAATGGGTTAATCATTCTATTTAAAAAGGAGAGAAAGGTAACCATGCACAGTGGTTCCTGCTACTAGTACATCCTGCCGCTGGACACAACTGGGGAGGACCTTCTGCCCAGGCAATGATGTGACTATTGGCCAGCCAACTTGACATTCCTTGAATATTCTCTCTGGGACAACGCTCCTGTTCCTGTTTCCTCCTTGGCCACCTCTGGCCCCCAGAACCGAAATTGAGGGTCTGTACTGCAAGATGGTATGTATACTGGTGGATAATATGTGCCCCTGATGGGGATGCACAGCTTCAGCAGTCTTCTTCCTGACATTACACATTTCAAGGTCAAAGAATTGCTTTAGGAATTAAACATGTTTGCTGTTGTCAGCCAGCTGAGAGCTGTCATTGGCAATACAGTTCCTGTATAAATTTAGTGGTTTCAGTCTATTTGCTCCTAAGCATTTCATTAGGCACTCAAGTACCCAAAGTTAGATATCTTCTCTGCCACTGTGTCTTGTTCATCCACATGGCCTGAAGTTAAACCAATGTCCTCATTTGAAAAATTAGCCACAGTAAACCTCTCCTTGACCCAAGCCTCATCTCAGATACTTCTTTCCGGTGGGCATGATAATACCCTCTGTCAGACAGAAAATACTTGAGAGAAAGTGGTGGGGACAGGTTTATAGAAAAGGGCTTATCTTTTTAATCTCTTTCTAAGTCTTCTGCCTCTTCAATGTCTAACTTTAGCTTGGGGAAGAGACTTCCGCCTTTCTGACCTTGAATATCTACAAATTATTGGACTTGTATTCAACTTAGGTTTTAGGACATAAGCAAAAAGGACCTTCTTTAGTAAAGCTGCATGATCTTCCCTCTCTGCTCTTAGAATCCAGTGTAGCCTAAGTTTATCTCTTGTAAGACCTTGCTGAAGCTGAAAGAAGTGGCTAAAAACATACCTACAGCCTGAACTTTCTTACCACTTCCCCTAAAAGTAAAGCCTTTGGCACATGGTCTCTGCCCTCGGGTACAATAAGCAACAGGGGTTCCCAGCCGCATCAATAGGGTATCCCATTTCCTAACTGGAGTAACAGGTTCTCCCAACTCAGAGACATCAAGGGCTAGGCTATGCTGGGAGTAACTGGTCTAATTCAAAATTTTGTGCTGAATATTTACAGATATTAGTATTAATTTTGGCTGCAAGTAACACAAAACCAGACTAAAAGTGACTTAAATCTGCAAAGATAGTTGTTATTTACAACAAATATAAAAAGTCTGTAGGCAAGTGAATGCAGGGTTGATTCCAAGGATTAGCAATGTCAGGACTCTGGGTCTACAGGCTGAAATACTTTCGGTCTCTCACTAAGAATGACAAGATGTATGCTGAAGCTTCAAGCAACATACCCTTAAGTAACAGCATCTCATGCAGCAATAAGAATGGGGGTAAGTAAATGGGCTTTTACTCCTACAATGTTCTTTCTCTTATTAAGAAAGAAAATCTCTTCCCAGAAGATCCCCCCTCAGTCTCACTGGACAGAACTGGGTCACATGCCCACACCCAGAGCAATCGCCAGTCAAGAAGACTGGGATTACCTGGACTGGATGAAACTATTTACCCCTAAGGATGGGGTGATGTCTTCCCTGAGCCTGCTGCCGCCCACCTGCTGCTGCCCACCTGCTGCTGCCCACCTGCTGCCTACAAAGCACAGCTCTGTTTGCAAAAGATAGGGGAGTGGCAGAGGGCAATGTATCTGCCAGAGAACTCTAGAAAGAGAGATACTTGCAAAGTGGAGAAGGCAGTGCCCAGCAAATGTCAAATATCTGTGGACTCCTTTCTGGAGATACACTAAGTAAGTCTTTAAGACTCAGAAGTTTCTGATCCACTCATTAAGAGGTCTTAGCACGAGACACAGACAGCAGAAAAAAAAAGAAGGCAACTGGAAGAAAGGGTAAGGGTAAAGCAAAGGAACAGAAAATTAAGAAATGAAAATAAGTAGAGGAAAGAGAAAATTGGAGAATATAGAGAGGCAGAAGTGAGTCTGTTTTTTAGATTTTCGTAGTGAAAAAGCTATAAAGGTTTTCAGCAGTTTATTTTTCTAGGAAGAGGAGAACAATAGAGGCAAAGAATACATGGAGAGAGACTTAGTCTGTGGGCAGGGGTCAAGCCAGGTCTTATGGGACCTGAACCTTATGGAATTTGAAGGGCCTTCTTAAAGAAAAAGAAAAAAATATATAAATATGTGATTAGATGTGCAGGTGATTATTTACCTAGGATGAGAAAATAAAGCTATACAAATTTTTAAAATATGACAATTATTTTAAAGAGACATTATTTTTATTAACTAACAGACTGGCACACCTCTTTAATAATTTTTCCTTCGGTTTTTCCCTGTATATTCTTTAACATCTCTTCAAATATATAACAACTTTGCTGTATTTTTTATAGAAAGCATAGAAGGAAAAATCAGTCTTCTAGCATAGTAAAAATAAAAGATATTTTTATTATAGTTGGAATACATAAAACCTATGACTTTCCACATAGATGTCTTCACTATTTCTAGCACTGGTTGCAAGGCTTGTGCTCTACAGACACAGGCATTCAGATAAATCCTATTTCATGCAATTCAGTTTAGAAAAGGAGAAAACAGGTATGGTGCAATTATCATTACATGTTGGGTGTACCCTAGACAGGACAGAATCTCCATTTGGATAAGTTGTCAATGAGACCCAAATTCTCTGCTAGAATTTTGCATGCCTGATGACAAATTTTTCCTGAATCAGTCTTTGGCTCTATGTTTTTAAAACTTGTTTCTCCTCCACTATACACAAACTTCCAATGCCAGACCCCGGAAGCACATACTTATCCTAGTCCCCTGCATCTTTGTTGTCATGAGGTCTGGAGAGTTGGCAGAGTGCAACAGCAGTGTGCTTGGATACCATTCTCACACCAGATGGCTATCAATAACTTTACACGGAGATGATGGCAAACTCCATAAACATATCCCACTAGACCCAAACAAAATGTGTTTATAAGTCAACTCTTCCTTAGCTGGATCCCCAAAAATGCCTCTCAGCTACTCCGGTACCACCCAAAACAAGAGGAAATGTGACAGAAAAGAATCCGGCATGGAAAAAACAGCAGTCTTAACCAATTGTGGTTAAAATATATTATTTTTGCAAAATTCACAAAAACATATGACCATGTGAAGACATCGCTAGGCCCTTTCCAGGACCTAAAATCACAAGCTTTCTTTGTTCAAGTAAAAATGCTTCTGTCTGGAGGGAACAAAGGGTATGGATGGGGTTATGGGGAGTATGAATAAATAATTTCATCATCATGGTTTTTCCATGGACCAACCCTACTACCAGCTCCCTGACTTAAGTACAACCCTAGGACCAAGGCAAGACACCAGTCTGCAGACCTTTGCTGTCAACACAGCTAAAATGTAGCTCTTCCTGACACATTTGGTGAATTCATCCCTCAAGAGTCTACAATTCCTTCTCCATGACATATTTTCTGATCTCCAGAGCAAAGTTGACTTCTACTTCCTTCATTTGACATAACTGCACCCCTTCCACCCTCTCCTGAATCGACTGTGGAAATGACTCACTTGGACTGCAGGCTCTTTTCTCTCATGAGGTATTTGATGGCACCACTAGATCCACAGTGCTAAGTCTGGTACTCTGCACAGAAGAGGAGGCTCTGGGACCATGTTTTGAAAATAAGTCTGGGAAAAAATGTCAGAATGAGAGGTTCAAGGTGGCTGATTAGAGGCATCTTGTATATGCCAGCTCCACTAAGAAGAACTAAAATAGTGAGTAGATCGTCACACTACTATTAGATTATTCAAAAGAGAACACTGGAATTCAACAGAAAAGAGACAAGAGACCCCTAAAGCAAGGAGGAAGAGAGAACTGAGGCAGCTTGCTTGGCCAAAATCAGCCTGGAGCCAAGAGAGACTCCCTAACGTGAGAAAAAGGCAACAGAACCTCCATGATCCATATTCCCACTGCAAATATTACTAAACTGAAAGAGAGAGATAAACTGAAATACAATAATTGTGGGGAACTTCAACACTCCACTCAGGTTTAGACAAATCATCTAGACAGAAAATTAACTGAGACACATTGGATTTAAACTTCACACCAGGCCAAATGGACCTAACAGACATTTACAGAACACTCCATCCAATGAATACAGAACACACATTTTTTTTTCAAATGCACATGGAACATTCTCCAGGAAAAACCATATGTTAGGCCACAAAACAAGTCTCAACAAATTTTTAAAAATTGAAAACCTTTCAAATATCTTCTCAGACCACAGTGGAATGAAACTAGACACCAAGAACAAGAGAAACTTTGGAAACTGTTCAAATACATGGAAATTAAACAACATGCTCCTAAATGACCACTGGATCAAGGAAGAAATTTTAAAAATTCTTAATACAAATGAAAATCAAAACACAGCATACAAAAACCCATGGAATAAAGCAAAAAGAGTGCTAAGAGGGAAGTTTAAGGTAATAAGTGGCTACATTACAAAAGTAAAAATTTTAAAATAAACAATATAATAATGCTCCTCAACAATCTAGAAAAGCAAGAACAAACCAAACCCAAAATTAGTAGAAAAAAAGAAATAATAAAGATCAGACCAAAGCTAAACAAAATAGAGAGTAAAACACAATACAAAAGATCAATAAATGAAAAATCGTTGTCCTAAAAGAAAAGCAAAATTGATAAATCGCTTGCTAGACTAACCAAGAGAAAAAAAGAATCTAATAAACAAAATTAAAAATCAAAAGCAGATATTACAACTGATACCACAGAAATACAAAAGATCATCAGAAACAATTATGAATGACTGTGCACCAACAAACTAAAAAGCTAGAAGAAATTGATAAATTCCTGGACACACAATCTACCAAGATTAAACAGGAAGAACTACAAAACCTGAACAGACAAATAACAAGTAATAATATCTGTAGTAGTCTATTCTCACACTGCTATAAACATACTGCCTGAGAGTGGGTAACTTATAAACAAAAGAGGTTTAATTGACTCACAGTTCCACATGGCTGGGGGGCCTCAGGAAACTTATAATCATGGTGAAGGGGAAGCAAGGTATGTCTTACATGGCGGCAGGAGTGAGAGAGTGCGTGCAGGAAAAACTGCCACCTTTAAAACCCTCAGATCTCATGAGAACTCCCTGACTATCATGAGAACAGCATGGGATAAACTGCCCCATCATCCACCAGGACCCTCCCTAGATGCATGGGGATTACAATTTGAGATGAGATTTGGGTGGGGACACGGAGCCAAATCATATTGATATCAAAGCAGTAATAAAAAGTCTCCCAACAAAGTACAGAACCAGATGACTTCACTGTCAAATTCTACCAAACATCCAAAGAACTAACACTAATTCTCCTGCACCTATTCCAAAAGATTGAAGAGGAGGAAATTATCCCTAACTTCTTCTACAATGCCAGCATTACCCTAATACCAAACCAGACAAATACAAAGAAAAAAACCCAAAACTAAGATGGATAACAATGATGAACACAGTGCAAAAATCCTCAACAAAATATTAGCAAATCCAACAACACATTGAAAGAAAAAATACATCATGATCAAATGGAGTTTACCCCAGGGAAATGAGAATAATTCAGCATATGAGAATCAGTAATTGTGATACATCACATCAACAGAATGAAGGACAAAAACCATATGATCATCTCAATGAATGCAGAAAAAGCATCCAATAAAATTTACCATCACTTCATGATTAAAAAAGAAAAAACTCCTAATAAACTAGACCCAGAAGGAGGGCACCTGAACCTAATAAAGACCAAATATGATAAACCCACAGGTAACATCATACTGCATGGGGAAAAGCTGAAAGTCTTTCCTCTAAAAATTGGAACAGGACAAAGATGTCCACTTTCATCACTCCTATTCAATATAGTACTGGAAGTCCTTACCAGAAGAATCGGGCAAGAAAGAGAAATAAAAGGAATCCAAATTGGAAAAGAGGAAGTCAAATTGTCTTTTTTTGTCAGCTATATAATCTTGTATTTAGAAAGCCTAAAGACTCCACCACCAACCTATTAGATTTGATAAAGAAATTCTGTAAAGTTGCAGTATACAAAATCAACGTACAAAAATCAATAGTGTTTTTATACACCAATAATGAACTAATTGAGAAAGAAATCAAGAAAACAGTCCTATTTACAATAGCTAAAAAAAAAACCCTAGGTATAAATTTAATCAAGGAGGTAAACGATCTCTACAAGAAAACTATAAAGCAATGATAAAAGAAATTAAAGAGGAGACTCATACGAATGGAAAGACATTCTATGCTTATGGATCAGAAGAATTAGCATTGTTAAAATGACCAAATTACCCAAAGCAATTTATAGATTTCATGTAACTCCTATCAAAATACCAATGACATTCTTTGTCTGTCAGAAACAGACAAAAACAATCCTAAAATTAATATGAAACCCAAAAAGAGCCCAGATAGCCAAAGCAATCCTGAGCAAAAGAAAAAAGTGGAGGCATCACACTAGCTGACTACAGAAATATTACAAGGTTATAGTAACAAAAACAGCTTGATATTGGTATATAAACAGACACATGAACCAATGGAATATAACAGAAAACTAAGAAATGAATTCCAACTCATTTTCAATAAATGTACCACCTATACACACTGGGGAAAGGACGCCACCTTTAATAAGTGGTTCTTAAAATATTCAATATCTATAGGCAGAAGGATGAAACTGGACCCTTATCTCTCACCATACACAAAAATCAACTCAAGATAGATTAAAGACTTAAACATAAGACCCAAAACTATAAAACTACTAGAAGAAACCATAGAGAAAACACTTTAGGACATTGGTCCAGGCAAAGATTTTATAGCTAAGACCTCAAAAGCACAGGAAACAAAAAGGAGACAAATGGTATGATATTAAACTAAAAAGCTTCTGCATAACAAAAGAAACAATCAGCAGAGTGAAGAGACAACCTGTGTAAAAGTATTTGCAAACTATTTATCTGATAAGGGACTAATATCCCAAATATATAATAAACTCAAACATCCAACAATTAAAAAAAAACAAATACCATTAAAAAGTGAGCAAAAGCACAAATAGACATTTCTCAAAAGAAGACATTCAAATGAACAGGTATATGAAAAAATGCTTAGCATCACTAATCATCAGTGAAATGCAAATGAAAACCACCATGAGATATTTTCTCACTCTAGTTAGAATGGCTATTACTGAAAAGAAAAAAAATAATAATAGCTGCTGGATAGAATGCAGAGGATGGGGAACTCTTACACAGTGTTAGTGGAAATATAAATTAGTACAACCACTATGAAAAACAACATGTATATTTCTAAAAAAACTAAAAACAGAATTACCATGCAATCCAGTAATTCCACAACTGGATATCTATCTAGAGGAAAATAAATCAGTATATCAAAGGGATAACTGCACTTGCAAATTTCTCACAGCACTATTCATAATAGCAAAGATATGAAAATCAACCTAGATGTTCATTAGTGGACTAATGGATCAATAAAATGTGATGTATATACACACAATGGATACTGTTCAGCCATAAAAAAGAGTGAAATTATGTCATTTGCAGCAACGTGGATGGAACTGGGGATCATTATGTTAAATGAAATAATCCAGACACAGAAAGACAAATACTGCATGTTCTCACTCATACATGAGACCTAAAAAAGTTGATCTCATGGTGTAGAGAATAAAATTATAGATACAAGAGGCTGGGAAGAGTGTGCGTGTGGGAGGAGGGTATGGAGAAATTTCGGTTAATGAGTAAAAATATAGAGTTAAATGGAAGAAGTTCTAATGTTTAATATGAGAGTAGAGTAACTATACTTAGATATGTAAAAAATTATGTATCAATAAAATAACCTTTTTTAAAAGTGATAAGGATATCTTGAGAGAGTATGCAGTAATGTTAAATAATATCATCATTAATAGTATAAATAATATCATCATTAATAGTATCAATAATAATACACATATGTTTTGAGCATTTACAATATGGCAAGCCACTTTATAGTCACTGTCTCATCTAATCCTCACCATAGTCCTATTAAGTTGGTACAATAATCACTCCTACTTTCTATAGCTCAGATAGTTGAAGTAGTCACACAGCTAGTAAGAAGCAGAGCCAGGATTCCAGTCTAGGTCTGCATAACTCCCTAGGCTCATACATAACAAATTTACCTTCTATACTGAGATTACTGAGGCTACCCTATAAAGATTATACAGCCAAGAAAGTCAAGTCTACTCTCCTCTTCTAGGGTTGTAAACAATATCACTAGTAGATCAGGACACTTTTGTCATCCTTTTGGAAGTAAAGTCTACATCCAATTCCTAATAGCTATCCCCAGATCATTGGAGGAAGAACAGAGCTAAAACTTGTATTTCTTCTTGCACCCATCCCATCACCTTGGTTGAGAGAAAAGCCGCTTGCTCAGGTTTACAAAAGAAATTTGTTATAAGTTTAGGTTAAGAATCCAAATCTCCACATTTCATCCAGTAGTCTTTGATCTACACTGTGTGACTGATAACCTTGCTTCTGGTAGCTTACTCTTTTTCTTGAGATTAAAGACTCATTAGAAGATACTCCCAGTGAGTTAGACAAGCTCTCATAGCTGATTGAGAAATGAGGTATTTCTGTAAATGAAATGAGGTATTTCTGTAAAGAGTTACACTCATATTTCTTCCGGTAATTTTTTATCCTGTAATTCATATATATATATGTGTGTGTGTGTGTGTGTATGAATTATATATATATAATTAATATATATAATTAATATATATACACACACACACATATATAGATATATATTCCTAATAGAGACAGGTGTGCAGTAATACTTCATTTTTTTCATGAAGACTGTATAAACATATCAACTTAGTAAATTACAGTATGGCTACTCCTTGCTTTTTCCTCTTTCAAGAAAAATAATAAATTTTATCAATTTTATGGTGATTCATTATTAGCCAGCCATATTAGACCTATCAATGGCAAAAACTAACATATTATGAGTTTTAAAAACTGAACTTGGAAGACAGAATTTGCTTCTCAGAATATTCTTATCTAATATATATTACAAAAATACATAATAAATTTGAGCCAGAATGGAATGAAAAACACCTAACCTGCACTGATGTGTGAGAAATGCTCCACTGAAGCCACAAGTTGTCACTAGAAATAAACAAGAGGCAGGAAAAACTAGAAATTCACACCCTGGTGGCCACCTGTGGTTGCTTCTGTGCCTCTAAGCCTGGTGGCCCTCCCAGTTCTCTGAGTGACTCCCAAAACCTTCCTGGGTATCGCTTGCAGACCATCCCAATTAATCCTGCTGCTTCTCCCGGAGGTTCTAGTCTTTACTTTTCCAGACTCCAGCAAGTTATCTTTTATTCATCACCAAGTTTATATTTTGCAGTGCTCTTACTCCTTCTTCTTCGCATCCAAGGAAGTTTCAATTCCTCCATCCATTCCTCCATCACTTCCTAAAAGGTTCAGCTGAGAGATAACTTACATCCCCAAAAAGGAGGTTAGTGGCTACATAGTCTTGATAAAGACCGCTGGATGGAAAGTAGACACACTTGGGTCCTGACCTAGACCCACAACAAATTCCTTTAGTAAACCTGAGTGAGTCCCTTTGCTTTTACCTTAAAGTTATCAAGAAAAGTGGTCTCTCAGAGTCTCCAGAGCCCAAATAACACACTAGCAAACAGAACCAATCAGATTTGTCTTCAGAGATCCTTCCTTTATGTAAAGCTCACAAGTTGTCTCTAGATCCAAAGGGCCTCTAGCTCCAACTCTGAGCATCCCACCTTTGTGCTCTAGACCTTTTTACTGCCAATTCCCAATACTTCCACTCTTTCTTCTCTAAACCGTGATTCTTCTTAGTTCTCGTCAGTGGGTACTAATTTCTTACCTCTGCCTGATAACAAAGTTAAATGTCAAGGGAGGCCTTTGATTCATCCCACCACATGTAGGGTTATAAAAATTCATCCTGTGGCCAGGCGCGGTGGCTCACGCCTGTAATCCCAGCACTTTGGGAGGCCAAGGCAGGCGGATCATGAGGTCAGGAGATCGAGACCATCCTAGCTAATACTGTGAAACCCCGTCTCTACTAAAAATACAAAAAATTAGCCAGGCGTGGTGGCAGGTGCCTGTAGTCCCAGCTACTTGGGAGGCTGAGGTAGGAGAATGGCGTGGACCTGGGAGGCAGAGCTTGCAGTGAGCTGAGATGTGCCACTGCACTCCAACCTGGGCTACAGAGCCAGACTCCGTCTCAAAAAAAAAAAAAAAAAAAAATTCATCCTGTGACCTTGGACTTCAGGACAGTGGGAAACATACTCTGAGACTGGCCTTGTCAATTTAACAAATGGGCAAAAAATCTGAACAGACACCTTACCAAAGAAGCTATACAGATGGCATTGGAAACAATGCTCAACATCGTACATCTCTAGAGAATTGCAAATGAAAAAATAATGAAGTATCACCACACACATATTCGAATAGCTAATTTTAAAAAACTGACAACATTAAATGCAGATCAGGATCAATATAAATGCATTCATTGCTAGTAAGAATACAAATGGCACAGCTACTTTAAAAGAGAGTTTGGCAGTTTTTACAAAGCTAAACATGCGATCCAGAAATCATGCTCCGAGGTATTTACCCAACTGAGTTTAAAACTTGTGTCCACATGAGAACTTGCACAGGAATGTCACAGCAGCTTTATTCATAATCACAAAAAACTGGAAAAAATTAAGATGTTCTTCAACACATAAATAGATTTTAAAAAACCTGTGGTACTTCAATTATTATTTAATAATAAAAAGAAATGAGCTATTAAGACAAAAAGACATGGAGGAATCTTAAATAGTGCTAAGAGAAAAAAAGCCAGTCTAAAAAGGATATACATTACGTGATTTTAAATATATGGCATTCTGGAGAATAAAAAATTACAGCAATGGTAAACATATCTGTTTACCATATTTAGAATGTTTAGTTAGGAAAGGCATAGGGAATTTTTAGGGCAGTGAAACAATTCTGTATAATATTGTAAGGTGAATACACAGCACAATGCATTTGCTAGAATCCGTAGAACTTTACTGCACAAAGAATGAACTTTAGCAAGTGCAAATTAAAAGCAAATCATTTAGGAGTTTGGGGAATCCCAGAATGGAATGCAGAATGTGAAAAAACAGCCTAACTGTATCACAAATATATGAAATAATCTCACTAAAGGTAGTGGCAGAAAATCGTACTGACAAGTAAATTTGGAAACGAGTGGAGTCTCTTAAGACTAAAAGCAAAATAAACTATAGACGGCCCTCCATATCTGTGGGTTTTCATCCATGGATTCAACCAACCATAGATTGAAAATTTTTAAAAATTGTGTCTGTACTGAGCATGTATTAACTCTTTTCTCTCATTGTTATGCCCTAAAAAGTGCAGAATAACAACTATTTGCATAACATTTACATTGTATTAGGCATTAAAATTAATCTAGAGGTGATAAAATATATGGGTAGATGTGCATAAGTTAGATGGAAATGCTACACCATTTTATGTCAGGGACTTGAGCACTCATGAATTTTGGTATCCACTGGAGGTCCTGGGACTAATCCCTTATATATCCCAAGGGACAACTGTATACACAAGCACTGTGCTCTAATTTATAAAGCTATTTACCATGGGAGTATTAATAATTCTGATATTGCTATACATGTATGCTGGAATTAAACAATTAAGTAAACAGACGGAGGATGATAGGAGCCGGGTTTTTCACTGCCAGGGTGGGAGATTACAGGTAAGCAAGAGTAAGAGTCTATAATGATCATGTGGTAATGGATTAGATTTGGAGACATCAATATGAACTCATATCATAATCCAGATACAGATGGTTATAAATAGAAATATCTATTAAAATGTATATACACATTAATTTCCTACCTCTGTCAGCTGAGTGGGCCTAGGTGCAATGCCAACCCAGTAGCAATTAGCACACCTAGTACCCAGATCTTGGTTCCTAATGCCATTGTCCAATAAAGCGAACCAGGGTTCCTTAGAGAAACTACAATTCTTGGACTGAGTCAGGAAAGATGAGCCTGGAGTATCTTGTTGTGAAGAAAGAAAGGAAAGAAGATGAGAGAGAGAGAAAGAGAGAGAGAGAGAGGAGAGAGACAGAAATAGAGGGAGAGACAAAGACAAAAATAAAAAACAAAAATTATGATGGAGACATGTCAAAGGGACACTAGACATGTCTCCCATTCAGAAGAATTCCAAATAATTTATGCAGACACTCTGCCCTCAAGGATGTGGCACATAACTCTTTGTTTATTTTGGATACAAGTCATTTATCGGATATGTTTTGCAAATATTTTCTCCCAGTCTGACTTCTTTGTATGGCTACTATATTTTTCCAACTACATGACATTCTAGAAAATTCAAAACTACAGAGATGGTAAATAGATCAGTGGTTACTAGGGGCTGGGGGGAAGAGAAAAAGATGAAAAGTTTATGCACAGGAGATTTTTTTAGAAGATGGAACTATTCTGTGTTATACTGGCAAAGATTAATTTTATGTGTCTGCTTGACTTGGGGGCAAAGGGTTCCCAGATATCTGGTCAACATTTTTCTGGGTGTGTGTGTCAGAGTGTTTTAGATTAGATTAACATTTGAACTGGAACTGGTAGACTGAGAATAGCAGATTTTCATTCCTAATGTGAGGCGGCCTCATCCAATCAACTGAAAGCCTAAATAAAACAAAAAGGCAAAATCTCCTATGAACAATAGAGAATTTCATCCCGCCTGAATACCTTGAGCTGGGGCATCATTATTTTCCTGCCGTGGGGCTCCAAATGAAACACTGGCTCTTCCTGGCTCTTGAGGCTGTAGGTCTCCAGACCTGGGCTGGAACTTACACCATCAGCTCTCCTGAATCTTTAGCTTGTTGACTGCAGATCTTAGTTCTTGACAGCCGCCATGATTATGTGAACCAATTTCCTGTAATAAATCTCTCTCTTCTCTCTCTCTCTTCTCTCTCTCTCTCTCTCTGTGTGTATGTGTGTATGTGTGTGTGTGTGTATTCTATCAGTTCTGTTTATCTGTACAACCCTCACTGATACTGTAATGATAGACACATAACATCATGTGTTTGTGAAAATCCATAGAACTGTACAAAACAAAGAGTGAACCAGCATAAAGAATATAAACTGTAGTTAATAATGACATCTCAATATTTGTTCATTAATAGTAACAAATGTACCATATTAATCCAAGATGTTAACAGAGGAAACTGTGGAAGAGAAGAGGGGGTTATAGAAATTTTTGTACTATCTATCTGCTCAATTCTTCTGTGAATCTAAAGGTAAAGTCTACTAATTTAAAAAATGTAGAGTATGCAGAATACAGTGTGTTGATGGTGTTTGGAGGAAATCAAGCTAATGTGCAATGGGCTGATGGTTGCTGCTATGAGATGCCAGAAATAAGTTGACAGTTAATTTAAAGAAAGTAAGAGGTTGTAACTTAGGTGGCCAGATGCAATCCAATGCTTCCCAAGAATCTCCAGATAAACTGGGGATAAGGGTGGAGGTGGTAATAGAAGCTGTGTGTCCTATTACACTTGGCTTCAAAATCTGAACGAATTTTAAGTAAATTTTAAAGGATTAAGTGGCTTAGAACAGCATTATGTATGTCTTCAATTCCATCTGTAAGGTCTAAACTGACAGGTAGGTACCCCATCACCAAAAGGAAAAGTAGATTTAACACACTGAATTCTTTGTTTTCCTTTTAAAATTTTATTTTAGGTTCAGAGGTGCATGTTCAGGTTTGTTATATAGGTAAACTTGTGTCATGGGAGTTTGTTATACAGATTATTTTGTGACCTAGGTACTAAGCCTAGTATCCAATAGTTATTTTTTTCTGTTTCTCTCCCTTCTGCCTGCTGTTCTCCTCTTTGTGTCCATATGTTCTCACCATTTAGCTCCCACTTATAAGTGAGAAAATGCAGTATTTGGTATTATATTCCTACATTACTTTGCTAAGGATAATGACCTCCAGCTCCATCCATTTTCTGCAAAGGACATGATCTCATTCTTTTTTATGGCTGCATAGTATTCCATGGTGTATATGTACATTTTCTTTATCTAGTCTACCACTGGTGGGCATTTTAGTTGATTCCATGTCTTGGCTATTGTGAATAGTGTTTCCATGAACATGCAGGTGCATGAAACACACTGAATTCTGATGTTAGTATAACATATTTCTTAACTTTTTCTTAATTCACTTGAAGCATAAATGTCTGCCATTGAGGTCTGTCCAGGAGACCCTTCTCTCCCTGTGTTTTCTATTCACCCTGCCCTGAAGTCTTTTTATCCTGTGAAACCAAGCCTCGGTCTTCTCCTCAGGACCCTCATTGCCATCCAGGTGGTGTACTGAAAGTACTCTGGGCTCACTTTGTGCCTCCTCCTGCTTGCCTCCAGTGGGTCTTTTAGATGCTGTGGTATGGATACCTTTCAGAGCTCTGTCATGTTTTCCAAAAAGCCTCCGTCTGTTTATGCTGTCTTATTGCAGACACCCTCTTCATTAGGGAGGAGGAGGAGTAAAGAAGATAGGTGGTAAGGAAACCCTATCTTGCCACACTAGCTAGCATCATTATCACCATCATTATCTTCATCATCATTGTTATTGCAGGCACCTAAACAGCCTGCTTCTTGACTGCTTTTCTGTCTCTATGCCAGGCCCTGGGCATCCCAATAATAAAGCCCTTGTTCCTCTGAAGTAACCCCAGTGAGCTTCTGGCCAGGATATAAAGTGATTTCCAGATCCTCCCAACTTTCTTTGTACACATGGAGCAGAGGCTGCTTATGCTTTAGGAAGTGAGAAGGAAGCACCATCCCAGGTGCAGCTGTTTTCACAGGAGCCAGAAAAATGTAGAGTTTGACCCCTATCATCTCCAGTGGCTTATATTTTAATGAGAAATGTTTGAGGAGGAAGGAAGCTTTCAGGGGTCTCTGACGGGAAGGAGCTGACTGAATGGCATGTGGTGTGATTGGCGGGTACATGCTTCAGAACTGGCTCAGCAGCTCTGGCTACACCCGTGTCTCTGGCTGCCTCCCCCTGCTCCTGCCCCTTCCCCTCCATTCACAGACTGAAGGTTAGCTCCCCTGACTGAGCAGTGGTCTGCCCAGACTGGAGACAGCCTGTCCTTCCAGCACCCCATTTAGAAACACCAACCTCACACCTCAAAGGAGGATGAGCAATTTCATTTTCTGCCTTGAAGGCCAACATAAAGAGACATCATAATGCCAGCCCTCAGGAAAGGTGGGCAGAATCAGAGACCTTTTATCCAATTCTTAGAGATTAACATTTCAAATCTGGAGGGTTGGATGCCTTTGTTCATAAAAGGTCACAAGAAGGGCACGTTGACTCCCATCAGCATTCTTAAGCAGTCCCTCAGGTCAGACCATCTCAGAAGCGTCAGCCTTTGGAAAGCCACACCATACAATGACAAGGAACACAGAGGGGTGAAGAGTTTTCACTGCTCAGATGCTTTGTCTGACTACTCAAAGTCCACTGTGCTCCACCAAATGGGCACTGAGTTCTGGACCTGTTTCTATCGCATACTTAGCAGGTGATTCTCTTCTCTGGGGCCTCAGTTTCCTCATTTTGCAAAATGTGAGAATGGACTACACTAGATCAAACACACTCAATGCTGGCTCCACTTTGGTATTACCTGGCAAGCATTTTGTTTTGTTTTGTTTTAATTTAAGGGAAATATATAGATTCCTGGGCCCAATGCCAGGCTTGCTAAGTCAGGATCACTTGGGCTGTGACCCTGGACCTTGTGTACCTAGTGAGCTTCCCTAGTGGTGCTGAGGCAGCAGCTGGGTCCTCAGCAAAACCATACTTGGGAGCCACCGAATGAAACAACCTTCAAGAGCCTTTTCTCATATGATTGTTTTGAAAATATTTAATTATATTTTAACAATCTAAAATATAGGCACTTTTCAGAAAAATCAGAAAAGTAGAGATAGAATTTTTGAAGGACAATAATTCCACTAGCCAAAGATCTCTATGCTATCATTTGTCCGTATGCATCAGTTTCTGGGACTTTTGCTTTTGTTTGTTTGCATAATTATAACCCCATTACAAATATGCATTCATATCTTGTTTTCTCACTTGACATTAATCGATTTTAAAAATGTAAGTATTTCCCCATGTTTTATGTATTTTCAAAACCAACATTTTTAAAAGTAAATGACATAAGCTGAGAGTGAGGGCTGCAGTTTACTTTGTCACTCCCTTTTATTGGGCATTTTCAGTTAAATGAATTGCACCACTCACTTCGTTGCAGGGCCCCTTAGTGGAGGGATGAGAGAGCAGAAGATCGGCCATCAACTCTCCTTCCCTGGCCTTGTGGAACCCTGGCAATTCACACCTGCCCACAAACTGCACTTTATGGCATTTGTGCCAGAGGGAAACCAATACATTGAGTCAGATGCTGCTATGAAAAGGCAGCACAGACCTTTCTCCCTTGATCTTTGACTCCTCTGCCTGAGAACACCGCATTAGTACTGCTGATGACACAGATTAATGGAGAAACTGATGGATCTGGCCTAGAAAACATCTGATCCTTCCCCATCAGTTTTCATTTGCTATGGTGTGTTTGGCCATTTTAGGGGCTGCAGTGAGCTTCAGTATTAACTAGTGAAATCTCAGGTCAGGGAAACTCATTCATCAACCCCATCATGAGCCCCTGACTAAGTAACAGGCAGAAAACTCAGAGTTAGGCTTTGGGAAGAGATGATGCTCAGGGACTAGCAGTTCAGGGACATCATGGCTCCCACTAAACTTCTCCTTATAGTTGGCAGAGAATCCAGCAAAACCACTCATTTTCCAAGGAGGAAGCTGAGACTCAGAGAGGCTAAGGAACATGTCTCAGGTCTTATGGGGAGTATGTGGCAGAGCCTGCTGGCTGGCCTGGCTGCCTGCTCCTGGCCTGTTCCCTACACAGACTGAAATGCTGATACAGGGTGTCTGTGACTCCTCCTGCTTCATTCAGGATGGAACAGAACAGTGACCTCGGTACTCCTCCATATTCCCCAACCACCCGCTTTACCTCAAAGTCTGTGTCTCTCTAATATCCATGTGTTCATCCTGCTTTTTCTTTCTTTTTTCTCCCTCCATTCTTTCCTCTCTCCCCTACTCTCTTCCTTCCCTCTTTCACAAAGTTTTTGAATACTAGGCAAATGTCAGGCACTCACTCTAGTGGAGACTCAAAGCATCCACCAGCCCACAGGCAGCTTCGCTACCAACATGATAAGAACCATAATGAGGTTGTAAGAGCAAACGTCAGGGCACCAACTCCAGACTTGCAGGGGAAAGGAAAAAGGCTTCCTAGAGATGGTAACACCTAGATTAAATTCCGAGGACCAAGGCGTGAGTAAGGTGAGGCATGAGGAGGGGAGGGGACCCTTTCCTCCTGGGAGAGGGAACAGCATGTGCAAAGGCCTGTGAGTGAAAAAGCTCATGACGCATGTGAGGGACTGCAAGGCATTCCATATTTAGGGCCCAAAGAAGGAACAGGGGAATGTGTTTGGGGGAAGAGGTGAGGATCACAGCAAGGCAATGAGTAGACCAAGCAGAAAGGCTACAGATCCTAAGTGCCCTTACTCATACATGGTGGTTACTACTTTATCCTGAGGGATGTGGGGAGGGGCACAATTAGGGTACACCTGGAATGTGTCTGTGGCTGCAGAGCAAAGACTAGAATGGAGAGCCTGAAATCTGCATAAGAAAGGGTGGTGGCCTAATCCATGGATGGGCTGCAGGGATGGCAAGGATGCAGAGAATATCACTTATGGAGTACCCCCTGCATCAGGGCTGCAGAGCTCTAAGGGGAGGCCCACTTAGTGCATTCCAGGCTACCCCCAAGAGTCCCCAAAGCAGAAAATAAGGCTACACAGCTCAAACTGCTAAGCCTTGGCCTTCTCCAGCCACTCAGGGTCATTGATTCCCTGGAACAACCAAGCTGGCTTTAATAACAGACACCTCAGTGCTTCCCACTGGGTAGAACCCTGCAGCTGATCAGTTCAGCCTCAGAGCATGCAGGCCCCTGACCACTGCACACCTTTGAAGAGGGTTAATTGAATTTTTGCATCTTTAAATGTATAATTAGTGACCAAAAGTGGAGGAACACTGGTTCTTTATTTCTCCTAGTTATCTAAATAAAACAGATGTTTGTAAAATGCAGTTCCTAAAGAATACAGCCAATTTTTTGTTCACCTGAAAAACCCACTGGTATAGAAAAGCTTTGATACAAGTTCATACTTAACAATTGCATTTTACTGTTATTTATTCTTATTTCCCCAACCCAGAGGTGATGTCTTGCCTCACAGGTATAAGACAAAGGACAAGGGTCCTTTAGAAAAGTCAAATGGTAAGTCTGAGGTGAGGGGGTGCAGTGGTGGGACATTGTCTCCCTGTAGGAATGCTGTCTCCTGGGCCACTGATCATAAAATTAACCATCACAGTGAGCAATAGGTGTCTGCTCCAACAAGAGAGAGCTGTGGCTCCATGCACTTGAGGAAACTGAGGGGTCCATCTGAGCCCAAAAACGAAGGAAGTCTGTTTTGGTTAAATAACACTGAAGGGCCTGTAATCCCAGAACTTTGGGAGGCCGAGGCGGGCAGATCATGAGGTCAGGAGAGCGAGACCATCCTGGCTAACACGGTGAAACCCCATCTCTACTAAAAAATACAAAAAAAAATTAGCTGGGCATGGTGGCAGGCGACTGTAGTTCCAGCTACTTGAGAGGCTGAGGCAGGAGAATGGCGTGAACCTGGGAGGTGGAGCTTGCAGTGAGCTGAGATCACGCCACTGCACTCCAGCCTGGGTGACAGAGCGAGACTCCGTCTCAGAAAAAAAAAAAAAAAAAACACTGAAGGCGTCTTTAAAGTACAAAGGTAACTAGGAAGAGGGTATCATATTTAGCCATTCCCATTAACTGACATCTCTTTTCTTCCTGTACCTAATTAGGCAGGCACCCAGCTTGGCATTGAGGTGTGGAAACTCAGGAGTGATAAGTTTTCTGGGTAAGAGTTAGATGATTCTTAAGAGTAGAACTTGCCCAAGTGGGGCACTGCTAGGAAGGTCCCAGGCAGCTGGGGGAGGGAGTCAGCAAAAGCAGGAAATCCCTGCAGCAAGGACAGAGTGAGAAGGAGAGCTGATGGGGACCAACTTTGCCTTATTCCATATCGGTTGAATTCTAAAAGTCAACAGCATCCTTTTCTCTGGGCTCCTTTTTGCTCATAGTATCCAGTTTATTACAACCCAAGTCTCATGGACAAAGGGGTCTTTTTGGTTTTATGAAAACAAATAATGACCTAAGCCTTTTAAAGAAGTAATCTTCTGCTTGAGGAGCTTGGATTTCAATCTTTATGAAATCACTTTCACTTGGGTCATGAGCTAACCCTAGGTGATTTCAGCTATTACCACCCTCCAAAGACAGTAACTTGACATTACCAATTAGTCTTTTTTTTTAAATCTGCATTTGTTACCAAGGGTCTTAGTGTTATTTCATAGTCACACAGTCCAGCTGGTGTCTACTCTCTGGATAATCTGGGAATAGTTATAAGGCAGACAGTGCAGAAATAACAGGAGGAGGGGAAGAGACCTGCAGTCACTGAGTGGCTCTTTCACATTTTGTATTTAATTCAGTCCTCACCACAAGTCTGGGAGGTAGGTTTATTCATCCCTGTTCTCAGCTGAGGAAACTGATACTCCAAAGGGGGTAATGTAGCCAGAGGAGATGTGGTAGGAAGAACTCTGTGATGAACTTCAATGACCCTGACCTTTTTATAATTTCCTTTTGTTGAATGTGGGAAGAACCTGTGAATAGGATGAGGCATCACTTTCATAATTTTATCTTGTTATATGGTAAAAAGTTGTGCAGATGTAGGTAGATTCATAATCAGTTGCATTTGAGTTTATCAGAAAAGAAGCTATCCAGGTGGACCTGACCTGATTACCAGAGCCCTTTAAATCTGCATGAAGAGGTCAGAGAAATAGAAAGTACGAGATTTGAAGAATGGGAGGGATTACACCTGAGAGAGATTCTCCATAGCTGGCTTCGAAGTTGAAGGAGCCACATGAGAAGGAATGCAAGTGGCCTTAGGAGTTTAGACCATTCTCAGCTAACAGCCAGCAGTAGAGTTAGGCCTCTGTCCTACAAGAACCAGGAACTGAATTCCGCAAACAACCACACGAATTTAGCCCAACTGACACTTTGTGTAACTGAGCAAAGGACTCGGCTCAGCTGTGCTGGATTTCTGACCTATGGAAACTAGGAGGAAAGAAGGGGTTATTGTTTGAAATTGCTTAGTTTGTGTTAATTGGTTACAAAGCAATATAACATGAATGCAGATGGTGATGAGCTAGAACATAAACTACCTGGACCCAAAGGCCACGCTCCTCCCACTGTAGTAGTTGCCTCTGCCTTCTACTTCTTCCATCTGGGAAGAGAGATAAGAAGGGTTTACTGGACAATTACATTCTACAAGGGTTTATTGAGAACAATTGTGTGCATAGCCCTGGAGTAAGCAGGGGATTTACAAAATGATTAAGGCTGGACAGCATCCCTTCAAGGGGCTCACTGTCTGGCATGAAAAATAAATAAGAGGCAGATGGTGAGAGCAACGTGTGGGAGCAGATAGTCAGTAGCATGCTGCTAGAACTGAGATGAAGAAAGGCTGTGAAGGAGAGGAGACTTTAAGCCTGGATGTGAAGATGAGGAAAGAGGATGCGGTAGGCAAGCTGGGTAGTGCATGCGAGAAAGGGCAACTGCACAGGCAAAATCAGAGACAGAACCCACACAACATATTTAAGCTATAGTATCAGAACTGCTAGGCATACATAGGGCAGGTGGGAAATGGAGCTGGAAACGGATTAGACCAGATGGAGGGAGGCCTCTCATGCCATGATATGGCAGCTGAGCCATATCATAACTTCTCTGTTCTGCCAGCTCTGCCTGCCCAAAAGCCCCATAAAAATCAAGGCAACTTACTAGACAACACTCTAGAATGTCTTAATATGTAAGACCTCAAATGGCTGCTATTTGGGGTTTTTTTCAGTTGACTTTTTTCACTTCATTTAATCATTGATTCATTTAACAAACATTCCTTGTATAGCTTCTCTTGCTGAGCACTATGCCATGCCCACGGGGTATAGCAGGGAAGCAGAGGAGGCCCTTTTCCCCCAAGTGGTTGACAGGTTTGGGAAGCTGCATGGACCTGCCTGGGGTTGGAGATGGGAGAGGAGAGGAAGAGTGGGAAAGACTAAGATAATCTTTCCAGAAGGAAGAGAAGAGAATCTGCTTCCTGGGAAGTGAGGATGAAGAGGCCAGAAAACAGTAAAGACTTCCCTTTTCTAAAATATTCTGGAATTCCCTATGCCCAGGCAACCTGTTACTTCTGTTCAAGCTGCAGATGGAAATGTATGCAGGTTACCACAACCGTTTCATAGCTGGCAATGGTGCCCAGCCTGATTGCATGCTCAGGGCTGAATTGCCATGCATTCTTTGCTTTAATTGCATAATGGCTTATTTTGTTCATTAAACTTTGGCAAATGACATCATAAGCAACAAAACATTTCAGGAGCATTTTGGAAATAATTGTGTTTTTTTTTTTTCCTACAGCAGATATCTCCCCACTCTCAAGATTAGAGCTTTTCAGCCTATTGTAGAAAAGAATAAAAAATTGGGGGCAGTGGGATTGTTCTATATCCTGACTACAGTGGTCGTTTCATAGGTTTATTTGTCATCTTGGACTGCCATAACAAAATACCATGGACTGCGTGGTTTAAATGACAGAAATTTATTTCTCAACAGTTCTGGAGGCTGGAAGTCCAAGATCAGGGTGCTAGCATCATCAGGTTCTGGTGAGGGCTCCCTTTCAGGTTACAGACTGCTGACTTCTCACTGGGTCCTCACAGCTCTCGCTCTCTTTCTCTCTCTGGTGTATCTTCTTATAAGGGCACTAATCCTATCATATCAGGGCAAACTCTTAGGACCTCATTTAACCTTAATTTCTTCCTTGTAGCCCTGTCTCCAAATAAAGTCACACTCGGGATTAGAGCATCAGCACATGGATTTTGGGTGGACACAATTCAATCTATAGCAACGGGCATATAAATCTATCAAAACTCATGAATTTGTATGCTTCAAATGAGTGCAGTTTATTATAGATAAAACAGACCTTCATAAAGTTGTTTTAAAAAATAGAACAGGCCAGAAACAGCCAGATCTTGGCCCAGTAGATTTAATAGAGTCTTTTAAAAAAGTCAGGTTAGTCCTTACTCCGGAATTGAGTGACTATGTCACTTGCTACTCAAGAGAAAATTGCAAAAGAAACCACTCCCTTCCTGAAACCTCTCACCCCACTGGGCTTACACTTGTCCCTCTATGACCAGGCTCCAGAGGACAAAACTGGACACTGCCTCTGTACCTGCTGAGGCCAAGTGGGTTCACCCTCTTCCCCAGGCAGCTTTGGCCACTGGTACTCCCCTTGGCTTTGGGTGCTCTCAATACCCAAATAGATGACTGGCCTGCCCCTGCTTTTAAGAAGTTAGGTCCATTTTACCACCTACTTTCCAAAGGGCTCTGGGAGCACTGTGTTGTGGATGGAAGGTCTCAGGTGCCCACCTGTTCAATCAGTGCCCCTGCAAGGTGTGCCCTGCTGTACCAGGACTCCTACCAAGTCTGATCCCTTCCCAGGGGGCTTCATGCTCCAACATTTCCTACTCCTACCCCTTTCTTTTTTTTTTTTTCTTTTTCTTTTCTTTTTTTTTTTTTTTTTGAGACAGAGTCTCACTGTGTTGCCAGGCTGGAGTGCAGTGGTGCAATCTTGGCTCACTGCAACCTCTACCTCCTGGGTTCAAGCAATTCTCCTGCCTCAGCCTCCCAAGTAGCTGGGACTACAGGTGCTTGCCACCATGCCCAGCTAATTTTTTGTATTTTTAGTAGAGACACGATTTCACCATGTTAGCCAGGATGGTCTCGATCTCCTGACCTCACGATCTGCCCGCCTCGGCCTCCCAAAGTGCTGGGATTATAGGCGTGAGCCACCATGCCTGGCCCCTACCGCTTTCTTGATACCTCATGAAATGTGCTTATGTCTTAGGCTCTACAGACTCTGTTTTCAGATAATGTACTGGTGACTGATAATGACTTGCAACCCAGGGTTGCCTTTTAATTTAACAGAAGCATTTTGGAGACAGCATCTGAATCTCAGGGAATCTTGATGCTTTCAGTCTAACCCCTGCTGAACTATAAGTTTGTCTGGCCTACTATGCCATGGGGATTTTTCTAAAGCTCCAAATGGATCACATCACTTGGCTGATTCTAGTCCTTCATTATTCATTCATTTATTTATTCAAAATGATATATCAAGTTTCTGCTGTTCTTGGCTCTGGGCATAGAGAAATGAATAAGACATAGTTCTTACCCTCTAGGAAAATACTGTCTGGCAGAGGCAGCTAGACCTGCATTTTATGTAAGTAGACAAATGTCACAAAGAGCTGTAGGTGCCTTGATGGAAATGATGGGATTTAGGAGAGCCTAAAGGAGAATGATGTCATTTCTTCCTAGAAGGCAAGAGGACATTGTTTAGGCTCAAAAAACAATATCCCAAAATGAAGTCCACAGAAGCAGCCTCAGAAGCCTGTTTTTCTCTGACCTTCTCCTGCCCTCTTGAGTCTTAGTACTATTCTCCCTCAAAACTAGTCCTGTAAACTAGAATCCCGCTTCCCCAAATCAGATCATAGAAACAAGAACTGCTTTTCTAAAAATCCATCCATAAAACTTAAAATATTCCATGTAAAAACTGGCCATAAATTATATGACCTACCTTGTTTGACTGCAGGTCATTAGAATCCCATTCCAGAGAGAGGCCTGCCCCATACCCAGAAGGGAGGAATGTGTGCTTAGCAAGGCCAAGAAGAATCTAGACAGACAGGCCTTGCTGGGTTTACTCAGTCTGTTAGATCAGATCATACCTTCCTGTCTATGTTTCTACATGGCTGTCCATACTTGGTTGAACCTAAGTATAAAAATGGATAATTTCCCCTGTATCTTGGGTCTTCATTCTGAAGGCTCCTACGTATACACATTAAATAAATTTGTATGCCTTATCTCCTATTACTCAGTCTTCCTCATGTCCATCATTTTCAGCAAATCTCCAAAGGGCCAAAGGCCTTGGCCCTTACAACATCAAGAAAAGCTTCAAAGAAAAACTGACCCCTGAGCAAGGTCTTGAAATGAGAGGGTTAAGACATTTCTGGAAGAGGAAGCCACACTGAATAAAGGCATGAAACAACGTGGACATGTTTATCCACATTTTACTCATAAGAAGTCTGAGGCTCCAACAGGTTAAAAGCTTGCCCGTGACCATATTACTTGTGTTGCTAGTAAGAGCTTCTCCTGTGTGCCAGGTATTATTCTAGGGGTTGGGAATATGACAGGAAACAAATTCAAATTTAAGTACAGGGATATTTTTATTACTCAACACTGCAATCCCATCTTTTCAGTTTAGTAATGCTACAGAGCACACCTACTCTGCTCAAACATTTTGGGGAATACAGAAATGAGTTATACAAAGCTGTCCTCAAACAATATATGTAATATAGTAATAACCCCGTAGTTAAATTTAAATTTGTTTCCTGCCATATTCCCAAATAATTTTGTGGTCCTTTCAATTTTGTAATGTTATCTTAAAAATAATCACTGTTTTGTTTTGTTTTGTTCATTTTATTTACCTGATGACAAAGTGCGAACATTACAAGAAAACCAAAGTCTTATTGACCTAGTACTTAGCACTTGACCAGTGTTTTGATTTATATATTTTTGTTTTTTGTTTTGTTTTGCTTTTTGAGACAGAGTCTCACTTTGTCACTAAGCTGGAGTGCAATGGCGCGATCTCGGCTCACTGCAACCTCCGCCTCCCGAATTCAAGCTATCCTCCTGCCTCAGCCTCCCAAGTAGCTGGGACTACAGGCACAAGTCACCACACCCAGCTAAATTTTTATATTTTTAGTAGAGGTGGGGTTTCACCATGTTGGCCAGCATGGTCTTGATCTCTTGATCTCATGATCTGCCTGCCTTGGCCTCCCAAAGTGCTGGGATTACAGGCATGAGCCACCATGCCTGGCCTGATTTATATATTCTTATGAACAAAATTATGTGAGTTCTGGCCCAAAGGCAATTGGGGGCTGTTTTATTTGAACTCAGACTGTGTAACATGAATTGTCATCCTGAGAGAGGGCAGTCTTTGCAGTTAAGCTGTTGGGGCTGCCATGTAGGTTTCTTGTGCTAAATCCTTGAGGGGGTTCCCAAATCCATAAATGAGAATCCATACTCAATCTACTTTTATGCCTAGAATCTTTTCATATGGGTACCTGAACATCTACCTCTGGCTGTTAGAGTAAACAGCAGTGATGAGATCCAGGTAGATAATGTCAACCTCCCCCTCATGATACTTCTGTATTAAACAAACGTGAACTGTGTCGTCTTAACTCAAGTCGTTACATCCCCTTAGGTCCTCCTGGCCTGAGCTGGGAGGTATTCATTCAGTGATGTCCTGGACGATGGGACCAGAGACATGAGCATCACTTCCTTTGGGCAGGAAGGAAGGCAGGAAACTGGGAATGACTCTTGAAGCCCACCAAGAGATTCCATTCCTACCCCATCCCCCAAGTAACCAAAGCAACCTCTAGAATCCCTACCTGGAATTTTAGGTCCCAAATTCCAAAGGTAGTCTGTGTGTAAAATTTGGGGCATTAATAACAGGTCCTTTTGGATTTGTTTCATGGCCAAGGAATCTAGAAACACATTCTACTCATGATCCATCCACTTTCCCTACGAGTCCCCAAGAGAAATAAGATGCAGGACAAGTATAAAAGACAGACACACTTCAGTGTTAGTTGAGCCTTTGAACCTAAACCCCAGTATACAGAGTATCAGTGGGATAGACTGTGCCACAAGTAGCACTCCTTTTTCCCACATTAGTTGAGCCCACTCTCCAACCCTGGACCCATGGCAGATACCACTAATCAATTGCAGTACTCTACTGTTGATCCCAGACAGAGCCTCAGACCCTTTTTCAATACAGAGTTTTAAGAAGCTACTCCTTATTAATAGGATTAGTACTGTACAAATATAAAGCCTATAAACTATTTTTTTGACCCACGAGATGAGTGAACACTTGCTTGGTTCTGTCCTTGTCTTGCTGCTTCCCGCAGGATTCTTCTGCTATTCTAGGCTTGGCTGCATACCCATAGATTTCAAGCTATTAAGAAAGATGTCACATACTTGGATTTGAGTCACTAAAGCTCTGCCATATAGTTCCTCTCCTTCCTTCCTCTTTTCTTAATCCTTATCATCCAAGTGATGGGAAGGCATTGTGTTTGCTTGATCTTTGTCCATGTGCTTTTTTTCTACCTCTGATTAGAGTCATGCCCTTCTACCTGGGTTATCATTTGTTGGTCTTCTCCCCACCAGCTCATACTCTCTAACGATTTTCAAAAAAGTCAAATTTTCAAAAGTTTAAACAAAGACTAACTGAAACCTTCTCTTTCATTGTTAACAGAAAATCTAATGTGCCAAGTATGCTGACAACTTTGAATTCAATGTCTTTTAATTCATAACTGAAAAGGCACCTACTGTCTGAGGGATATTTTATGTTCCACCATCTCATGATGTCTCTGGGATGCTTCTTAAATGATATTCCTCTCACTGAAGCCTCAAACCTTTCTATCTCCTTTAGAAAACTACCTTTCTCTACTTCACCCATATTGCTCCTTGGCTTCCCAGGTTGGGCCCAAATATCCCTCTACTTTCCTTTTATTATGTATTATTACTATTTTTAGAGAAAGAAAGAATCTTACTCTGTTACTCAGCCTGGAGTGCAGTGGCACACTGATAGCACACTGTAACCTTGAACTCCTGGCTCAATCAATCCTTCTACCTGAGTTCCCTGAGTAGCTGGGACTACAGGTGTGCACCACCATGCCCAGCTAATCCTCTTCTGTCCTTGAAGGAAGTCAAAGAAGATGCCAGTGAAGAGGCATAAGTGGCCAATTACTCTTAAGCCCAAAGGCTCTTAGGAATTGACTTCTGCTTCACCAGAGGTGTCCAATATTTTGGCTTCCCTGGGTCACATTGGAAGAAGAAGAATTGTCTTTAGCCATACATAAAGTACACTAACACTAACAAAAGCTGATGAGCTTAAAAAAAAAAAAAAGTTCTGTGTTGGGCCACATTCAAAGCTGTCCTGGGTCTTATCCATGGGCCACAGATTGGACAAGCTTGCTTAGAGGAAGGAATTCAAATCAGGATTTCACTCTAACTCTGTTGCTTTCACTCTGATGGAGGTATTAATCTGATGGGTTGGATTTCAGGGCCTCATTTTCCAGTGATTGGGAAGCCCTCAGGACATAAACGAGCCTGTGGATAGGCAGACTATGATTTTGATTCCATCCCTCCTGCAGCTGGTGGATGTCTTTCTTACATAATGATAAGGTTCAAAACTTAAATTGGGTGCTGGGAAAGTGGGAGGTAGGGAACAGGCAGACTGTTCTGAGAGCCTCTTTTGTATAAAGCCACTTAGGCTCAACTAAGTCATCACAAATGGTCATGGACAATAGATGTCCTCAATGCCCCTTATCAAGACTCTTAAAATGACTCTTAAAGCTCTAATTATCTAGTCTTGCCTCTGATCTCTCCTGTATCCCGAACCATAGTGACTTTATGAAATGTGAAAATCTGATGATATCTCTACTCTTGGAAAGGCAAAACACATTCAGAGCTCTGGGACAAGGATCAGAGAAGTGATCTTGCTTAGGAAAGACAGGCCCCTGCATCCCCATAAGCCATGACTTATTAGAGAATTCATGTTCTTATATAGAGCCACACACACCTCAGCCTGTCCAGTGGGAGCTATCATGATAAGCAGAAAAAGGAGAAGGAACTAGAAAACAATTAAATAAGAAATTGAAAATCTAAGAGTTTTGTCAAATAGGTAGCCTTGTAAGATGCCGTCTTCTGAACCATCAGTAAGTGTCTATGTGGTCTCCCCACAAGCTGAGGATTCTGGGTCTATTTTTGGACAGGATAGCAGGGGTGTGGGCCCCAGGGTGGCAGGCTGGTCTGTTCCCATTTTTAAGCAAGGCCCAAAGCACAGCTTGGAGGGTTCATCCTGCCCCATCTCTCCTTCCAAGATCCTGGGCCTGATTAAGAAGCAACTCAGATGTAACGCGGTGGGAAGGAGTCTCTCTTCCTTAGCAGTTCAATTGGAAGCAGTCACGGCCAGCTGTCAGCACTGAGGCAGGAAAAGCCAAAAGCAGTTGGAGGCCAGGGCAGGTGTGGTGGGAGTGGGATCGAAGGTCAGATGCAGGAGTGTGAAATGAGGCCAAGCAGGGGCCGGGAGGATGGATGGGCCTGGAGTCTGAGGCTAGGTCAGCTCTGCAGGAAACATCTAATCTGAGCAGTATGTGAAAATTGGAGTTTGGGGTCAGAACCAAGGGCAAGCAGAGCTTGTTTGGAAGATGGGGCCAGGTTTCAGGACAGAGCCTTGGTTGGGAGAAAAAAATCACTTCTAGGGGATAGAAGGCCAGAGCATCACCAGAGAGGCCAAGCTTATCTTGGTTCTCCCCTTTCCCTTTCTTCTAAAAATTATTACCTCCTCTGGTCTTAAAAGTGCAGTCGTCCAAAACTAGTGTCTGTTGTAGAGGGAGGTGCTGTTTAGCATTAAATAATCAAAAGACATCAGCAATGTCTGGGAAGCCCAGGAGGGGACCACATCTTAGCTGAGGAGCCCCCTGCATTCATTACCTTCTGGTGCAGCGCTGAGCGGCGTAAGCGGGCTGCTTCAACCCTTCTTTGGGTGTAAGGCATATGCATTAACAAGTATCCTTCATTTCAAGAACATTCTATATTTTCTGTGATGAATTTTGAAATAAGTGTTCATCCTGAGGCATCATAAAACCAAATTTGAAAACCACCAACATGACCAGTATCCAGGTAGCTTTGAGGATAAAAAGAGCAGGAGTGGTTCCTGTACAGCCTCTGTCCTTCCTTCTGTCCTCTGCAAGGACTTATGAGCTCCTTTTCTGGACCAGGATGGCCTTCCCCAATAGATCATACACTTGGAGATGAGCTTCTCAAAACTCCCCAGCATTTTCTTTCCAGTCTGCCGGCTCTCCAAAAGATCTGTAGGGCTGACCAACATTTTATACTCATTTTGTAGGTTAAAACCAAAAGCCACAAAATTAGCCAGGTGCAGTGGCTCACACCTGCAATCCCAGCACTTTGGGAGGCTGAGGCAGGAGGATTGCTCGAGGCCCGGAGTTCGAAACCAGCCTGGCCAACATGGTGAAACCCCATCTCTACTAAAAATACAAAAAATTAGCCAAGTGTGAGGCTGGGCGTTTGTAATCCCACCTACTCAGGAGGCTGAGGCAGGAGAATCACTTGAACCTGGGAGGCAGAGGTAGCAGTGAGCCAAGATTACGCCACTGCACTCCAGCCTGGGTGACAGAGCGAGACTCTGTCTCAAAATAAATAAATAAAAGCCACAAAATGGGCTTGTTTAGGGTCAAAACAGTCTTCAAAAAAACAAGATACTCATCATTTGCATGACTCAAGGATGCCAGATAGTTAAGCCAATTGTTTACTTTATGATTATTCTGCTCCATGATGCCGCTTTGCCTAGCGTTCCTTTCATACAATTCTCCAGCTTTAAAATGTTATGTGATTAATAGGAAAAAGAGGTAGGCAGTCTGGCTTCCCACTGAGAGATATGACTCACCCTCATAACTTTAATGGCCTTAATGTGTAATGCCCTGTGCCTGAACTTGAATATCTGTGGAAGGGATTCTCTTATCACTGTGTTTGCAGCCTATTCTCGGAACCATCAGAGGATCATATCAGAAATCTCCCAGTCTCTGATGTGAGTCTGGTGAGGGTATTCATACACAAATACCCTTTCTTCGTTTCATACAAATAGTTTTCCTCTCTGAAATATCCTTTCTTAGCCATGTGATAATTATCACCTGCAAGGGACACCATGAAGAGAGGCCCAGGTGCCACCCAGCCTTGCTTTGCTTCTAGTTCTCTGCAAGGGCTCTCAAATGCTTGTTGAGTGTAACCTCTCTTCAGGGCAGCACTAACCTCCTCTGAGTGGCCACCTGCAACCCCATACCACTCATTCATTGCTGGGAGGTAACAGCTACACCGTGGTGAGCAGTCTTTGGTAACAGAATGACTCAGAATCAAATCCACCCCTCACAGGTGAAAGATGTGTGACTTTAGGTACAACATCCGTGTCACTGAATCTGTTGAACTGTTAGAAAGATAAAATGACTAACAGAAAGAATGTCCCAATTGTAAAAATTAATTTGAAAATCATAAATGTGCTTAAGGATAGCTTCAAGGATAAAATAGGTAGGGCCAGTGTCAGGTGCAATCTCTGAACTTCCTCCTGTCCTGTGACTTACTGATGACTGCAATGTGCCAGAAGCTGCATTCACTGCTAAGGATAGAGCAATCAACAAGAACAACTGGTCTTTTATCCCAAAGAGCACATATTGGGAGACAAGCATCTCAAAAATTACTCTGCCCTGGCACACGGTAGGCCCTCAGACACAGGTGGTTATTGTCCACTGAATTATTCTACATCCGGAAAACATATTATGTTCTTGTAGTTTTGTGGAAATGCACTGTTTTTGCTACACTTCTCTAACCCTGGCTTGGTGTTCTACAGCTAAGGAGAGAGCAAGAACGGTTTTTCTTTTCTCTGCCATTAATACAATGTTCCCAGTAAGAGTTCGATAAAATGTTCGTTATGTAACTAACCACTGTTAGCAAAATTCAACTTCCAGGAGAGATTTTTCAGAACAGCACACAGTGTCAAGAGTGGCATGTGGAAAATCACCTCTTACACTTTAAGCTCTGGTTAGAGACAGAAAAGGAAAATGAACAATGATCCCTGCCCTTCCATAGTCAGCTGGGTAAGGCAGGGTGGAATCAAACAGAATAATCTTAGCAAACTCATGTAAGAAGGCCATCCCCAGTGGTGAGTGAACAGAGGGGAATGCACGTGCTAAGAGAAGTCTAGCTTTGCCGGATCTCACTAAGATTTTATGTGTACTTTTCCCGTTTTACTACTATGAGAAACAACCCAATGAGGGTGTGTAAGGAAAAAAGGAAAGAAACCCACATAATGTAATTGTTATGTGCGTGGCATAATGTAGGTGATTTTAACAGCAGGTAGAAATAAGCTCCTTCAGTAAATTAATTCAACTGTAGTGGCAAAGCATCCTGAAACCATAGAGGCTGCTCCTGGCAAACCCTCAGTTCCTTGGCAGCAGTGCTTAAACACAACTTTATGTATTAAAATAGGAGAACCTCCTTTCCAGGAGAATGAGCCAGGAAAATCAAATAAAACAGCAACTTCTCAAATCATTTCAAGTTCAAGAAAATGCTGATCAAGCGGGCCGAATAAAATGAATTGTGTTTCTAAAATAAGAAAGGTGGGTGTCTCTAAGAGTGGAAGTTGGTTTCATGACCTTTCCTGGTAATAGAAATCTCTTATATCTCTTAGGTCACATATTTCCACCAAGCCCCTCCTCACCACCAAACAAATACAACAAAACCACCTCAGAATCATCCCTCTGTTTGACTGTCAGCAATGTGATCTTCAGTAAAATCTGCAGACCCATCTTGAAAAAACTTCACATAGTTTCTAGCCTAAAGGTGATTTTGTTTTTTGGTGAATCTCACCAATGTGGACATACACATCACAGGATTTATTTCAGATTGAAGCTGGATCTTCTACTCTGATTCAAGTTCTGAAATGTAAAGGTTGTTGAGGAGAAAAAATACCCAGAAACAGTTTCTCAGTTCATTCAGTTCATTAAAATCGAGTTTTAGGTTATTGAAAATTATTTTCTTCCACATTTTGGAATAATACTTGTCCCTATGAACATTAGGGCAACATTGCTCGTGCAGTTTGGAACACTGATTACTAAGGCAAGAAAACCAGCTGGGGCCGGGCGCAGTGGCTCACGCCTGTAATCCCAGCACTTTGGGAGGACGAGACGGGCAGATCACGAGGTCAGGAGATCGAGACCATCCTGGCTAACATGGTGAAACCCCGTCTCTACTAAAAAATACAAAAAATTAGCCGGGCATGGTGGCAGGCGCCTGTAGTCCCAGTTACTCGGGAGGCTGAGGCAGGAGAATGGTGTGAACCCAGGAGGCGGAGTTTGCAGTGAGCCAAGATCGTGCCACTGCACTCAAGCCTGGGTGACAGAGAAGACTCCATCTCAAAAAAAACAACAACAACAAGAAAACCAGTTGGTATGTCTTAGAAATATTTTCAACCCCGTAAGTTAAAATTAAAAAGGCTCTATGGCTAAAACAGAGTTAAGCAGAACGTTCAGTTTGGAAAAACATTATATTCACTGATATTTTTGGTTACTCAACATTTTGTTTCATTTTGCATTAGAATGAAAGGTTAATCATTCACTATTTGATGAGATGCTGCCTGGCATAATAGTGTGGGCTGGATAAAAAGCGACTTGGCTTTGTTTGTGTTTTGCTGTAAAGTAGCCTGGTGGCTCAGGGAAATTACTTAACCTCTTGGAGGTTCAGAATGCTCAAATGGATTAAGATATCAAATTGGAGACTTTATAAGACCCTGTAGTTCTAAGTGACTTCCATGTGCTTCCAAGTCATTTACCAGGTACTACAGGTGAAGCCAGAGACACTGGCCATGAGTTATCTTCAAGGTCAACTGTGATCATCTCAATCTCTTCCTAAAAACTGTCAATCATTTCCAAACACCTACTGAACAAAATTCTATGGATACCATTGAAAGCTTCCTACCAATGAAGATAAAGGAAAAGAAAAAAAGGAATTTTCTCTGCCCCCAGGTGAGAAATGAAATCTCTTTCACCATTGTACTTTCTACCACAGTAATTGTTGCTAAGCAAGTAGCTCGACAGAGTGATGTGAGGTTTTTTTTTTTTTTTGAGACGGAGTCTCGCTCTTTCACCCAGGCTGGAGTGTGGTGGGCGCAATCTCAGCTCACTGCAGGCTCCGCCCCCCGGGGTTCAGGCCATTCTCCTGCCTCAGCCTCCCGCGTAGCTGGGACTACAGGCGCCCGCCACCTCGCCTGGCTAACTTTTTGTATTTTTAGTAGAAATGGGGTTTCACGGTGTTAGCCAGGATGGTTCGATCTCCTGACCTCGTGATCCGCCCACCTAGGCCTCCCAGGTTTTAAATGGACATGACAGCCGCTTTCTAGCAACCTCCAGATTCAAGGTTAGTGAGGGTTACATGGACTCTGGGATTCTAGGTATTAGAGGCTGTGGTTACTCAGCAGCTGTTTACCAAGTTAATTGCCCTCTCTTTCTAGAAAAACAACTAGACTAAGTTTCCTGGCCTCCCTTGCAGGTAATTGTTACTTTGTCATGGCATTCTGTCCTACAGAATATGGGTGGATGATACCTTTTCCAGGCCTACCCCATGAAAACCTCTCACCTGGCCTGGAGTGGTGGCTCATGCCTGTAATCCCAGCACTTTGGGAGGCTGAGGTGGGCGGATCACAAGGTCAGGAGATCGAGACCGTGGTGAAACCCTGTCTCTACTAAAAATACAAAAAATTAGCCGGGTGCGGTGGCGGGCGCCTGTAGTCCCAGCTACTCAGGAGGCTGAGGCAGGAGAATGGTGTGAACCCGGGAGGCGGAGCTTGCAGTAAGCCGAGATCGCGCCACTGCACTCCAGGCTGGGTGACAGAGCAAGACTCTGTCTCAAAAAAAAAAAAAAAAAGAAAAAGAAAACCTCTCACCTAATTCTCAATTTCCTGTTGCCACCCATCTGCCAGCTGAATTGAAGATGGCAGCCTGGGTTCCTGAATGACTGTCTTCCACCACAGACTACACTCTGCAAGAGTAAAGAATCAACTTATTTTGTGTTCAACTGCAGAAAATCTGGGTGTTGTTGTTTTTTTTGTTTGTTTGTTTTTGTTTTTGTCACAGCAACTAAATTAGCTGCATATAGAAATGTCTGCCTATATACAAAAAAAAGGTATTTGCACTATTGATTTCTTCAATGGGAGCTTTTAAGCTTTCACCTAATTAAGTCAATAAACCATCCACTATAGTTCTGATACCAGTTCCTGGGGTCTTAATGAAGGAATGAATACTGAATAAATCACTGGATAAAGAAAAGGTAGATAATTAAGTAAATCATTGAATAAATAAATAAACAGGCTTGTCAGTGGTAGGTGCTCCAGAGTGGGGTAAGATGACAAAAACATCTTCTTCCCTGGGCCTTTTTATGTCTGGAACAGCTGAGCACAACCACTGATTTATTCCTTGAGAAGTGTGACATGAATTGTGATGCAGGCCTAGGACTCTGAGACAGTTAACAAGAGGCTCAGAGAGAGATTGGCTGACCCACAGCTACTGCCCTGAGACTGAGTAGTGTAGTGGGGAGGCCAATAGAGGGAGATAAATGAAGTGCCATCTAATTAAGAAACAGGGCAATGGCTCATCCTAGAGCTGAGAAGGAAAGAGAGGCTGCTTCTACCAGGTTCTCCATCCTGCAACACAAGGTACGTCCAATTATAATTTCCAAACAATTAAGAGCGTGACTATGTGTTAAAGATTATTAATTTAATAATGAGGGAGTTGGTAAAATGGTAAAGCTGGTTCAAAGAGCATTTTAAAAAATAAGGGACTCTTACATAATCCAGGAGAGAAGGCATTCTGAAATAAATTTGCCGTTAGACAGAAAATTGGAATATCATACAGGACAATAAAATATAACTTTTAGGATTATCTATTTTAACAGAGAGAAATCTATGTTACATGTAACTTTATTGTATCTAATCCCTTAAAAGCAGATATATCCCCACATATAATTAATCTTTGAATAAGCCTATGAAATAATATTCTAGTATGACATTGAAAGGACATGGTGCTCACTTTTCTGCCTCATTTCTAAGTTTTAAAAGATTTTTTCCTAGCAGTCCCCCTAGTTTGATCATAAATAATCTGCAAAGATTATTCTCTATCACAAAAAAACTGATGGTCTTGAGAGGAGGTGTCAGCTGGGCTTCCTGGGTCAAGTAGGGGCCCAGAAAGCTGTGAAACTCACTCATTTTCTGCATCAGGACTTACTTCGGTCCTGGATGAATAATATTGAAGATATATGCTTAAAATATTCCTAACATCAGAATTTGTGCATGTGTTTTCTTCCCCAAGAAAGCTATAAACAGCAAAAATTTTGTTGTAAGCTTCCCTGTGTCCTCTCTCCCTCTCTCCCTTCCCCCTCCCCTGAAACTAAAAGGAATGTTAAAAGCCCATTTTTCTGTGACCAGCAGACCTTATCTATGCTCCCAATTACAATTCCTTGTAAACACATTTGTAAAATCCTGTGAGATCCTGTCTCCTTTGCCATGCAGCGGCAAGGTTAGAAAGTAGATAAAACTTAAGTTGCAATTCCGGTTTTCCTCAAGATCTGAGACATGTTCATTGTCTTTGTTTCTCGCTCTGGTAACCTCTTCCCACCGCACGTATTTCCCGCCTTAAAGAGTTTAAAAGGTGATCAAAAAATCTAATACTGGCTACCCACTCGGGACCCCTTCCACGCTGTGGAAGCTTTGTACAGTCACTCTGTTCAATAAAGCCTACAGCTTTTTTTCTCTTGGTCCAATCCGTGTCTGTCTCTCACCACGGGCTGCCGTTACACTAAATCTTTGGCGTGGCTAAGGTAAGAACCTTTGGCGTTACAGTCTCATGGTGTTTTAGCTTGATTATTTACAAAAGTGAAACAAGAGGTATTAATTAACCATAAAAGCCTCCATGAGCATATAGTACTAAGCAACTACTAAGGCCAGATAATTTAACTTCTGTCTGGAAATTTTATTAAGGAATCTCAGGTAGAGCTTTTTAAAAGACTCAATTGTTCTGTCTTCTAGCCTGTGGCTAAAAGCAGGCCCAAGAAACTCCACCACATTTCACATGCAGAACCTCTACATTTTGGTCATTCAGCTTTTAAAACTGTGTTGAGCTAATTAAGAAGTATGCATAAAAGAACTAGCTATTGCTAGCATCCCATTAAATCTTAGAAGATCTCAAAGGATGTCAGGTGTAAAATTTACAAGAGATAAACAACCCCATTAAAAAGTGGGCAAGGGACGTGAACAAACACTTTTCAAAAGAAGACAGACATGTGGCCAACAAGCATATGACAAAAAGCTTAATATTAGTGATCATTAGAGAAATGCACATTAAAACCACAATGAGATATTACCTCATACCAGCCATAATGGCTATTATTAAAAAGCCAAAAAATAATGGATGCTGGCGAGGCTGTGGAGAAAAGGGAATGCTTATAGACTGTTGGTGAGAGTGTAAATTTGTTCAACCATTGTGGAAAGCAGCATGGTGATTTCTCAAAGAGCTAAAAGCAGAACTACCATTCAACCCAGCAATCCCATTACTGGGTATATACCCAGAGGAATGTAATGCATTTTACCATAAAGACGCATGCATGTGAATGTTCATTGCAACACTATTCACAATAGCAAAGATATGGAATCATCCCAAAATCATCAAAATCCATTTTTATAGCTATAAAAATAAGATCATTGTCAGGCTTATGAGCCCAGGCTAAGCCATCATATCCCCTGTAACCTGCACGTATACATCCAGATGGCCTGAAGTAACTGAAGAATCGCAAAAGAAATGAAAACGGCCTGTTCCTGCCTTAGCTGATGACATTACCTTGTGAAATTCCTTCTCCCAGCTCAGAAGCTCTCCCACTGAGCACCTTGTGACCCCCACCCCTGCCCACCAGAGAACAAACCCCCTTTGACTGTAATTTTCCATTACCTACCCAAATCTTATAAAACAGCCCCACCCCTATCTCCCTTTGCTGACTCTCTTTTCGGACTCAGCCCGCCTGCACCCAGGTGAAATAAACAGCCTTGTTGCTCACACAAAGCCTGTCTGGTGGTCTCTTCACATGGACACAAGTGAAATTTGGTGCCGTGACTCGGATTGGGGGACCTCCCTTGGGAGATCAATCCCCTGTCCTCCTGCTCTTTGCTCTGTGAGAAAAATCCACCTATGACCTCGGGTCCTCAGACCAACCAGCCCAAGGAACATCTCACCAATTTTAAATTGGGTAAGCGGCCTCTTTTTACTCCCTTCTCTAACCTCTCTCACTATCCCTCAACCTCTTTTTCCTTTCAATCTTGGTGCCATCTTTCAATCTCTCCCTTCTCTGAATTTCACTTCCTTTCCTTTTCTGGTAGAGACAGGAGACGCATTTTATCCGTGAACCCAAAACTCCAGCGCCAGTCACGGACTTCGGAAGACAGTCTTCCCTTGGTGTTTAATCATGCAGGGACATCTGCTTGATTATTCACCCACGTTTCAGAGGTGTCTGACCATGCGGGGATGCCTGCCATGGTCCTTCACTCTTAGTGGCAAGTACCGCTTTTCTGGGGGGCAAGAACCCCCCAACCCCTTCTCTCCATGTCTCTACCTCTTTTCCACTTTCCTGGGGAGCAAGTACCACCCACCCATTCTCTCCGTGTCTCTACCCCTTTTCCACTTTTCTGTGGGGCAAGCACCCCCCCACCCCTTCTGTCCGTGTCTCTACCCCTTTTCCGCTTTTCTTGGGAGCAAGAACCCCCCACTCCTTCTCTCCATATCTCTACTCTCTCTTTTCTCTGGGTTTGCCTCCTTCACCATAGGCAACTTTCCACCCTCCATTCCTCCTTCTTCTCCCTTAGCCTGTATTCTCAAAAACTTAAAACCTCTTCAACTCATACCTGACCTAAAACCTAAATGCTTTATTTTCTTCTGCAACACCACTTGGCTCCAATACAAACTTGACAATGGCTCTTAATGGCCAGAAAATGACACTTTCGATTTCTCCATCCTATAAGACCTAGATAATTTTTGTCAAAAAATGAGCAAATGGTCTGAGGTGCCTTACATCCAGGCATTTTTCACACTTCCTTCCCTCCCTAGTCTCTGTTCCCAATGTGATTCCTCCCAAATCCTCCTCAGTCCCAACCCTAAGCATCACTGAGTCTTTCCAATCTTCCTTTTCTACAGACCCATCTGACCTCTCCCCTCCTCCCCAGGCTGCTCATCACCAGAGTGAGCCAGGTCTCAATTCTTTCTCAGCCTCCACTCCTCCACCCTATAATCCTTCGATCACCTCCCCTCCTCACACCTGGTCCAGCTTACAGCTTAGTTCCATGACTAGCTCTCCTCCACCTGCCCAACAATTTCCTCTTAGAGAGGTGGCTGGAGCTGAAGGCATAGTCAGGGTACATGTGCCTTTTTCTCTATCAGACCTCTCTCAGATCAGTCAGCGTTTAGGCTCTTTCTCATCAGACCCCACTAAATATATACAGGAATTCAGATATCTAACTGTGTCCTACAATTTAACCTGCAGCGACTTAAATGTCATCCTAACTTCTACCCTCTCCCCAGATGCACAGGAAAGAGTTTTTTCTCTGGCCCAATCTCATGCTGACAACTGCCGGCTCCATGAGCCAGACCTCCAGGAAGGCATTAGAGCAGTTCCCTGAAAGGATCCCCAATGGAACTATCAGGCAGATTCCCCAGCTATAGCTAGGTGAGATTACATGATTTCCTGCCTAGTTAAAGGGCTTAAAAAGGCAGCTTACAAAGCTGTTAATTATGACAAACTTAAAGAAACTACCCAAGGTAAAGACGAAAACTCAGCCCAGTTCATGGCTCGTTTGGCAGCAACCCTGAGATGCCTTACAGCCCTAGACCCTGAAGGGTCAGAAGGCCGTCTCATCCTAAATATGCATTTTATCGCCCAGTCAGCTCCTGACACTAGAAAAAAACTTCAAAAATTAGAATCCGGTCCTCAAACCCCACAACAGGAATTAATCAACCTCGCCTTCAAGGTGTACAATAATAGAGAGGAGGCAGCCAGACAGCAATGCATTTCTGAGTTTCAATTACTTGCCTCTGCTGTGAGACAAAACCCAGCTGCACCTCTAGCACATAAGAACTTCAAAATGCCTAAGCCACACACGCCTAAGCCGCAGCAATCAAGCATTGCTACAAGACTTCTTCCATCAGGATCTTGCTTCAAGTGCCAGAAATCTGGCCACTGGGCCAAGGAATGCCTGGAGCCCAGGATTCCTCCCAAGCCATGTCCCATCTGTGCAGGAACCCACTGGAAATCAGACTGCCCAGCTCACCTGGCAGCCACTCCTAGAGCCCCTAAAGCTCTAGCCTAAGGCTCTCTGACTGACTCCTTCCCAGATCTGCTTGGCTTAGTGGCTGAAGACTGACACTGCCCGATTGCCTCTGAAGCCCCCTGGACCATCACAGACGCTGAGCTTTGGGTAACTCTCACAGTGGAGGGTAAGTCCATCCCCTGTTTAATTGATATGGGGGCTACCCACTCCACATTACCTTCTTTTCAACGGCCTGTTTCCCTTGCCCCCATAACTGTTGTGGGTATTGATGGCCAAGCTTCAAAACCCCTTGGAACTCCCCCACTCTGGTGCCAACTTGGACAACATTCTTTTATGCACTCTATTTTAGTTATCCCCACCTGCTCAGTTCCCTTATTAGGCCAAGACATTTTAACCAAATTATCTGCTTCCCTGACTATTCCTGGGCCACATCTCATTGCCGCCCATCTCATTGCCGCCCTTCTTCCCAACCCAAAGCCTCCTTTGTGTCTTCCTCTCATATCCCCTCACCTTAAACCCACAAATATGGGACACCTCTACTCCCTCCCTGGCAACCAATCACATGCCCATTACTATCCCATTAAAACCAAATCACCCTTATTCCACTCAATGACAATATCCCATCCCACAGCACGCTTTAAAATGATTAAAGCCTGTTATCACTCGCCTGTTAGAGCATGGCCTTTTAAAGCCTATAAACTCTCCTTATAATTCCCCCATTTTACCTGTCCAAAAACCAGACAAGCCTTACAGGTTAGTTCAGGATCTGCACCTTCTCAACCAAATTGTTTTGCCTCTCCACCCTGTAGTGCCCAACCCATACACTCTTTTGTCCTCAGTACCTTCCTCCACAACTCACTATTCCGTTCTTGATCTTAAAGATACTTTTTTCACTATTCCCCTGCACCCCTCATCCCAGCCTCTCTTTGCTTTTATCTGGACTGACCCTGACACCCATCAGTCCCAGCAACTTACCTGGGCTGTACTGCCACAAGACTTCAGGGACAGCCCTCATTACTTCAGCCAAGCTCTTTCTCATGATTTACTTTCTTTCCACCCCTCAGCTTCTCAATATATTGGTGACCTTCTACTTTGTAGCCTCTCCTTTGAATCTTCTCAACAAGACACCGTTCTGCTCCTTCAACATTTATTCTCCAAAGAAGATCAGGTATCCCCCTCCAAAGCTCAATTTTCTTCTCCATCTGTTACCTAACTCAGCATAATTCTTCATAAAAACACACATGCTCTCCCTGCCAATTGTGTCTGACTCATCTCTCAAACCCCAACACCTTCTACAACACAACAACTCCTTTCCTTCCTAGGCATGGTTGGATACTTTTGCCTTTGGATATCTGGTTTTGCCATCCTAACAAAACCATTATATAAACTCACAAAAGGAAACCTAGCTGACCCCATCAATCCTAAATCCTTTCCCCACTCCTCTTTCCATTCCTTGAAGACAGCTTTAGAGACTGCCCCCACACTACCTCTCCCTGACTAATCCCAACCCTTTTCATTACACACAGCTGAAGTGCAGGGCTATGCAGTTGGAATTCTTACACAAGGACCAGGACCACGCCCTGTAGCCTTTTTGTCCAAACAACTTGGCCTTACTGTTTTAGCTGGCCATCATGTCTCTGTGCAGTGGCTGCCACCACCCTAATACTTTTAGAGGTACTCAAAATCAGAAACTATACTCAACTCACCCTCTACAGCTCTCATAACTTCCAAAATCGATTTTCTTCCTCACACCTGATGCATATACTTTCTGCTCCCTGGCTCCTTCAGCTATACTCACTCTTGGTTGAGTCTCCCACAATTACTATTGTTCCTGGCCTGGACTTCAATCTGGCCTCCCACATTATTCCAGATACCACACCTGATCCCCATGACTGTATGTCTCTGATCCACCTGACATTCACCCCATTTCCCCATATTTCCTTCTTTCCTGTTCCTCACCCTGATCACATTTGGTTTATTGATGGCAGTTCCACCTGGCCTAATTGCCATTCACCAGCAAAGGCAGACTATGCTATAGTATCTTCCACATCTATCAGTGAGGCTACTGCTCTGCCCCCTCCACTACCTCTCAGCAAGCCGAACTCATTGCCTTAACTCAGGCCCTCACTCTTGCAAAGGGACTACGTGTCAATATTTATACTGAATCTAAATATGCCTTCCATATCCTGCACCACCATGCTGTTATATGGGCAGAAAGAGGTTTCCTCACTACACAAGTGTCCTCTATCATTAATGCCTCTTTAATAGAAACTCTTATCAAGTCTGCTTTACTTCCAAAGGAAGCTGGAGTCATTCACTGCAAGGGCCATCAAAAGGCATCAGATCCCATTGTTCTAGGCAATGCTTATGCTGATAAGGTGGCTAAAGGAGCAGCTAGCATTTCAACTTCTGTCCCTCATGGCCAGTTTTTCTCCTTCTCATTGGTCACTCCCACCTACTCCCCCGCTGAAACTTCCACCTATCGATCTCTTCCCACACAAGGCAAATGGTTCTTAAACCAAGGAAAATATCTACTTCCAGCCTCATAGGCCCATTCCATTCTGTCATCAATTCATAACCTCTTCCATGTAGTTTACAAGCCACTAGCCCATCTCTTAGAACCTCTCATTTCCTTTCCATCGTGGAAATCTATCCTCAAGGAAATCACTCCTCAGTGTTCCATCTGCTATTCTACTACCCCTCAGGGATTGTTCAGGCCCCCTCCCTTTCCTACGCATCAAGCTCGAGGATTTGCCCCTGCCCAGGACTGGCAAATTGACTTTACTCACATGCCCTGAGTCAGGAAACTAAAATACCTCTTGGTCTGGGTAGACACTTTCACTGGATGGGTAGAGGCCTTTCCCACAGGGTCTGAGAAGGCCACTGTGGTCATTTCTTCCCTTCTATCAGACACAATTCCTCAGTTTGGCCTTCCCACCTCTATATAGTCCGATGATGGACTGGCCTTTACTAGTGAAATCACCCAAGCAGTTTCTCAGGCTCTTGATATTCAGTGGAACTTTCAAAACCCTTACAGTCCTCAATCTTCAGGAAAGGTAGAACAGACTAATGGTCTTTTAAAGACACACCTCAACAAGATCAGCCTCCAACTTAAAGAGGACTGGACAGTACTTTTACCTCTTGCCCTTCTCAGAATTAGAGCCTGTCCTCGAGATGCTACAGGGTACAGTCCATTTGAACTTTTATATGGACACACTTTCTTGCTCGGCCCCAACCTTATCCCAAACACCAGCCCTCTGGGCAACTTATCTTCCAGCTCCAGTGGGCTAGACAGGAAATTCACCAGGCTGCTAATCTTCTCTCGCCTACTCCAGATTCCCAGCCATATGAAGACACCCCAGCTGGACGATCAGTTCTTGTTAAGAATCTGACTCCTCAAACTCTACAACCTCGATGGACCGGACCCTACTTAGTCATCTATAGTACCCCAACTGCTGTCCACCTGTAGGATCCTCCCCACTGGGTTCACCATTCCAGGATAAAGCTGCGTCCATTGGACAGCCAGCCTAATCCCTCCTCTTTCTCCTGGAAGTCACAAGTACTCTCCCCTACTTCCCTTAAACTCACTCGCATTTCTGAAAAACAGTAATAACCCTTATGAGCTTAATACATCCCTTCATTCTATTAGGTCTGTTCATCCTTACCCTTCTTTTTGCAACAAGGCTTTACAAAGTCACCCCCACTACTTGGACTGAGCCCCAAAAACTAGTCATCCCTACTATCTTCTGTCTAGTCACACTCCTATTCACCGTTCTCAACTACTCATAAATGCCCTACTCTTGTTTACACTGCCAGTTTATACTGTTTCTCCAAGCCATCACAGCTGATATCTCTTGGTGCTATCCCCAAACCGCCACTCTTAACTCCCTCTTAGAGTGGATAGATGATCTTTGCTGGCAGGGGACCCTCCAATACTTTCACTCTGATGAGGTTCTATTCCTTACTTTTATACTCATTCTTATTCTCATTCCCATTCTTATGCCACCCTCTACCTCTCCCTAGCTATCTCCAACACACTATTAATGTTATTCACTCTCTCCTAGCTGTTTCTAATCCCTCCTTAACAAACAATTGCTGGCTTTGCATTTCCCTTTCTTCCAGCACCTACACAGCTCTCCCCGCCTTACATACAGACTGGGCAACATCTCCTGTCTCCCTACACCTCCAAACTTCCTTTAACAGCCCTCACCTTTACCATCCTGAAGAACTCATTTATTTTTTGGACAGGTCCAGCAAGACCTCTCCAGACATTTCACATCAGCAAGCTGCCGCCCTCCTCCGCACTTACTTAAAAAACCTTTCTCCTTATATCAACTCTACTCACCCCATATTTGGACCCCTCACAACACAAACTACTATTCCTGTGACTGCTCCTTTACGTATCTCTCAGCAAAGACCCACTGGAATTCCCCTGGGTAACCTTTCACCTTATCAATGTTCCTTCACTCTTCATCTCCAAAGCCCAACTACACACATCACTGAAACAATTGGAGCCTTCCAGCTCTGTATTACAGATAAGTCCTCTATCAATACTGGCAAACTTAAAAACATTAGCAGTAATTATTGCTTAGGAAGACACTTACCCTGTATTTCACTCCATCCTTACCTACCTTCCCCTTGCTTGTCAGACTCTCCCCGCAGGCCCTCTTCTTGTTTACTTATACCCAACCCTGAAAATAACAGTGAAACGTTGCTCATAGACACTCAATGTTTTCTCATACACCATGAAAATGGAACCTTCCCCTCTATGCAGTTACCTCATCAGTCCCCATTATAACCTCTGACGGCTGCCACCCTAGTTGGATCCCTAGGAGTCTGGGTACAAGATACCCCTTTCAGCACTCCTTCTCATCTTTTTACTTTGCATCTCTAGTTTTGCCTCGCACAAGGTCTCTTCTTTCTCTGTGGATCCTCTACCTACATGTGTCTACCTGCTAATTGGACAGGCACATGCACACTAGTTTTCCTTACTCCCAAAATTCAATTTGCAAATGGGACCGAAGAGCTCCCTGTTCCCCTCATGACACCAACACGACAAAAAAGAGTTATTCCACTAATTCCCTTGCTTGTCAATTTAGGACTTTCTGCCTCCACTATTGCTCTCAGTACTGGAATAGCAGGCATTTTAACCTCTGTCATGACCTTCTGTAGCCTCTCTAATGACTTCTCTGCTAGGATCACAGACATATCACAAACTTTATCAGTCCTCCAGGCCCAAGTTGACTCTTTAGCTGCAGTTGTCCTCCAAAACTGCCGAGGCCTTGACTTACTCACTGCTGAAAAGGGAGGACTCTGTATATTCTTAAATGAAGAGTGTTGTTTTTACCTAAATCAATCTGGCCTGGTATATGACAACATAAAAAAACTCAAGGATAGAGCCCAAAAACTCGCCAACCAAGCAAGTAATTATGCTGAACCCCCTTGGTCACTCTCTAACTGGAGGTCCTGGGTCCTCCCAATTCTTAGTCCTTTAATACCTATTTTTCTCCTTCTTTTATTTGGACTTTGTATCTTCCGTTTAGTTTCTCAGCTCATCCAAAATCATATCCAGGCCATCACCAATCATTCTACCTGAAAAATGCTCCTTTTAACAACCCCACAATGTCACCCCTTACCACAAAATCTTCCTTCAACTTAATCTCTCCCACCCTAGGTTCCCACGTCGCCCCTAATCCTGCTTGAAGCAGCCCTGAGAAACATCGCCTATTACCTTTCCATACCACCCCCCAAAATTTTCACCACCCCAACAGTTTACCACTATTTCGCTTTATTTTTCTTATTAATATAAGACAGGAATGTCAGGCCTCTGAGCCCAAGCTAAGCCATCATAACCCCTGTGACCTGCATGTCCAGATGGCCTGAAGTAACTGAAGAATCACAAAAGAAGTGAAAATGGCCTGTTCCTGCCTTAACTGATGACATTACCTTGTGAAATTCCTTCTCCTGGTTCAGAAGCTCCCCCACTGAGCACCTTGTGACCCCCGCCCCTGCCCACCAGAAAACTACCAGCTTTGACTGTAATTTTCCACTACCTAACCAAATCTTATAAAACAGCCCCACCCCATCTCCCTTCACTGACTCTCTTTTCGGACTCAGCCTGCCTGCAGCCGGGTGAAATAAACAGCGTTGTAGCTCACACAAAGTCTGTTTGGTGGTCTTTTCACATGGACACAAGTGAAAATCATGTCTTATGTGGGAATGTGGATGGAGCTGGAGGCTATTATCCTTAGCAAACTAATGCAGGAACAGAAAACCGAATACCACATGTTCTTACTTACAGGTAGGAGCTAAACGATGACAATTTATGAACACAAAGAAGAAAACAACAGACACTGAGGTGTACTTGAGAGTGGAGGGTGGGAAGAGGGAGAGGAGCAGAGAAGATAACTATTTGGTACTGCACTTAATACCTGGGTGATGAAATAATCTGTACAAGAAACCTCCATGACTTGAGTTTATCTATATAATAAACCTTCACATGTACCACCAAACCTAAACTAAAAGTTAAAAAAAAAGAATATTAGGTGTAAAAAGACATGTTGATTATTTTTCTAAATTATGCTCTGATTTTGGAATGACAAAATCAAGAGTTATGAGAAGATATTTAGGCACTTGATTAAAATAGAAACAATAGCTTGGTTACCTATTAATCAAAGAGACCATATGATATTTTAAATAAACATTGAAAAAGATGACACAAGAATATGGAATCTTGGCTCTTTAGAATCAAAGGCATAATAAAGTCACACAAAGAACAGAAAATTATTCTGGCGAGACTTTGAATTCTTGCTATCCAGACAGATAACACAGGGTGTAAAAAATAACCTTTTTCTTTCCCTCATAAGAGCAGAAATAAATACTCTAAGACAAATCTATCACTTTAACAGAGAGAAATCATATTCTAGGTTTTCATTAATGTCAGACTTAGCAGTGAAGATTCTCAGGTTCCTCTCACCCCCCTTTTTTAAACTTATGGATGAGCCCATCAACACTATGCAAACTTTTCCAGAATTTGAGGACATTCCTTGGCTTCTTTCAGACTCATCATTTGTAAGTATTATAAATCAATTTCTAAAAACCCTCTACAACTTTCTATATTCAAGTTTTGTCTCCCATTATTCTTTTTCACATGTGGAACAACCAGACACTTTACTTAGGTCAAAACTACCTCTTTGATCCTTGCCATTTTCCTTTCCCATGATCTTGCAAATAGTTGAATTTATTTGCCATAATGCCTGGTATAGTTTTTTGTTTGTTTGTTTGTTTGTCTGTTTTTTTGTTTGTTTTGTTGTTGTTGTTGTTTTTAGGTGGAGTCTCACTTTATTGCCCAGGCTGGAGTGCAGTGGTGCAATCTCGGCTCACTGCAACCTCTGCCTCCCAGGTTCAAGAGATTCTCCTGCTTCAGCCTCTGGAGTAACTGGGATTACAGGCTCGCACCACCACACCCAGTTAATTTTTGTATTTTTAGTAGAGACAGGGTTTCATCATGTTGTCCAGGATGATCTTGAATTCCGGGGCTCAAGTGATCCGCCTGCCTCAGTCTCCCAAAGTGCTGGGATTACAGGCATGAACCACCATGCCCAGACCCTGGTATAGTCTTAACCATTTATATTCATTAAAACTTATAAACAAATTCTATTTTAAAAAGAGAACTTGTAAGTAAGTATGTAATTAAGAATTATCTGTCATACACAAGCATTTAGGCAGACCCAAAAGCATAGAGGAACATATAATACAACCTCCTACTGCCATCCACATGCCTTTTACACCTTCTCCAAGTGGCAAAAAGAAACACTTCCACTAACAAGATCCAAAGATACAGTCACTCTATAATATATGCAAATAGGAAGCAAAAGTATACCCATTTAGATGTTAAGATGACACTCAGTAACCGAGATTTCTGTATTCTATTTTACTTAGAAATTACCCAGATAGTCAAAGATTCTTCATTAATCATTATTCATTATCAATTTAATATTAGTTTATAGATTCAAAGTTTACTGAGGGTGTTAGAAATTATGTTCAAACAGACATGCTACACATATAATTGCTGTTAATAGAAAAGGTTTGTAAAAACTCTAATTCAATTTATTTGAAAATTTTGTTTTCTCACAATCCTAAATATTATGTAGGGCTAATATTAGCTAATCTAATAAATGAATTAGTGTAAAAAGTTTAGGAAGTTCAGATTAACTAGTATCTTCACATAAAAGAAAATATACCAAACCTTACTTTCAAAAAATCTTATATTTATACCCCACACTGATAAAACCATAGGAAATTACATGTAACTGTTGCTAATCCTAATTATTAAATCAACCTGATTTGGACATGGATTCATCTTGATTACTTGAATTTTGATGCTTATGAAAATGCCTCCTAGCTAGCATTTTCTGTAAGAGAGAATTTTTGTAGGTTAGCCCATTTAAAATATTAGTTTAGCTTCTTTATTTTGGGGGATGACATGGTTTGGCTCTGTATCGCCACCGAAATCTTATGTTTAATTGTAATTCCCTATGTTGGGGTGGAACTTAGTGGTAGATGATTGAATTATGGGGGTGGATTTCCCCCAGCTGTTCTCATGATAGTGAATTCTCACAAGATCTGATTGTTTAAAATTGTGTAGCACTTCCCCTTTTGCTCTCTGTCTCCTGTCACCATGTGAAGATGTGCTTGCTTTCCCTTTACTTCTACCATGATTGCAAGTTTCCTGAAGCCTCCCCAGCCATGCCTCTGGTACAGCCTGTGGAACTGTGAGTCAATTAAACCTCTTTTCTTTAAAAACTATCCAGTCTCAGATAGTTCTTTATAGAAATGTGAGAACAAACTAATACAGAAAATTGGTACCAAAGAAGTGGGGCATTGCTATAAAGATACATGAAAATGTAAAAGCAACTTTGGAACTGTGTAATGGGCAGAAGTTGAAACAGTTTGGAGTGTTCAGAAGAAGACAGGAAGATGAGGGAAATTTGGAACTTCCTAGAAACTTGTTGAATGATTTGACCAAAATGCTGATAGTGTTATGAACAGTGATGTCCAAGCTGAGGTGGTCTCATATGGAGATGAGGAACTTACTGGGAACTGGAATAAAAGATCCCTCTTGCTACACTTTAGCAAAGAGACTGGCAGCATCGTGCCCCTGCTCTAGAGATCTGTGGAACTTTGAACTTGAGAGACATGATTTAGGGTATCTGGTGGAAGAAATTTCTAAGCAGAAAAGTGTTCAAGATATGGCCTGGCTGCATCTAAAAGCTTATGCTCATTTGCATGACCAAAGAAATGACCTAAAACTAGACCTTATATTTAAAAGGGAAGCAGAGCATAAAAGTTTGGAAAACATGCAGTCAGATCATGCAATAAAGAAGAAAAACCCATTTTCTGGGAAAAAAAATGCAAGGTTACAGAAATTTGCATAAGTAAAGAAGAGCTGAATGTTAATAGCCAAGACAATGGAGAGAATACCTTCAGGGCATTTCAGAGACCTTAGCAGGAGCCCCTCCCATCACAGGCCTGCAGGCCTAAAAGGGAAAAAATGTTTTGTGGGTCAGACTCAGGGCCCTGCTGCTCTGTGCATCCTTGGGACAAGGCACCCTGCATCCCAATTGCCCCAGCTCCAGCTGTGACTAAAATGGGTCAAAGTACTGCTGGGGTCATTGCTTCAGAGGATGCAAACCCCAAGCCTTGCTGACTTCCAAGTGGTGTTGGGCCTGTGCATGTACAGAAGGCAAGAGTTGAGGTTTGGGGGAATCTGCCTAGATTTCAGAGGATGTTTGGAAATGCCTGAATGTCCAGGCAGAAGCCTGCTGAAAGGATGGAGCCCTCATGGAGACCTTCCACTAGGGCAGTGTGGAGGGAAAATGTGGGGCTGGAGCCCCCACACAGAGTCCCCATTTGGGCACTGCCTAGTGGAGCTGTGAGAAGAGGGCCACTATCCTCCACCTCCTAGAATGGTAGGTCTTTTGACAGCTTGCACTGTGCATATGGAAAAGCCAAAGGCACTCAGTGCCAGCCATGAGGGCTGTACCCTGCAGAGCCACAGAGGCAGAGCTGCCCAAGGCCTTGGGAGCCTACCCCTTGCATCAATGTGGCCTGGATGTGAGACATGGAGTCAAAGGAGATTATTTTGGAGCTTTAAGATTTAAGAACTGCCCTGCTGGGTTTGGGACTTGCATGGGGCCTGTAGATCCCTTTGTTTTGGCCAATTTCTCCCTTTTGGAATGAGAGAATTTACTCAATGCCTATACCCCCATTATATCATAGAAAAACAAACTTGTTTTTGATTTACAGGCTCACAGAGGGAAACAACTTGCCTTGTCTCAGATGAGACTTTGGACTTGAACTTTAGAGTTAATGCTGGAATGAGTTAAGACTTTGGAGGGCTGTTGGGAGGGTATGATTGTGTTTTGAAATGTGAGAAGAACATGAGATTTGGGGGGGTCCAGGGGCAGAATGATATGGTTTGACTCTGTGTCCCCACCCAAATCTCATGTCAAACTGTAATTCCCAATGTTAGGGGAGGAACCTGGTGTAAGTTGATTGGATCATGGGGGTGTATTTCTCCCCTGCTGTTCTCCTGATAGTGAGTGAGTTGTCACAAAATCTAGTTGTTGTTTGAAAGTGTGTAGTGCTTCCCTTTCACCATCTCTCCCCTGTCACTATATGAAGATGTGTTTGGTTCCCCTTTGCCTTCTGCCATGATTGTAAGTTTTCTGAGGGCTCCCAAGTCATGCTTCCTGTACAGCCTGTGGAATTGTGAATCAATTAAACCTCTTTTCTTTATAAACTACCCAGTCTCAGGTAGTTTTTTTATAGCAATGTGAGAATAAACTAATACGGGGAATTCTGAGAATATTATATCTATGTAATTCCTTAAAGTCCTATGAAGCATTTAATTAATTTAAGAGACATTGTAATCTAATTTATTAATATCCTTCAGGAGAAGGAAAATGTTTCACACTCACAGTGAGAAGTAAAGCTTTTCTTAATTACATACAAACCTACAGAGAGCTTGCAGTTTCAGTTCTGTAAACTAAGTCACAGGTCAAGAACAGATAGAAATACAAACATTCACTTATCCAGATCTCAAAGGATGTGCTTAGTTCCAGGAAGCACAAAATATTTTCTTAGTTACTTGAGCTCACAAATGGTCAAACAAACTGAAAAGACTAACAGAATTATCTCTCATTTCTCACCCAAGAGAGTATATCCCATCGTTCTAGTAAAGATCACCAAATGATCACACTATGCAGCCAGAGTCCCATCATTGCAGTCACCAGTGGCAAATGACTATTGGTCATGCTTAAATCAGAACTATGGCTAAATCTGTCCAAGGGCCAGAAATAAAAAAGAGAAACATGATTAGAAGAGTAAGCAAGTGAAAGTGTGAGAGAGAGAGAGGAAAGACGAAGATTTATTACCACTTGAGACCCATTGTAGGAGCCAAAATCACTTGCCAGAGCTGCAGCAGCCCAGGTTTGTTTCCCATGCCTCAGAGTTTAATGAAAACTAGCAGGTTAGTCCACTTGACAATCTCAGCAAATCTTCAAAAACCAACAATTATTTCAATTCCCCAAAATTTAAAAACATGCAAATATAGAAACAACATGTATCCAAAATTACTGATTCATCAATAAGGAAATAACTAAGATGGTAAAGTTATTTAAAAGAGCATTTTGATCAAATAAACAATCTAATGCAACTTAAAGAACTAGAAAAGCAAGAGAAAACCCAACCAAAAATCAGTAGAAGAAAAAAATTAATAAAGGTCAGAGCAGAAATAAATGAAATAGAAATGGAAAAACAATACAAACCTCAATGAAACAAAAAAGTTTTTCGGAGTTTAACAAAATTGACAAACCTTTAGCCAGACTAAGAGAAAAAGAGAAAATATTCAAATAAATAAAATCAGAAATTAAAAAGGACATACTACAACTGATACTGCAGAAATTCAAAGGATCACTAGTGACTACTATGAGCAACTATATGCCAGTAAATTGGAAAATTTAGAAAAAATGGACAAATTCCTAGATTCATACAACCTACCAAGATTGAACCAGAAAGAAATTCAAAACCTGAACAGACTGATAACAAGTAACAAGATTGAAATCATAATAATAACAATAATAAAAATCTCCCAGTAAAGAAAAGCCTGGGACCTGATGGCTTTGACTGAGTTCTACTAAACCGAATTCTACTAAATATTTAAATAAGAACAAATACCAATTAGTTCTTCTAATTCTACTATTTAAGGAAGAACTAATATCAATCCTACTCAAACTATTCCCAAAAATAAAGGAGGTTGGAAGATCTCCAAACTCATTCTATGAGGCCAGTATTACCCTGATATCAAAACCAGTCAAAGACACATCAAAAAAAGAAAACTACAGGCCAATATCTCTGATGAATATTGATGCACAAATCCTCAACAAAATACTAGGAAGCTGAATTCAACAACACATTAGAAAGATTATTCATCATGACCAAGTAGGATTTATCCCTGAGATGCAAGGATGATTCAACATATACAAATCAATCAATGTGATATATCCTATAAACAGAATGAAGGAGAAAAATCATATGATCATTTCATTGACACTGAAAAAGCATTTGATAAAATTCAACATCCCTTCATGATAAAAACTCTCAAAACCTGGGGATAGAAGGAACATACTTCAACATAATAAAAACAACAGACCCACGCTAATATACTGAATGGGGAAAAACTGAAAGCTTTTCCTCTAAGATAAGGAACACAACAAGGGCGCCTGTTGTCACCACTGTTATTCAACATAGTGCTAGAAGTCTTAGCTAATCAGACTAGAGACATGCAAAAGAATGAAACTAGACCCCTATCTCTCACCATATAAACAAATAGAGTCAAAATGGATTAAAGACTTAAATCTAAGACCTCAAATTATGAAACTACTATAAGAAAACATTGGGGAAAATCTCCAGGACATTGGTATGGGCAAAAATTTCTTATTACCCTGCAAGTACAGGCAACCAAAGCAAAAACGGACAAATAGGATCACATCAACTTAAAAAGTTTCTGCCCAGAAAAGGATGCAATCAACAAAGAGAAGAGACAACCCACAGAATGTGAGAAAATATTTGCAAACTACTCAACTGACAAGTAATTAATAACCAGAATATATAAGAAGCTATAGGAAAAAAAATCAAATAATCTGATCAAAGATGGGCAAAAGATTTGAATAGACATTTCTCAAAAGAAGATATACAAATGGCAAACAGGCATAGAAAAAGGGGCTCAACATTACCAATCATCAGAGAAATGCAAATCAAAACTATGATGAGATATCATCTCACCCCAGTTAAAATGGCTTATATCCAAAAGACAGGCAATAACAAATGCTGGAAAGGATGTGGGGAAAAGGGGACCCTTGTATACTCTTGGTAGGAATGTAAATTAGTACAACCACTATGGGGAACAATTTGGAGATGCCTCAAAAAACTAAAAATTGAGCTACCATATAATCCAGCAACTCCACTGCTGGATATATACCCAAAACAAAAGAAATCAGTATATCGACAAGATACGTGGACTCCTATGTTTGCTGCAGCACTGTTTTCAATAGCTAAGATTTGGAAGCAACCTGAGTGTCCACCAACAGATGAATGGATAAAGAAAATGTGGTACACATATACAATGAAGTACTATTCACCCATAAAAAATAATGAGATTCAGTCATTTGCAACAATATGAACAACATAGATGGAACTGGAGATCAGTACGTTAAGTGAAATAAGCCAAGCACAGAAAGACAAATATTGCATGTTCTCGCTTATTTGTGGGATCTAAAAATCAAAACAATTGAACTCATGGACATAGAGAGCAGGAGGATGTTTACCAGAGGCTGGAAAGGGTAGTAGGAAGGGGCGGATAAGGTGAGGATCATTAATGGGTACAAAAAAAATAGAAAAAATAAAAAAGATCTACTATTTGATAGCACAAATAGCGACTATTATTAATAATAACTGCACATTTTTAAATAAAGAGAGTAATTAGGTTGTTTGCAACTCAATGAATAAATGCTTGAGTGGATGGATACCCCATTCTCCTTGATGTGCTTATTTTACATTGCATGCTTGTATCAAAACATTTCATGTACCCCATAAATATATATACCTACTATGTACCCACAAAAATGAATAAAAATAGATTTTTAAAAAAGACTTACTATGAAACTAAGAAAAATATCTCTTTAAAATATGGTAAGGATGAAAAATAAAACTTATTTTTTACACAAAAAATAAGTAAATAAAAGAGCATTTTGAGGAACATGGACTGTGTTTACTATATTGTGGTAAGCTGAAAAAAGATCCCCCAACACTTGTATCCCCAGAACCTGTGAGTATAATATCTTACATGGCAAAAAAGATTTTAAAAATTAATTTAGTCTAAGGATATTTATATGGGAAATAATCCTGGATTATCTGAGTGTGCTCAGTTTAATCACAGAATAAAAATAGAAGAGGAAGGCAGATGGTAGGTCAGAAAGATGCTATGTGAGAAGGATCTGCTGTTGCTGGCTTTGAAGTTAGAGGAAGGGGACCATGAGCCAAGAACGTGATGACCTCCACAAGCTGGGAATATCCCTCAACTTATACTTAGCAAGAATATGGATGGGGACCTCAGTCACAAACCTGTAAGGAACTGAATTCTTCCAATAACTCACATGAGCCGGAAACAGATTCTCTCCTGAGAGACTCCAAAAAGGAGCAAAGCATGCACAGACCTTGACTTTAGTCTGGTAAGACTTGTACCAAACTTCTGACATTCAGAAGTATGGAATAATAAATCTGAGTTGTTTTAAGCCACAACATTTGTGGGAATTTGCTATAGCAACAATAGAAAACTAACATACTAGAATGGAGATTTAATTTGTTAAATTCCTACAGGACAATAAAACTGTGACCTTGAAACTTATCTTTTCTGCCACACAGATACCTACATTATGCATTTGATATGTTTAGGTTTTGTGTCACCACCCAAATCTCATCTTGAATTGTAACCCACAGGTGCGGAGAGAGAGACCTGATGGGAAGTGGTTGGATCATGGGGGCAGTTTCCCTGTTGTCATGATAGTGAGTGAATTCTCATGAGATCTGATGGTTTTATAAATGGTAGTTTTTCCTGCACTCTCACATGATCTCTTTCACCTGCTTCCCCTTCTACCATGATTGTAAGTTTCCCAAGGCCTCCCAGCTACGTGGAACTGTGAGTCAATTAAACCTCTTTCCTTTGTAAATTACCCAGTCTTGGGTACTACCTTTACAGCAGTGTGAGAACAGACTAATAAAACCTTTAACATCAGAGTATGACTTCATAGTTAATAGTGAATATCAAAATAAAAAACAGGTACATTATTCTAGATATTTAAATTATTGTTTAGTGAATCCATTAAACAATGTCCCAGTATGACATTGAAAGAACATTCTATTCACCTTTTTGCCTTCTTTCCAAGTTTAATTATTTTTTTTTTCTGCCAGGTGAGACTAGATGTCATTTCATTTTATAGACTATAAGTTCCATGATGGCAAACACCGTATTTTTTCAACTGATATCTTACTTGAGTCTAACACATTGTCTGACATATTGTGGGTGCTAAATAAATGTTGAATGGATAAACAAACCTCTGCAATCTCATGTCTGAATATTTCCTGCTGTGAAATTTATGATTCAACCTCACTGAATTCCTTCCATTCCTTAAATATCAATAAACCATGCTCTCTCTCACTGTGAGACTTTTGCACTTTATTTTTTCTCTGCCTGAAACCCACATCCCCATTTTGCCTGGCTAGTGAGCAATCAATGTTAGAGCTCAGCTCAGATGTCACTTCCTCTGGGAAGCAGTGTCTGGTCACTCTCCCCTTCCCATACATCATTCTCTTTGCTCTGACAGTCTGTGTACTTACCCCTCCATAGCACTTGATGCATTATATTTTTCTGTATGTTCTCTTCTTGATAGACTAATGCAGCAAACAATAATAGTGTTTTTGCTTGTTTGTTTTTAAGGCAGGGTCTCACTCTGTTGCCCAGGCTGGAGTTCAGTGGCGCCATCGTGGCTCACCACAGCCTCAACCTCCCTGGGCTCAGGTGATCCTCCCATCTCAGCCTCCTGAGTAGCTAGGACCACAGACCTGCACCACCACACCCAGCTATTTATTTATTTTTTTGTATTTTTAGTAAAGACAGCATTTCACCATTTTTCTCAGGCTGGTCTTCAAACTGCTGAGCAACCATAATAGTTTAATCATCAACCCTAGAGTCAGACTGCCTGGCTCTACAATTGACTAGCTGTATTAATTTAGGTCATTTAATCCGTGACTCCATTTTTCATATCTAAAGTAACAACAATATTAATGCAACTACTGCATAGGGCTGTTGCGAGGACTAAATGTTAAAGACTTAGGACAGAGCCTGGTATACTGCTAGCTCACAGGAAGCTTTTGCTGTTTTGTCAGCTTCCTGAACTCAGAACCACCATCTTATTCACTCTTTTCCTTAGTTTCTGATACAGAACGCCTGCCATAGAGTGAGTGTTCAGTATCCTTTGGTGACTTGAAGAGATTTGTGATCCAGTAAAGAACATCCTTCTGTGGGACCATAATTGGATATAAAAAAGCAATGTCTTTATAGTGAGATAAGCTACCCAGAGAGGCTCAACTTCAAAGGCAAGAGGGATCCTCCAACTCACCCCCACCCCAAATATCTGGAAACCAAAGTACCGGTCCTGGTGCTCCCTGGAGGGGCCTGTTGACTCAAGCCTTCTGGGACATATACCTCATTACATCACAGATGCAAGAAGCCTATTCCCCAAAAGACTGTGGATTCTCAGTAACAGCAGACCCTTTCCATCCCTACCTCCCTAAAACACATAAACGCATGTGCACACACATACACACCACTCCCTCCATCCCACCCCAAGCTTCCTGGATCAGGAAATTCTCCTGTGGTCTTTAGACGCATTATGCTGACCTGAGGAATCAGGCTTTATAATTCCAAGAGCTTGTTCAGGCCCAGGATGACTCGAAGGAAAATAAGAGTTGCCTTTGACTGAAGGAATGCAGTGCCATGTTTTCCCTCTTTGGTTATTGGGGTTCCTAGCTGAGTCATTACACCCTTTTTGGTGCACAGATTGAGAGCTTTCCTCAGCCTTTCTGCCCAGCAGGGTCCGGAAGCACCAGCCCATCCAGGAACAGCACAGAGCTGGCTGATGACTTCATCAAATTCACACTCCTGCAGGCATCTGCCTACAGCCCCCACAGAGTGAAAAGAGAACATAAATTATGTGAAAGGCACAGTCACTTTGCAGAAATTACCCTGAGCCAGCATGGAATTTGTGCATGGATAGAAACTGTGAGATTTGGTATGAATTTTTAAAGGCCCAGTCTTATCACATACTGGACCCGTGTGGGCTGCATTCAAAAGAGCTGTGCAGGAGCCTCACTGGTGATTGTCCACATCCTCCTAGTTTCCATCTGTTATTGAATAAGGTTTTACATTGTTTGCCAATGTATGCTTTTATTTTCCCTATCACTAAAGAGCAGAAAACGCCAAACAAACATAAAAAAAAACTAGACAGTACATGCCTGAATTATTATTATTATTTTGCCATTGAGAAAAGCGAGCCAGAAGAGGTTACACAAAATGTGAAAGGCTATATAGCACAATAGGCACAGAGACCAAACTCTTGAGTTCCGGATTTCTAGGGACATTACAGCATATAATCCATACAACAATCTACCAGTTGGATGCTATTAACCCACTAGCAAGGAAGCACTTTTTTTTTTTTGACAATTAAACATTTATTTTTTACCTGAAAACTCCACAGCTAATAAAAGAGGTGGGTGAATATTAGAATTTTTGCTTTTTTTTTTTTTTTGGTTTGTCTGTCTTATTTATTATACCTTAAGTTCTAGGGTACATGTGCACAACGTGCAGGTTTGTTACATAGGTATACATGTGCCATGTTGGTTTGCTGCACCCATTAACTCATCATTTACACTAGGTATTTCTTCTAATGCTATCCCTCCCTCTGCCCCCTACCCCAGGACAGGCCCCAGGGTATGATGTTCCCTGCCCTGTGTCCAAGTGTTCTCATTGTTCAATTCCCACCTATGAATGAGAACATGTGGTGTTTGGTTTTCTGTTCTTGTGATAGTTTGCTCAGAATTATGGTTTCCAGCTGCATCCGTGCCCCTGCAAAGGACATGAACTCATCCTTGTTCATGCAATACTGCATAGTATTCCATGGTGTATATGTGCCACATTTCCTTAATCCAGTCTATCATTGATGGACATTTGGGTTGGTTCCAAGTCTTTGCTATTGTGAATAGTGCTGCAATAAACATACATGTGCATGTATCTTTATAGTAGCATGATTTATAATCCTTTGGGTATATACCCAGTAATGGGGTGGCTGGGTCAAATGGTATTTCTAGTTCTAGATCCTTGAGGAATTGCCACACTGTCTTCCACAGTGGTTGAACTAGTTTACACTCCCACCAACGGTGTAAAAGTGTTCCTATTTCTCCATATCCTCTCCAGCATTCGTTGTTTCCTGACTTTTTAGCGATCGCCATTCTAACTGGTGTGAGATGGCATTTCACTGTGGTTTTGATTTGCATTTCTCTGATGACCAGTGATGATGAGCATTTTTTCATGTGTCTTTTGGCTGCATAAATGTCTTCTTTTGAGAAGTGTCTGTTCATATCCTTTGCCCACTTTTTGATGGGTTTTTTTTTTCTTGGAAATTTGTTTAAGTTCTTTGTAGATTCCAGATATTAGCCCTTTGTCAGATGGGTAGATTGCAAAAATTTTCTCCCATTCTGTAGGTTGCCTGTTCACTCTGATGGTAGTTTCTTTTGCTGTGCAGAAGCTCCTTAATTTAATTAGATCCCATTTGTCAATTTTGGCTTTTGTTGCCACTGCTTTTTGTGTTTTAGTCATGAAGTCTTTGCCTGAATGGTATTGCCTAGGTTTTCTTCTAGGGTTTTTATGGCTTTAGGTCTAACATTTAAGTCACTAATCCATCTTGAATTAATTTTTGTATAAGGTGTAAGGAAGGGATCCAGTTTCAGCTTTCTACATATGGCTAGCCAGTTTTCCCAGCACCATTTATTAAATAGGGAATCCTTTCCCCATTTCTTGTTTTTGTCAGGTTTGTCAAAGATCAGATGGTTGTAGATGTGTGGTGTTATTTCTGAGGCCTCTGTTCTGTTCCATTGGTCTATATATCTGTTTTTGGTACCAGTTCCATGCTGTTTTGGTTATTGTAGCCTTGTAGTATTGTTTGAAGTCAGGTAGTGTGATGCCTCCAGCTTTGTTCTTTTTGCTTAGGATTGTCTTGGCAATGCAGGCTCTTTTTTGGTTCCATATGAACTTTAAAGTAGTTTTTTCCAATTCTGTGAAGAAAGTCATTGGTAGCTTGATGGGGATGGCATTGAATCTATAAATTGCCTTGGACAGTATGGCCATTTTCATGATGTTGATTCTTCCTATCCATGAACATGGAATGTTCTTCCATTTGTTTGTGTCCTCTTTTATTTTGTTGAGCAGTGGTTTGTAGTTCTCCTTGAAGAGACCCTTCACATCCCTTGTAAGTTGGATTAGTAGGTATTTTATTCTCTTCATCTTGTGAATGGGAATTCACTCACGATTTGGCTCTCTGTTTGTCTATTATTGGTGTATAGGAATGCTTGTGATTTTTGCACATTGATTTTGTGTCCTGAGACTTTGCTGAAGTTGTTTATCAGCTTAAGGAGATTTTGAGCTGAGATGATGGGGTTTTCTAAATATACAACCATGTCATCTGCAAACAGGTACAACTTGACTTCCTCTTTTCCTAATTGAATAGCCTTTATTTATTTCTCTTGCCTGATTGCCCTGGCCAAACATCCAACACTATGTTGAATAGGAGTGGTGAGAGAGGGCATCCCTGTCTTGTGCCAGTTTTCAAAGGGAATGCCTCCAGTTTTTGCCCATTCAGTGTGTTATTGGCTGTTGGTTTGTCATAAATAGCTCTTATTATTTTGAGATACATTCCATCAATACCTAGTTTATTGACAGTTTTTAGCATGAAGTGCTGTTGAATTTTGTCAAGGGCCTTTTCTGCATCTATTGAGATAATCATGTGGTTTTGTCATTGGTTCTGTTTATGTGATGGATTATGTTTATTGATTTGCATATGTTGAAACAGCCTTGCATCCCAGGGATGAAGCCGACTTGATCGTGGTGGATAAGCTTTTCGATGTGCTACTGGATTCGGTTTGCCAGTATTTTATTAAGGATTTTTGCATTGATGTTCATCAGGGATATTGGTCTAAAATTCTCTTTTTTTGTTGTGTCTCTTCCAGACTTTGGTATCAGGATGCTGCTGGCCTCATAAAATGAGTTAGGGAGGATTCCCTCTTTTTCTATTGATTGGAATAGTTTCAGAAGGAATGGTACCTGCTCCTCTTTATACCTCTGGTAGAATTCGGCTGTGAATCCGTCTGGTCCTGGACTTTTTTTGGTTGGTAGGCTATTAATTATTGTCTCAATTTTAGAGGCTGTTATTGGTCTATTCAGAGATTCAACTTCTTCCTTGTTTAGTCTTGGGAGGGTGTATGTGTCCAGGAATTTATCCATTTTTTCTAGATTTTCTAGTTTATTTACATAGAGTTGTTTACAGTATTCTCTGATGGTAGTTTGTATTTCCGTGGGAAGCACTCTCTTGAAAGGAATAAGACTGGATTCTGAGAGTAAACATTTGATGAAAAAATATAGTTCAAATCCTGCACACCTGGGTGACTTAGAAAATTTTAACTATAAATAAGGGCATTCAAAATACATAGCAGTATTGGCAAAGGGAGTCCCAAATGCCATGTCCAGACTATTTGTCTTTCTCTCTTCTTTCTAGGACAGCAGTTGGTTGACATTTAAAGGGCTACTGTCCCAGAAGGCTGCTTGCCTGGGCCCATGGCACTGCCAGAAATCACAAGACTAAGCTGAAAAAGCACAAAGAAGTTTCCTTTCATTCCAGGAACCTCTTGGCTTGAATAGGAAATAGCCTCTTAGTGACACTACACTGCAATTTCAAATAATAGGTTTTTTATCACCTCTTTGAGAAATATCACCTTGGGTTCATCCCAGAAAAATAATACAAAGTAGAATTTTTTCAAACGTAATCCCCTTGGGTTCATCTCAGAAAAAAATAGAAAGTAGAATTCTTTCAAACTTAATCCCCTCTTTGTATTTGTCTCCTCTGCATCTCTCCAAAGTAGATGGGTAGGAGAGGGAAACAGTGCTGTAGAAAATGGGACAAGACCACACCCTAATAAATCAAGAAAACATGGTTTGCCAGAGGTCTCCTTTCCCAGGCTCAAGCCTCAAGTTTCTAATTGTCCCTACATTACTCCCACAAATGCCTTTCTGGGAGAGTCTTGTATGCTAGACCTCTGCCATCTTCCCATCCTTTCTCCCTTCCTCCTAACCTTCACTCTTGAGAAAGACTCATCCTGGCTTCTGTGTCCATAGAACCTTGAAGCAGCTTTCTGGTGAGGAGGTGAGCTACTTCCTGCAAAACTACTAGTAGCTGCTATTGATTAATGTATTCTTCCAACCAGGTAATGTATTCCTGTTCCAACAGAAGTCTTCTTGAGACATATCTGAAAGTGACATAGTAACCAGAAGGAAGATTTTTGGAGGGTTCTTGAACTAGCTCTACATAGGAAACTGCCAACAATAACTTCCTGTGGCATTTGTTAAATTGTGATTCTGCCCCTCACTGCTTGACTTAGTCCTCTTGACAAGGGCCAGGAGGAGAAAACAGGTCTCAAAGAACAGTGTACATCAAAGCCTGGCTTTCCAGCAATGCCTGACCCTGCCAAAGAAGGCAGGGAAGCCCCCACAGAGCCTCTTAGAAACCTCAACTCCCTCAGCCTCTTGTCCCAGAGCATCACTGGCAGGTATAGACCAAGCATATTCACATCCACATGTACGTCTTTTTTGCTTTTATTCATTTTAGTTTATAACAACTATTTAGGACGTGGTTCTGTGAGCTGTTAAATTGTTCTATTGTCAGATCATAGCTGTATACATTTGTGGGGTGTCAAAACGATGTTTTAACGTATATATACAATCAGTGTGATTAAATCAAGCTAATTAACACATCCATCACCTTGCTTACCTATCTTTTTTATGGTGAGACATTTGAAATTTACTGTCTTAGTTGTTTTGAAATATACAATGCAGTATTATTGACTATAGTCACCCTGGTGTACAATATATCTCAAAATCTATCCCTACTGTCTCTCTGAAACTTTGTACCCTTTGATTAACAACTCCCATTCCCCTCTCAATCTGAAACACTGTACCCTTTCATCAGCAACTCCTCATTCCCTCCCTCCCAGCCCACTCTTAGCCTCTTTCTACGCTCTATTTCTATGAGTTCAACTTTGTTAGATTTTTACATGTAAGTGAGATCATGCAGCATTTGTCTTTCTGTGCCTGGTTTATTTTACTTAGCATAATGTCCTTCAGATTCATCCGTGTTGATGCAAGTGACAGGATTTCTCCCTTTTTAAGGCTGAATAATTTTCTATTGTGTATGTTTCACATTTCCTTTATACACTCATCCATTGATGGATACCTAAGTTGTTTCATGTTTTAGCTATTGTGAATAATGCTGCAATAAACATGCAGAGTACAGATATTCTGTTGACATGATTTCAGTTTCTTTATATATTCAGAAGTGGGATTACTAGGTCATACGGTAGTTCTATTTTTAATTTTTTGAGGAACCTCCATGTTAGTTTCCATAATTGATGTATAAATCACATTCTCACCAACAGGGTATGAGTTTTCTTTTTCTGCATCACTCCAAGATTTGTTATCTTTCTTCTTCTTGATAAAAGCCACATTAACAGATGTGAGGTGATATCTCATTGTGGTTTTAACTTGAATTTCCCTAATGATTAGTGATGCTGGGCATTCTTTAATGTACCTGTTGGCCATTTGTGTGTCTTCCTTTGAGAAACGTCTGCTCAAGTCCTTTGCCCATTATGTTAGATCATTCTTTTGTTGTGAGAAATTAATATCTGAGATTGGGTAAGTTATAAAGAAAATAGGTTTAATTGGCTCACAGTTTGAAGCCTATACAGAAAGCATAGCCCCGGCATCTCCTCAGCTTCTGGAGTGGCCTCAGGGAGCTTTTACTCATGGCAGAAGGCTACTTGGGAGCAGGCACAAAGCATGGTGAAAGCAGGAGCAAGAGAGAGAGGGGAGGTGCCACACTTTACATCAACCGGATCTTGTGAGAACTCACGGTTGTGATGACAGCACTAAGCACAAGTGATTTGCCCCCATGACCCAAACATCTCCCACCAGGCCTCACATCCACAACTGGGGATTAGATTTCAACATGAGATTTGGGTGGGGACAAATATCCAAACTATAACACCCATTTTTAAATCAGGTTTTTGTTTCTTTGCTATTGAGTTGTTAGAGTTGCTTCTATGTTTTGGATATTAACTCCTTGTCAGATGTATGGTTTGCAAATAATTTCTCCCTTTCTATGAGTTGTCTCTTCACTTTGTTAGTAGTGTCCTTTGTTGTGCAGAGGCTTTTTAGTTTAATATAACCCCATTTGTCTATTTTTGCTTTTGTTTCCTGTGCTTTCAGGGTTACATCCAAAAATATCATTGCTTAGACCACTGTTAGGGAGATTTTCCACTGTTTTCTTCTAGCATTTTTACAGTTTTGGGTCTTATTTTTAAGTCTTTAATCCATTTTGAGTTGATTTTTTAATTGTGTAAGATAAGGATTCAATTAAGCCCTGAATTCTCTAATTCTGAAAGGGTGGTGTGAAGTAACTTTATTCCTACTAGGAAGGTTGTAAGACAAACTTATTTAAAATAACTGTGGATCCAATAAATTATTAAAAATATAAATACAAGAACAAATGTAAATTTCGACATTAAAAACAAAAGGTGGGAGAAAGGCAGTGAAAGTGTAGAGTTTTGTATGCAATTAAAAGCAATTATTGTCAGCTTAAAGTAATCCGTTTTAAGGATAACATGTTTTATGTAAGCCTGATGGTAACCACAAAACAAAAAACCTATAGTAGTTGCACAAAATATAAAATAAAAGCTTTCAAACTGTACCCCCACAGAAAATCATCAAACTACAAAGGAAAACAGTAAAAGATGACGAAAGAAACAAGGGACCTACCAAACTATCAATAATTACATCGAATGTAGATGAATTAAATCATCCAATAAAAAGAGTGGCTCAATAGATGAAAAAAAAAAAAACAAGAAAAAACTTGCTTTACTAGTAAGGACCCACATAGGCTGAAAGTAAAGGAATGCAAAAAGATATTCCATGCAAATGGAAACTAAAAGGAGCAAGTGTAACTATGCTTATCTCAGACAAAATACACTTTAAGTCAAAAACTATAAAAAGAGACAAACATGATTACATAATAATAAAGAATATACAAATATATATTTGTAACATTGCAAATATATATGCCCCCAACATTGGAGCACCTAAATTTGTAAAGCAATTATTAAATAATCTGAAGGGAGAGATAGAATGAGTTACTATTATAGTATGGTGCCTCAATACCCCACTTTGGACAATGGGCATATTATCTAGACAGAAAATTAATAAACATTGGTCTTGAATTATACTTTAGACCAAATGGACCTGACAGACATATACAGCACATTCCATCCAACAACAAAATACACACTCTTCTGAAGTACACAGGGAACATCTTCCAAGGTAGATCATATTTTAGGCCACAAAACAAATCTCAACACATGTAAGAGGAATGAGGTCATATCATGTATCATTTCAGATCTCAATGGCATAAAACTATAAATCAATAACAGGAGAAATCTTGGAAAATACAGAAATATGTGGCACATATTTCTGTTACAGTTTCAGTACACAGATCTTTTACCTCCTTGATTAAATTTAGACCTAAGTATTTAATTTTTTTGGTTGCTATTGTAAGTGGGATTACTTACTTAATTTGCTATTCAGATAGCTTGTTATTAGTATAAGGAAATGTTCCTAATTTTTGTATGTTGATTTTGTAACCTGAAACTTTACAGAATTTATCAGTTTTAACAGTTTTTTGGTGATGCATTTATGGTTTTCTATACATAAGATCATGTCATCAGCAAATAGACTTGCATTTCCCTAATGATTAGTGATGTGGAGCACACTAATAGGTCACAGAAGAAATAAAAAAGGAAATAAAAAGTACCTTGAGACAAACACAAATGAAAACACAACATACCAAAACTTAGGAAAAGCAGCCCTAAGAGGAAAATTTATAGCAACAAATACCTATATATAAAAAAAATTCACAATCTACTGTTATAACTCAATAAATTGGTAAAAGAACAAACTAAGCCCAAAGTGAGCAGAAGAGAGGACATAGCAAAGATCAGAGTAGAAATAACTGAAATAGAGACTAGAAAAACAATAGAAACATTGATAAAACTGAAAGTTGGTTTTTTGAAAAGGTTAAAAAAGAAAAGACAAACCCTTAGCTAGACCAACTAGGAAAAAAAGAATAACTACTCAAATAAATAACATCACAAATGAAAGAGGAGACATTACAACTGATACCACCAAAATACAATAGATAATAAGAGACTAATATGAACAAGTATATGCCAACAAATTGTAAAACCAAGAACAAATGGATAAATTCCTAGATACATACAACCTACCAAGAATGAAGAATGAAGAAATAGAAAATCTGATTTGACCAGATTTTCTGGTCAAATCATGAGTAAGGGATTGAATCAGTAGTTAAAAAAAAAAAAAAAAATCTCTCACCAAAGAAAAGCCCAGAATCAGACAGCTTTACTACTGATTCTTCCCAACACTTAAAGAAGAACTAATACAAATTCTTCACGAATCCTTCCCAAAAAATCATGGTAGAAAGAATACTTCTGAACTTGTTTTACAAGGCTAGCATTACCTTTTTACCAAGGCCAGACAAGGACACTACAAGAAAAGAAAATTACAAGCCAATATCCCTGGTGAACACAGATGTAAAATCCTCAATAAAATATTAGCAAACTAAATTAAAGAGCACATTGAAAGAATAATTTACCATGAACAAGTAGGATTTATCCCTGGGGTGCAACGATGCTTCAATATATGCAAATCAATAAATGAAATATGCCACATTAATGAAATGAAGGATAAACGTTATATGATCATCTCAACAGATACATAAAAACTATTTGACAAAATTCAACGTTCTTTCATGATTAAGAAAAAACTCTCAACAGATTAGGTATACAGGGAATTATCTGAACAAAACAAAGCCCATACATGACAAACCCATAGCTAACATCATTCTCGATGAAAATTTGAAAGCTGTTCATCTGCGATCAGGGACAAGACAAGGATGCCACTCTCACCACTTCTTTTCAACATAGTATTGGATGTTCTAGCCAGAGCAATTAAGCATGAGAAAAAAATAAGAGACATTCTAATAGAAAAGGAAGAAGTAAAATTATCTCTATTTGCTGATGATATGATCTTATGTATGGAAAACATAAATGCTTCACTAAAAATCTGTTAAAACTGATAAATTCAGTAAAGTTTCAGATTACAAAATCAACATACAAAAATGAGGAACATTTCCTTATACTAATAACAAGCTATCTGAATATCAAATTAGGTAAGTAATCCCACTTACAATAGCAACCAAAAAAATTAATACTTAGGTCTAAATTTAATCAAGGAGGTAAAAGATCTGTGTACTGAACCTGTAAAACACTGATGAAAGAAATTGAAGAAAACAGAAATAAATGGGAAGATATCGCATGTACATGAATTGGAAGAATTAATGTGAAAATGCCCATACTACCCAAAACAATCTACAGATTCAATGTAATTCCTGTCAAAATTCCAATGTCATTTTTTAAGAAATGGCCAAAACAATCCTTAAATTCATGTGGAGCCACAGAAGACCCCAACAAGTGTCTAATATCCAGAATCTATAAGGAACTTAAATCAACAAGCAATAAACAAACAGCCTCATTTAAAGATGGGCAAATGACATGAGCAGACACTTCTCAAAAGAGACATACACATGGCCAAAAAGCATATTAAAAAATACTCAGTATCACTAATCATTAGGGAAATGCAAATCTAAACTACAATGAGATGCCACCTCACACTAGTCAGAATAACTATTATTAATAAAATCAATAAACAGCACGTGCTGGCAAGGTTGTGGAGAAAAGGGAATGCTTATATACTACTGGTGGGAATGTAAATTAGTTCAGTCATTAGTTTCAGTCATTAGTAAATTAATTCAGTGGAAAGCAGTCTAGAGATTTCTGAGAGAACTTAGAATTATAATTTGACACAGCAATCCCATTAGTGGGTACATACCCAAAGGAATATAAGTCATTCTATCATAAAGAGACACACACACACATGTTCATCACAGCACTAGTCACAATACCAAAGACATGGAATCAATCTAAATGCCCATCAATAATGGATTGGATAAAGAAAATGTGGTGCATATACACCACAGAATACTATGCAGCCATAAAAATGAAATCATGCTCTTGGCAGCAACATGGATGAAGCTGGAGGTGATTATCTTAAGTGAATTAATACGGGAACATAAAACCAAATACTACATGTTCTCACTTATAAGTGGGAGCTAAACATTGAGTATACGTGGACACAAAGAGGCCTACTTGAGGGTGGAGGGTAGGAGGAGGGTGAGGATTGAAAAACTACCAATTGGGTATTATGCTGATTACCTGAGTGACAAAATCATCTGTCTACAAAGTCCCCACTATACACAATTTACCCATGTAACAAACCTGCACATTCCTTGAACCTAAAATAAAAGTTGGAAAGAAAACTAACTAAACGAACAAAAGTTACTTCCCAAGCTTATGCCATATTCTTTTTATATCTCCTTAATGAGGTCAAATTGTTGTCTTGGGAGGAGGGTTTTAAATGTTGGAAAATAGCCCAAGGTCATTACGAGTTTAGCCTGATGGCTGAGTACCTTGAACTCTACTGTCTCGCCACTCTGCTTGCTCTTCTGCACAATGATGGGATGATAACAAGAATAAATTTCTTGTATAATTTGTAAAATGACCCTGAAGGCCATCTTAAAAGAAGAGTGAGAGTTACTGAATGGCTTGTTTAGAGCAACCAAAGCACCTGTGGAACAGGTGCACAGTCTTCCAGCATGACTACTTAGAAATCAATAACTCTCACTAGGCCATATAGGTCTGGACAAGATTCATTTATGAGATATAATCAATGTCTCCCTATCAGAGCCACACTGAAAACCAAGTAGTATTTTGCATTGTTACCACCTCTAAAAGCCTGAAAAATGGAAACAATTTCCATAAGCTCCAGAACATTCCAGAAAACCCTTTTATTTTGCCTCCTACCACATGTATGAGAGACAGCAAGAGAATATGAGAGAACACGGGTTCACGTGCATATGAAGGAGAGAAACATAGTGGATTTTTGTTAGGAGGATATAATTTCTAATCAGCCAGACCCTTTTCACTCAATAATTTCCTACACTGCAGAGAAGTTAGGTGTTGGATCACTTCCCTCTATGCTTTTTAGACCAGAAGTGTAAATTCTAGCAATGTGTTAATTTATTATCAAATGTGGTTATAAACCCCCCAATAATTTGTAGCGCACACACACACAGAGAGAGAGAGAGAGAGAGATCAAATTTGTAGGAAAAAATCATGCTTTGGAGTCGCATAGGCCATAGCAGTGATTTTTAGAAGCCAAATGCCAAGAGAATAGAGATGTTGAACACTCTAGCCCCTTTGCTCCTAATTAAGCACAAATAAATGTATTTGAATGATTTGATTAGATCTATTAGATTTTATTTTGCATGTAACTAGCATACAGCCAGACCTGGGATTACTCACTCACCACTAAATTGTCTCCTGATTAGAAGGTTGAGTGTTGTTGGTTGGCATTTGGTTCAGTTAGAAACCTTCCCTTCTGAGTGCCAATCTGAACTGGCCACCTTGCAACAAAAAGAAACAGTGGTGTGTTGGCCATGGGCTGGTTCATACCACGTTGAGGCTGAGGATGTGTGGTTTGATAGAAATCTGAATGCTGGAGCTCTCCATCAGTCATGTGAATGTCTGCAGTGTCTCCTATCTACTATGAGGACAGAACTGATAATCAAGAGCCTTCGGGAAAGCCTGGATTGATGGGCATGTGTCCCATGCCCTGAACAAAGTGTGCTTCCCAAAGCCAGCACTAGTGACCCCTAGCACCCTCCACGAAAACTTAGGTCCACACCAGAGCTGAACTCCCTCTTCACTTCTCTCAAGTATGCTAAGACTAATTTCTGTCTTAGTTCATTTTGTGCAGGTATAACAAAATAACTGAGACTGGGTAATTTATAAAGAACAACCATTTATTTTCTCACAGTTCTGGAGGCTGAGAAGTTCAAGATCAAGGATTCAGGAGGTTTGGTTGTCTGGTGAGGGCTGGTCTCTGCTTCCAAGATGGCACTTTGATGCTGTGTCCTCCAGAGGAGAGAAATGCTGTGATCTCACCTGGTGGATGGCACAAGGCCCAACTGTCACTGAGGAGGGGAAGACCCAGGAAGAAAGGTCAAAAATCAAGCAAATTGCCTCACTATCCTCTCAAGTCCTTCAGAGCCTCAGGATCCCCTGTGGACCCTGGAAGTTTTCCCCCACCTTACTCAGGTCACTCCTTTCTCCGAGACCTTCTAAACTTTGAGGAAACTAAGAGACCTGGCCCTAAGCATAGATGGGACAGGATGGTGTAAATGTGCAACACAAACCAGCAAGACACAGGTACTCTCCTCTACCTTCCCTGCAGAGCAAGCAGTGTTGACAACAGTGAAGATGATGATCATGATGACAACTGCAGTGTTTTGGAGAGCAAATACCTAGGGCCAGCTATTTTACAGATACCCTTATGTTACTATCCAAAGAAACTTTATAAAGAGACGATGGAAAATCACAGCTTTGAACTAGATGACCTGTGTCTTTATTTGATTTGCCTGCCCTTCCTTCAGAATTTTTTTTTGTCTTTCTCTACCTCCCACAAGTTGAATGCCTACCTCATGCTCCTAGGTCTCCTCTCTATCAGAAAATTTGGTCCCCACTGGTACTATGGGTTACCCATGGCTGTCTCCCTTGCTTAGGCTGTGAGCTGTAAGAGGCTGACTTTGTCTCTATAAACCCAACCCAATCCAGTACCAAGGACAGAGTATGCCCTTAGCAAATGGGTGTCGGATGGATGGATGGATGGATGGATGGATGAATGGATGGATGGATGGATGGAAAAAAATCTATGTACAACTTGGCTTGGATTAAACAGATATTGAATGTCTCCTATGTGTCAGGCTCAGTGCTAAGAATTCAATAGTGACCATACAGACATAGTTCCTACCTTTAAGGAGCTTCCAGTCTGGTTTATAAGTTTACAAGCCCCAACCCTTTTCCTTCTCCCTCCCTGGAAAAGTCTACCTAACAGCCTACTTCTCAGTGTTTAGGATACAGCCAGGCTCTCTTGAAGGCAGAGGACAGAGCAGGGGTCTCAGTCATATTCTCAGTTCTATCTGCCACAAGAGTAATGTAAGTGCTGATGGTACTGATGGGAGAGAAGCTCAATCTTCTGTCTTTTGGCTCACAATTCAGAGGCTCCTACTTTCTGTGACAGTCCCTCTCAGGGCCATACTATGGCTTTTCACTCCTTCAGGTGCCTGTACTCCTGCTGACCTCCTCAGTCCTGAGTCAATGCAGCAGATGCCAGAACTTTCCATGTCCCCACATTGAGTGCAAATCACACGGCATTAAATAAAACAGACATCAGCATTGCCTACCCTCTGTCCCCTTCCCTTGGCAAAAGGAAATGATAAGTGCATGCTGTCGAGCAGGTGTAGTGTATCAGGCAATTACTTTTCTAAACTCTCAACCAACCTGCAAGATAAGCATCACAGATATGGGAATCAAAGCTCTCAGAAGTTGGGCAGACTGGTTCAAGACCTCACAGGACTTGAATTCAGGTCTTTCTAGGTCCATAGCAGGTGCTTATCCTACTACACAAGACTTTATGGAGCAAAGTGAAGGACTGTGCTTTGAACAACCAAGGGGCAATTTGCTGAATTGGCCAAACATAAATTATTTGGAGTCCTATCAAAGGCTATGTTTTCCTCTGTGGATATGCAATCTTTTATCTCACAACCTAGAGAAAAAAAAATATTTCTAAGTGAAAGAGAGCTGACAGGAAGGAATTTAGACAGGCTTACCAGGGTGACATTAAAATGCCTCTGAATCAGTGAGCTATGGCAAATGCTCCACTCTTGATCAACTTTATAATCCAGCTGGGGCAGCGTATAGCCTGCCATGAAAATGAGATTCCAGAAAGATGGGCTGAGGTCAGGGTAAAATTGGGACTTGTTCTCAAAGGATGTCATGAGTTGACTGTTGGGTTGATGTTGAATCCCCAGGATGTTACGGCTAGTGTCAATCATTCCAACTAATGTGTTTTGGGGGCCAACTCTGGGCCAGGCTCTGGACCAGGCCCTACATTTTCAGTCATGAAAATGGCAGTGCACACAGGCTGGAGAAGTGGCAATTAGACAAAGAAATCTCATGCACTGAGAAGTGCTAAAATAGGGGTGGCTCCTGTTCACATCTCTGTGAGTGCGAATAGAAGCCCCTGCCCTCCAGGAACTTATGACTGCTGTGACCTGAGTGAGACAAGGGTGCAAGTATCTGACAACAAATGGTACTCATTCATTCAACAAAACCTGCAGGCCAATGAGAAGACAAGATTAGTGAGACAGCCCTATCTTCTGAATATCATTACACACATTCTACAGAAGAGGGAAAATACCTCCAGACAGCTTGTCAACTTGCCTGGGCTCATGAGCTAGTGTTTGGCAGAACCATATTGGAACACTAGACTGTCTGGGATCACAAGGCCTATATCTTTCTACAACATAACAGAGGCTGAAATGACTCTGAATTGCCCTCTCAATGAATCTCATCTGTAAGTATTCTTTGGAGTCTGAAGAGATTCTTTGATACAAGACTAGCGTCTAGTTCATGTGCTCAATTCAGGCCAGTTGGCTCAGAGGCCTAGAAAGAGCCCAAGCTGTTGCTAACTCTTCTTGGGGACCAGTTTATATCATAGAGGGAGGAACAGTGGGCTTCACTCAAGTAGCCCTCAGCAATTGTATATCGTCCATAGTACACTCAGAGACAAGCCACCCAAATCCCCTTCAAGGAAGGACTTGCTCCCCAGCTGCTGGGGGAATACAGCAGGCACCTCCAGCTGTCAGCTCCTCTTGGATCTGCCTCAGCTGCCAAGAGCCTGGGTCACACCTTCCTGGGCAGCCTGTATTCAGTGGTATAGGGCCAGCCATTTCAGCTCAGCCCAACACTGATGGGTGATCTTTGCTCCCATGCTCCTTATCAAGTGGGCCAAGGCTTTGTCAGGTATACATTGTATTTTGATTTTTCCCTCTGACCCATCCTCCTGCTTCCTCCCCTTCCTTCCATAGGTGTTCATTCCTAATAGACATCTTGTTTTTTGTTTGTTTGTTTGTTTGTTTGTTTGAGAGGGAGTTTCGCTCTTGTTGCCCAGGCTGGAGTGCAATGGCATGATCTCAGATCACCGCAACCTCCACCTCCCGGGTTCAAGTGATTCTCCTGCCTCAGCCTCCTGAGGAACTGGGATTATAGACATCCGCCACCACATCCGGCTAATTTTGTGTTTTTAGTAGAGATGGGGTTTCTCCATGTTGGTCAGGCTGGTCTCGAACACCCGACCTCAGGTGATCCACCCGCCTTGGCCTCCCAAAGTGCTGGGATTACAGGCATGACCTAATAGACAACTTGCATTCCAGTTTGTCTCTGCATTTACTGTCAGAGACTCCAACCTCCAGCAGTGTTGAACGTCTTCAGCAGTGTGTATGTGTGAGGAGTGGAATGAAGAGTGTTGCAAACAGACAGAGCCTTGCTCTTAAGATGTTCATCGTTGGGCATGAAGGGAGAAGTGTGGATGGTTCAGTTCAGACTCCCATCTGCAGAAGAATTCAGAGTCTAAACTCCCTGCATCTGCCTGAGCGCCAGCACAGCAGGCCCTCCTCAGTGCCCAGCCTGGCTGAGGGTGAGTCACAGAGGCCTGGGGCCATATGAGGAGTCTGTGACCCTGGGCACCAGCTTCTTTCCAGCTCATCTGCCAATTACTTTGCTCACATTCTTCTCTTCACATCCACTGACCGTCCTGATGCAAGCCACCAGCACATTCCCTGAGTTCCATCTCTGGACCCCTGCTTCCAGTCATTCTCCATAATATATCCACAGTAAACTCAAAATGCAAAGCAGATCACATTCTCTACTGCTTAAAACTTCCAGTGGGGCCAGGCATGATGGCTCACATTTGTAATCTCAGCACTTTGGGAGGCCAAGGCAGATGTATTGCTTGAGCCTAGGTGTTCAAGGCCAGCCTGGGCAACATGTCAAAACCCTGTCTCTATAAAAAATACAAAAATTAGCCAGGTATGATGGCACATGCCTATAGTCCCAGCTACTCAGGAGGCTAAGGTGGGAGGATCGCTTGAGCCCAGGAGGTGGAGGTTGCAGTTGGCCGAGTTTGCACCATTGCACTCAGCCGTGGTGACAGAGCAAGACTCTGTCTCAAAAAAACAAAAATAAAAACAAACTTCCCAATGGCTTCTTACTGCTTTTAGAATAAAACCTACAGTGCTTAATACTGTCTATTACATTCTCCATGTTCCACCCCTGTGTATGTTTCTGACCTCCAAAATATTTTGGGGTATCTGCCACATGCCAGGCAGGTGTTGGAGATACAGCAATGAACAGAATGAAGTCCCTACATCCAATGAGCTTCCATCCTAAGGGGAACAGACAACAAACAAACAACTAATGCATCAAAGGGTGATAAATGTCAGGGAGAAAAATAGAAAGTGCTGGCCGGGAGCGGTGGCTCATGCCTGTAATCCCAGGGCTTTGGAAGGCCAAGGCAGGCAGATCACGAGGTCAGGAGATGGAAACCATCCTGGCCAACATGGTGAAACCCCATCTCTACTAAAAATACAAAAATTAGCTGGATGTCATGGTGTGCACCTGTAGTTCCAGCTGCTTGGGAGGCTGAGGCAGGAGAATCGCTTGAACCTTGGAGGCAGAGGTTGCTACTGGGGAGGCTGAGGCAGGAGAATTGCTTGCACCTGGGAGTTGGAGGTTGCAGTGAGCCGAGATCATGCCACTGCACTCCAGCCCGGTGACAGAGAAAGACTCCATCTCAAAAAAAAAAAAAAAAGAAAGAAGGAAAGAAAGAAAAAACAAAGAAAGTGTACAGGGTGGGTGATGGAGACATTGAGGAGGAGTAGACAGGTTGGTAAGAAGCCTCCATAATAAGTTGATATTCAAGCAGAGACATAAAAAGCCATGTGGGTAAGTGTGTATAAGGGGATGCAACAGGGAGTCCTCCAGCTGAGAGAAGAGTAGGTGCAAAGGCCCTGAGGTAGGGTGTGTGCTTTGCATGTATGAAGAAATCAAGGCTGCTGCTGGAGCAGAGTGGATAGGAGAGGCAGAGTGCATGCCAGGCCTTGTGGGTCACCGTATGCACTTGCGGGTTATTCTCTGAATGAGATGTGAGCTACAGAAGAATGTGAGCAGCACAGTGCTGTCATCTAACTTACATTTTCAAAGGTTCCTTCTGGCTGCTTAGGGGTAGAAATCAGGTACGAGACTCCTGCTCACTCCAGGTGGAGTTGAACTAGGATGGCCATCATGCACAATGAAGCTGACTGGACTTGCTGAGAGAGCGGCTACAGAGTGAGAGAGAGGGTCAAGGATAGCTGCAAAGTTTGGCCCCTGAGCAGTGGAAGAATGGAGATGGGAAAGATAAGAGGAGGGACAGGTTTTGTGGGGAAATGAGTTCAGCTTGAACATGTGAAATTTGGCAGTATTTCATCTCCTATCAACCACTGAATTCACACTGCTCATTCATCAGTTTCTAGAAATGTAAGCTAGTTTTACCTCCTGGCCTTTGCACTTGCTGTACCCTCAGCTAGATGCTCTTCCTGTCTACATGGGCAGTGGGGTGCAGCCGTCTGAGAGACAGACAGGACTCTCATCCTTGGGCACCTTCTTTTTTCAGGTTTCAATATGACTGTCACTTACCTCTGATGTGTTGAAAGTAGATCTCAATCGCATGCACTGTTTGCTTTTTTGTAGCATTTGTCACTACCCGTGACCTTTGTGTTGTGTGTTTCTCTGCTAGTCTAGCTCCATGAGCATTGCTGGCACCTAGCTAGCGCCTGGCACATGGAGGATGCTCAGTTAACATTTATTAAATTGATTTAACAGAGACTAGCAACCACGGTTTTATACTCCAGGGGCTCACGGCCAGAATGAGAAGGATATGTCACTAAAGATTAGTCACAGGTGAGAAAGAGCAAGTGCAGAGAGGACCAAAGGAACACCTAGCAGCCAAGGGACAGGGCAGGGGCAGGGATAGGATCTGTCAGGGAGGGCGTCAGCAAGGCCAGTCAAGGGAAGATAAGCTGGGCAGGAGGGAGAGGGCATAGCCAGCCAGACCTGGGTTAAGTGGGCCAAGCCAGGCAGGGCCAGGATGAGCTGGCCTTCTCTCCACACAGCTAGCAGACAGAGGGTGCACAGGCCACACCAGGACCAGGGCAGGGAGCACCAGAATAAAAATACCAGCAACGTCTGCCACAAAGCCATTTCGACAGCTCCTTCTCCAGGTGGTGGTGGGAGGCTCAGAGGCCATAAATCAGAATTAACTGCAGCTGTCATGCAAAGGGTGCTTCCCCAGGACGTTCATCCAGACACCAGGGGAAAGAAACCCCACTGGGCCACCCAGGCCAGCGCACCACGTGTTCTAACCCCACCAACCACTGCTTTACCTCTGCAACTGCGGCTAAAGCTTCCCTCCAACAAACCATGACCTCAACAACCTTCACCTTGAACACAGGGCAGAGGTAAACCCTCCCACAAGTCCCACGAAGGCCAAGGCCTAAAGGAAATATGGCTGCTGAAAAATAATGAAACCCCTATGCACCCTAGAGCTACTCCTGCCTGAACCTGGGAGGTGTCCCTGAGGCTGTGTGGGTGAGACCAAGGAGGGTGACAATCGCACATCACCAAGGGAAGGAGGTAGTTCTTGTCAGCTCAGAGCAAGGAGCGGGGGCCCATGGTGGGGCAGCAGAGCTAGGCTGGGAGCACCAGCCAGGATAAAGCCCATCTGGCAAATTTCCCCAAATCGATTGGCACTGGCTGCTAAGAAGCTAAGGCTTGTTAGCAGCAGCTTTCAGAGCACAGTGTGGTGGGACCTGTGGATTTCTCCGCTCTGGGGTATTTTTCTTGGCTTCTTGAGGCCACAGAAAGTATGATCTCCCCCCATCCTCCAACCATGATCCTGGTCTGTGCCAGGGTTAATCCGGCTGCCCTGAAGGTCAGGAACCCCCTACATCAGCACTGTGTCTGGTACAGAGGGGACATGCTCCCTTGGAAGAACTCCTCGGCTCTCAGATTTCTGGGCACTCCAGAGGCAGCCCCGGGCCCTTCTGGGATGACTGGAGGCATATTAACAAGCGTGGGACGTTTGAAGGGGCCTGGCTCTGGGCCATTTCCTCTGCTGGGTTTTCGGCCCTCTGACCCTCCTCGGAGAACCTTTCTCTGGGTCATCCTCTCTGACTGTGATGCAACAGCCCCTGCTCCCTAAGTCTCGGCCTGGGCTCCTCATTCAGATGCTCCAGCCCACTCACAGTCTGGTCCTTCATCGCCCCCAAGTGGCTGTCTAGGCTCACTGCTCGCTGAGCTGACTCATATTTCCTGTTTTCCTTCAACATGGTAAATAGACACTGCTTTCCTACTATTCGCCTGGCACCCTCACTAGACCTGCAAGGGACACAGTGCCTGTCCTAAAAAAAGTATAATCTCCTCAGGAGATGAAGGCACACCCTCAATGGAACAATGAAATCAAATAAGATAATATATGCTTTCAGGGAGAGATAAAGTCGCAGCAGAGAAGGAAAGGCTCAAAAAGACTGAAGCCATAGCATGCCTTTAAGCATGGAGTACATTGTGGTATGTGGAGAGGTTGGGGAAGGACTCCAGGAAGGAGGGATGACATGGGTAAAGACTGGATGAGGAAAGACCTGCAAGGAGTCAGAGAGGAAGGAAATGAAGCAGTATGCATGGCTGGAGCCAAGATCCCAGAAGAGAAGTCGCTTCTCTTCCAATGAAGAGAGCAAGAGAGACCCCAGCCAACTCCTCCCAAGTTATGGAGCACCTTGAAAGGGGCTTTTTCCTTTAAATACCAAAGCTCTCAAAAAAGATGAATCTGACACCCAAGCATGGGGTTGAGTGGACACAACAGGCTCCAGAAGTAACAAGCACAGCGGAGCCACCTAGGGAGCCAGCGGGCCCACCCCAGCCCTTTGAAGGATCCCGTCTATCTGTGGAGAAGAGGAGGCTCTGGCACTCACTAAGCCCCTGCCGTATATCTGATCCATGCAGGTGTCGAATCACCTGCTATCTTATTTAAGCACCACGCGGGCTCCTGTGGGAGGCCTGTTCCCTTTTTCACAAATGGAAAGGCCAGGGCTCAAAGAGGTTAAGCATAAGGTCACATAGGTAGGAAGAAGCCAAGCAGAACTTCAAGCCCATCTGTGATTCCACATCTGTGTTCTTCCCAAAAATCACAGTTTACATTAGTGTGGGGGTATAATCTGTAGACGTGCTTTCATATGCTTTATTTAATTTAATCATCATATTAACCCCAGGAAGCTGGAGGTATTATTTCTATTTTATGGGAGAGAAAATAAAATCTCCAAGAAATAATATGCCCCATGACTCATTATCTAGTAGGTGGCTAGGCTAAGATTTAAAATTCAAACACCAGTGTGTCTGGTAACCTAGACCCTTTCACGACTCCACAGTGATACTGTTATGTGTCACCTCCTTCCATTAAAGTGTGGAGACTGAGAGTTTTCCCACAAAAACTGTCCTGCTGTCTCCCAGCCCAAGTTCATTCTCACCTAAGCCCCCTACCCATGCCTTGTCACAGGAAGTCAGAAGCACACACACTCCAAGGACCCCGACCACCAGGCACAGTTCCCGCCCCTCATCAGCAGATGTGGTTGATTTGTTAGTTTTGTCACTGCTGCCCTTGAATATCTCCATGCTCAGGTTCTGGGATGGGGCACAGCTAGGAACAAATATCCTTGAGATTTCATGAGTGCCCCTAAATCTAAAGCCATGGTCTGGGGAGCCAGAATGGGTGAAGGGGTGATACAGACATGTTTTGTTAAAAGACTTCCCTGCCATTTCTCCTGAGAACGCTTTTCCTTAGCGCTGAAAATGTGTGGGGGACAACCTCTCTCCAACTAGAGGGATTGCCTGGGTGGAAGAAACAGCTCCCAGCAACAGGAATGATGTAGGAAGGCAAGACACACATCCCAAGGTGGGATGGCAATGATTCTCACTACCTGAGTGTAGATTATAGGATGAAAAGTAACAGAAGAGCAAGAGAAGCACAAAGGCAGATTCCACAAAGGATCAGAACAAGGGCTCATGTTTATTGGGATTTAGGTGCTAAGGACTTCACTGCTCCATTCCAAATGAGCACCATAACCACCCAGTGAGGCCACAATTCTCATGCTTCCATTTGACAGATGAGAAAATGGAGGCTCAGGAAGCTTAGGTAACTTGCCCAAGGGTTTGTAATCCAGTGAGGCTGATTCCCTCCCCTCTGCCCATAATCACTGTTTGATATAATACTCCCCTGAAGTATTCTATCAAAGGCCTCACCTTCAAGAATTTCTGATTTAAAAGGTCTGGGGTATGGCCTGAAAATCTGTATTTTTAACAAGTTACCAGATGACTCGGAAGCTTTGAAAATGATTATTCTAGAAGTTGGATGGCTAATCAATAATTTACTCAAAATCAACCCAAGTTCAATGGCAACAGGGATGTGTATCATCTTGTATTTGGGGGTGAACTGGGCTGGTGATGCTGATGCATCTTAGCTTTAGCAGTAACCAGCTCTGAGCCAGATCCTCTCCCTCATGTCTGGCTCTTGTGGAGCAGGGCACAGAGGTGGGCACTGCACTGTTAAGCCTTGAAAGAGGCCCCAGGGGGCTAATCCATCACACAAGGACAGCACCACTGTGGGAGGCTCTAGGGACTCTGACAGCCCACAAGTGCTGGAGTCTGAGCCACCAGCCATGAGCCCAGCTGTGCAGCCCAATCCTACTCTCTATTTTGTCCGAACCACAAGCATCTGAAATGTGCATCCCTGGAGGTTTGATTTTAGCATTTCAAGATCAAGAAGCAGACACACTTGCCTTGTCTGCTGCTCCAAGGGCACACAGTCCCCTCCCACCTCTACTCCACACATAGCCCAACCATAGAAGATGGCAACTGGAGGAGAAAAGGGAGGAGGGAAAGACAGTAGCCAGGAGGTGGTGAATAGAGGAGCTCAGAAGACCCTACCCCCTCGTGTCCCGGGACGTGCTGCCCCTGTCAGGGGAGTCCTAGACAAGGTCCAGTTGCAGGTCGTGGCAAGAGATTTAAATTCATAGTAAAAGCATGGTTCTCATGTTTGCCTGTGTGGCTGCATCTCTGCTCTGCTTCAGGTCAGGCTGACCCTAGACTCCTAACATGGACAGACAGTCCAAATGCAGATATACTGTATGTACGATGAGTTGTCCAGCTGGAAAATGCACTTTCTAATGATGCCACACTTTGGATCTTTAGATCTTTGGATCATTAATAGAGCATTTAAAAAGAAGCAGGTCATTTGTAGAAGCTCTAAAAGCCTTTGTTGAAAATTAATTGCTCTGCAGCAGTCAGATATTATAGTTCTAGGGCCGCCAGGGTCCTTTGACGAAGAATGTCGAATATAAGCAGAGCAATTATGAGCCGTTGGTGAGTCCCAGGGCAATATTCAAAAGAAAATCATAAATAATTTTTAAAAACATGTTTTAATATTTGATGAACGTAAAAATTAAAAAAGTAAAACATGCCCTTTTATGAAACCAGCTATGTAGTTTAGGAAGCAAAAGTGACAGTTCCATTTGTTTTATGTTGGTGTAAAATTCACAAAAATTTAAAAACCAGGTAAATACAAAGCACAAACAAAACAAAACAAAACAAAGAATGCAAAGGAAAAGAAAGAACGGATTCTATAAATCCGGGGTTGCACCACCAGCTGCTCTGATGCTAAGCATAGGGTTTGATTGCCCAGATGAAGGGGAAACACTGGTGTGAACAAGAACAAAGACACAGTTTTAAACCCTGCACGAAGGGTTCGGGTGCAGAGAGGAGAGACATCACCTTACTCAGTAGTCTTCCCTGTCTGGCTTAACTAGTGTCCAAAAGGAAAGTGCATTCTAGATTCCCTAGACTTGCAAGAGATAGTGAAGAGACAAAAAGATACCACTAATTCATTGCCCTGGCCAGCCTTTTAGATCGGTGGTTCTCAACATAGTCTGAACATCAGAGTTATCTGGGGAACATTTAACATCTTAATGTCAGGTCACTCCTCAGACTAATTAAGTAAGAATTGGTAAGAACCAGGCATCAAAGTTTAAAGTTTTTAAAAAATATTTCAATGGGTCAATGGTCAGGCTGAGAGACACTGCTCTAGAATACTCTGACTTAATGTTGAATTTCCTGGATTTTTTGGCAGATTTTGATAATCTGCTTTATGCCATCATCCACGTGGTCAGTTAAGATCTGGCCACAAATCCACCTCACTGCCCATTCCTGACACTCTGCATCCTTATATCCTTATCTTGCATTGATTACCTCACAATGGGCATGAACCAAAGTCGAGCAATTAATTGATACTTTAAAAAACAACAGAATAAAATTGTGAAAGTGTATCCCAGTCCTCTCCGCATAAAATGTCTTCTAAGAACACAATAACATCCTATCCAATTTCATTAGCCACAAATGCCTTTGCAAAGTAAACTCAATTCTTAAAAAAACGTTAGCAAGCCAAAGGTTTCTTCTCCCATTGTCAATCAGTTCCTTGATTTTATCCTTTGCCTCACGAAACATTTTGTGGAAGATCTGCCACCTACCTCTTCAAATAACTTGTTTTTTTTCCTTCAGGTTGTGTGATAATATGGTCATTCTGATTTTTGTCCTAAGAGAAACTTATACCAGACAGACAGGTCTTAGATCATTTTTTCTCCCACTTTACCATCATGCTGTTGTTCAATTTTTTTTTTTTAAAGTTCTTTTAGAAGTGCCTCTTCCAATCAAAGGAAGGCCATTTATTTCAAGATATATAAATAGCTGTGGATTTTTAAGATTTTTAAGATTTTTAAGATTCTTAAGATTTTTAAGAGCTCTGACTCTCTATAGCGTTCATTTTCCTCCCAATTTTCTTATTCCTACACAGCCTGAAAAATATTCCCTGTGGAGAAAGCTATAATAAATGCTTCAAAAAAGGGGGACTGTGCCAATTTATATGTGAAGTTCACATATAAACTTCAACACTACCAATAGCTACACATTCCTAGATGAGTATACATGTCACAATTCTGAGAAAGCATCTGGAGAAGACTATGCTATTAGAAGTTCTAACGGGGGTCATTATAATAAACCAGTAGATAGAAGAATCTAATCTCTACTTTCATCTCTGCTCAGACTCTCTCATGCATCTGGGTGAACACTGCTTGGATTCAAAAACAAAGGGAAAGGATTGAGATTATTTGATGACTTTGGACTTTGTTTATCGATACTTGAGATAATCAGATTATTTTTTATTTTTTAATCTCAATTTGTCTTATACCTACATTAATGTTTTTGTCTGTATTCTATGTTTTAAACCATGCATATTTCATTATGACACAGCCACGGTTTACAAGTTATCAATCACCTAATCTTCAGGAGTAGATAATGACTGTGTAAAAAAATGTTTTTTTCCAGGATTTGAATCAAGGAATAATTTGGTAAGGTGCCTAAAAGAGAATCAACCTCCAGGAATCATGTTCAAATCTCTAGTTGACCCATCTTGTCCCCATACCAAGTCCAGAGTATCTGATCCCATGAGAAGAGGCCTAGATTTTAGAAGGACTTGTGTTTCAGCCTGCTCTCTGCTCTTTGAATGGGTATATTACTTGTTTTAATGTACGAGGATATTCATTGCAGTGGAATTGATTATGAGGAAAAGTTTAAAAGCAACAGAAATGGCCAACAATTTATACTTAGTTGAATTCAGTAAATTTTGATATTGAACATCAATATAATGAAAAATACGCAGTCATTCAAACTGTATTGTAGAGGGATATATGGAGACATGTATTAGGATATAGATTTAGCTACTATTAAGAAGACTCAATTTATAATGAAGCAAAGAAAATGGGAGTTTCTTTCTTATTCACAGTTCGGAGATGGTCAGTCCAGGGCTTGCAGTAGCTCTGCTCCATGAAGTCACTCAGGGCCCCAGTCTTTTTATATTTTGTTCCTCTCTCTTCTATCTTGTTAACAGTCTATTTTGTCATATCAGCCTTCTGTCTCATTATCATTCTGTTTTGTTGTCAGTCTATGTATCTTGTTATCAGTCTTCTTCTATCCTATTATCTTGTAGAGCATGATCCAAGACAGTCCACACTTTGTCTTCATTCCCTTTAGCTGAAAGTAGCAAGAGTGGAAAACAGAGGGCATATCCCTTTCCTTCAGTGCAGTACTCCCATCCCTTCCACTGGCTAGAACTTGGTCGCATGGCCACATCTAGATGGAAAGGAGGCTGGGAAGTAGGGTTTTTAAAAGAATTGTGGACAATCATAAAACATTTTGATTGATTCTGTTACTAAAGAGCAAATGAGCACAAATAGCAGTCTCTGATTCAGCACAGAAACATTTTTACAACATACTTAGTAGAAAAAAACAGGAAACAAAACAGGACCAGTTTTACATGTCTGTGTGTACTCATACATAGAATTCCTTTTCTATATAAACAGTGGTTATCTTTGTGAGTTGGAATTATGGATGATTCCAATTTCTTCTTCTTGCTTTTATTGTGGAAAAAAAGTCCCAATTGTTTTACAAATTAACATTTTTCCCCCAGTAATAAGAAAAACCTCACAATTTGTACATTAAAAAGAAGTAATTTAGGAGAGAAAGCAGTGCCTCTTGTGTGCTTGCAGCTGTCTCCCTTTCTTCTCAGTTGTTCCTCTGCTGGGCCTCTTTTGTTGGTGGATCTCTTGGTTCTCATGCAAAGTAATAACATTGTCCAGGCTGAATGGGTGTATTACTTTTTAAAAGAGGAGTAAGAGAGCTCCGTTTGGAAATTTCATTTTCATTGTGGATAATGGAGTGGTGTGTTAGTTGTTGATGTTCAAATGTCTATTTTGTGTGTTAGTTGACCTGCCTCAGCTTTCCCATGATGACCAATCTCAGGGAAACTAATCGATTTGGAGAGAACACTTAAAAGCAGGCACAAGATTCATCTGCCCCCTTTCAGCCAGACTGTTTCACCATGCCAATCTACCAGGAGCACTGTGTTTCCATGCTGAAATTCCTTTCCAGTATTTCTTGGAAAATTTACACCTTTCTGAACACCTCAATTTTGAGAAAAATCAGTCAAGAAATCAGGAAAATGAAAAACAAATAATATAAATCTCCTTTGAGAGTTAAAACTTAACGAGTAACACAAAGACACTCCTGGCTTGAAGTTCAAACAAGAACAGGAAAATTTGGCAAGAAAAATCAAAGGTTAAGGTGGACATTTCTAGGAACCAGACATTAGCCCAAAGACAGTCATAATCTAATTAATGTTTCCTTTGTAGCTATGGACATGTTTATGAGTGTGTGTCCTTGGCCTTCTCTGCTGCTAATAGTGAGTCATTCTTTCAAGTAAAATGAATATTAATAAGCTTATAAATATAGTATGCTTTATACAAATCTTATGAGTGGTGCTTCAAGAAATAGTAAGTTTTGCAAATAAATTACATCCTAAAATGGGCAATTTTGACATGCGATTCTGTGAAGTATCATTTATCTCCCTGGGAGATCTGAATACTACATTATCGCAGTACCATCCAAAAATGTGCCAGCATTTTCCAGTGTTTAAATCTGTAGGCTACAATTCTTCATAAAGTCTCTAAACCTTCTTTTTACTTCTTATTTATTGAAACAACTTTTTCTGCTGTCCATAATAATAATTAAGAAATATGAGAAATGTTCAAAGTTTTTTTTTAAAAAAAGTATGATTTTGGAAATTCCTGAAAATCCCCAGGATTCCAATTTCCAGTTTCCAAATTCTAAAGACCCTCAGAAGTTTGGAAACACTGCTGTCAACTACAACTCCTAAATTTCTTAGTTTGGTGCCCTTATGTCTGCCTCCAACCTGGGCTGTCATCTGCCTTGGACTGGATTGCTGAACCAGCCTCCTGACAGGATCCTCGCAGTCCACTCTCTATACCAGAGCCAGACAGACCTTATGGAAACACAAATCTATTGGTTTCATCCCTTCACATGAGACATTTTAATGGCTGCCAATATGACAACAAGGTGCTCAACTTCATTAATAACCTGGGAAATTAAAATTAAAATCACAATTAAGGATCAGGGCATACCGATCATATTGGCAAAAATGTAAAGTCCCAGATTCATGAGGGTAGGGCCAATATCCATTTTTGCTCACCATTTTATTTGTAAGCTTAGCACAATGCCAGACAACTAGTAGATACTTAATGTCCATTTGTAGATGAATGAATGGGCAAATGAATGAGAGTGATACATGCAAGGGCTCCCATTTTATATTACACAATGTCACCCCACACATGGAAAAATTGAGTCCCCTAGGCATTGTTCAACCTTATTTTTCTTCTCTTAGGCTGACATCCAAAGATCCCTTGATTTCTCAAATGCCTTCTCCCATCACAGTGGTGAAATAGATTCTTATGAGCCCAAATTTTCCCATCTTAAACAAAGAGAGACTGTACAACAGGCTTGGTGTTTCCTTTGTTCCGAGAAATTATCAAATGATATTAAATTCTATAAAAATCTATCAAACATAGCCACCGTTATCAACACTATTTCTTCCTGTTTTGTGGGATTGCAGTGAGAAAACAAATGAGATAATATACATAAAAGTGCTCCATAAAGCACAAAACGTCATGCAACATTAGAATCCAACATTAGTAAATCGGCATGCCTCCACTTTACAAGCAAACCCCATCTACATACATTTATATCACAGAGCCTGGGCACAGCCTTAAGCCAACCTGGAGAGATCCTCTCTTTATCTGGGAGCACTTTCTTTTCTGATTCTCTTGCCCTGCTTTGGGTGTATTATAATTCAGTACCTGACTTCCACAATCAAGATTTTCCTTCTATCTGGAGAAAAATGCATTTTAGAATCAAACACACCTGGTTTTGAATTTTGACTTTGTGGCTTATAGCTTCTTTGAACACTTAACTAGTCCCTTTCATTTCTGAGACTCATTTTATGCACCTGTTAAATGGGAATAATCATCTCTCCCTAATGAGGGTGTTTTGGGAGATCAAATAAAGCCATATGCTCAAAGTAGCTTCCTTATTATCTGACTCATAATGAATATGAGCTCTATCAATTCCCTTCTATTTCCCTGAGTAATCTCAACGAATTGAAAAGCTTATTTTCACTAATAGGAGAGAGCAAAAAGCAGGTTCTCTTTAGTAAGACAAAAAAGTGGGAATATCAGGCTGGGTAAGATAGTATTTAGCCCCTTAACAAAGCAAAGGGTTAGGACTTGGTCACATAGAAGCCTAACAGCTGCTCTCAATGACCACCAAATTTTCTGGGGTGTTGGAAGAATTCGAATACACAAGAAAAGAAGCTGACCTACTAAGCAAAGACCCTTGTCTGACAATATGTTCTAGGACTATGATGATTTCCCAGGTCTCAAAATCATAGTCAACCAGAATTGTACTATCCTAGGTTTGACTGTACCATTTTAACACATTCTGGGAACAACACCAACAACAATCTGGATACCAATTGAGGGCCCCAAATTACTTATTCCTTAAACCTAAACTTTCATTCTAAGGAATTATCATCTTAGACCAAGACTTGCAATAGGAATGGCCTTGTCATAGGTTTGCTGTGAGACTTTATGCGAGACCACCCATCTCTGGGCTCCATATAAACCGATTTACAAACTGAGTAGGCTGGGCTTGGAAAGTCTCAGGGCCCTCCCCAAAGTTGCATCCTGTTGATTAATGATACAAGCCTTTGACTGGCAATTCATGCCTCAGGATCAGGGACTGTTTCCCTTGTTTTGAAATCAAAATCGTGTCAGTTGTATTTGAAGTCTGTTCCTGCACTCCCTGTTCTTTCAGCAGAGAGAAAAAGAGCTACTCATTGTTCCAAACTCTCAGGACTTCCTCTGTTTTCTGATTTCTTGTTTCATACTTGCACTGAGGTCCCCAGCCTCAGCTCTGTAACCACCAGGGTGATGGCTGACAGCACAATGCAGCACATCAGGTCATCCTGATATCAGCAAAGGATGTTTTTATTCTGTGCCCTCTCCCCATCACCTCGACACAAACAAATATCTGGTGCACAATATGAAAGTTTGCTTATTTCCAATCTGACTTGGTTGGTACATTAGTTGAATCAGAAGGGGTTTTGATCAAATACAAAAAGTTCCTAGCTATAACAATCTCACGACAAGAATTTTGCAGGATAGTCACAATTTCAAATATTACAGGCCTCCTTTTGTATCCGTGAGGTATTGGTTCTTGGAACCTTCATGAGCAAATACCAAAATCTGGGGATGCTACATATAACCCATGCACATTCTCCCATATCTTTTAAATCAGTCCTAGATTACTTATGATACCTAATACAATGTAAATGATAGAAATAGTTGTTATACTGTGTTGTTTTTATTTATATTACTTTTATTTTTTTTTTATTGTTTTTTTCCCCAAATATTTTAGATCCTTCATTGGTAGAATCTGCAGATGCAGAACCATGGACATAGAGGACTGACTGTACATTGTATTTTCAGATCAAGAGTTCTAAATTTTAACTATGAAAACACTCACTGCAATGAGGATTAAGAGCAGTAAGATGGTTGCAAAATTGACCTATGTCAGAGATGTAAGTGATGAAGAAAATCCATGCCTGGTATTCAACCTGAACAGCAAGAAAGCATGCAACTTAGCAAAAGCCTTTTCACCATGATAAGCCCCGAAGCGTGCATTGTTTCATGTGTGTGGTTTTACTGCCCTCTAGTGTCTCAGAGTGTTAAGGATGTGTTGAACCTGGAAATGCCTTCTTACCACTAATTATAGAATCACAGATTCCAAAATATTATCACTTAATGAAAAAAAAGAGATAATCTAGTGAACATCAACAACTTTTGTATAGGTGTCTAATTGAAGATGAGAGAGTAAAAGACTTGCTCAGTCAGCCAAAATTAGAAACAGCACAGTAATGATTAATCACCTCATTCATTTCATTGCAAAATATTGGAGAAAACAATTTACATTATTTGTTCCCTAAGTTAGATCCTTTTCTCTGAGGTCCCTCAGGGCAGAAAATTGCACCTCTGACTTCAGAGCCAGGGTTCTTAATTCAAACTTTGTGCCTAAGCTCCTTTATATCCTCCAGGAGAGAGGAAAAACAAGGTCCCTCTTGCTTACAACCGTATTCCAAGTGCTTTGGATAGAGTTTGACACATGTTAGGTGTTAAGTCACTACTTATTGAATAAACCAATCAATGAATAAATAGCAGGGTAATTTGTTGAAATACTAATCATGGGTTTTTTGTTATTGTATATTTATCTCATTGCTATAGGTATGTACACAAGCTGTTGAAAGAGCAGAATTTAGTAGGATGTAGTCACAAAGCAATTCTGTCCCAATTACTGCCCTTTCATATCTGCTTAGTGGGCTAGTTGCTTTTATCCCCCTCCCACACAAGTTTCTCAGAAATTTTGTGGGCATGCGACCACGCCCACAGCAAGAAGCACGTTTTGCAGGGCCCAGGGCACACACTCACATGTGTTCATGAAACAAAAGTTTCTGGAAATAGTGATCTTTACTATGTACCACATGCCCTGATATTTCCAATTCGATTCATTCTCTGTGTTTTTTAAAGCTGGTCATGACATACGAAATGGGTTTTATGACTCACTAAGAAACTATGAACTTCAGTTTGTAAAACCATATACTGAACTGATTTCTGCCGTCCCTCTGAATCTTTTCCTCTTGCCCCTCTGAGATTTCACACATGCCACTCTTTCTGGTAGGATTCACTTTCTCTTCTCCACTCCTCCTTTGGCTACTTCAATTGTGTATTAGGGTACTCTTGAGGGACAGAACTAATAGGATATACATATATATATGAAGTTTATCAAGTAGTATTCGCTCACATGATCAGATGGTCCCACAATAGGCTGTCTGCACGCTGAGGAGCAAGGAAGCCAGTCCGAGTCCCAAAGCTAAGAACTTGGAGTCCAGTGTTCAAGGGGAGGAAGCATCCAGTATGGGAGAAAGATGTAGGCTGGAAGGCTAAGCCAGTCTAGCCTTTTCATGGTTTTCTGCCTGCTTAATATCCTGGCTGCACTGGCAGCTGATTAGAAGGTGCCCACCCAGATTTAGGGTGGGTCTGTCTTTTCCAGCCCTCTGACTCAAATGTTAATCTTCTTTGGCAACACCCTCACAGACACACCTAGGATCAATATTTTGCATCTTTCAATCCAATCAAGTTGACATTCAGTATTATCCATCACAAGTTGTTTCCTACCTTTCCTGCACATTAGAATCACACAGGATGCCTTAAAAATATACTAGTGCCTGGTCTCCTTCCAACCCATCCCTCAACCCCTACTCTGTGATTCTGATTTAATTGGTCAGGGTGGAGCCCTGACTCCCAGGTGGTTCCTCATGGGCAGCCAGAATTGAGAAGCACTTGGCCTCACTCCTACTCAATCTTCGAAGTTTATCTGCAACATCCCCTCCAGGAAACTTCCTCTCCCACCCCCGACACACACACACACACGTGCATGCATGCGTGCACACACACACACAAACACAAACACACGAGTCCACAAGCTCCTAGCTCTCTCTGGTCCAGTCTCTATAACATTCACCACGTTTTATTATATTTACTCTTCTATCTGTCTCTCCTCTAGGTGGTGAATGGCTTGAAGGCAGGGATGTATCACATCTTATGCCTGTAAACTTAACCTACTTAGCACACAAAATGTGCTCAGTAAATATCTGTTGCATGACCTCTGAGGCAGTTCCTATCATTATCCTATTTTACAAGTGTGAGTTCTTTTTTTTTCTTTTTTTTTTTTATTATACTTTAAGTTTTAGGGTACATGTGCACATTGTACAGGTTAGTTACATATGTATACATGTGCCATGCTGGTGCGCTGCACCCACTAACTCGTCATCTAGCATTAGGTATATCTCCTAATGCTATCCCTACCTCCCTCCCCCCACCCCACCACAGTCCCCAGAGTGTGATATTCCCCTTCCTGTGTCCATGTGATCTCATTGTTCAATTCCCACCTATGAGTGAGAACATGCGGTGTTTGGTTTTTTGTTCTTGCGATAGTTTACTGAGAATGATGATTTCCAATTTCATCCATGTCCCTACAAAGGACATGAACTCATCATTTTTTATGGCTGCATAGTATTCCATGGTGTATATGTGCCACATTTTCTTAATCCAGTCTATCATTGTTGGACATTTGGGTTGGTTCCAAGTCTTTGCTATTGTGAATAATGCCGCAATAAACATACGTGTGCATGTGTCTTTATAGCAGCATGATTTATAATCCTTTGGGTATATCCCCAGTAATGGGATGGCTGGGTCAAATAGTATTTCTAGTTCTAGATCCCTGAGGAATCTCCACACTGACTTCCACAATGGTTGAACTAGTTTACAGTCCCACCAACAGTGTAAAAGTGTTCCTATTTCTCCACATCCTCTCCAGCACCTGTTATTTCCTGACTTTTTAATGATCGCCATTCTAACTGGTGTGAGATGGTATCTCACTGTGGTTTTGATTTGCATTTCTCTGATGGCCAGTGATGATGAGCATTTTTTCATGTGTTTTTTGGCTGCATAAATGTCTTCTTTTGAGAAGTGTCTGTTCATGTCCTTCGCCCACTTTTTGATGGGGTTGTTTGTTTTTTTCTTGTAAATTTGTTTGAGTTCATTGTAGATTCTGGATATTAGCCCTTTGTCAGATGAGTAGGTTGCGAAAATTTTCTCCCATTTTGTAGGTTGCCTGTTCACTCTGATGGTAGTTTCTTTTGCTGTGCAGAAGCTCTTTAGTTTAATTAGATCCCATTTGTCAATTTTGTCTTTTGTTGCCATTGCTTTTGGTGTTTTGGACATGAAGTCCTTGCCCATGCCTATGTCCTGAATGGTAATGCCTAGGTTTTCTTCTAGGGTTTTTATGGTTTTAGGTCTAATGTTTAAATCTTTAATCCATCTTGAATTGATTTTTGTATAAGGCGTAAGGAAGGGATCCAGTTTCAGCTTTCTACATATGGCTAGCCAGTTTTCCCAGCACCATTTATTAAATAGGGAATCCTTTCCCCATTGCTTGTTTTTCTCAAGTTTGTCAAAGATCAGATAGTTTTAGATATGCGGCGTTATTTCTGAGAGCTCTGTTCTGTTCCATTGATCTATCTCTGTTTTGGTACCAGTACCATGCTGTTTTGGTTACTGTAGCCTTGTAGTATAGTTTGAAGTCAGGTAGTGTGATGCCTCCAGCTTTGTTCTTTTGGCTTAGGATTGACTTGGCGATGCGGGCGCTTTTTTGGTTCCATATGAACTTTAAAGTAGTTTTTTCCAATTCTGTGAAGAAAGTCATTGGTAGCTTTATGGGGATGGCATTGAATCTGTAAATTACCTTGGGCAGTATGGCCATTTTCACGATATTGATTCTTCCTACCCATGAGCATGGAATGTTCTTCCATTTGTTTGTATCCTCTTTTATTTCCTTGAGCAGTGGTTTGTATTTCTCCTTGAAGAGGTCCTTCACATCCCTTGTAAGTTGGATTCCTAGGTATTTTATTCTCTTTGAAGCAATTGTGAATGGGAGTTCACTCATGATTTGGCTCTCTGTTTGTCTGTTGTTGGTGTGTAAGAATGCTTGTGATTTTTGTACATTGATTTTGTGTCCTGAGACTTTGCTGAAGGTGCTTATCAGCTTCAGGAGATTTTGGGCTGAGACAATGGGGTTTTCTAGATATACAATCATGTCGTCTGCAAACAGGGACAATTTGACTTCCTCTTTTCCTAATTGAATACCCTTTATTTCCTTCTCCTGCCTAATTGCCCTGGCCAGAACTTCCAACACTATGTTGACTAGGAGTGGTGAGAGAGGGCATCCCTGTCTTGTGCCAGTTTTTAAAGGGAATGCTTCCAGTTTTTGCCCATTCAGTATGATATTGGCTGTGGGTTTGTCATAGATAGCTCTTATTATTTTGAAATACGTCCCATCAATACCTAATTTATTGAGAGTTTTTAGCATGAAGGGTTGTTGAATTTTGTCAAAGGCTTTTTCTGCATCTATTGAGATAATCATGTGGTTTTTGTCTTTGGCTCTGTTTATATGCTGGATTACATTTATTGATTTGCGTATATTGAACCAGCCTTGCATCCCAGGGATGAAGCCCACTTGATCATGGTGGATAAGCTTTTTGACGTGCTGCTGGATTCGTTTTGCCGGTATTTTATTGAGGATTTTTGCATCAATGTTCATCAAGGATATTGGTCTAAAATTCTCTTTTTTGGTTGTGTCTCTGCCCGGCTTTGGTATCAGAATGATGCTGGCCTCATAAAATGAGTTAGGGAGGATTCCCTCTTTTTCTATTGATTGGAATAGTTTCAGAAGGAATGGTACCAGCTCCTCCTTGTACCTCTGGTAGAATTCAGCTGTGAATCCCTCTGGTCCTGGACTCTTTTTGGTTGGTAAGCTATTGATTATTGCCACAATTTCAGCTCCTGTTATTGGTCTATTCAGAGATTCAACTTCTTCCTGGTTTAATCTTGGGAGAGTGTATGTGTCGAGGAATTTATCCATTTCTTCTTGATTTTCTAGTTTATTTGTGTAGAGGTGTTTGTAGTATTCTCCGATGGTAGTTTGTATTTCTGTGGGATCGGTGGTGATATCCCCTTTATCATTTTTTATTGTGTCTATTTGATTCTTCTCTCTTTTTTTCTTTATTAGTCTTGCTAGCGGTCTATCAGTTTTGTTGATCCTTTCAAAAAACCAGCTCCTGGATTCATTGATTTTTTGAAGCGTTTTTTTGTGTCTCTATTTCCTTCAGTTCTGCTCTGATTTTAGTTATTTCTTGCCTTCTGCTAGCTTTTGAATGTGTTTGCTCTTGCTTTTCTAGTTCTTTTAATTGTGATGTTAGGGTGTCAATTTTGGATCTTTCCTGCTTTCTCCTGTGGGCATTTAGTGCTATAAATTTCCCTCTACACACTGCTTTGAATGCCTCCCAGAGATTCTGATATGTTGTGTCTTTGTTCTCGTTGGTTTCAAAGAACATCTTTATTTCTGCCTTCATTTCGTTATGTACCCAGTAGTCATTCAGGAGCAGTTTGTTCAGTTTCCATGTAGTTGAGCGGCTTTGAGTGAGATTCTTAATCCTGAGTTCTAGTTTGATTGCACTGTGGTCTGAGAGATAGTTTGTTATAATTTCTGTTCTTTTACATTTGCGGAGGAGAGCTTTACTTCCAACTATGTGGTCAATTTTGGAATAGGTGTGGTATGGTGCTGAAAAAAATGTATATTCTGTTGATTTGGGGTGGAGAGTTCTGTAGATGTCTATTAGGTCCACTTGGTGCAGAGCTGAGTTCAATTCCTGGGTATCCTTGTTGACTTTCTGTCTCATTGATCTGTCTAATGTTGACAGTGGGGTGTTAAAGTCTCCCATTATTAATGTGTGGGAGTCTAAGTCTCTTTGTAGGTCACTCAGGACTTGCTTTTGGAATCTGGGTGCTCCTGTATTGGGTGCATATATATTTAGGATAGTTAGCTCTTCTTGTTGAATTTATCCCTTTACCATTATGTAGTGGCCTTCTTTGTCTCTTTTGATCTTTGTTGGTTTATCAGAGACTAGGATTGCAACCCCTGCCTTTTTTTGTTTTCCATTTGCTTGGTAGATCTTCCTCCATCCTTTTGTTTTGAGCCTATGTGTGTCTCTGCACGTGAGATGGGTTTCCTGAATACAGCACACTGATGGGTCTTGACTCTTTATCCAATTTGCCAGTCTGTGTCTTTTAATTGGAGCATTTAGTCCATTTACATTTAAAGTTAATATTGTTACGTGTGAATTTGATCCTGTCATTATGATGTTAGCTGGTGATTTTGCTCATTAGTTGATGCAGTTTCTTCCTAGTCTCAATGGTCTTTACATTTTGGCATGATTTTGCAGCGGCTGGTACCAGTTGTTCCTTTCCATGTTTAGCGCTTCCTTCAGGCGCTCTTTTAGGGCAGGCCTGTTGGTGACAAAATCTCTCAGCATTTGCTTGTCTGTGCAGTATTTTATTTCTCCTTCACTTATGAAGCTTAGTTTGGCTGGATATGAAATTCTGGGTTGAAAATTCTTTTCTTTAAGAATGTTGAATATTGGCCCCCACTCTCTTCTGGCTTGTAGGGTTTCTGCCGAGAGATCCACTGTTAGTCTGATGGGCTTCCCTTTGAGGGTAACCCGACCTTTCTCTCTGGCAGCCCTTAACATTTTTTCCTTCATTTCAACTTTGGTGAATCTGACAATTATGTGTCTTGGAGTTGCTCTTCTCGAGGAGTATCTTTGTGGCATTCTCTGTATTTCCTGAATCTGAACGTTGGCCTGCCTTGCTAGATTGGGGAAGTTCTCCTGGATAATATCCTGCAGAGTGTTTTCCAACTTGGTTCCATTCTCCCCATCACTTTCAGGTACACCAATTAGACGTAGATTTGGTCTTTTCACATAGTCCCATATTTCTTGGAGGCTTTGCTCATTTCTTTTTATTCTTTTTTCTCTAAACTTCCCTTCTCCCTTTATTTCATTCATTTCATCTTCCATTGCTGATACCCTTTCTTCCAGTTGATCGCATCGGCTCCTGAGGCTTCTGCATTCTTCACGTAGTTCTCGAGCTTAGTTTTCAGCTCCATCAGCTCCTTTAAGCACTTCTCTGTATTGGTTATTCTAGTTATACATTCTCCTAAATTTTTTTCAAAGTTTTCAACTTCTTTGCCTTTGGTTTGAATGTCCTCCCATAGCTCAGAGTAATTTGATCGTCTGAAGCCTTCTTCTCTCAGCTCGTCAAAGTCATTCTCCATCCAGCTTTGTTCCATTGCTGGTGAGGAACTGCGTTCCTTTGGAGGAGGAGAGGCGCTCTGCGTTTTAGAGTTTCCAGTTTTTCTGTTCTGTTTTTTCCCCATCTTTGTGGTTTTATCTACTTTTGGTCTTTGATGATGGTGATGTACAGATGGGTTTTTGGTGTGGATTTCCTTTCTGTTTGTTAGTTTTCCTTCTAACAGACAGGACCCTCAGCTGCAGGTCTGTTGGAATACCCTGCCGTGTGAGGTGTCAGCGTGCCCCTGCTGGGGGGTGCCTCCCAGTTAGGCTGCTCGGGGGTCAGGGGTCAGGGACCCACTTGAGGAGGCAGTCTGCCAGTTCTCAGATCTCCAGCTGCGTGCTGGGAGAACCACTGCTCTCTTCAAAGCTGTCAGACTGTAAGTCTGCAGAGGTTACTGCTGTCTTTTTGTTTGTCTGTGCCCTGCCCCCAGAGGTGGAGCCTACAGAGGCAGGCAGGCCTCCTTGAGCTGTGGTGGGCTCCACCCAGTTAGAGCTTCCCGGCTGCTTTGTTTACCTAAGCAAGCCTGGGCAATGGCGGGCGCCCCTCCCCCAGCCTCGCTGCCACCTTGCAGTTTGATCTCAGACTGCTGTGCTAGCAATCAGTGAGATTCCGTGGGTGTAGGACCCTCCGAGCCAGGTGTGGGATATAATCTCATGGTGCGCCGTTTTTTAAGCCGGTCTGAAAAGCGCAATATTTGGGTGGGAGTGACCCGATTTTCCAGGTGCGTCCGTCACCCCTTTCTTTGACTCGGAAAGGGAACTCCCTGACCCCTTGCGCTTCCCAAGTGAGGCAATGCCTCGCCCTGCTTCGACTCGTGCACGGTGCGTGCACCCACTGTCCTGCGCCCACTGTCTGGCACTCCCTAGTGAGATGAACCCGGTACCTCAGATGGAAATGCAGAAATCACCCATCTTCTGCATCGCTCACGCTGGGAGCTGTAGACTGGAGCTGTTCCTATTCGGCCATCTTGGCTTCTCCCCCCTACAAGTGTGAGTTCTAATCCCATTGTACACTTCAAGCTATATGACACTGGCTAGTTTATTTAACCTTCCAGATATGTTTTCTTTTTAATAGCCAAAAGTTACAAAAAGTACTTGAAAATTAATCTGTCTGAAGGTATCAGAGAGTTATAGAGGTAATGAAAACTTGAGAAACCTAAGATTTCCAGGAGACCAGAAGCCCAGAGATGTAATCACAACATTTGCCAAGGCACCCTCCCTGAAACATTTGGAGACTGGAAAGTAGTGGCAAAGATGAAGAGATGAGCAGAGAGCCAGAGATGAGAAGCTGAGAACCTGAGCAGAGATCTTCATCAGTGTCATGAGATGGGGGGAAAATCTTATTTCAGAGCCTGGCAAGGAGGAGCGACCCTGACAAATACTCCAGAGTTTCAACTGAGATCCCTACCCTCAAGGCCTTACACTAGATTAGTCTAGCCTTTGCCAAGAATGAAGCTCAATCCATAATTGCCCTAGGGTGATGTGCATCTAGGCTATCAGCCTGTCAGAAGTAATAGTAAATCCTCTCTGGAGAAGAACATCATACAGATCTTCACGTGATATCCAAAGTTTTTGAACACAAGCCTCATACTCAATCAAGATTAACCAGACAAAACAGAATATGAGATATGCCCCAAAAGTTAACTGAACAATAGAAATAGTTCCATGGGAGATTCAGATATTGGAGTTATGAGATAGGGATTTTAACAGAGTCATTATTAATGTATTCAAAGAGTTAAAAGACCAAATGAAGACTTAGAGTACATAACTATAAAACATAAAAAAGAATACAACAGAAATTTTAAAAGTGAAAAATACCCCTCAAAATGTGATATAGTTACAGAGATAGTTAATAAACTGGAGTATAGGTCAAAACATATCCAGACTGAAGCACAGAGAAATAAAATAATGCAAAATAAAGGAAAGAGCAGAGAAAATATACATACTTTTTGAGTCTGAGAAGTTGAGATGAAAAGGATGGATCAAAAGTAGTATTTGAAGAGTCAATGTCTGCGAATTTTCCAAAATTCATGAAAGGAATTAAGCCACATACACCAAAAGCTCTATAAACCCAAGGTAAGTACAAGGAAAACCACACCTAAGCACATCATCATAAACTTATAAAAATCAATAAAAATGAATGATATTACATTAACACTATGGAATATTATGCAGCTGTGGGAAAATATTTGCAAACTCTCCATTTGTCAAGGGATTAATAATCAGAATATATAAGGAACTCAAACAACTCAACAGAAAAACCCAAATAATCCAATTTTTAAAATGGGCAAAGAATCGAAATAGGCATTTCTTAAAGGAAGACATACGAATGGCCAACAGGTGTATTAAAAAATATTCAACATTACTAATCATCCAGAAAATGCAAATCAAAACCACAGTGAAGTATTATCTCACCTCAATTAAATTGGCTGTTATCAAAAAGACACACACAGACACAAAACCAGATGTCTGTGAAGATTCAGAGAAAGAGGAATTCACACACTGTGGGGATGTAAATTAATACAACCATTATGGAAAACAGTACAGAGGTTCCTCAGAAAACTAAAAATAGAACTAATATATGATCCAACAATCCTACTGCTGGGTATATAGCCAAAAGAAAAGAAACTGGTATATTGAAGAGATATCTATTTGTACTCCCATATTTATTGTAGCACTATTCACAATATCACAGCACCGTTCACAATAGCCAATATATGGAACCAACCTAAAGTATCCATCAACAGATGAATGCATAAAGAAAATGTGGTATGTACACACAATGAAATACTATTCAACCACAAAAAGAATAAAATCCTGTCATTTACAGCAACATGACAAATGGCCAATATATTTATTTAAAGATTATTAACCTCATTACTTATCAGGGAAATGCAAATTAAAATTACAATGTGGTTTTACTACATACCTACCAGAATGCTTGAAATAAAAATGACTGATTATATCAAATCTTAGCAAGAGCAGGGACCACTGAACTCTCACATGCTGATGGTGGAAGTCTAGATTGGAATGACTCTTTAGAAAAACTCTTCAACAGTATCTATAAATTTTTTTTTTGTATATGCAGAAAAAAGGGGCAATATCTTCACCAAAAAACATGCAAGAATGTGCATACAGCCACATTATTCTTAAGAGCCAAAAAGCATAAATAACCCACCAACAATGTCTACTAATAATACAATGGATAATATATGGCATTTTGGCATTTTCACACAATGGAATCCAGGCAACTATGAAAATTCATATCAACAATTGTATGCAACACAAGGATGAATCTCAAAAACAAAATACTGAGCAAAAGAAGCCAGGCCTAAAAAAATGCATACTATGTGATTCCAAGTCTATAAAGCAGAAAAACAGGAAAACTTACCTATCCCTTTTTTTTTTTTTTTTTTTTTTTTTTGAGATAGAATCTTGCTCTGTTGCCCAGGCTAGAGTGCAGTGGCATGATCTCGGCTCACTACAACCTCCACCTCCCGGGTTCAAGTGATTCTCCTGCCTCAGCCTCCTGAGTAGCTGGGATTACAGGTGCTGGCCACCACGCCAGGCAAATTTTTGTATTTTTAGTAGAGACAGAGTTTCACCATCTTGGCCGGGCTGGTGTTGAACTCCTTACCTCGTGATCCACCTGTCTCGGCCTCCCAAAGTGCTGGGATTACAGGCATAACCACCGTGCTCAGCCAAACTTACCTATGTTACCTATGATCTTAGAAGGCAGAATAGTGGTTTTACGCTGGTAGAAGAAGAGGGTAGTGACAGAGGAACATGAGGGGGCTTCTGAGTTGCTGGTGATGTGCTGTCTGCTAATCTGTGTACCTGTTTCACAGTTGAGTTCACTTTTTGACAAAATGTACATTTAAGATTTGCTCACTTTTTTGCACATATGTTGTACTACAACAAAGCTTTTATTGAAACAATGAGGATGGAGACGATTGGGCATACACTCATGCAATCAGTTTCTGAAGGACAAAGCGCTAATCTGCATTAAAACTCATCAACATTTTCATATCGTTTGGCCCAGGAATTCTACTTCCAGTAACTTATCCTAACAAAATACTTAAGAATGTGTAAAAAAGTAGAAAGATTTAGCTACAAAAAAAGTGTTCAAGATAGCATTGTATACAATAGTGAAAACCTGGAAATTGCCTTACTGTCAAACAAAAAACGGTTTGCTAAACTGTGAAATACTAGAAAACAGTATTATAAAATTAAAAAGTAAATATATAGACTTGGAAAGCTATAAACAATTTATTAGGTCAAAAAGTTCAAGTTATTGGCTGAGCACAGTGGCTCATGCCTGTAATCCCAGCACTTTAGGAGGCTGAGGTGGGCAGGTCACCTGAGGTCAGGAGTTCAAGACCAGCCTGGCCAACATGGTGAAACCCCCTCTCTACCAAAAATACAAAAATTAGCCAGTGTGGTGGTGCATGCCTGTAATCCCAGCTACTCGGGAAGTGAAGGAAGGAGAATCACCTGAACCCGGGAGGCAGAGGCCGCAGTGAGTCAAGATCACACCACTGCACTCCAGCCTGGGTAACAGAGGGGGATTTAATTAAAAAAAAAATTTTTTTAAGTTATCAACAGCATTTCTTTTCTGATTCTAATTATATTAAATAAATTGTTGGATTATATTCAGCAAAATTCTTTTTTTTCTGAGTGGAAAAAATAAGTGATTTTAATTTTTAAGTTTATTATTATCTTAATTTATAACTTTTCTCTAGTAACAACACACTATCTAAGCATATTTGCTGACTCCTAGGCTGGTGGTCTTTTAAGAGCAGGGGCCTGAGGGTCCTTATAAGTGGCACAGATATGGGGAAAGGGGAGCAGGGATAGGGTGCTACTGTATAGTATCTCCTCTCTTATTTTGCATTTAGGTGGCTTGGACAATCTGGTAAGTTATGTAATTCTTCTTCTCTGGCCACTCTAATCTTGTGATTCAAGAGATCTATTGCATCTGGGGACAGGTTGCTGGTATATAGGTATGCAAAGACAGCTTTTCCAAGAAAAATGATTTTCTGGAACAGATTCCCATGAGAAGCAGCAATGAGTGAGAGTATTTGGGGTATCTCAGAGGTGACCAGGTGTAAATCCAATGATGCTTCTGTGGATCATGTCAAAGTAGCCACTGACTATTTTTAATCACATGAATTCTGAATTTGTAGGTCACTAATGTGCAAAATATGATAACTACAGCTCTGTCAGAGCTTCTATTTGTTTTTCATTTTCAGAAATATATACCTACCAAATGGAGTAATAGTGTGAAGCGGATTGTGTTTGTACAGGCAGGATGGGAACTTGGAAGATAGGACTCTGTTATGAAGTAATTTGGGAGCCCTTCCTGTGCTGTGGACAATTCTCTCACTAAACATATGCTTATCTGTTCGTTTAATGAAGCTTTACGCTGTTGATATCTAGTCATCAACTTAAATTTTGGAATTTGGACATAATAAAGCTGAATATCTTTTAAGAAATAACTTCTTTGGAGTTGGGGATATGTTGATTCGAGGACTCAAAATTTCTGTTAGATAGGAGGAATAAGTTCAAGAGATATATTGTACAACATGGTGACTAGTTAATAACAACATACTGCATTCTTGAAAATTGCTAAGAGAGTATGTTTTAAGTGTTCTCGTCACAAAAGAATGATAAGTATGTGAGGTAACGCATATGTAAATTAGCTTGATTTAATCTTCCCACAATGTATGCATATTTCAAAACATCACTTTGTATATAATATATACAATTTTTTGTGAATTAAAAGTGAAGGAAAAAAGAAAAAAGTACTTCTGGTTGAGTATGTACCTTGATCAAGTACTGGGTCAAGTCTTTTTGCAATCCTTTGAGATCTGTTGTTGCTGATAATCCCATTTACAGGCATCCAAAATTTCTAAATGGTTACATAATTTGCTCAAGTACACGTATGCTAATTACGAGGGTCAGATCAGAATCTACATCTTTCTACACTAAACTAATTTTTCTTTTTCCATTGGCCCATCTCCTCCTTTAGATAATCTTGTTAATTTAGACTGTACTACCTTTCCTTCAGAAAGTGAAGTTCTGTAGCTAGAGTGGATAGACTTGATTTTCATAGCCTGGTAGCCTGAAAGCACTGTTCTCTCTTGGAGTCCAGTAGGACAGGGCCCTGCCCTTCTACACCAGGCCACACTTCCACTGCCTGACCCCTGCTTGCCTCTCAGCCCTCTCTGCAAAGTGCAAGGCTGGTGCTTCCAGGGCACTCTCGCTCTCCAAGTGACTGAAGTAGAAAAGCCCAAAGAAATCAAACTGAGCAGATCTTAGTACTCCTGGTTGTCACCCATTATATTGTTACTTTTTCTGTAGAATTAGAATATTTTTTATGAAAAGGCAGGGAAAGTTCAGCTCCTTGCAGCACATCCCAAACTTCTCTATTGGGGTGGTCTGTTCTGGAAATTGCCAGCTGTGACTTCGGTGTGATGTTCATTATCTTTCCTGGTGGCAGTTTGCAGAGAGGATGTTGAGGTTGTACACAGTAATCACAGTAATCACCTGACACATAGTAGGTGATCATTAAATGCTTATCACATACATTAATATGCCTTCATCATTCCTTTTTCAAGCACTTTTGAATCTTCCACCTTCACATCTATGGAGTGCCCTGCAAGCTTGTAAACATTATTTGGAATGACAAAGTAGAAATTGTATTATACATCCTCCAGGTGAGGAGCCTGAGGCACTTTGATGCTAAAGCAAAGAGTTATGCAGCAGAAACACGGTAGAGGCAAAGATAGGTCAGAAATTATCAAAAAGAATCCTCCTCTGTGTCCTTTCACTTAGACTCCTTTCCTGTCTCTCTGGCTGGTTCATTTTCTTTCTCTTCTTTCTGATCTTAATATTTCAGAAGTTCCTCTTCTCTTAAACCAGTGCTGAAGTTAATGGCAGCACAGGATCAATAATATAAAAGCCCCTTCATCAACAGAGCAGAGGCAATATTCAAGCATTGTGAACTCCTCTCCCACCTAAACTCTGAGATTGTATCTTAGAAGCCCATGGGCTGAAAGAGAGTGGCTAGTGACATATTTTGTTGCTATAATTTGTTGGATCATCTATCTCCCCATGGGGTCACTTGGGGACTCCCAGAGAGACAGTGTGGAATCACAAAAACTTCAGACCCTGGAGTCACAGCCCAGCTCATGGGCCTTGGCTTTGCACTCATTCAATAAATACTGACCACCAGGCACCATGCTGAGACTGGGGACTATCATGGTAACAAAACAAGCATGGTCCCTGCCTTCATGGTGCCACAGGGTCACCTCTGGAAGATGGGCACTTGATGAAGGAACAGAAGCATGGCTCATATTTATTAGTGGTTGCCATGTGCCAGACACTGTGTTTAACAGGTTGCAAGCATTGTTTGAAGATAAAACATTGGGTGGCAGAGCTAGAGATTCATACCACACCTATATCTGTCTCACTCTAAAGTCCAAACAGGCGAAAAGAGAACGTATAGAAAATACCAAGTCAAACGTATGGCACTTGGTACATGGCATGGTTGAGGGAAATGGGTCTGGATTTGGAGTCAAAAGGAGAGGGATTGAGCCCTGCATCTGCTGCCTCTGACTGTCTGTGATGAGGAAGCACAGGGGTGAGGCCACATCAAGAAAGAGCGAGCTCCATGTAGCAGGGCCAAGCCAGGCAGGTTCACTACTTTACCCTTAGCATCTGGCACAAAGAAGGAGCTGGAATTCAATTACATTGACTTGACTTAGAACATCCTGGCAAACCTGCTTTGTTACAAAAACTAAGAAATAGTCTGAAGAGGACATACCTATAGGAGTCAAGTGGCCGATTAACTGATGATATCACTCTCACCACTAATAATAATAGCACACTCCCATGTATGGAGACACTACTCTGTGTACTCTACTACTACCCAATACAGAAGCTGTTATTTCTATTTTATAAAAAAGAAAACCATAGCTCAGAGAGTGTATTGCTCTTGGCTACACAGCCAGTAAGAGGGAGAGTCTAGACTTGAACCCACGTCCCTAATTTAACTATCCCAGCAGACCCTGCTTCCAGAGACTCCTCCTCAGAAATCACCCTCAGTCCAGGCCATATCCTCATTTGGGTGGACTAAAAGCTGTCATTTGAAGATGAGCTTTGGTGAGATTCAAAGGTCTCCCAGATCTGAAGTCTGTGTTTAGTTTGGAAGCAGTTACAATTAAGATAACAGAAAAGTTCTAATCAAATCGAACATTATCTGGGCCAATCAGATCTTCTGCTAATAAGAGTTCCATTCAAATAATAATGCATGCAAAATTGTCTTTCTTGAGTTAAGGAGGAAGACTAACTTTTATCAAAATATCTAGCCCTAAGCTGTACCAACACTCATCCCAGAAAAGTAGGTGAGTGCATGAGGCTGAGCCTTGTCCTGGGCAGCTCCAGTTTCTTCTGAAACCTTGAGTGCTCCTAGGAGACTAACCAGTGGTGTCTGCCCATTGCCCTAAGGCAGGGTATCTCAACCTGGGTACTATTGACATTTGGGCTAGAAAGTTTCTTGTGGGGGCTGTCCTGTGCATTGCAAGATGGTTAACAGCAGACAGGTGTGGTGGCTCACACCTATAATCTCAGCACTTTGAGAGGCCAAGGCGGGTGGATCACCTGAGGTCAGGAGTTCGAGACCAGCCTGGCCAACATGGCAAAACCCCGTCTATACTAAAAATACAAAAATTAACCAGGCATGGTGGCACATGCCTGTAATCCCAACTACTAGCAGGGCTGAGGCAGGAGGATCACTTGAACCTGGGAGGTGGAGGTTGCAGTGAGTGGAGATCATGCCACAGCACTCCAGCCTGGGCAACAGAGTGAGACTCCGTCTAAAAAAAAAAATAGATGGTTAACAACATCTCTGACCTCTATGCACTAGATGCCAGCTGAAGCCCCTCCCCTAGTTGAGACAACAACTAATGTCTCCCGACATTGCCATATACCCTCTTGAGGGGAAAAATTGCCACTGGTAGAGAACCACTACGATAAGAGAACATTTATTTGGGGATGGATTAATTAATTCAGTCACTTTGCCCTCCTTGGTATGCTGACTCTCTTCTCCTGGCCCCTGCCAGCCTTATGTACTACGGATGCTATAATTAAGGAATGGAACACACAGAATTAAAGAAAGGAGCAATGCCTATCCCTGGCTTGCCTTACTTCTTTGTCTTATTGCATGTGGAAATCACCATGTGTGCTCTGGCAGACATTTGCCGTGCATGACTCAGTAAGGTAAGTGAATGAAGAAATTAAACAAATGTTACTAGCGGGTGGGAAGAACCCTTGCCTCACATAGGCCAATAAAGGTAATTTTTGTGGTTCTAGTTCTTGAAAAATCTAATCTACCTGCAAACTATCTCAGCGGAGGGACTTGGCAGGTGTATTTTGGCTCAGTGCGCCATGGGAAGTAGTCCCTGACATCTCTCATACTGGGACTCCTCAGCCTGTCCTTGTGGGATGGTGTATCAGAGTCCACTCACAAGTCAGGTAGCTGCCCTGCCACAATGAGAGCAAAGCAGTGGTGCTGTTAGCAGTGGGTTGGAAGGTCACAAGCAGAGGGTAGAGTCAGGGAGTACAGGTGCAGCTTTGTTACATGGATGCATTGTATGACACTGGAGTTTGGGCTTCTACTGAACCAGTCACCTGAATAGTGAACACAGTACCCAATAGGTAGCTTTTCTGCCCTTGCTCCTGTCCTCCCCTGTCTCTCCCCATAGTTCCCAGTGTCAATTATTTCCGTGTTTATGTCCATATGTGCCCATTTTTTAGCTCCCACTTATAAGTTAAAACATGCAGTATTTGATTTTCTGTTTCTGAGTTATTTCACTTAGGATAATGGCTTCTAGCTGCATCCATTGTTTCTGCAAGGGACATGATTTCATTCTTTTTTATGGCTGCATAGTATTCCATGGTGTATATGTACCACATTTTCTTTATCCATTCCACCATTGATAGTCACCTATGTTGATTCTATGACTATGCTACTATGAATAGTGCTGTGATAAACATTTGAGTGCAGACGTCTTTTTTGGTAGAATGGTTTCTTTTCCTTTGGGCACATAACCAGTGGTGGGATTGCTGAGTTAAATGGCATTTCTATTTTTAGTTATTTGATAAATCTCCATACTGCTTTCCACAGGGGCTAAACTACAAACACTGTATAAGCATTCCCTTTTCTCCACATACTTGCTAATGTCTGTTTTTGTTTTTTTACTTTTTAATAATATCCATTCTGGCTGGTGTAAGATGGTACCTCACCGTGTTTTAATTTGTATCTCTCTGATAATTTAGTGATGCTGAGCATTTTTTCATGTTTTTTGGCCACATATATGTCTTCAAGTGTCTGCTCATGTGTTTTGTCCATTTTTTAATGGGGTTATTTGTTTTTTTCTTGTTGATTTAAGTTTCTTGTAGATTCTGTAAATTAGTCCTTTCTTGGATGCATAATTTGCAAATATTTTCTTCCATTCTGTAGATTGTCTGCTTACTCTGTTGATAGTTTCTTTTGCCGTGCAGAAGTCCTTTAGTTTAATTAGTCCCAATTGTCAATTTTTGTTTCTGTTGTGTTTGCTTTTGAGGCCTCAAAATAATGAGAGCCATCTATGACAAATACACAGCCAACATCATACCAAATGGGCAAAAACTGGAAGCATTCTCCCAAAGAACGGGAACAAGACAAGGATGTCCACTCTCACCACTTCTATTCAACATAGCAGTGGAAGTCCTAACCAGGGCAATCAGGCAAAGGAAACAAATAGAAGACCTCCAAATAGGAAAAAATCAAGTCAAATAATCTGTTTGCTGATGATATGATACTTTACCTAGAAAACCCTAAAGATTCCTCCAAAAGACTCCTAGACCAGATAAATGACTTGAATAAAGTTTCAGGATATAAAATCAATGTACAAAATTAGTAGCATTTCTATACACCAGTAATGTTCAAGCTGAGAACCAAATCAAGAACTCAATTCCATTTACAAAAGCCACAAAAAAAAAAAACCTAGGAATACATCTACTAAGGAGGTGAAAGATCTTTACAAGGAGAACTACAAAACACTCCTTAAAGAAGTCAGAGATAAAACAAACAAATGGAAAAAATATTCCATGCTCATGGATTACAAGAATCAATATCATTAAGATGTCTATATTGCCCAAAACAATATACAGATTCAATGCAATTCCTATCAAATTACCAAGGTCAACCTTCACAGAATTATAAAAAATGAATTCTAAAATTCATATGGAACGATGAGTAGCCAAAGAAATCCTCAGCAAAAAGAAAAAAAGCCAGAGACATCACATTACCCAACTTCAAACTATACTACAAGGCCATAGTAACCCAAACTGCTGGTACAGAAATAGACACTGAGATTAATGGAACAGAATAGAGAACCATAAATAAAGCTACACACCTACAACTAACTGATCTTTGACAAAGTCGACCAAAATAAGCATTGAAAAGGGCTCCCTATTCAATGAATGATGTTGAAAAAACCGGCTAGCCATATGCAGATGACTATTTAATCCATCTGCCATATGGATCTATAAGAAACTTAAATCAACAAGAAAAAAACAGATAACCCCATTAAACAGTGGACAAAACACATGAGCAGACACTTGAAGACATACATGTGGCCAAAACACATGAAAAAATGCTCAGCATCACTAAATTATCAGAGAAATACAAATTAAAACATGGTGAGGTACCATCTGCCATATGCAGATGGATTAAAGACTTAAAACCTCAAACTATAAATTCCTAGAAGAAAACCCAGGAAAAACTCTTCTGGACACTGGCTTAAGCAAATAATTTATTATTAGGACCTCAAATTCAATTTTAGGGTAACTTCATTTACTTGTTTTTTTTTCCTTTTAGACTTACTTTTTAAATGAACTGTAAAGGTAATATTTATTATAGAGATAGTTAGTAATGACAAAGAAGTACAACAGCACAGAAAATACGGATAATCCTAATGCCAGAAATGGTGAGGCAAAGAATTTTGTCATTTTTGGTCATAATTTGGTCAAGGTTTTTTTTTCTTCTATGATTTTTTTCTTCATTTTGAAATGTATTACTCACAGTCCCAGCAAAAGTACAGGATATACTTAAGTTGAGTAACTTGAAGAGAATTTAGTAAACTTACTATTTATAAGAGAGTGGATGGAATATAAGGAAACCACAAGAGATAGTGCAGCATCTAGGGTTTGGTATTAGTGGGGATGACATTGCCACCTGGAGCTTGAGTGGGAGAAGACAATGGTCAGAACCCAAAACAGAGAGAACTGTGTAGGGACCACCTCCTGACAGCAAGAGGAGGTAGTGCAACATCACTGGGAGGAGAATACATGCCTCAGCCTCACTCTTCCCCTTCCCTACCAGTGGCTTCCTCTGGCCAAATACATCAGAAACCAGCCATCAAGGCTGCAGCCCATTTATGCAGCCTACACCCCTGGGCATAGGACAGGGTCAGGGAGTGTAAAGAGTCCAACTAGAGGGGCAAACAGAAGATATCCAGCCCAAACTGCCCAAACACACTTTGCTTTCATTGTCTGATATTCGAACATTAAAGATAAAGCAACCTCTCCCCTACAAAGAGGTAAGCATTGTTTTACGTTTAGTGTATGTCTTCCAGACATTTTCCTAGTTTGTTACCTGTATAATATATGTCCTCATAATAGGTGCAATTTTGTTCTGCCTGTGTGGGCATGTGTTTTATAAACAGTGTGATACAATATGTATTGTTAAAGAACTTGCTTTTTTACTCAACAATTTGTCTTGGACTCTTTTCACATCAGCATGTAGAGACCTGACATTATTTTAATCCCCTGTGTGGCATTCCACAGTGTGGTTGATAGGAGGGCTGTTCTCCAATGTCCTAGTTCTCTCTCTCTCTCTCTCTGGGCACATAGTAGGATGGGAGCATCCCACTCTACTAAACTCAGGTTGCCAGTATGATTGCCTTTGGTCAAGGAGATATAAACCCATGTCCCATATGTCACTCCCAGGCAAAAGCTTTAAGAGCTGACACATGCTTCATCTTTCTCTTTTCACTTGCTGTTGAGACTAGTGGTGTTCTCGACCAGCACTGCCTAGTAAAAAATATAATCTAAGCTGTTATCTAATTTTAAATATTCCGTAAGTCACATTTTAAAAAAGTTAAACACAGGCAAAATTAATTTTAATAATGTATTTCATTTACCCAGTATACCCAAACTATTATCATTTCAACATGCAATCAACACGAAAAACTATTAAATAAATATTTTACACTTTTATACTCAGCCTTTAAAATCCGGTATATAACTTACACTTACAGTGTTTATCAATTCAGACTAGACACATTTCAAGGGCTCAATAGCTCCATGTGGCTAGTAGCTACCATGTGGGACAGTGCAGTTCTGTCTGGATCTTAAGGATGATGGAGCTGAGCCCCAGCTGAAGTGTGTTGAGTTACTTTTACTCACACTACAGTGTGAGAAATTTTTTATTGTTTTTTTTAAGGCATCGTAATTTGGATGTTGTTTGCTCCCACAGAATCACCTGATCTGTCCAAACACACATATCGCAATTCATTTAATCATTTCAATATGGATGGACAAGCAAGTTGTTTCCAATTTTTCACTGTTATAACAAGATGTTGGTGAATATCTTCATGCACATTTTTGTGCTCAGATGGAACTTTTTATATCATAGGCATTTATATATTTTTTTACTTTAACAAATTTATCTAAAAGGCTGTCCAGAGTGTTTCAAATTTTCACTTCTATTAGAAATATGTGAAAGTACCCATTTTCCCCATATCCTTACCATTACCTGATATCATCTAATTTTTTATTTCAAATACTTTTTCTATTTGTTTTTATTTACATCTCTTATAGTTGATATAATATACAGCCCATTCTTCTAACATCGTATTTTTATATAATTAAAATTTTCTTGAAACTTTGTTTTTAAATGACAGCATCAACATGTGGCATAGATATAGCAAGTCAATTTAACCATTTTCCTAGTTTCTTGGATATCCACATTGAGATTACTTCCAAACTTTATTATACATATCACCATAATGAACGTCTTTTGTGCAAACAACATTTTATACGTTTCACTTAATTTTCCTATGATAAGTTCTAAAAGTGTAGTTACTGGCTTGAAAGGCCCATACACATTTATAGTTCTTGGTATTTGCTAGCAGATTCTTTTTTCTTGCTAGAAAATTTGTATCGATTACAGTCCTTTAGGGAAATTTCAGGTTTTTATATGACATAAATTGAACATTTGCCATTTACAGATGCTTTTAGATACATTCTTGCATCTAATGCTTACAAGGGTTCCATAAGGTGAGCAAAAGGAAAATGACCTGCCAGGGTCACAGCGTAGGTGAGAAGCAATGCTGACATTTGAACTCAGCTTCAGACAACAAATTCAGGTTTGTTTGTTTGTTTTGTTGAATACTTCAATTGCTTCCTTAACATTGACCATGGAAAAATAGGCTTCTTCTTGATCCCCATTTCAGCCACAACTTGTGGCCCCAAGTAACTCATTAGTTTGGGTCTTCAAGGAGAGAGAACTAATATTACCAATGGCTTATTTCTGTAAAAATCCTCCTCCATGCTTGAAAATAGGAATGTCACTCTATAATTTCAAGATGCCAGGTGAGGGCACTGCTGGCCCATAATTTGTTTCAGAAACAAAACAGAAATGGTCTCAAGAGGAGGCTAACAATTTTTTATATGGTTTCCCTCAGAGAGACACCTTCCACTGAAGGAATATTAAACTGGTGTCTGGCATAGAGAACTGTTTTCCAGTGGGACTCACTGGGGTTCTCTATTTGGCGGATTTATCCACACAGACCAACTTGTTTCAAAATGAAAAGGGAGCCATAATAAAGTAAGATGTTAAGCTGTTTTAGGTGGAAACCACTGCAGATATATTCTAGTATAGTTCTCACTACTGCAGACAACAATAAAATGCAAATGGGGAAATAGAGCGAAATGCAAAATTTCCTTTTAGAGTTTAATAGAGTTGAGCCTATCAGAAAAGATTAGAAACAACTTCTCAACATTTTTACATTTTGTTCTTTGGATGATGTTGATATATTATAGTTTTAGCTGAAAGGAGAATGTTTGTGTTCTCTGAAGTCATCTATCCCTTGTTGTGATCTGAGCTTCTTTCTTGTCTGGACCATGGCCATAGTGTTCTGATCAGGGTTCCTTCCCCCATTGTCACATCTCCATACCCAACTCACCCTCACTCTGCATACTACATTCTGTATGAACTTTCTAAGGTAAAAGTTGGATCCTTTCACATCCCTTCTCAAAGCTCACCAGTGGTTCACCACCCTCTAGAAGATAAAAGCCTTCACATACCTTATACTACCTTCAAAATGAAGCTTCTACCCACTTTCCAGCTTCATGTTATGCCATGCTTCCTGCATCCCCTCGTAATACTGTGCTCCAGTCACACTGAACTTCTTGCTTTCTGCTATGGTCTGAATGTGTCCCCACAAATTCACATGTAGGAAAATTAATCCCCAATGCAGCAGTGTTGGGAGGTGGGACCTAATTGGTGGTGTTTAGGTATGAGGGCAGAGCCCTCATGAATAATTAATGCCACCATAAGAAGCTCTTAAAGAAGTAAATTCACTCTCTTTTGATCTTCTGCTATGTGAGAACGCAATGTTCCTCCCCTTCAGCAGACACGGCAACAAGGTATGAGTTTGGTGCAAAAGTAATTGTGGTTTTTGTCATTTCTTCCAATGGCAAAAACTGCAATCACTTTTGCAGCAACCTAATACCATCTTGGAACCAGAGACTGAACCTGCCAATGGCATGATCTTGGACTTCCTAGTCTCTAGAATTTTAAGAAATATACTTCTGTCATTTATAAAATACCCAGTCTCAAATATTCTGCTATAGCAGCACAAAATGAACTAAGATGCCTTCCCCCAAATGTGCTCTGCTCTTTAATATCACCAAAGTTTTATACCTACTCTTTTTTCTGCATAAGAGTTTATTCATTATTTTATTCAACCTACCAATCCCTCTCACTCTTTAAAACCCAGCTAGCAGGTCACCTTTCTAGGATATTTTTTCCCAAATCTCCAGATATAATCACTTGTATCAGTCAAGGTTCTCCAAAGAAACAGAACCAATAGGACACACACACACACACACACACACACGCACACACACATGCACACACACAGATACAGATAATAGATATCAATATGTGAGAGGGGGCCAGATGCCATGGCTCACCCTGTAATTCCAGCAGTTTAGGAGGCCGAGGTGAGTTGGATCACTTGAGCTCAGGAGTTTGAGACCAGCATGGGCAACATGGCAAAACCCCATATTTACAAAAACATGCAAAAATTAGCCAGGCATGGTGGCATGTGCCCATAGTCCCAGCTACTTGGGAGGCTGAGGTGGGAGGATCACTTGAACCTGATCCTATGGAGGTTACAGTAAGCCAAGATGGCACCACTGCACTCCAGCCTAGGCAACAGAGCCAGACCATGTCTCAAGAATTTATATCTATCTATCTATCTATCTATCTATCTATCTATCTATCTATCTATTTATCTATCTATCTATCTCTATCTATCTGTCTATCTCTATCTATCTATCTATCTATCTATCTATCTATCTATCTATCTATCTATGGGTATTTATTATGGGAATTGGCTTACATAATTTTGGAGGCTAAGCAGTCCCACAGTTTGTGATCTGCAAGCTGGAAAATCAGGGAAGCCAGCAGCCTGGCTCAGTCCAAGTCTGAAGGCCGAAGAACTGGGAGAGCTGAATGTGTAACTCTCAGTTCAAGGCCAAAGGCCTTGGTTGGGGGAGGGATTTGTGCAAGTTGCAGAGTTCAAAGGTGAGAGCATCTTGAGTTCTGATATCCAAGGGCAGAAGATGAGTGTCCCAGCTCAAGAAGAGAGAACAAATTCAGTTTTCCTCTGCCTTTTTGTTCTATCTGGTCCCTTAATGGATTGGATGGTGCCTGCTCACACTTGGTGAGGGCAGATCTTTCTTACTCAGTCTACTGATTCAAATGTCAACCTCTTTCAGAAACACCCTCACAGACATACACAGAAATAATGCTTTACCAGCTATCTGAGTATCCCTTAATTCAGTCAAGTTGACACCTAAAATTAACCATCACATGACTCCTCTATTGGTACTCCCATGAGTGATCTTAGGACTACATTATGTTGCTATTTCTTATTTTGAGTGCCTATCAGTACCTCTGTACAGAGAGCTCCTACACGAAAGAGATTATATCTAATTCATCACCGAATTCCAAACCTAAGCTTACACTTGGCACATAATAGACCCTCAATAAACTATTATTATTATTTACATTTTGGTAGATAAAGAGGTTTTTCATGTCAATAATCTGGCAGCATGCCATATATACCATTCTAAAATTTTATGGAGGTTCTGAGATATCATTATTCATAACTTTACAATTCATACTTACAAAGATGTTTGTGCTTACTTTTACTTCTATCTTCTGGATTATTTGGTTTAGGCAGAAGGGGAGAGGATATCTGAGGTTAGAATTTGGTCCAATGCCAGCACAGGTTTTTTTTAAAAAAGAGATGGAATTTAAGTGAAGGGAGGAAGATTTCCCAAAGGGTAAGAAGGGAAACCTGCTCTGAGTATTTAACAGAAGAAAGCAGAAAGATTAAAGTGGAGAAGAAAGCAAGAATCCTTGAGAACAGTTTTGCCACATTGTAGGGAAGAGAGATGGGAGAGAACAGGAGTGAATTAGGGAGGAGAGAGAGAAGTGAGTTTAGGCATTTATTCCTCTTCCTACAACTTCTATTTCTGCCCCCAGTGGCAGATATTAGCAGTGGTGAAAGACAATTGCAAAGTTCTACCAACTCCCCATATTCGTTTAGATGGTAATAAACTCTGAATGATCATTACATCTCAAAATGTAGAAAGTCACTAAAGGGAATATTATACATTCAGAGATCTATAAAGCTTGTTACTACAGAGTGTATACTATTTTAATGAGTCTTAAACTCTTTACACAGGTCCTATATCCACACAGAGTCATAACCAATAGCCTATACAACCACATGCCTGCACGTATGTGCACACACACAAATATGGCATCTCACACATCTACTATCCCACCTGGGGCATGACTGTATTTTCCTACTGATGGATTGAGCTCTTGGGTTGAGATGAACCATCTCTCTCCCAGATGGATTTCTAGTACTTCAATCACATCTCCAGTAATCATTTCCCCTAAACACATTAGTGGGAAATGATGTAAAAAATAATTAAGCATAACTATCCAGTGCATTAGAAATTGATGGTATCTATGTTGTGTAAATTAGAGACATGTAGAAGAAAATGATTATTTTCACAACTCATTGCTACAGAAAGATCTCTTTATTATTGCATAGAATTCATTCTACTAAAAGGAATGTTTGACTTCAAAGGAAAGAAGTGAAAACTTTAAATGAAAGAGAGAGCTACTTAGAAAAAATGAAGAAGACATGATGGTGAAAGATGATGATGAAGACAAGAGGAAAAAGGAAGCTATGCCAGCAAAACTAGCTTCTAATCTTAAATACAGCCTAGAGTAAGTTAATTTAGCTCCTGTGACCCAAGAAAGTGAGGCAGACATTTGGTTCCTAGAATATCGCTTCTGGCTTAAGATTATATCTTGCTGTAGCCTTAGACACAAGTTTTCTTATATTTTCACTAATTCACCTATAAAAAACTCTTGTCCTAAAGTAAATAGGTAGAGCCTTTGTTCATCATCATCCATCTGGTTGAGAAACACATCCAAGAAAATGGAGCAATGGCTCTCAACTACATGGATGTCACTCTTTTTGGCAGAAAAAATATCGCTTCTTACTCCTTTAGTGCACTCTCAATACACACTTTTTTTCAGTAAATTTTACCTTACCCGTAGACATAACCCCTGAGAAAACAACTAAACAAGACATATAGGGGAGGGGGGGAGGGGGGCATGTACAATGAGTATGTCTGTGGGGATGAGGCGGGGGCTACATGCACACAGCACTCAGCATTTTTTTCCACACAGGTTGAGTGCCCAGTGGAAACAAGAAATTGGGCTAGGAACTGTGTGTACCATTTTGCTCTTTGGCTATAAAATACGAGAAAAGTGTTTACCAGAATTCAAAGGCCTCAGTGATTAATAACACATAGCAAACTTTGACTCTGCATAAAGCACATTTATTCAAGCACATGAGAGAAAAAACATTATGGGATCCATTAGAATATTCTACAGGATTGGTGAAAGGCTATTTTATTGCAAAGATGCAGAGGAATAGCAAATCTTTGAAGATAATTTACTACAGAGATCAGAAAAAGAGTTTAGAAAATTGTTTGTATATTTAAGAAGATGCTATGAGGTGTGACCTCTCTGGAACAGAAACAGAATTCCACAAGGTTAAAATGCAGTTAAAATACTTTAATGCGGTTTCAAAAGTTTCTAGGAAAACCTAAACTGAACAGATAACATAATAAGATGGAAGAAAAAATAAAATGTAGATTTTCTGTAAACCAAAAGTACAGAATTAAATCTATATTGGAGGCTTTAAAGATCAGAAGTGGCAGAAAAATTCTATTTAGTGATAGAAACAGCAAACTTTAAAGTATGTTTAATAATTAGAGGAATGGGATAAATATTAAAATGGGAGTGATGATATATAGAGAGAAAACAGAGGCTAAACATTCCACCTAATAATTACATGAATTTCTAAGGAAAAATCCAGAATCATTAATATTGAATCAATAATGGAGAATATAGTTGAAGAACGTTCTGCATAGATTTTTAAGGAGAATTTTAATAGGAAGATATTAGGGTGAGAAATCTTACTACATTCTCAGATAGAATCAAAGAAAATGACCCAAATTCAGATGTAAATCTAAAATGGAATATTTTAATTATAAGTAAAAATAAAATTCTATAAGCATCCTTTCAGATGATCCACAAATGACCTGCAAAGAAATATATATATGTATGATGATACACTTTTCCTCTGTGATACTAAGTTATAGAGAAAAAGAGAGAAATAGTTTTGAGGGGATAACAATAGAATACAATAATTCATATGTGAAAGCAACAGGAAAATACTCTCAGGTACACATGTTAAATAAATGTACCATCCACACATCTATCTTTAACATAATATTTGAAGAAATAGCTTCAATTGGCAAAATGACTCATAAGTCAAGAACCAGGATAACTTGTATAAAAGCATGGCAATTTCTTCTTCAATTCAAAGTCTCTGCCTTTAGGAAATAATTTTATATGCTATGATTTGTTATACAAAGATATTAATTGAAGCATTATTTCTTTTAGCTAAATGTTATAAACAAGCAAACTGACCAATATTTTCAAAATGTCCAAATGACAGATTATTCTTCTGTCATTGAAAGTAATATTGAGGAAAAAATTTAAGGATGTGAAAAAACACAAGAAAAAGTTAAATGAAGAAAACATGATAGAAGTTTGTTATGCAAAATAATATTTATTATGTAGAAACACAAAAGAAAATAGATCAGAAGAAAATATATTTGATGTCAACTATGGTGCCTCTAAATAGGAGGATTAGGATTGAGCTTTATGCTTTAATGCAGGTTCAAAAGTTTCTAGGAAAACCTTGAAGATAGGGATGGAGAAAGCAGAAAGAATCAAACTTTTAGAACTAGAAAGGACTTTAGAGATTGTCTAGTATTGTGGCTCCCAACCATGAAGCCATTTCTGGAAGTCTTTAAGCAATGTTTAGTGTTTCAAATAATAACAAGAAGGTACATTTATTACACATTCACTGCAAGCTAGTCACTATGATAACTCCTTTACATATACTCCCTCCAAGTTTAAGAAGAGTCATTCAGGTATTCATCAAAAGGTCTAGAAACCATATTTCAGGTCTTCTAATAACTGGTCCAATAGCCTTTCTAACACCCCACAATTCGCATGACTCTAGGTCTAGAGTGTTCTCATAGTGTTAATTGTTGGGACATTTGGTTTTCACTGGAGTAGATCATACTTTATTCTCAGAAGGAGAATTTTTGCAGAAGCCCTTATAATGCAAAGCTCTTGGAGCCTGACGGAACTGGCTTTCAAATATGACTCAACAACTTAAAAGCTGGATGGTTTTAGGCAAGTCAATTAACCTTTCTGAATCTCTATATCCTCACAGAAGTGTTGTAAGAATTTAATTAGATGACACATATGGAGTGCCTGGCACATTGCCTAGCATGTAAGCCTCCATTGTAACTATTGATTATCACCACCCTTTCACAGAGTCTTCAATATCTGCACTGATGATCCCATTTGACACTCTGACCTTGTAATCTGAAATGGGGAACACTCTATGTCCCATTTTCAAACATAATGGAGCAGCTTTCAATTGCCCTATAACTTGCTCCGAGTGCCCTCTTCTATTACGCTGTCTAATTGAACACTAAGTACTGCAGTTCCTCTTGGCAAGGGTTCTAAGGAGCTTTCTGCTTACTTGTAAATCTGCCTCTGACGCAGCCTATTTTCTTTGCCTCTCACAATGCCAATGGTAGCCTCTGTGGAGACCTCAAGCAAGGCTGGCTAAGCCATAGGTAGCAGGCAGCAGGCAACTTTCTCACATGAAGTAACTCCAGTGCCAGCCTGGCATGAATGTGGGCATTTCTGCTTTACTTACTCCTTTGGTCTAAGTCATGCAAAAGACACAGACCTACTGATGAAAGAAGTAAGTTACAAGACTGACATCTTCTTTCATCTGAATGGACAAGTTCCAGGAAAAAGGCAATGGAGGAAGGTTGGTTCAGAGACACATTTGGCTGCAAACTACCCCTGCAGTCCCCTCCTTTTCTCATCTTCTCACAGCCTGGCACAGATTATCACAATCCCAACAAGATTTCGCCCACTCTGCCCTCCCTTCTGGAACATTTTCCCATCCCCTTTGCAGTTCTTTACATTCTAACTACCCTGTAGACTTCAGTTTCGATCCCATTTTGCCCAAGAAGCATTCTCTTATTGCCCCAGCCTACTCCATTCCCTACCTCCCCTCAATGCCTGTGGCACTAGGTTATCTCCCTTACTCAACTGTGTTTCATAATTAGGACTCTGGAGTCAGAAAAAATGATCCTGAACCTAGCCTCTTCCTCTCATTAATCTTGAGAAAGTGAATTAAGAAAGTGAAAGTGATCTTGTGAGAAAAGTAATCTTGAGAAAGTGACTAATCTTTTTAAAGTAAGACTTCTCATTTGTAAATAGACAAGCTAATAATATATTTCTCATAGGAATGCTATGAAGATCAAATAAAATAATCCATAAAGAAGACTTAGAAAAGTTCTTGTACATAGTTAACTGTTTAATGAACATTTTCTAAGTTACTTAATTTTTTTTACTCTAAATCCTATAGGGCAAGATTAATCATCTCTCAATCCATCCATTCTTTCATCCATGCACCCATCCAAGCATTTAACACCTGGAATCCCATAGATATATTAAACCCAGTCTTTGCCCGCAAAGAGCTGGCAGTCTTGCCAGAGAGACAGAAATGCAAACAGGTTTATTATGACATGATATATTTGAAAGGCTTAGGGCCCACCAATTGGAACTTGTCAATCTTCCCCAATAATGGGACAGCTAAGACAGACCACTCTCATTTGCCTGCAGTGTCCAACATCCTCATTGCTCTTGGCTCCTCAGTGAAGCCTTTTGGTTCCAGAGAAAAAGCTGAACGCTATGGATACACAGTGGTCTAGAGGGACTTGTGCTATGTCCTGATTTCAATACCAGAGCAAGCTCCCTTTTGCTGTATAGGAAATGGAAAACAACTTTTTAGCACAAGCTGCTGAAGCTTCTAGGACTTTTGCCAGGATTTTAGTTCATCCAAATCAATTATTCTAAGATCAAGGTCAGTGGACCAGCCCTGGATGTGATTCGGGAGTCAGACAGCAAAAGTTGCAGGTCATCTGATGCCTTGTCAACACCTTCCACCCAGCAAGTCAGTCTGAACCATCACCAACAATGAGAAAGTCTTGTCATTGGAAGATTTTCAGAGAAGTGGTTCCACAGGTGCCCTTTCCAATATGAGATTAATCATAAAATCTCTGAATCATCCTACTAAGCTGCAGGAGCACACGAATATAGAAATAGTGTCCAATTAGCTCAGGGGATTATAATAGCCTGTGAGCACAGCCTTAGTCAGGGCTGTGATTCCCATGTAAGCCAGCTGGCCTTTCTCTGATGCCAGCAGACTTAATGCTGATAGGATAACATGTGGCCTTCAAAAACCAAGGGAGAGTGTAGGCAGCTCTGCACAGTCCCCATGACCAAAAGTTATACCCTGAATTGCTGACATGCCTTTGCATATAACGTTCTTTCCAATTGGCATCATTTGCCTACCTGGCAGATCTCAGCTGTTCCACACAGACATTGCTTGTGTCTTCTCGGTTCTGTGAAATTCTCCTAATAGGCAATCAGTTATCTGATGCTTCCAAGGGTTCTATTCAATAGATATTTATGCGGTTCTCTTTTTACTTAGATGTGTACATGTCACTATATTTCTTTACTTTTATGCATGTCTGTATTTTCTGTTAGACTTGAACGACCCAAGGACAAGGGCATGTCTTCTCTATTCCAATGCTCAGCACACAGTTGGTAGCAGAAGATAAGCATAGATAGGATCAGATAAATAAATAAGAAAGTCAGAATTCCATCCACACTAGTGGAGAAGGCATAGCATTGCCATCAGCAAAGAGCTAAAAGAAATGGAATAGGTTCCAGTGGTCTCTTGGCTCAGGAAAACGGGAAGCTTCTGAGCTGGGGTGTGAAAGATATCAACTCAGCCCCTTGTTGGCTGTTTTCCCAGAGTTTAGCAACTCTTTTATCTTCCAAACACTTGGCTTTGCTTTTTTTCTAATTATTTGACTACCTTTTCCATTATCTATTTTCTTAAGGTTATTAACATCTTTTGTATCTGTGTGGTGCACCATCACATACCATTTTCATTACACAGATACAATAGATGTCAATAATCCTAAGAATATTAGCTAAAATGCAGTCAAATAATTAGGAAGTGATAAGCTTTGAGTTCACATTACCTTTTAAAAATATAATTTGTTTCATATTTAATTATATATTTAATTATATACTTATATGATCTAGTTAATTGTAACTTTATATAATTTAATTTGTAACATCACTGTGTTTAACACTCAGCTTGGTGAATTCCTAAAAATAGAACAGTGAGCACTGTGAGCAGGCATGAGTCAGCTCCAGCAGCCCATTGTCAGGATGACTAACCCAGATCATTTCCCCTAACCATCTTTCCAGGACTCTGCACACCAATGGGGATGCTTTACAGGAGAAGCCACATGCTTAGTACTGGAGACTTGAGCTTCAAACTTGTCCAGACATAAGCAAAAGCAAAGCAGTCTGGCCAGCAGGAGAACTGCCACTCTGCCCATCAGAAAGACTGGGGACTATCACCATCATTCTTCACAGAATTGAAAAAACAATTCTAAAATTCATATAGAACCAAAAAAGAGCCTGCATAGCCAAAGCAAGACTAAGCAAAAAGAACAAATCTGGAGGCATCACACTACCTGATTTCAAACCATACTATACGGCCATCATCACCAAAACTCATGATAGTGGTGTAAAAATAGGCACATAGACCAATAGAACAGAATAGAGAACCCAGAAATAAACTCAAGTACTGACAGCCAACTGATCTTCAACAAAGCAAACAAAAACATAAAGTGTGGAAAGGACACTCTTTTCAACAAATAGTGCTGGGATAATTGGCAAGTCACATGTAGGAGAATGAAACTGGACCCTCATCTCTCGCCTTAAACAAAAATCAACTCAAGATGAATTAAAGACTTAAATCTAATACCTGAAACTATAAAAATTCTAGAAGATAACATTGGAAAAACCCTTCTAGACATTGGCTTAGGCAAGGGTTTCATGACCAAGAACCCAAAGCAAATGCAATAAAAACAAAGATAAATAGCTGGGACATAATTAAACTAAAGAGCTTTTTTATGGCAAAAGGAACAGTCAGCAGAGTAAACAGACAACCCAAAGACTGGGAAAAAATCTTCACAGTCTATACGTCTGACAAAGGACTACTATCCAGAAGCCACAACGAACTCAAATCAGTAAGAAAAAAATAAATAACCCCATGAAAAAGTGGCCTACAGACATGAATAGACAATTCTTAAAAGAAGGTATACAAATGGCCAACAAATATGAAAAAATGTTCAATATCACTAATGATCAGGGAATGCAAATCAAAACCACAATGTGATACCACCTTATTCCTGCAAGAATGGGCCTAATAAAAAATTTTAAAAAAAACAGTAGATGTTGGTGTGGATGCAGTGAACAGGGAACACTTCTACACTGTTGGTGGGAGTGTAAACTAGTATAGCCACTATGGAAAACAGTGTGGAGATTCCTTAAAGAACTAAAAGTAGAACTACCATTTGGTCCAGCAATCCCACTACTGGGTATCTACCCATAGGAAAAGAAGTCATTATTCAAAAAATATACTTGCACACACATGTTTATAGTGGCACAATTCACAATAGCAAAATAGTGGAACCAACGCAAATGCCCATCAATCAACAAGTGAATAAAGAAACTATGGTATATATTTACGATAGAATACTACACAGCCATAAAAAGGAATGAATTAACAGCATTTTCAGTGACCTGGATGAGACTGGAGACTATTACTCTAAGAGAAGTAACTCAGAAATGGAAAACCAAACATTGTATGTTCTCACTGATATGTGGGAGCTAAGCTCTGAGGAAGCAAAGACACAAGAATGACACAATGGACTTTGGGGACTTGGGAGGAAGAGTGGGAGGGGAGTGAGGAATAAAAGACTACAAATATGGTGCAGTGTATACTGCTCGGGTGAAGGGTACACCAAAATCTCACAAATCCCCACTAAAGAACTTCCTCATGTGACCAAATATCACCTGTACCCCAATAACTTATGGAAAAATTTAAAAAAATAAAATAAAAAGAAAGACTGGGGACTATGAAGTCTACGAAGCAGGCCCATGCTCTCACCATTTGTTACAGATTAAGTCCTCTGACAAAGTAGTCCTTTGTCAGATGTGGGGGACTCTGTCATGGAGATATGTGTTTATTAGAGAATGTTATTGGGAACAACTGTGAGGGAGTGAAGGCAACAGGACTGAGCAGGGGGAGATGTTAAACTGAGATGTACCTGAAAAGAGGACCCCAGCTGATCCCAGGGGAGCTCCAAAGCTGAAAGATTTTCCAGAATCATCACACATGGAGGCAAAGAGGCTGGGCCTTTGTGTGCCCACATCACTCAGTCGCTGAGTGTGATGTAGCATCGATCCCTGAGGAGATGTAACACTGGACAAGGAAACCCCTTCTTCCCAGGGCAATGCCTAAGGAGAGACTCAGCTGTGAGCCACCTAGAAGTTGAGGCAGCTGGGAAATAAATGCCTTGGTGCTGCAAGGGGGTTGGGGGTGTCTGTCCTACACACACAACATCTCTTACACCTGAGAGGGTCCTGGATCAGCATCAGCTGGGAACTTGTTAGAAATGAGTATGTTTAAGCCTTACCCAGGCCTCCTCCATCAGAAACTCTGGAGATGGGACCCAGCAATCTGTTTTGACAGGCTGCCCAGGTGACTCTGATGTATGTTGAAGTTTGAGAATAACTGCCTCATACCAGCAATTCTCAGATTCTGTGGTCCCAGAACCACTTATCCTCTTCAAACTTACCTGGGATCTCTAAGAATTTTTGTTTATGTGGGTAATAGTTATATTTACCACATTATAAATGAAAGTTTAGAAATTTAAAAAATATTTTATTAATTTATTTAAGATAAGCTCATCTTTTTTATGAAAAATAACTAGATTTTCCAAATTAGGAAAAAAGTAAGAAAAATAGCATTGTTTCACAGTTTTGCAAACCTCTTCAATATCTAGCTTAATAGAAGTGAGCTGGATTCTCATAACTACTTTTATATTCAATCTGTTTTAACATATGTCATATATATAGCTCATGGAAAACTCCACTGTACACTTGCAAGAAAATGAAAAAGAAAAAGGCAGATAACAACTTAGCATTATTATAAGAATAGTTTGACCTCATGGACCCTGAAAGGGTCCCAGGGACCCCCACTTTGAGAACAGCTGGCCCTAGCATCGATAATGAAGCAAGAGGCCCAGGCTTTTAGGTCAGAGATTGCTAGTTACTCATTTGTGGTTTGGGATTATGTCTTGGAACTTGTGAACGTTACATTTGGGAGACTGATTATGTTTTATCCGGTCATATCCTGAAGAGTACTTCCTCCCTATCCCCAGAAGATCATGCAATTGATTAAACTCAGACTACAAGCTTTGTCTGTTTGGCAGCGGCCCTAAGCTTTCCTGGAGTCTCTTCTGGGAGCACATGCTGCAGGGCTCATGCAGACTTGGCAGAGCTTATACGCAAAATCTGGGGCCCTCTTTCTCTGGTTCTCTCCATTCAGGGATTGCTCCCTCACTTTTGGGTATGTGTGGTGACCTTAAACTCAGACATCTAGTTTTTCGAATTGGAAAGAATATGGAGTTTGTAGCAGACTTTTAGCCACCCTACAGAATGCAGATTTCAGTTTGCTCTAGAGTCAAAAACCCCATACAAACCGCAGTCTCACACCACACCATTCCTTTGTTCTGAGTGTCATCCCCGCTCCAGAATCTGCCTGATGGTGTTCACTCTCCAGTCTCCTGTGCCTGCAGATCGTCGGTTTTGGATGCTTTGTCCAGTTTAGTTATCTGCAGGAGGATCAGACGGTCATGAGCTACTCAGCCATAGAGCAAAGGAAGGGCCACAGGTCCTTAGGAAGCCCCATGCTTCCCTCCTGCTCACTCCTCCCGAGAAGGAAGAATGCTAACATGGATTCTAGGCCTCTGTGAGTAGAATCACTATGAGTTAAAGGGTTGGCACACAGCGCAATTCTTTTCTTTTTTTCTTTCAGCTTTTATTTTAGGTTCACGGGGCACACGTGCAGGTTTGTTACATGGGTAAATAGTGTGTCGCTGGAGTTTGGAGTACAAATGATCCCGTCACCCAGGGAGTGACCATAGTACCTGAGAGTCAGCTTTTCCGCTTTCTTTTTTTTTTTTTTTTTTTTTTTTTTTTTTTGAGACGGAGTCTCGCTCTGTCGGCGCGATCTCGGCTCACTGCAAGCTCCGCCTCCCGGGTTCACGCCATTCTCCTGCCTCAGCCTCCCGAGTAGATGGGACTACAGGCGCCCGCCACCACACCCGGCTAATTTTTGTATTTTTAGTAGAGGCGGGGTTTCACTGTGTTAGCCAGGATGGTCTCGATCTCATGACCTCATGATCCGCCCGCCTCTGCCTCCCAAAGTGCTGGGATTACAGGCGTGAGCCACCGCGCCCGGCCAGCTTTTCCGCTTTCACCCCTTTCCCCGTCCCCGATTTAGTAGTCTCCAGTGTCTATTGTTCTCATCTTTGTGTCTGCATGTTCCCAATGCTTAGCTCCCACTTATAAATGAGAACATGTGGAATTTGGTTTTCTATTCCTGCATCGATTTTACATCTTCCCTTTTGGTGGCAGAGAGGGAAGCAGACCTATCTAGACAACATCTTTTTCTCTCTGGGTGTCCTCTATTTCTCCTGCTAGATGGGCTAGCCCAGGACATCTGCCTCCCCTGAGGTCCAGGACAGCTCTGAGCTAAGTACTGGAACCCAAGCCCTTTCTTCTGCTACCACTTCTCTCTGGTTACATTCCTCCTGCAGCGGATGGGTTTGCATTGGATCAATCCTCGGTCTGAAGTTCGTTAGGCCTAACTAGCTTAAGAAAAACGTGTTTACCAGTTTACTAGAGTTCTCTGCTTTGGGGATGGAGGGAAACACCACAGCTGATAACATATTGTTTTATTTGTTATATTTTATTTTTTCCAGGCATTTTCCCATATTCCTCGCTCCCTCTGGGGCCTCAAAGAAAGGGAGGGTAGAAAGGGCAGGATTAAGGACTTCCAAGTGCTTAGCAAAAATAGTATCTAAGAGTACAGCGAACACACTATTAGTGCCAGCTGGGGACACCATTAAAACTTGTCAGGCACGTGCCTTCTCTCAGGCCAGACCCCAGAATCACAGGATCTATTTGAATGACTGAGGCACAGACTCCAGAGTTTTTTCCCACACACTCTAGAGAAACCTAGATATGGGAGACCTATGTATTAAAGAGAAAGCACGCAGAATCTGAAGCCCACCCCAGCCACATGCCTTCCAGGTTATCTGCCAGGTCGTGGGCAGAGTTCTGGTCTAATGCCTGACATACTATGGTGTGGTCAACCCCTTCCACATCTGCCTCCCCTGCTAGATTAGAGACCCTTAGGCATCTCTGAGCTCATCTCTGTTTCCTTCTACCCTTGCAGGCTCTTGGTACACATTGTCTATTCCTGTTCTCAGGTTAACACGTCCAGAAGCCAGATCAATTTGTTCTACTTTAAATCTTTGGCCATGTAACCCAAAGGGGTCTACAACATCATTCAGCATGAGTACTGCACACTTTTTTAACAAAGGCGTGGATTGGGCTTAAAGAAGAAACTAGGGATGGTGCAGTACTCCAGTACTACAAATGGATGTGATGTTAGTGGAACCCAGAGAAACAGCTCTATGGAGAGTGCCACCTGATGGAAACTGTAGCCTGAGTTCAAGGCACACAGCCAACCCGGAGAACTCAGTAGAGAGGGAGGCAAGGACATAAACACCAACATAACTCTCCTTTTGTTATCTGGTCTCCTGCAGGTGACTTCCATTGGCTGACCTCAAACAGAAGCCAGCAGGCAAGGGAGCCCATTGAAGCAACACACAGAGATCAAGTTCCTAGGCACAGAGCAGAGTGGAAGGTAGGCAGGGAACAATCTACACCAGCAGAGAGAAGCTGATCAAGGGAAAAATCACCTAGCCCTACTTCCATTCCTACTAATTCAGGGAAAAGGAACAGAGGGAAAGGAAAGTAGCCCTAATAGAATGAACTGATGTTTTTGGTTTACTCATACTTACCTGCTGTATGATCTTGAGCATACTATTGAATCTGTATGCATCTCAGTTTTCACCTCTGAAAAATGATGGCAATAATACATAGTTTATGGGGATTTTATGAGACCGTTGTGGTAGACATAAAGCAGTAGGATGTGGTCTGGCACACAGGAGGCTTCAATAAATGGCAAATATCCTTGCCAGGCCAATCTTTCCTCATATACCCTTAATCATATCAGTAATCCCTCTCTCTTTTGCAGTTTCATTCTCTCCAAGGAATTCTTCCCTACTGTCAGCAAATATGTCTGGACATCCCTTTTCCTAATTCAACTTTAATTTAGTTCACAAAATTAAATGCAGTGGTTGGCATTTTTAGAGCACTGGAAACTCCTGGAGGGCCAAGCCCCTGGTGAGGATGTAGCCTTGGACTGGCAGCAAGCCCTTCATGTTTGGTCAACCCAGGACTAGGACCAGCTACTAAGTCAGCCTTTACAGCTTAGCCTACAGAAACTCAAGTGAGTATATTAGCAAAGGCAGTGTCAAAACTGGGCAACCAGTCCACCCAGGTCTGGTTGTGTTGAGTCTTCTGTCAGAGACTGGTTAAAATACAAATCTGGAGAAGACTGCCCATGTTTGGATTTCATTGCATGCTCAGGGTTTATTGGCCTTTTCCAGTTGTGTCTTGAGTGTGAAAAATCCTCAGGTCCTAGGAGCCAGGAGATGCCCCTTATTGGTGATGTTATAAGAAAGTCACAACATTTAAGCAGAAGTCAGACTACCATTAGGATTGGCAGCAGGTATAAAACACAAACTACCAATACCCAGATGCCCTTTGTATCAGTTTGCTAGGGCTACTGTAAGAGGATCACAGGCTGGGAGGCTTAAACACAAAAATTTATTATCTCGTAGTTCTAGAGCTAGAAGTCCAAAATCAAGACTTCAGCAGGGTTGGTTCTCCTTGTGGAGCTGTGAGGGAGAATCTGTTCCAGCCCAATCTCCTTGGCTTGTAGATAGCCATCTCTCCCTGTGTCTCTTCACATCATCTTCCCTCTATGCATGTCTCTGTATCCAGGTTTCCCTTTCTTATGATGACACCAATCATATTGGCTTAAATCCTAGCCTAGTTGACCTCGTTTAACTTGATTACCTCTGTAAAGACCCCATCTTCAAGTAAGGTCACATCCTCAGATGCCAGAGATTAGGACTTCAACATTTGAACTTTAGGGGGATAAAATTCAACCCATAACACCTTCTTGATGGCTCTTATGTCAAGAAAGTGTCATTAAGTAAATATATATAGAAGAGTCTCAAGTTGGCTATATTCCCATAATTATTTTTCTAATTACTTTTCTGCTAAAGCAAACTTTTTTCCCATTCTCTCTTGTAATTTTTTGGATAGTACCTGGGTATGCCAAATGGATTAAAGAATTCACAGACAGTACTAGGCTATTGACCACACTGGCCTCTTCCCTTTGCACAAATTAGGGCAGGTCCCTGGATAGCCCTGAATGAACTAACTGGCAGAGAACTCAGAGTTTCACACTGAGCCTGTCTGTTTACTTGCATGTGCCTCTGCCTCTGTTACATCTTTTGATAATTCTGCCTGAGAGCCACTATTTGTCGTGTCAACACAGACCATGAAAAGATGAAAACTGAGCTCTACTAATCCTGACTTTTGTGCATCTTGTCCTATACCTTATGTCCAGAATCCCAGGGTATGCCTGGCACCTACCCTCAGGGCAACATAAAAAAAGGCTTTTCTCTCCAGGGCTTGAAATGTTCAGATTGATTCCACTGGCTCCAGGTTGCTGAGTCTACAGATGTTTTGCTGCAGAAAGCTAAAGTTTTCCAGGGCTCAGAGACAAAACCATATCAGAGGCAGGATAGAGACAATGGGCATTTGGCTTGCCACAACCAGCCTTTGAAGAGAATGATGTGCTAGGTGCTGGGCTAGGCACAGGGAAGATGGGTGAATAAGTCACAGCTCTCAAGGGACTTGCAGCCACTGTGAGACATTTATGGACAATGAGGCATTAAGGCTGAGGGGAGTCTGGAAAAGAGTTGGCCTGGGCTCATATGGTCCTGCTGGATTGGACTGTTTGTGTCCCACCTGAAGGTTGGATATCACATATTCTTCTTGAAACTCAGTAACCCCGACTCTGGGATCTATTGATGTTGGTTTCTTGTATGATTTTCAGCTTAGTCCCTTAGGGTCAGACTGGTGATGTCATTCCTCCTGGAGGGATTGAAAACATATGCTGTCCATTATCCTGGGCAATAAATGATTTAGAAGGCAGGCTCTAGATCAGGGTAAGGCAAAAATATCCTCCTCTTCCAGGGTCCATCTGGCCTGATTCTGAGACAAGGAGGTATCCTGGTATAAGAGTACCCTGCCACAAGGAAGCCACTCAGTAATGAATAAACAACATAGTGGGATGAACCCTGCCTGACTTTAGTGCTATTCCTCTGTATTACACTGTATTATACTTCTTTGTCATAAGTCTTGAAACTTTCAAAGTTAGAGCCTGACCCATGCCCTACTGCAGGTGGTGATGGGAAGGGTGGGTCTCTTTCTCAGGGGAAGTGGACAAGGCTAGAACAGTGTCCTCTGTGACCACATGGTGGCATCAACTGGGTAACGAATAGATGGGGCCATGTCCTGACAGGAGAGCAGGTGAAGCACATGTCCCTGTGATTCAAGTTACACAAATTAACAGCCAGTTGGAATTCAGCCTGATCAATCCTGTGTACTAGGTCAGCGCAGGTGCAGAGTAGAACACAAATGCAGCATAGCTGAAGGGTCAGGAGTGTGGGTGTGTGCCTGGGTAGTTAGCGGCCCAGAGTAGGGTTCTGGAACCCGATAGCTTTGATTTGAGGGCTGTCAACACCACTTGCTGACTGTATGATTGTGGGTAGATTAGTTTTGCTAAGCCTCAGTTTCCTCACTTATAAAATGGAGATGATTATAATACTTTGTAAAATTCTTGTAGGATTCAGTGTGATAATCTGTGTAAAGTCCTTAATCTGTGTAAATCACTCATTAATTAATTCATTCATAATTCAGCAGTATGCATAGATCACCTGTATTGCGCCAGGTCCTGTTCTAAGCACCAGGGTACATCAGTGGGTAAAAGCAGACAAAAATCCTGCTTCCTACCCCATTACCCCATTCCACCACCACCACCACCAAATTTATATCCAACAGGTGTTTAGTGCAAGCCCTCAAAAAAATTAACAAGGCTTATTATCCCTCAGGTGGCATTTGGGAAAGGAATCAAAGGGTGAATGAGGAAATGATAATGCAGAAAAAGGTGAGAGAAAGGCTTTCAAGTCAGAACCTTGCACAAGTAAACATGCAGGCTGACATGAAAGCACACACAAATTGTGATTCAAGTGGCCATTTGGGAGGCTCTCCATGCCTCACTATGACCAGTCAAGCCAAGCCACCCCCAGGAGGTGCACAGCACTGGGGTAACTTTGTAGCTCAGAAGTTCTATGTTGGAGCCCAGGGAATGCTGCTATGGGTCTGACTGTGCTCACATGGCCCCTAGGGAAAACGCAGTTGCATCAGGGCTGAACTGGAGTGCATTCTACAACTGAGTGATTCTGCCTTACTTTTCTAATTCTGGTAGCACAATAGAAACCTTCCTGTTATTTTACAGAATCAAATAGGAAAAGCAATTAAAGAATGAGAAAATTATGCAGGATTTCAGCTTGAGAGAGCAAAGAAATTAGCAACTGCATTATTGAAATGGAAATGTGACCAGGAGATTTTGAGAGCAGTGATATCCATACTGAGACAGCCGGTCTGTAGAAGATTCTGGCATCACTGTAATTCAGCTAAAATAAAGGCTCCCACTGCCTTGGAAAATGTGTGGCATTCTATCCCTCTCATCTCAGAGCCTCCTGCCATCTGAGCGACTGGTGTGGATGTGGTATTTGCAGGGCTCATCTGCACAGAATCTCTATTTGTTTCTGGCTTAATAAGTTCTCCATGTGTCCTAAACCAATCACCACCTGTGGTCTGTGAGTGAGCCATTTGCAGTGTTTGCTGTGCAGGAACATTTAATGGGATCCTAACACCTGCCTGGACCTCCGATAGAAAAGGCAAGTGATGGGACGTCAGCACTGCATCATTGCATTCTGGGAGCCAAACGCTGGCACTGTATATTATAGAGAGAAATTCACGGGGCGAGTCCTGTGACCTGTCCAGAGTGATAATTATGGAAGGATAGCTAACATTAATTTACCATTAACCTAAATTTTTACTATGAATAAGGTACTCTCCTAAGCATTCTACACATAGCAAGTTAACTTGGTCTTCACAAAACCTCTGTAAGATAGGTGCAATTATTAATTCTCTTTTGCAGATGAGGACACTGAGACCCTGAGAGCTTAACTAACTTGCCCAAAGTGACTCAGTTGATAAAGGGGGGAGCCAGAGTTTGAATCCGGGCAGTCTCACACTGGGGTCCTTGTTCCTGCACTTCATCTAAAGTTTCTCATCATGGTGGGATGAAGGATTAGGCATATGAGATTGCAGCCTGCTTCACACCAAGGTCTGTGCAGAATCAAACTCCCACCCAATTTTACGGAGCTTCAATCTAAAGTCATGTCCCCATCTGTGAGGTCTGATTCCTTGCCCTCGTTTATGGGATTTATTACTCACTACCTGAAATACAATTTGGGTGGTCTGGAGATCACTCAAATTCAGCGTTCAACTATTTAAACTCAATTGACTTTTTAAATTTATTTTTTATTTCAATAGGTTTTTGGAGAACAAGCAGCATTTGGTTACATGAATAAGTTCTTTAGTGGTTATTTCTGAGATTTTGGTGCACCCATCACCCAAGCAGTGTACACAGCACCCAATGTGTAGTCTTATCCCTTACATCCCTCCCACCCTTTCCCCAGCATCCCCAAAGTCCAATGTATCATTCTTATGCCTTTGTGTCCTTATAGCTTAGCTCCCACATATGAGCAAGAACATACAATGTTTGGTTTTCCATTCCTGAGTTACTTAGCTTAAAATAATCGTCTCCAATTTCATCCAGATAGCTGCAAATGTTATTATTTCATTCCTTTTTATGGCTGAGTAGTATTCCATGGTACATGGAATATATATATATTATATATATATAAGTTATATATAATATCTAATATATAGATATTTTATTTAAATATATATAAATGTGAGACATCACATTTTCTTTATCCTCTCATTGATTGGTGGGCATTTGGGCTGGTTTTATATTTTTGCAATTGTAAATTGTGCTGCTATAAACTTGCATGTATAAGTATACAAGTATCTTTTTCCTATAATGACTTCTTTTCTTCTGGGTAGATACCTAGTAGTGGGATTGCTAGATCAAATGGTAGATCTAATTTTAGTTCTTTAAGGAATCTCCACACTGTTTTCCATAGGGGTTGTACCAGTATACATTCCCACCAATGGTGTAAAAGTGTTCCCTTTTCATCGCATCCCTGCCAACATCTTTTATTTTTTGATTTTTTTTAGGTGAAATAACTATTATTATTATTATTATACTTTAAGTCCTAGGGTACGTGTGCACAATATGCAGGTTTGTTACATATGTATACATGTGCCATGTTGGTTTGCTGCACCCATTAACTCATCATTTACATTAGGCATATCTCCTAATGCTATCCCTCCCCACTACCTCCACCCCATGACAGGCCCCAGTGTGTGATGTTCCCTTTCCTGTGTCCAAGTGTTCTCATAGTTCAATTCCCACCTATGAGTGAGAACATGTGGTGTTTGGTTTTTTGTCCTTGAGATAGTTTATTGAGAATGATGGTTTCCAGCTTCATCCATGTTCCTACAAAGGACATGAACTCATCCTTTTTTGTGGCTGCATAGTATTCCATGGTGTATATGTGCCACATTTTCTTAATCCAGTCTATCATTGATGGACATTTGGGTGGGTTCCAAGTCTTTGCTATTGCAAATAGTGCCTCAATAAACATATGTGTGCATGTGTCTTTATAGCAGCATGATTTATAATCCTTTGGGTATATACCCAGTAATGCTATGGCTGGGTCAAATGGTATTTCTAGTTCTAGATCCTTGAGGAATCACCACACTGTCTTCCACAATGGTTGAACTAGTTTACAGTCCCACCAACAGTGTAAAAGTGTTCCTATTTCTCCACATCCTCTCCAGCACCTGTTGTTTCCTCACTTTTCAATGATTGCCATTCTAACTGGTGTGAGATGGTATCTCATTGTGGTTTTGATTTGCATTTCTCTGATGGCCAGGGATGATGAGCATTTTTTTATGTGTCTGTTGGCTGCATAAATGTATTCTTTTGAGAAGTGTCTGTTCATATCCTTCACCCACTTTTTGATGGGGTTGTTGTTTTCTTCTAAATTTGTTTGGGTTCTTTGTAGATTGTGGATATTAGCCCTTTGTCAGATGAGTAGATGGCAAAAATTTTCTCCCTGTAGGTTGCCTGTTCACTCTGATGGTAGTTTCTCTTGCTGTGCAGAAGCTCTTTAGTTTAATTAGATCCCATTTGTCGATTTTGCCTCTTGTTGCCATTGCTTTTGGTGTTTTAGACATGAAGTCCTTGCCCAGGCCTATGTCCTGAATGATATTGCCTAGGTTTTCTTCTAGGGTTTTTATGGTTTTAGGTCTTACATTTAAGTCTTTAATCCATCTTGAATTAATTTTTGTATAAGGTATAAGGAAGGGATCCAGTTTCAGCTTTCTACATATGGCTAGCCAGTTCTCCTAGCACCATTTATTAAATAGGGAATCCTTTCCCCATTGCTTGTTTTTGTCAAGTTTGTCAAAGATCAGATGGTTGTAGATGTGTGGTATTATTTCTGAGGGCTCTGTTCTGTTCCATTGGTCTATATCTCTGTTTTGGTACCAGTATCATGCTGTTTTGGTTACTATAGCCTTGTAGTATAGTTTGAAGTCAGGTAGCATGATGCCTCCAGCTTTGTTCTTTTGGCTTAGGATTGTCTTGGCAATGCAGACCCTTTTGTGGTTCCATATGAACTTTAAAGTAGTTTTTTCCAATTCTGTGAAGAAAGTCATTGGTAGCTTGATGGGGATGGCATTGAATCTATAAATTACCTTGGGCAGTATGGCCATTTTCACAATATTGATTCTTCGTATCCATGAGCATGGAATGTTCTTCCATTTGTTTGTGTCCTCTTTTATTTCGTTGAGCAGTGTTTTGTAGTTCTCCTTGAAGAGGTCCTTCACATCCCTTGTAAGTTGGATTCCTAGGTATTTTATTCTCTTTGAAGCAATTGCGAATGGGAGTTCACTCATGATTTGGCTCTCCGTTTGTCTGTTATTGGTGTATAAGAATGCTTGTGATTTTTGCACATTGATTTTGTATCCTGAGACTTTGCTGAAGCTGCTTATCAGCTTAAGGAGATCTTGGGCTGAGACGATGGGGTTTTCTAAATATACAATCATGTCATCTGCAAACAGGGACAATTTGACTTCCTCTTTTCCTAATTGAATACCCTTTATTTCTTTCTCCTGCCAGATTGCCCTGACCAGAACTTCCAACACTATGTTGAATAGGAGTGGTGAGAGAGGGCATCCCTGTCTTGTGCCAGTTTTCAAAGGGAATGCTTCCAGTTTTTGCCCATTCAGTATGATACTGGCTGTGGGTTTGTCATAAATAGCTCTTATTATTTTGAGATACATCCCATCAATATCTAATTTATTGAGAGTTTTTAGCATGAAGGGCTGTGGAATTTTGTCAAAGGCCTTTTCTGCATCTATTGAGATAATCATGTGGTTTTTGTCTTTGGTTCTGTTTATATGCTGGATTTTGTTTATTGATTTGCATATGTTGAACCAGCTTTGCATCCCAGGGATGAAGCCCACTTGATCATTGTGGATAAGGCTTTTGATGTACTGCTGGATTTGGTTTGCCAGTATTTTATTGAGGATTTTTGCATCACTGTTCATCAGGGATATTGGTCTAAAATTCCCTTTTTTGTTGTTGTTGTGTCTCTGCCCGGCTTTGGTATCAGGACGATGCTGGCCTCATCAAATGAGTTAGGGAGGATTCCCTCTTTTTCTATTGGTTGGAATAGTTTCAGAAGGCATGTACCAGCTCCTCCTTGTACCTCTGGTAGAATTTGTCTGTGAATCCCTCTGGTCCTGGCCTTTTTTTGGTAGGTAGGCTATTAATTATTGCCTCAATTTCAGAGCCTGTTATTGGTCTATTCAGGGATTCAACTTCTTCCTGGTTTAGGCTTGGGAGGGTGTATGTGTCCAGGAATTTATCCATTTCTTCTACATTTTCTAGTTTATTTGCGTAGAGATGTTTATAGTATTCTCTCTCTGGTGGTAGTTTGTATTTCTGTGGGATCGGTGGTGATATCCCCTTTATCATTTTTTATTGTGTCTATTTGATTCTTCTCTCTTTTCTTCTTTATTAGTCTTGCTAGCAGTCTATCAATTTTGTTGATCTTTTCAAAAACCAGCTCCTGGATTCATTGATTTTTTGAAGGGTTTTTCTGTCTCTATTTGCTTCAGTTCTGTTCTGATCTTAGTTATTTCTTGCCTTCTTCTAGCTTTTGAATGTGTTTGCTCTTGTTTCTCTAGTTCTTTTAATTGTGATGTTAGGGTGTCAATTTTAGATCTTTCCTGCTTTCTCTTGTGGGCATTTAGTGCTATAAATTTCCCTCTACACACTGCTTTAAATGTGTCCCAGAGATTTTCATATGTTGTGTCTTTGTTCTCATTGGTTTCAAAGAACATCTTTATTTCTGCCTGCATTTTGTTATGTACCCAGTAGTCATTCAAGAGCAGGTTTTTCAGTTTCCATGTAGTTGAGCAGTTTTGAGTGAGTTTCTTAATCCTGAGTTCTAGTTTGATTGCACTGTGGTCTGAGAGACAGTTTGTTATAATTTCTGTTCTTTTACATTTGCTGAGGAGTGTTTTACTTCCAACTATGTGGTCAATTTTGGAATAGGTGCGATGTGGTGCTGAGAAGAATGTATGTTCTGTTGATTTGGGGTGGAGAGTTCTGTAGCTGTCTATTAGGTCCACTTGTTGCAGAGCTGAGTTCAATTCCTGGATATCCTTGTTAACTCTCTGTCTCGTTGATCTGTCTAATGTTGACAGTGGAGTGTTAAAGTCTCCCATTATTATTGTGTGGGAGGTTAAGTCTCTTTGTGGGTCACTAAGGACTTGCTTTATGAATCTGGGTGCTCCTGTATTGGGTGCATATATATTTAGGATAGTTAGCTCTTCTTGTTGAATTGATCCCTTTACCATTATGTAATGGCCTTCTTTGTCTCTTTTGATCTTTGTTCATTTAAACTCTGTTTTATCAGAGACTAGGATTTCAACCTCTGCCTTTTTTTTGTTTTCCATTTGCTTGGTAGGTCTTCCTCCATCCCTTTATTTTGAGCCTATGTGTGTCTCTGCATATGAGATGGGTCTCCTGAATACAGCACATTGATGGGTCTTGACTCTTTATCCAATTTACCAGTCTGTGTCTTTAATTGGAGCATTTAGCCCATTTACATTTAAGGTTAATATTGTTATGTGTGAATTTGATCCTGTCATTATGATGTTAGCTGGTGATTTTGCTTGCTAGTTGATGCAGTTTCTTCCTAGCCTCGATAGTCTTTACAATTTGACATGTTTTTGCAGTGGCTGGTACGGGTTGTTCCTTTCCGTGTTTAGTGCTTCCTTCAGGAGCTCTTTTAGGGCAGGCCTGGTGGTGACAAAATCTCTCAGCATTTGCTTGTCTGTAAAGTATTTTATTTCTCCTTCACTTATGAGGCTTAGTTTGGCTGGATATGAAATTCTGGGTTGAAAACTCTTTTCTTTCAGAATGTTGAATATTGGCCCCCACTCTCTTCTGGCTTGTAGACTTTCTGCCGAGAGATCCGCTGTTAGTCTGATGGGCTTCCCTTTGTGGGTAACCCGACCTTTCTCTCTGGCTGCCCTTAACATTTTTTCCTTCACTTCAACTTGGTGAATCTGACAATTATGTGTCTTGGAGTTGCTCTTCTCGAGGAGTATCTTTGTGGCATTCTGTGTATTTCCTGAATTTGAATGCTGGCCTGTCTTGCTAGGTTGGGGAAGTTCTCCTGGATAATATCCTGCAGAGTGTTTTCCAACTTGGTTCCATTCTCCCCATCACTTTCAGGTACACCAATCAGACATAGATTTGGTCTTTTCACATAGTCCCATATTTCTTGGAGGTTTTGTTTGTTTCTTTTTACTCTTTTTTCTCTAAACTTCTCTTCTCACTTTATTTCATTCATTTGATCTTCAATCACTGATACACTTTCTTCCAGTTGATTGAATGGGCTACTGAAGCTTGTGCATTTGTCATGTAGTTCTCATGCCATGGTTTTCAACTCCATCAGGTCATTTAAGGACTTCTCTGGATTGGTTATTCTAGTTAGCCGTTTATCTAATCTTTTTTCAAGGTTTTTAGCTTCTTGGCAATGGGTTTGAACTTCCTTCTTTAGCTCAGAGAAGTTTGATCATCTGAAGCCTTCTTCTCTCAACTCATCAAAGTCATTCTCCATTCAGCTTTGCTCCGTTGCTGGTAAGGAGCTGCATTCCTTTGGAGGGGGAGAGGCGCTGTGATTTTTAGAATTTTCAGCTTTTCTGCTCTGTTTTTTCTCCATCTTTGTGCTTTTATCTACCTTTGGTCTTTGATGATGGTGACGTACAGATGGGGTTTTGGTGTGGATGTCCTTTCTGTTTGTTAGTTTTCCTTCTAACAGTCAGGACCCTCAGCTGCCGGTCTGTTGGAGCTTGCTGGAGGTCCACTCCAGACCCTGTTTTCCTGGGTATCAGCAGCAGAGGCTGCAGAACAGCGAATATTGCTGATCAGCAAATGTTGCTGCCTGATCATTCCTCTGGAAGCTTCGTCTCAGAGGGGTACCGGGCTGTGTGAGGTGTCAGTCTGCCCCTACTGGAGGATGCCTCCCAGTTAGGCCACTCGGGGGTCTGGGACCCACTTCAGGGGGCAGTCTGTCCATTTTCAGATCTCAAACTCCATGCTGGGAGAACCACTACTCACTTCAAAGCTGTCAGACAGGGACATTTAAGTCTGCAGAGGTTTCTGCTGCCTTTTGTTTGGATATGCCCTGCCCCCAGAGGTAGAGTGTACAGAGGCAGGCAGGCCTGCTTGAGCTGCAGTGGGCTCCACCCAGTTCAAGCTTCCTGGCCACTTTGTTTACCTACTGAAGCCTCAGCAATGGCAGGTGCCCCTCCGCCAGCCTTGCTGCTGCCTTGCAGATAGATCTCTGACTGCTGTGCTAGCAATGAGTGAGGCTCCATGGGTGTGGGACCCTCCGAGCCATGCGCAGGATATAATCTCCTGGTGTGCTGTTTGCTAAGACTGTTGGAAAAGTGCAGTATTAGGGTGGGAGTGACTCCATTTTCCAGGTGCTGTCTGTCACCACTTCCCTTGGCTAGGAAAGGGAATTCCCTGACCCCTTGTGCTTCCCGGGTGAGGCAATGCCTCTCCCTGCTTCGGCTCACACTCGGTGGGCTGCACCCACTGTCCTGCCCCCACTATCTGACAAGCCCCAGTGAGATGAACCTGGTACCTCTGTTGGAAATGCAGAAATCACCCATCTTCTGCGTCGCTCATGCTGGGAGCTGTAGACTGGAGCTGTTCCCATTCGGCCATCTTGGAACTGCCACCTGTATTTTTTGATTTTTTTATTGTGGCCTTTCTTGCTGGAGTGAGGTGTTATTACATTGTGATTTTGATTTGCATTTCCCTGATAATTAGTGATATTGATGATTTTTCCATATGCTTCTTATCCATTTGTATATCTTCTTTTGAGAATTTTCTATTCATATTCTTAGCCCATTTTTTGATGGGATTGTTTATTTTTATCTTGCTGATTTGTTTGAGTTCTTTGTAGGTTCTGGATATTAGCCTTTTGTCAGATGTATAGATTGTGAAGATTTTCTCCCACTCTGTGGGTTGTCTGTTTGGTGATTACTTCTTTTGCTGTGCAGAAGCTTTTTAGTTCAATTATGTTCCAGCTATTTATCTCTATTTTTGCTGCATTTGCTTTTGAGTTCTTGGTCAGGAAGTCTTTGCCTAAGTCAATGTCTAGAAGGGTTTTCTGATATTATCTTCTACACTATTTATGGTTTCAGGTCTTAGATTTAAGTCTTTAATCCATCTTGAGTCGATTTTTGTGTAAGCTGAGAGATGAGAATCCAGTTTCATTCTTTATATGTGGCTTGCCAATTATCCCAGCACCATTTGTTGAAAAGGATGTCCTTTCCCCACTTTAGGTTTCTGTTTGCTTTGTCAAAGATCAGTTGGCTGTAAGTATTTGGCTTTATTTCTGGGTTCTCTATTCTGTTCCATTGGTCTTTGTGCCCATTTTTATGCCAGTACCATGCTGTTTTGGTGACTATGGCCTTATAGTATAGTTTGAAGTCGGTTAATGTGATGCCTCCACATTTATTCTTTTTACTTAGTCTTGTTTTTGTTGTGTGGGTTCTTTCTTGGTTCTGTATGAGGAACTGTTCTTCATTCTGTGAAGAATGATGGTGGTATTTTGATAGGAATTGCACTGAATTTGTATATTGCTTTTGGCAGTATGGTCATTTTCATGATATTGATTCTACCCATTCATGAGCATTAGATGTGTTTCCATTTGTTCGTGTCATCTATGATATCTTTCAGCAGTGTTTTACAGTTTTCCTTGTAGAGGTCTTTTACCTCCTTTTTGGGTATTTTCATAAGTATTTTATTTTTTTTTTGCAGCTATTATAAAGGGGTTGAGTTCTTGATTTGATTCTCAGCATGGTTACTGTTGATGTATAGCAGAACTACTTATTTGTGTATATTAATTTTGTATCTGGAAACTTTGCTAGTTAATTTACCAGTTCTAGGAGTTTTTTGGAGGAGTCTTTAGGGTTTTCTAGGTATACGGTCATATCTTCAGCAAAAAGCAACAGTTTGACTTCCTCTTTACCCATTTGGATGCCCTTGATTTCTTTCTCTTGTTTGATTGCTCTCACTAGAACTTCTGATAATGTGTTGAATAGAAATGGTGAAAATGGGCATCCTTGTGTTGTTCCAGTTCTCAGGAGGAATGCTTTCAACTTTTCCCCATTCAGTATAATGTTGGCTGTGGGTTTGTCATAGATGGCTTTTATTACCTTAAGGTATGTCCCTTCTATGCCTATTTTGCTGAGGGTTTTGATCATAAAGGGATGCTAGATTTTGTCAAATGCTTTTCTGCAGCTATTGAGATGATCATATGATTTTTGTTTTTAATTCTGTTTATGTGGTGTGTCACATTTATTGACTTGCAGATATTAAACCTTCATTGCATGCCTGGTATGAAACCCACTTGATCATGGTGGATTATCTTTTTAATATGCTGTTGGATTCAGTTAGCTAGTATTTTGTTGAGGATTTTTGCTTCTAAGTTCATCGGGGTATTGGTCTGCAGTAATATCTCCTGTTTTTTTTTTTTAATTGAACTTATTTGGATCTCCTCTCTTCTTTTCTTGGTTACTCTCCCTAATGGTCTATCAGTTTTATTTATCTTTTCAAAGAACCAGCTTTTTGTTTCATTTATCTTTTGTATTTTCTTGTTTCAATTTCATTTAATTCTGCTCTGATCTTTGTTATTTCTTTTCTTTTGCTGAGTTTGGGTTTGGATTGGTCTTGTTTCTTCAGTTCCAAGAGGTGTGACCTTTGATTGTCTATTTGTGCTCTTTCACACTTTTTGATGTAGGCATTTAATGCTATGAACTTTGCTCTTAGCACCACTTTTGCTGTATCTCAGAGGTTTTGATAGGTTGTGTCACTATTATAGTTCAGTTCAAAGAATTTTTAAATTTCCATCTTGATTTCATTGTTGACCCGAAGATCATTCAGGAGCAAGTTATTTAATTTCCACGGTTTTGAGGGTTCCTTTGGGAGTTAATTTCCAATTTTATTCCACTGCACTCTAAGAGAGTACTTGATATAATTTCAATTTTCTTAAATTTACTGAGACTTGTTTTGTGCCTCATTATATGGTTTATCTTGGAGAATGTTCCATGTACTAATGAATAGAATGTATATTCTGCAGTTGTTGGGTAGAATGTTCTGTAAAAATCTGTTAAGTCCATTTGTTCTAGGGTATAGTTTTTTGTTTGTTTGTTTTTGTTTTTGTTTTTTGAGACAGAGTCTCACCGTGTCACCCAGGCTGGAGTTCAGTGGTGCGATCTCAGCTCACTGCAACCTCTTACTCCCAAGTTCAAGCAATTCTCTGCCTCAGCCTCCTGAGTGGCTGGGACTACAGGCGCTCACCACCATTACTGGCTAATTTTTTGTATTTTTAGTAGAGACAGGGTTTCACTATCTTGGCCAGGCTGATCTTGGACTCCTGACCTCGTGATCCACCTGCCTTGGCCTCCCGAAGTGCTGGGATTACAGGTGCAAGCCACCACACCTGGCCTAGGGTATAGTTGAAGTCCATTGTTTCTTTATTGACTCTCTGTCTTGAAGACCTATCTAGTGCTGTCAATGGAGTATTAAAGTCCTCCACTGTTATTGTGTTGCTGTCTATTTCATTTCTTAGTTAGGTCTAGTAGTAATTGTTTTATAAATTTGGGGGCTCCAGTGTTAGGTGTATATATATTTAAGATTGTGATATTTTCCTGTTGTAATAGTCCTTTTATCATCATATAATATCCCTCTTTGTCTTTTTTAACTGCTATTGATTTAAAGTTTGTTTTTCTGATGTAAGCATAGCTACTCCTGCTCACTTTTAGTGTCCATTTGCATGGAATACCTTTTTCCACCCCTTTACCTTAAGTTTATGTGAGTCCTTATGTGTTAGGTGAATCTGCTGAAGACAGCAGAAACTTGGTTGATAAGTTCTTATCCAATCTTCCATTATTTGCATTCAATATTAGTATTGAGATGTGAGGCACTATTCTATTGTGCTATTTGTTGCCTGAATACCTTGTTTATTTTTCATTGTTCTATTGCTATATATGTCCTGTGAGATTCATGCTTTAAGGAGGTTCAATTTTAATGTATTTTGAGGATTTGTTTCAACATTTAGAGATCCTTTTAGCAGTTCTTGTAGTGCTGGCTTGGTAGTGGTGAATTCTCTTAGCATTTGTTTGTCTGGAAAAGACTGTATCCTTCCTTTGTTTATAAAACTTAGTTTTGCTGTATGCAAAATTCTTGGCTGATAATTGTTTTGTTTAAAGAGGCTAAAAATAGGACCCCAATCCCTTCTAGCTTGTAGGGTTTCTAATGAGAAATCTGCTATTACTCTGATAGGTTTTCCTTTATAGGTCACCTGGTGCTTTTGCCTCACAGCTTCTAAGGTTATTTCCTTCATCTTAACTTTAGATAACCTTCTGACTATTTGCCTAGAGAATGATCTTTTTGACATGAATTTCCCTGGTGTTCTTTGAGCTTCTCGTATTTGGAAATCTAGATCTCTAGCAAGGCTGGGGAATTTTCCTCAATTATTTCCTCAAGTATGTTTTCCAAGCTTTTAGATTTTTCTTCTTCCTCTGGAACACCAGTTACTCTTAGGTTTGGATGCTTAACATAGTCCTAAACTTCTTGGATCCTTTGTTCACTTTTAAAAATTATTTTTTCTTTGTCTTTGATGGATTGGGTTAATCTGAAAGCCTTGTCTTTGAGCTCTGAAGTTCTTTCTTCTGCTAGTTTGATTCTATTGCTGAGACTTTTCAGTGCAAATTGCATTTTTCTAAATATGTCCTTGATTTCCAGAAGTTGTGATTGTTTTTTATTTATGCTACTTATTTCACTGGAGAATTTTCCTTTCATACCTTGTATCACGTTTTTAATTTCTTTAAGATGGGGTTCACATTTCTCTGGTGCCTCCTTGATTAGCTTAATAATCAACATTCTGAATTCTTTTTCTGGCAATTCAGAGGTTTCATTTTGGTTTGGATCCATTGCTGGTGAGCTGGTGTAATCTTCTAGTGGTGTTGAAGAACCTTGTTTTGTCATATTACCAGAATTATTTTTCTGGTTCCTTCTCATTTTGGTAGATTATGTCAGAGGGAAAATCTGGGACTCAAGCGCTGTTGTTCAGATTCTTTTGTCCCATGGGATGCTCCTTTAATGTGTAATTCTCCCCTTTCCCCTTGGGATGAGATTTCTTAAGAGCTGAACTGCAGTGATTGTTTTTGCTCTTCTGGGTCTAGCCACCCAGTGGATCTACTGGGCTCTGGGCTGGTACTGGGGAGTGTCTGCAAAGAGTCCTGTGATGTGATTTGTCTTCAGATCTTTTAGCTATGGATACCAGCACCTGCTCCAGTGGAGGTAGCAGGGGAGTAAAGTTGACCCTGTGAGGGTCCTTGGTTGTAATTTTTGTTGAGTGTACTGGTTTTGTGTTGATTGGCCTCCAGCCAGAAGGTGGTGCTTTCAAGAGCGCATCAGCTGTGGTACTATAGGAAGGAAGTAAACTTGCCCTAGGGTTACCTGGTTATGTATTTAGGTTTCTCAGGCAGTGGGCAGGGCCATAGAGCTCCCAAGAGATTATGTCCTTTGTCTTTGGCAACCAGGGCAGGTAGAGAAATACTACCAGGTCGGGGCAGGGATAGGCATGTCTGAGCTCAGCCTCTCTTTGGGGGCTTGCTGCAGATGCTGTGGGGGACAGAGGTGTGGTTCCCAGGCCAATGGAGTTATGTTCCCAGGGGGATTACGGCTGCCTCTGCTGAGTCACATAGGTCACCAGGGAAGTGGGGAAAGCTGGCAGTCACAGGCTTCAACCCACTTTCATGCATCCTGCAGTCCTAAAGGCATGTCTCATTCCCATTATGCACCCCCACCAACAGCACCGAGTCTATTTCCAAGCAGCCAGTGACCAGAGTTGAGAACTTGCTCCAAACCCCAAGGCTTCCTGCTGGGAAAACAAGCAGACTCACGGTTTTTGGCATTTGGGGAGCCTGCAGTAGCAATACAGTTCCCTCAAAGGGTCTGTGGCTTCTCCTGAAATTATCTTTTATCTCATTAGATTCAGTCATTCCAGTCACTTGAAGAATCTGGGTGGGGATATAGTCCAAAAGGCCAAGAGTTATATCCCTCTGACTCTGATGACTTTGTCTTCTCTGTTGTTCACTAGGTGAGCAGTTATGGCTTGTATTGTGGAAGTTGTTCAAGTAGGCAGCACTGTCCTATTACAGAAAAATTATAAATCCCTATTTCTTAGTTATAATATTCTCCACCTTGTTCTGATGGTTAAAGATTTACATATATACATACAGTTTTGTTACAGCATTAGGTTAAGATGGGCGAGGGGAGAGTATTTTATGTGCATCCCAAAGCTGAACGTTGTATAAGATCTGGGAAGGGAATAAATGATGGAAACAAAATCAGATAGACAACTGTATTAGTCCATTTTCATGCTGCTGATAAAGACATACCCGAGACTGGGTAATTTATATAGAAAAACAGGTTTAATGGACTCACAGTTCCACATGGCTGGGGATGCCTCACAATCATGGCAGAAGAGTAAAGGACGTCTTACATGGTGGTAGACAAGAGAGAATGAGACCCAAGTGAAAGGGGTTTTCCCTTATAAAAACTATCAGATCTCATGAGACATATATTTCCACAAGAACAGTGTAGGGGAAACTGCCCCCATGATTCAATTATCTTCTACCAGGGCCCTCCCACAGTACATGAGAATTATGGGAACTACAATTCAAGATGAGATTTGGGTGGGGACACGCTAAACCATATCAGCAACTTAGAAGGAGCCACAGGGCAGATCATGGGAGAGGGCAAGTTCTTACAAATTCCTCTAAACCACTTATTCAAAACTAAATGTTCAAAGGAACTAGACTCAAAGCAAGTTAGCAAATGGGGATAGGAGTACAAGATTTTTATTACCAATTAAGTGTCCATATTTGTGACCCTCATTTGTGACCCTGTGAAGCAGCAGAGATCCTCACAAAGTATTGGGCATGGAAAGATGAAACTGCAAGACTCCAGCAGCTCTTTTTTTCTTGAACAAGTCCCAGAGGCTGTGCAGAAGATGTCATGGTGCTAAGGCTCAACCTAATATGGTAGCTCTCTCTAGTCTCTACCAGAGGGGAAGCGATTATTTCTATCAGACTCTAAGATGTTACCCTTTCTTTGTGGTAGAGAGCAGAAGGATGCTGAGCCCTCAGGCATGATATAATCACTGGAGAGTGCAGACCCAACACATTCCCTTTGGTGAGCCAGGGCTACCCCCTTCTGGTTATAAATTTTATAAGGCAGAGAAACTTAAAAAAGAAAGAAAGAAAGAACCATTGACAGAGAAGTGACTAATGTACTTGATCTAACAAAAATCTATGATAAAAGTAATTAAAACAGTGTGTTTATTGGTGGAGAAATTAATAAATAGATCATTAGAATAAAACAGAGGATATAGAAATGGTTCCAAGTAGATACAGAAATTTAGCTTAGGGAACAGATTGAATTTCACAGGGAAAGAAAAAGAATGGCCTATTTTCCCTTCAAATGGATAACTAGTAGTCCCAATGTCATTGATTTAATAAAGCTAGATGTGCCCCAACTCTCTGTTCCCAGCACCAAAATATAACTGAGATGGGCTGAAGAATGCTGTATTCAATACAATGATAATATTAGATGAAAATGAACAAGAATATTTTGATGGCTTTGGAGTGAGTTAAGTCTTCCTACGTAGAATACAAAATGTCAAAAGTTTGAAAAAGCTGTTCACAGATGTGTAAAATAAATTTAAACTCTGTATACAAAAGGCATAAGAGAAGTTAAAAAAATAAGCAACATTTTAAAAAATTGCTGAGTATTTGAAATTTTTCTTAATGAAATTTGGGGAAAAATAAGCAACATACTAAGAGAAAATGTTTATCACAAAAATTATAGGCAGGATTAATATTCAGAATATATAAAAGCTATAAATGCCAGAAAAATCGAGAAAGAATAGAGATAGGCAATTAACATGAAAAGAAATGCCAACAGACTATAAACATATGAAAAGTTGTTCAACTTGACTAGTAATCAGGGAAATGAAAATTAAATCAACAATTAGCTCACATTTTTTATTCATTAGATTGGAAATAATTAAACATATTGATCATATTCAGTGTTGTTGTTAAGGAAACAGACACTCTCATATACTCTTGTTTGGTGTATTCATTGCAAAGTCATTTTGAGGGTAACTTGGAAGTATTATCAGTGCTTTAAATATGTACATTCCTTAATCCCGAAAATCTGTATCTCAGAATTTATTCTCAAGGAAGATGTATTTTCTTCAAGAGTCATGGAAAAGTATTGGGAAAAATGTCCATCACTAGAAGAATAGTTCAAAAAAACTGTTGATACACATAACCACTGCCTTCAGAAAGAATATCATAAATCTTTATGTACTGACACAAAAACATTTGCATGGCATTTTTCTTTTATTTAACTTTTATTTTAGGTTTAGGGGTACATGTGCAAGATTGTTAGGCATTTTTCTTTGTCAGTGAGAAAGGCCAGTCAGAAAACAATTCATAGAACATGATTTTCATTATAAGTAGAAAAAGAAAAAATATTTGTTTTACATAGAAAACATGACTGGAAGGATGACCATCACAAGGTCTCACCTCTCTCTCACCCAGCAATTCTGGCTTTCTAATCTTTTTGAACATGCCAGCCTCTCTCTCAACTCACAGAACCTTTTTCTTTTTTTAAACACTTTTCCTTTGACTCTTCAGGAGGCTGCCTCGTTCTCATCCATGAAGCGTCGTTATTCGTATAGTGATCATTAGCCATCCACCTCCACCACATAGTAACAATTTTCTTGCTTCTCTTCCTAAATGGACCACAGTTTTCCTTTTCAAGTGGCTTTGATAGGACTAATCCCATGTTCAGTTCCCAGAATGGGTCACAACTAGCTTAAGCCAATCAATGTATTCCATCTTCCTGGCTAAAACTATTGATTTAGGAATGGGCCAGGTCAGTTTAAGTAGAACAATGAAATTTCATTCTATGGTTTGTAGGGTTGATGAGGTAATGGCTAGGATTGAGAAAAGTTGCAGTACTAGCTGTTGCTGTAGGATATCTCATGTCAGGGAGAATGGAGCCCACCTGAGAACAGTACCAATGCTGAGGTAGCTAAGCCAATAATTGGAGCAAGCATCCAGTTCTTTGATAATGTCATTTGAATGGCTGAGTCAAACTGTGCCTCTGGATGTTTGGTTAGAGTCCCTAGGCTTTCTGTGACTTGCAAAAGCATTACCACCACCCATACCTGAAGGAACCCTCTCTATCTCATCTTTTTTCCCTCTCATAAGTGGTCTTTGTACCACTCTAGAAGGTAAGCGCTCTAAGGACAGGTATGCATCTGTCATAATTACTGTTATAACTCTATAATTAAAACTCAGTATTTTTGAATGATTAGATAAATGAATAAGTCAAAGTGAAGGATGCTATGGGATGACCTTCATGTTTTGCCGTGTATACTTACGTATCACTTGAATCTTTTACCTAAATGATATACTATGTATTATTTTTAAAATGTTTAGTAAAAGGTTAAAAAAAGGTTTGAAGAAATATACTTCCAAATGTTTATATTATGTAATTATATTAATAGAAAGTGTCTGTGATAGTGAGATTATGGTTGGATTCCTTTCTTCTTCATATTTTTCTGAATTTTCTAAAATTTCTACAATAAACATACATTGCCTTACAATATTTTTTAAAGGAACATTTTTAAAACACTCTGAGGTCAGTAACAGCGGTCCTAAGTTGGGAATTAGACATCCCATTGTGGGCAAACAAGAACAATGTTGGTCAAAGAGAGACAAATTCAGAGTCTACAGGAATTAATCCCTCAGCTACCCAGGGGAAGGGTATTAATGAGTCCCTTAATGAGGAGGAACATAGTAGAGCTATAAAGGGTCATTATAATTTGTTGGTATTGTCTCTATGCAGCAAACCTTCTGTAGTCTTTAGCACAGAATGTGGCAGAGTGCTGTTTTCAATCTCTGTTCTCCTCTTCTTTTTCAGCAATAAAATCCCACATTTTTAACTGCACACATGGTCCTCTAGGGTAAAGACTGGATTTCCCAGCTTCCTTTGCAGTCATGTGGCATGTCACTAAGTTTCAGCCAATGGGATGAGAGCAGAAGTGTAAAGCAAGGTGTTCCTAAAGGGATGGGGCTTCAGCTCATCCTTCTCTTCTTCCTTCCAGCTGCCTGGAGTATGTGGCCAGGATGGCTGGAGCTCAAGCATTTGGGGCCATGACCAGGAGTCCACATGCTAAGGATGACAAGGCAAGATGATTAGGAGTCTGACTGTCTGATGCCATGAAGTGCCATGCTGGCTCTGGACTGCTCACCCCACCCTACCCCACTCTGTACTTTTATATGAGGAATACTCTTCCATCTTGTTCAAGCTGCCAGTATTGGTTCCCCACCCCGCTTTTTTTTGAACCGTAATGCAGGTGAACCTAATCTAATTGATCCACAGTGTGGTCGTTCTCAATAAATTGTTATGTGTCACTCTCAAGCAACCCTATTATAGTTTTCAGCCAATCCCAAGTTGATTAAACCCACTGTACACTATGCTATTTAGATGACTGAACTGAGTAGACGCCCCTGAATACATTGAAAAAAATTCTTATGTCCAAAGTAGACAAAATCAAGGAAGTACCTTCCTCCATTTCTCCCTAACCACACACACACTTACACACCACTTATAGAATTAGGTCCTAATTAGTTTATAAGCTCCTTTCCCTATGGTGTTTTCTTAATACCTTGTGCTTCTACTTCTCTCATCTTTATCATAATTATTCTTTCAAACTCTTTTCTCTACTAGCTTCTGGAAGGCAGTGACTATGCATTACATACCAGTGCACCCCTGAGGCCGAACACTGAGCTAGGCCCACAGAGGGCACCCAACAAATATTTGTTGGATAAATAAATAACTCCTTTTTCAAAGGCAACACCGAAAGAAATTAACACATTATTAATTAATAAAATACAAATAAATTAGCATTTTCTATATCAAATGGCTAATTGGAGAATAAGAAGTTTACATGTGACAAAGTGTAGGACTGTTTCACATACGTCCCTTCCCCAAAGGTATTAAATGTATCATTCTATTTTCTCTAAGTTGCAATAAGAAGAGATCAGTGCTTGTTCATATTCTTCATGGATATGAGCACAGACTTCAGCAGGTGCTCTTTCTATACCACTGATAATGGGAAATCTCAATAGAGAAAAGAAAGGGAAGGGAGTGAGAGAAGATTTCTTTTTTAGTTTGTCAAGGTGAACACTGGCACTTCAATTTTATTTTTTTTAAGGAAAAAAATAATCTAGCGAAGATAACGTAGAAGTTGGGTTCCTCAAAAATAGATAAACGATGGAGGAAATGCAGCTCTCCTGTAAACACAGATAATGACCAGAGAAACCCAGTATCTCAGGGGTGGAATGGATCTGAGAGGTTATCCATTCCAGTGAAATTATTTTTGTTATAACATCTAAGTCTGCAGAAGATATGTTATCACTATGGGTGAGTTTTCAGGGAGGGATAAGACTGCACGTGGGTGTTGGGAGGAAGAATACCATGTGTTGAGGACAGATGGAGCTTGTGGGGAAAACTGGGTAAAATGAACTCTCTTGTCTTTGTCTTCATCTTCAAGCCTGCCTCTGGTCGTGTTTGGCTGTATTTTGAGCAGACACTGCCTCCGTGGGCTCTGTGTAAGCTCTGCGAGAGGAGCAATGTGACATCACCCCACAAATGTGTAATATCATGATCACTGCCTGAGTTGGAATTCTCTGTGCACCTGTCTGCTTCACCAGGTCCATGGAAATCTGTTAATTGCCTGGTTCTCCATTACCAGTAAGTAGTAGGCAAATCATAAAAGTTTATTGAATTGATAACATTTGTGCCTTTTTCTTAACATGGAAATAAGGAGGTGGTTCTTTGTTTGAAAATGATGTATGGCTTCAGGAGATGGCAAAAAAGGCAAGAAGTTTGTACGTCTCTTTGGTCTCTGAATTGTTCCTAGAGATTGGGTGTGTGGGTTTTACCTGATTTGATAAATAAGATCAGAGACCTAGAAGTGCAATAGAAAGTCCTAGGCTCATTATTACTCCACTCTTAGATTATTGTAGACCAGAGTTTTTCACTCTGTGTCTCTTGAAAGGAGTTGGGGAGACCAGAAGTTTGGAAAACAAACAAGTAGGTCCAAGTGTTTCTGTGGGACATGGTGTATTTTTCTCGATGAGCATGACTGAGTTTTGTGGTAACTGTTCTGCCCGTAGCCCTGTTCTCTGGGAATTCTCTCCATTCACCCATAGCCTGTGCAACCATGGGAGGGTGGCACTGCAGCAACCAGCTTGCAATTCAAGTCACTGCTCCACCAGGAAGGAACTGAATTCTCTGTCCTGAGAATTTCAATGCCACAGAGGCCAAATCAGTCTTTTTAGGGCTCTGGAATTGAAAGTCCACATGGAGAGTCAGGGTTAAGCCCAGTGCCCCAAAAACCAAAGCCACACAGCAACCAAAGTGAGAGGAGGAGGCAGGGTCGGCAGAGGTGGCCAGACGGTGGGGAGAGTAGAGCTCATATCAGAGAGGAGCTGGGGAACTCCATGTGGGAGAGGAGGACAAGGACGAAAGGTCCAGACATTCAGAGACAGGGACTCCATGGCTGTATATAGTGCTTCACCAATGGGTGTCTTTGAGATTTTTGTCCTTTCAATAAGTGCCCTTAAATGGGCACTGATGTAGGTGGATATATATCTCTTACTAATAATCTCTGACTAAGACACTTGTTTGATGAAAGTAATCCATCTTTTCATGAATACTCTGGATTTGTGCATGAGTGCTATGAACCTCGGTGTTCTGCTACTAAGTCTATTCAGGCTTCTGTATATTCTCCACCAGAAAAGGCATGTGCCCATTACCAGGTGCCTCTACTTAAGGAACAATTTTGAAATTAAAAACTAGTTCTTTTTTTGAGATGGGGTCTCACTCTGTCACCCAAGCTGGAGGGCAGTGTGATCATGGCTCACTATAACCTTGAATTCCTGTGCTTAAGCAATACTCCCACCTCAGCCTCCTGAGTAGATGGAAATATAGGCACATGCCACCACACCTGGCTAATTTTTGAATTATTATTATTATTATTATTATTTGTAGAGACAGAGTCTTGCTAGGTTGCCCAGGCTGGTTTTGAACTCCTGACCTCAAGTGATTCTCCCACCTCATCCTCCCAAAGTGCTGGAATTACAGATATGAGTCACCATGCCCAGCCAAGGACTAGTTCTTTAAAAACTGAGTTTCCTAAGTTTATGTTAAATATGGCTTACAAATACACAAATTTTTAGGAATGTTATATCTAAAACAAGGTCACTGAACACAAATCTCATTCTCATCTGTGTTTCTCTGGCCAGCTGCATCATTGCTTCTGCCTTTCAGTGTATGTACATGATAAGGGACTTGGATGGTCAGGTACATTCTTCTCCTTTATATATGAAGAAACTGAGGCCCAAGGAAGTCAAGCAACCTACTTACCCAAGGTCGAAAAGTGATCCTGGACAAAGCTATGGATGAACTCAGTGGTCCTGAGAGCCAAGTCCCGCGGCACTCCCCTTTCATTGAGCGATCTTCTTGTCTTGTCAATATTTAATTTATCCCCTGGCTACAATAGGCCCCTCTTGGCCAGCTGAGTATAAGCATAGGCATACTTTATTTCTTTTCCAGTGAAGTTTTTCCATGTGGTCCTTTATATAATTGGTCCTCAGCTAGGAAAGAAAATGTATGCTGGTGTCAGGGGGTAAGCCCTCCAACAGTTCCAAAGTTAGCTTTCTGCCTGCTGCATTTTTCAGCTGCAGAGCTGAGTAAATCTAGAACAAATGCTCTCACGAATCACTGATGGGGTCTGTAAAGAAGAATGTTTCCGGTCCCTCTGAGGCCTGACTTAAAAAATGCAAGTAGTTTTAGAAAAAGAGAAAGGTGGCTACTTTTCAAACCAATACTTTGTCCACCCTCTGAGTCTCTGACCTGCATGCACAGGCTCAAACAAACGTGATCCACTTAGCTTCACCTGGCTTGTCATCTCAAATCCCAAATCAGCAGCGCCTCATATTCAAGAAGCAAGGCTGTGTAGAAGCAGCAGGCAAGACTACAAAAGGCCTAGAATAAACAAGCCCAGGAGAAGCCGATGAGTTGAGGGGAGGTAATGCTGCCATGGCCTGGAGCACTGGAGCTACTGGAGAAGTTCAAGAATGTTAGAGAATCTACCTGCCCAGTCCGGTCCCTGCCCATTGCACAGACAGCCCTGTTAGGCATTCCCCACCATGAATGTATGTGGAAGAAGGAACTGAAGGCACTGAAGGAAACTTGTAAATCCTTGGGACAATAGAAGCAAAGCGTCAGAGACAGAAGCCAACCAGCCATGTGAGGAACACAGGACTAGCCCTTAAGCCTGTGCTTTGAACCTGTGCTGGGCCCTTATAAGGGAAGCAAGTGCTGCCTGTGGGGGTCATCCCAAACTGCTTCCAGCTCTGCTGCACACTGCTTTGTACAAAGAATAAAAGGTAACATGGATGTGGCATTTATCCTGGCACTGTGCTGGCCACTCTTTACATTCATTAGGCATTCACTGAATCTTCTCCAAAAGCCTGTTAGGTGGGTTTTCAGTATCCTTACTTTCCAAGTGAAGAAGCAGAACTCTGCAAAGTCAAATGACTTTCCAAATTTACACATTTATAAAGGAAAAAGGCCTAGATTTAAACCAAGGTTTTTCTAACCTTAGAATCCAAAGTCTTATCTCTAATTATCTCTTGCAATGTGTTTGTTCTACAAGAAATTGCCAACCTTCTTGGTAATCATGCTTAGATGCTGCCAAAGTTATTCAGAAGACCCAGGCTTTTTAATTCCTCCCTTCTCCTTCTCCCCGTCCCTCTTTTTCTCTTTCCCTTTTCTCTTTCTTGCTTTTATTCTTTTTTTCCTTTGTACTTCTTGAGAAACTCTCCCTAACCCCTATAAATATTGTTGAAACCAGTATTTGGCTCCCTGCGTCAAAAGGCTTCCTATTTAGCGGCAAAGGTCACATTCTTTCCACTTCCCTATAAATGTGAGATCCTTGAAAGAAATTTCTGATAAGAAAAGTGTTGGACCCTTTTCTTATCAGAAATTTCTTTCAAGGGTCTCACATTTACAGGAAAGTATAAATGGTTGATAAGCCTCATAGAAGAGGGTGCCAAGCCTTAGCAATAATAAAATATCCTCAAAGGTGAAGAATCACAGAAGAAATCAGGCACAATGGAGATTAAGTCACCAAGGAAAGGAATCAGTCACCATGAAGAATTGAGGTCACCAACAGGGCCAAGAAGAGGGAGGCTTTTCCATTGGGAATGGAGTTCAAGAGGAGAGATGGCTGGTAGACTGAGCAGGTTAACCTTCTTAGTTGACCTTCAAAGCATCAGTGGGCAATGCTCTTCCTTCTCCCAAGGCTGCCTCCCTGCCGTCTAGCTGAGGAAATGGCCAGGTGGTCTTCTCTCCTTCCCCCTTGCCTTCCTTCTTAACTGGATCCAGGTTGCTGTCACATGTCCCATCCAGCCTGCCTCTTGAGGAAGCCTGGTTCTTCTTGTCCTCTAACATGGCTAATTTATCTAGGCCCTGGGTAGAGTCTTATGGACAACCTACCTTCCCCCTACCCCACAATATTTGCCACCACAATAAAGTACATGGGGAAATCACATCTAGAAAAGAACCTGCCCAGAGGTAGTCTCAGAATTGCAATTTCTCATGGCTGGGCTGAACAAGGCAGCTAAAGGAACTGCTGTTCTAAGCCATAGAGTTATAAAGATATCCAGTATCTCTGAGGACCATCTCATGCTATTCCTGTATTTCATTAGCTCAGCACTAATTGACTTAACTAGAACAGACAAAGGCTCATTAAAATATCATGCTGAATGAGATGTAATTTTCAGAATAATGTTAATATCAAAAAGTGATTGGGAAACAGCTTTGCCCACCCCTGCAAGTGAGGAGATATTTTGTAAGGTAAGCACTTTTCTCAACAACGGGGTTTGGAAGCTGGGAAAAGGGAAAATAATATGGATGAAGAGGCTGTTGCTGTGAGGATAGAAATTCCATGTCAACTAAACCCAGCTCTGTCTAGTCAACCCAATATCTGAACATTTGGCTTCTCAAAACGTAATTCTACTTTAACCCTAATCCACTAATTACATCTTCTCTAAATTGACCATTCAGCGATTCTTCCATACAAATTAACCACCAGTCCACTTTTAAGAGAAACTGCCAAATTAAATTTAGAATCAGCCAGTGCTGCTTTTCCCATAGGGATCAGTCAGTTGTGAAGCATCATGGCAATGATAACGTAGGCAGACGTAGTTAGTTTTGTGTAGTATAAAGAACATGGCCTTGAGTTAGTCCTAACTTACAGTCTTAGCTCAGTCACTGTGGTGGGTTAAATAGTGTACCCCCAAAATTAATGTCCACTCAAAACCTCAAACTGCGAACTTATTTGGAATTAGGATTTATATTTGGAGATAGTAATTAGTTGAGATGAGGTCATAGTGAATTAGGGTGGGTTATACCAATGACTGATATTCTTATAAGAAGAGGAGAGGCTCACAGAGACACACACAGCGTAGAAGACCATGTGAAGACAAAGGCAGAGATGAGAAAGATGCAGCCATAAGCCATAAGAAGTTAGGAAGAGGCGAGAAAGGAGTCTTCCCCAGAGGCTTCAGAGGGAGCATGGCCCCACCAACACCTGTTTTGGACTTCCAGCCCCCAGAACTGTGAAAGAATAAGTTTCTGTGGTTTTAATCCACCAAGTTTGTGGTCATAATTTGTTATAGCAGCCCTAGAAGAATAAGACAGTCAGTAATCAGCTGAGTAAACTTGAACGAGTTATTTATCCTCTCTGAGCGTCAGTTTCTTTGTCTAGACCAGAGTTTAGGCCTACAACTTAGGATAAATTATATAGGCATTCTATTTGCTTATCTTAAAATGGACAGTAATATTACCTAGCTTTTTAAGTAGAGAGAATTGGAATTAAAATGTGTTGAGCTCCTAATACATCATGAGCATTAATAGGAATCTCATTAAATATTTGCAATAAATTTCTCTACACTGACTTGATCTGAAAAGTTGAGATGGCTTAACAAATTCTTGTCTTAAAGCATGATACACTTGGACAGAACTTGATGCTAGACTTTCCAACATCCAATGCAAAAAGGGAAACATGACATTTTATGTGACTCACATATCCACAGGGTAAATTATCACTATGTTATCCTGGCAATCCTAGGGAAGATACTAATGGGCCAAACTCTGCTCTCCCATGAACCCATTTTCCTATCAATGTTTCCAGATTTGATTTAACCTCATATGTTATTAAATTTCTCTGTGAACAAGGCTTACCATAGCAAAAATAAGGGAAGACCTAATTTCTGTTGAGAAAGAACTTCTTGTCCAGTAGTGAGGTAGGGTTTGGAGGGAAGTTATATAAGCCTACAGGAAACTGATGTAAAGCAGAATAGAATCATGTCCTCAATCCTTTGAAGCTTGAAAGGATGGATAAAGGATGGCAATAGGATTCTGAAATAACACAAACCCAAGTTCTATCTCACAGCCATTTTCTCACAAAGCAATGGACACCCCAAATGTTATCTCACCTCCTACCCACAGCCCAGTGCCCAAACGGGACAGTTTAGACGGTTGGGGCTTCTTCTTTTCTGAAAAACTTACCTAAGGATTGGCGTTTCCAAGAAAAGCCAAGTCTAGGAATTGATGCAAGAAATGGTATGTTAAGTTCTAGGAATGCAATAGTGAATAAAAACAGGCAAGATCCCTGCCCTGATAGAAATTACACCAATCATAACCAAATTTGAAGGTAAAAATGTTCTCTGTTATGAGAATAGATAATAAAGATGAGTATTCTAGTTACAGCAGTCAGGGAGTTGTCCTGTAGAAGTGGTGTTAGAGCTGAGATTCAAAGCATGAGTAAAATGTATCTAGGAGAAAAGATGGTGACACAGCTTTCCAGACAGGATGAACAGCATCTGCAAAGGCACTGAAATGAGCACAGCTTAACTAGTAGAAAGGACTTAACAAAGGCCAAATTCAGTGCTCTGGGAAGAGCACAGAAAGTCATGGAGGGAAGAAAAAAAGCTGTCGTGTTAGATGGCAATGAAATCATGCAAAGACCTTGTAAGCCATGTTAAGCTGTGTCTGTATCTCAAGAGAAATGTGAAGCCATTTGAGAGTTTAGAAGTTTGTTCTGCAGTGTGGGTCATGGATCAGCAGCATGGGCATCACCAGGGAACATGTTAGAAAAGCCTAACCCCAGGCACAAGCCCATGCCAACCAAAACAGAATCTGTTCCCCAGGTGATTTGTATGCATATTTATGTTTGAGAAGCACTGGAAACTAGAGCATTTTTTGATGGTAGAGGAACCGCCAAATGCAGAATTCAACACAAAACGTTTATGGTTTTTCTCGAAATCCTACTATCTGTAACAAAACGGATGAACCTGGAGGACATTTGCCAAGTGAAATAAGCCTGTCACTAAAGGGCAAATATGGCATGATTTCATTCATATGAGGTGTCTAAAAGAGTCAAATTCATAGAATCAAAACATATAATAGTGGTTTCCAGTCCCTAGAAGGAGAGAGAAATAGAGAGTTGCTAATTAGCAGTCAGAAAGTTTCAGTCAAGCAAGATGAATAAACACGAGAGATATAATGTGTAACATTGCACCTATAGTCCATAATAATGTAGTGTACATTTTAAAATTTGTTAAGAGGATAGTTAAGTATTAACTCATGTTAAGTGTTCTTACCACATAAAAAAATATGAAGTTGTACATGTACTACTTGTATATTTTTCTGTATCTTTCATATACCTCAATATATTTTTTCCTTTTTATTATACTTTAAGTTCTTGGATACATATGCAGAACGTGCAGGTTTGTTACATAAGTATACATGTGCCATGGTTGTTTGCTGCAGCTATCAACCCTTCATCTACATTAGGTATTTCTCCTAATGTTATCCCTCTACTTGCCCCCTACCCCCTGACAGGCCCTAGTATGTGATGTTCCCCTCCCTGTGCCCACATGTTCTCATTGTTCAACTCTCACTTATAAGCAAGAGCATGCAGTGTTTGGTTTTCTGTTCCTGTGTTAGTTTGCTGAGAATGATGGTTTCCAGCTTCATCCATGTCCCTGCAAAGGACATGAACTCATTATGGCTGCAAAGTATTCCATGGTGTATATGTGCCACTTTTTCTTTATCCAGTCTATCATTGATGGGCATTGGGTTGGTTCCAAGTCTTTGCTATTGTGAATAGTGCTGCAATAAACATACATATGCATGTGTCTTTATAGTAGAATGATTTATAATGCTTTGGGTATATACCCAGTAATGGGATTGCTGGGTCAAATGGTATTTCTAGTTCTAGATCCTTAAGGAATCTCCGCACTGTCTTCTACAACAGTTGAACTAATTTACACTCCCACCAACAGTGTAAAAGCCTTCCTATTCTCCACATCCTCTTCAGCATCTGTTGTTTCCCGACTTTTTTTCTTTTTTTTTTTTTGAGATGGAGCCTCGCGCTATTGCCAGGCTGTAGTGCAGTGACATGATCTTGGCTCACTGCAACCTCTGCTTCCCAGGTTCAAGCGATTCTCTGGCTTCAGCCTCCTGAGTAGCTGGGACTACAGGCATGTGCCACCACACCCAGCTAATTTTTGTATTTTTTGTAAACACGGGGTTTCACCATGTTGGCCAGGATGGTCTCGATCTCTTGACCTCATGATCCGCCCACCTCACCCTCCCAAAGTGCTGGGATTACAAGCATGAGCCACTGCACCTGGCCTTTCCTGACTTTCTAATGATTGCCATTCTAACTGGTGTGAGATAGTATCTCATTGTGGTTTTGGTTTGCATTTCTCTAATGACCAGTGATGATTAGCATTTTTTCATGTTTTTTGGTTGCATAAATGTCTTCTTTTGAGAAGTGTCTGTTCATATCCTTCACCCACTTTTTGATGGGGTCATTTGTTTTTTTCTTGTAAATTTGTTTAAGTTCCTTGTAGATTCTGGATATTAGCCATTTGTCAGATGGATGGATTGCAAAAATTTTCTCCCATTCTGTAGGTTGCCTGTTCACTCTGATGATAGTTTCTTTTGCTGAGCAGAAGCTCTTTAGTTGAATTAGATCCCATTTTTGAATTTTGGCTTTTATTGCAGTTGCTTTTGGTGTTTTAGTCATGAAGTCTTTGTCCATGCCTATGTCCTGAATGGCACTGCCTAGGTTTTCTTCTAGGGTTTTTATGGTTTTAGGTCTTATGTTTAAATCTTTAACCCATCTTGAGTTAATTTTTGTATAAGGTGTAAAGAAGGGGTCCAGTTTCTGTTTTCTGCATATGGCTAGCCAGTTTTCCCAACACCATTTATTAAATAGGGAATCCTTTCCCCATTGCTTGTTGTTGTCAGGTGTGTCAAAGATCAGATGGCTGTAAATGTGTGGTGTTATTTCCGAGGCCTCTATTCTTTTCCATTGGTTTATATATCTGTTTTGGTACCAGTACCATGCTGTTTTTTTTACTGTGTCTTTGAAGTATAATTTGAAGTCAGGCAGCGTGAGGCCTCCAGCTTTGTCCTTTTTGCATAGGATTGTCTTGGCTATATGGACCCTTTTTTGGTTCCATATGAAATTTGAAGTAGTTTTTTTCTAATTCTGTGAAGAATGTCAATGGTAGCTTGATGGGGATAGCATTGAATCTATAAATTGCTTTGGGCAGTATGGCCATTTTCACGTTATTGATTCTTCCTATCCATGAGCATGTTATGTTTTTCCATTTGTTTGTGTCCTCTCTTATTTCCTTGAGCAGTGGTTTGTAGTTCTCCTTGAAGAGGTCCCTCGTATCCCTAGTAAGTTTTATTCCAAGGTATTTTATTGTCTTTGTAGCAACCTGTGAATGGGAATTCACTCATGATTTGGCTCTCTGTTTGTCTATTATTAGTGTATAGGAATGCTTGTGATTTTTGCACATTGATTTTGTATCCGGAGACTTTGCTGAAGTTGCTTATCAGCTTAAGGAGATTTTGGGCTGAGACGATGGGATTTTCTAAATATACAATCATGTCATCTGCAAACAGATAATTGGACTTCCTCTCTTCCTATTTAAATACCCTTTGTTTCTTTCTCTTGCCTGATTGCTCTGGCCAGGACTTCCAATACTATGTTGAATAGGAGTGGTGAGAAAGGGCATCCTTTTCTTGTGCCAGTTTTCAAAGGGAATGCTTCCGTTTTTGCCCATTCAGTATGATATTGGCTGTGGGTTTGTCATAAATAGCTCTTATTATTTTGAGATACGTTCCATGAATACCTAGTTAATTGAGAGTTTTTAGCATGAAGTTTTGTTGAATTTTGTCGAAGGCCTTTTCTGCATTTATTGAGATAATCATGTGGTTTTTGTCATTGTTCCTGTTTATGTGATGGTTTACTTTTTTTGATTCACATATGTTGAACCAGCCTTGCATCTCAGGGATGAAGCCAACTTGATAGTGGTGGATAAGCTTTCTTATGTGCTGCTGGATTCAGTTTGCCAGCATTTTACTGAGGATTTTTGCATCAGTGTTCATCAGGGATATTGGCCTGAAATTTTCTTTTTTTGTTGTGTCTCTGCCAGGCTTTGGTATCAGGATGATGCCGGCCTCATAAAATGAGTTAGGGAGGATTTCCTCTTTTTCTATTGTTTGGAATAGTTTTAGAAGGAATGGTGCCAACTCCTCTTTGTACCTCTGGCAGAATTTGGCTGTGAATCTGTCTGGTCCTGGGGTTTTTTTGGTTGGTAGACTATTAATTACTACCTCAGTTTCAGAACTTGTTATTGGTGTATTCAGGGATTCAACTTCTTTCTGGTTTAGTTTTGGGAGAGTGTATGTGTCCAGGAATTATCCATTTCTTCTAGATTTTCTAGTTTATTTGTGTAGAGGTATTTATAGTATTCTCTGATGGTAGTTTGTATTTCTGTGGGATCAGTGGTGCTATCCCCTTTATCATTCTTTATTGAATCTATTTGATTCTTCTCTCTTATCTTCTTTATTAGTCTGGCTACTGGTCTATCTGTTCTGTTAATTTTTTCAAAAAACCAGTTCCTGGATTCATTGATTTTTTGAAGGGTTTTTCATGTATCTATCTCTTTCAGTTCAGCTCTAATTCTAGTTATTCCTTGTCTTCTGCTAGCTTTTGAATTTGCTCTTGCTTATCTAGTTCTTTCAATTGTGATGTTAGGGTGTCAATTTTAGATCTTTCCCACTTTCTCCTGTGGGCACTTAGTGCTATAAATTTCCCTCTACACACTGCTTTAGCTGTGTCTCAGAGATTCTGGTATGTTGTGTCTTTGTTCTCATTAGTTTCAAAGAACTTATTTATTTCTGCCTTAGTTTCATTATTTACCCAGTAGTCATTCAGGAGCAGGTTATTCAGTTTCCATGCAGTTGCACGTTTTGAGTGAGTTTCTTAATCCTAAGCTCTAATTTGATTGCACTGTGGTCTGAGAGACTGTTTGTTATGATATCCATTCCTTTACATTTGCTTAGGAGTGTTTAACTTCCAATTATGTGGTAAATTTTAGAATAAGTGCAATGTGGTGCTGAGAAGGATGTATGTTCTGTTGATTTGGGGTGGAGAGTTCTGTTCATGTCTATTAGTTCTGCTTGGTCCAGAACTGAGTTAAAGTCCTGAATATCATTGTTAATTTTCTGTCCCATTCATCTGTCTAATATTGACAGTGGAGTGTTAAAGTCTCCCACTATTATTGTGTGGGAGTCTAAGTCTCTTTGTAGGTCTCTAAGAACTTGCTTTATAAAACTGGGTGCTCCTGTATTGGGTGCATATATATTTAGGATAGTTAGCTCTTCTTGTTGCATTGATCCCTTTACCATTATGTAATGCCCTTCTTTGTCTTTTTTGATCTTTGTTCATTTAAAATCTGTTTTGTCAGAGACTAGGATTGCAACCCCTGCTTTTTTTGTTGTTTTTGTTTTTTGTTTTTTTTGTTTTGTTTTGTTTTGTTTTGCTTTCCATTTGCTTCGTAAATCTTCCTCCATCCCTTTATTTTGAGCCTATGTGTGTCTTTATATGGGAGATGGGTCTCCTGAATACAGCACACCAATGAGTCTTGACTCTTTATCCAATTTGCCAGTCTGTGTCTTTATATTAGGGCATTTAGTCCATTTACATTTAAGGTTAAATATTGTTATGTGTGAATTTGATCCTGTCGTTATGATATTAGCTGGTTATTTTGCCCACTAGTTGATGCTGTTTCTTCATAGTGTCAATTATCTTTACATTTTGGTGTGTTTTTGCAATGGCTGGTACCGGCTTTTTCTTTCTATATTTAGTGCTTCCTTCAGGAGCTCTTGTAAGGCAGGCCTCATGGTAACAAAATCACTCAGCATTTGCTTGTCTGTAAAGGATTTTATTTCTCCTTCACTTACGAAGCTTAGTTTGGCTGGATATGAAATTCTGGGTTGAAAATTCTTTTCTTTAAGAATGTTGAATATTGACCCCCATCTCTTCTGGCTTGTAGGGTTTCTGCAGAGAGAGTTGCTGTTAGTCTAATGGGCTTCCCTTTGTGGGTAACCTGACCTTTCTCTCAGGCTGCCCTTAACATTTTTCCTTCATTTCAACCTTGGTGCACCTGATAATTTTGTGTCTTGGGGTTGCTCTTCTTGAGAAGTATGTTTGTGGTTTTCTCTGTATTTCCCAAATTTGAATGTTGGCCTGCCTTGCTAGATTGGGGAAGTTCTCCTGGATAATATCCTGAAGTGTGTTTTTCAATTTAGTTCCATTCTCCCCTTCACTTTCAGGTGTACCAATCAAACATAGGTTTGGTCTTTTCACATAGTCCCATATTTCTTGGAGGCTTTTTTCATTCAGTTTTGTTCTTTTTTCTCTAACGTTGTCTTTACACTTTATTTCATTAAGTTGATCTTCAATCTCTGATATCCTTTCTTCCACTTGATCAATTCGGCTATTGATACTTGTCTATGCTTCACGAAGCTCTTGTGGTATGTTTTTCAGCTCCCTCAGGTCATTTATATTCTTCTCTAAAGTGGTTATTCTAGTTAGCAGCTCCTGTAACCTTTTATCAAGGTTCTTAGCTGCCTTGCATTGGCTTAGAACATGCCCTGTTAGCTCAGAGTAGTTTGTTATTACCCACCTTCTGAAGCCTACTTCTGTCAATTTGTCAAACTCATTCTCCATCCAGTTTTGTTCCCTTGCTGCCAAGGAGTTGTCATCCTTTGGAGGAGAAGAGACATTCTGGTTTTGGGAATTTTCAGCCTTCTTGTGCTGGTTTTTCCTCATCTTCATGGATTTTTCTATCTTTGGTCTTTAATGTTGGTGACCTTCAGATAGGGTTTTTGCGTGGTCGTACTTTTTGTTGATGTTGATGCTATTGCTTTCTGTTTGTTAGTTCTCCTTCTAACAGGCACCTCTTCTGCATGTCTGCTGGAGTTTGCTGGAGGTCCACTCCGTACCCTGTTTGCCTGGGTATCACCAGCAGAGGCGGCAGAACAGCAAAGATTGCTGCCCACTCCTTCCTCTGGAAGGTTTATCCCAGAGGGGCACCCACCAGATGCTCGTCGGAGCTCTCCCGTATGAGGGGTCTGTTGACTCCTGCTGGGAGGTGTTTCTCCATCGGGAGGCATGGGGGTCAGGGACCCACTTGAGGAGACAGTCTGTCCCTTAGTGGGGCTCCAACACTATGCTGGGAGATCCGCTGCTCTCTTCGGAGCTGGCAGGCAGGAAGGTTTAATTCTGCTGAAGTTGCACCCACAGCTACCCCTTCCCCCAGGTGCTCTGTCCCAGGGAGATGGGAGTTTTATCTATAAGCCCCTAACTGGGACTGCTGCCTTTCTTTCAGAGATGCCCTGCCCAGAGAGGAGGAATCTACAGTGGCAGTCTGGCTACAGCAACTTTGTGGCACTGCAGATGGGCTCCGCCCAGTCCAAACTTCCCACCAGCTTTGTTTACACTGTGACCAGAAAACCACCTACTTAAGCCTCAGTAATGGTGGATGCCCCTTCATTTATGTTTTTAAGTATGTGAGTATGCATTCATGTGTTAAGAAGAGATGATGATAAATTTCAACACAGAGCCATGCCCAATAATACTACATACCACCCTATTCCATGTACACTCTTTTTGAGAGCAATAACTACATTTTCTACTATGTCAGAGCTCCTCCATGCACTTGGAACAGTATTAGGTATGTATAGAATGCTCCATAGTTGTTGCATGCCCTTTGTTGACAACTCTGAGGCATTCAAACCTGGTACCTCTGTGGGGTGGCTCCCACTCTGGAGAGATATCTCTTAACAATCAGGCTCTCTTTTTACTCAATACCAGAGATAAGACATGACCTGAGAGTCTCTCCACACAGTTCTCCTGTGCATACTAATTGATCTGAATTGACACACAAATGAAATCAATTTGCCACCCCCAATTTCTTTGAACAAGACGTGGAAACAAATCTCAGCAACAATCAAAACTTCTGAACCTTCTGCATTTGCTCAGGGGCCTTCTGGCTTGCAAGCCTAATTTCTGGGAATACCTTTCCAAGAGGGAAGCAAAATCACACCGTGTTGGAGGTTGGCCAGGGGAAACAGTGATGGTTACACAGCAGGCTCCCCACCCAGAAGGGGAGGAATGGATACTAGCTCTGAGAGCTTGCTTCTTGCAGAAACACCAATATTTGAAGAAGGAACAGCAGAGACATCATTGGGCCACACAATGATTAGGATGCATGCTAAATATGGTCAGCAGTATCCCAAGTATACAGATTAGCTCTGATGGGTTAGAAAATGCAGTTATTGCTCTCAAGCAGTGCTTCCTCCTGGGGGAAGAAATTGCTTGTTCTTTTTGAACCACCAGAGCTGCCTCTGGGTCTGCAAAGAAGGATGACTGGAAGCTGTTCAAAAAGACAACTTAACCTTCCTCCCACTGGGCAACTTCAGTTACCACAAGCTTAGACAGAGATGTATAAGCTGTCAAACACCACAAAACTAATTCTAAATCTCTGAACCAAGCAAGATTCCAGGCATAAATAGCCAGCCTCATTTTGCTTTCAAACTCTTTATAAAAGGACAGACAAATCTTTCTTTCCCCCTACTCACGCATAGAGGAGAAAGATAAAACTGGATTTGCCACAAACTGTGCCAAATCCAACATTTGGTCAATTCTTTCAAGCACAAGCATTTTTCCGGACACTCAGCTCTGAGAGTGTAATCAAATGAAATTGATTTTGCTTCTGAATGAATCAACTTTATTTTGTGGGGGTTAAGTGGACTTGGCCTAGGTCAGCTTTTAGGTTGTATCCATTGGTAGATTTAAAGGGACCACCGAGTACATCCATATGTCAGTGTCCTTGGAGTCCTAATGTAAGAGGAAAAGGCAAGAAATGCAGGACATGGCTCCATCCTCAAAACCATTGCCACATAATTAAGTGATATTTTAACATTTTATTTATCCATATACTATCAGGAGAGGCAAATATATGGCAGACTCTAATAAACAGACATAGTGAATAACATCAAACAACCAAACAGAAGGTTTTCTGTCATGAGGAAAAGCCAACAATATCAATGAGGGCTACAGGCTCAGAGGAAAGGGGAAACTTGGGATCCATGTGGAATTGAAAGAGAAAAAACAGGAAGTTGGGCTTTTGAACAAGTCACCCAACAGATATATGTGTGCCTTCATTGAGCACATTCGGAATGTCTTAGCTGATGCTGTACCCTTTCCACTTACACCTACCGTACTCTTCCCAAGGAGAGAGTCAGGGATAGGACAGATTGCCAAATCCTGAAAGAAACATCATCCAAATGGGTAAATACATCTTTCCAAACGTAGAAAGTCCCAAATCACTTCTCTGCAATGTTCAGAAAGATTTACTCCGGAACACAAAAAGGTAGCAACTAATTCCAGCTTTCATATCTGAGTACTATAATTTCTGTATTCCCCTGGGAGTTATTCTATCACCATTTTATTTTATTGCTATGTTTGTTTTTACGCTGGGCATGAAAACCTAAGACTTCATGACACCAGATTCCATGGTGCTGATTCACTATTTTATTCCTCAGCTAGCCCCTCTGAGAAAAGTACTATTGAGATATATTCCTGTTTGAGAGAGCTATCATTTTACTAATCAACACAAAGCCCATTGCTGAAAAAAAGACATGTATTTGACTGTGTTTATTATGCATCCTTGGCATAAGTGTAAGGTTTTGTATACAATGAGGACTAAGGAAAGTATTAGTTCATTCAGAAAGTCAGTCAAAATCAGCTGTTGATTTCAAACAGTGAGAACAACTGAATGAGGTAGGGAATTTAAATGCATTGTTTGAAATTTCATTAATGGGGTGCATTTAATGACAGTGGGAACATGCATAAAGGAGACTTAATTATATTTAGCTCACCTTCTTGAAATGGAGGTCTAAAACCGGAATGATATGATATATATTTTAAGCAGTAGGTAAAAGGAAATATAATTTTAAAAATGATATTATGCTTAATTCTGATTGGAATACAACGGGGAAAACATATTTAGATCTAAGTTCCTCATTTTAACAACATAAATATTCATAGGAAAGTGTCTAGGGTAGTGAAGTATTCAGAAACTGCACCACATGAAGAATGGGGAGGGCATTTACCGAATTCTAATCCTGGGAGGACGGCTTCACAAAAGTAGTATCCTTGAATGACTGAAGAACTGCTTTGTGGCTGCAAACTCCTTCTATGTTGTTCTACAATGGCAGAAACCATGAAGAAGTGAGCACGATGACAGGGTTTCCAAGCTGCTAGAACTGCCGAGTGATGGAATCAGTGTGGCAGAAGCAGAACAAGATGGGACAAGAAAGGGAAATAGTTCAAAGAGTAAGAAACTGAATGAGGAATCATATTGTAGACAAGACCCAGATCTCTACATAAAAGGAATCAAAACCAGGGGAACTTTTTTTCACAATAGAGTTTATTTTTTCAGAACAGTTATAGGTGTACAGAAAAATTAAGACCATATACAGAGTTCTGGTATACCCCACACCCAGTTTCCCTTATTATTAACCACTTACATTTGTTACAATTAATGAACCAACATTCATACCATATTTTTAATAACTGAAAGTTCATAGTTACTCAGATTTGCTTAGTTTTTCCTTATGTTCTTTTGCTGTCCCAGGATCCTATTCAGGATACTACCATACACGCACATCATGTCCCTTTAGGATCCTCTTAGCTGTGAAAACTTCTCTTGATTTTCTCATTTTTGATGACCTTGACAGTTTTGAGTACTGGTCAGATATTTTGTAGGATGCCTCTCACATAGGATTTGTCTGTTATCTTTCCTCACAATTAGACTGAGACTGTGGGCTTTGAGGGGGAAAACCACAGAGGTAAACTGCCATTTTCATCACATTATATCAACATGGTTTCTCACTGCTGATGTTGGCCCTGATCGCCTGGCCATGGGTGTTTTCTGGGTTTCTTCACTGTAAAGTTACTGTTTCCCTCCTTCCTTTCCATGCTGTACTCTTTGAAAGGAAGTCACTATGAGAAGCCTACAATTAAAGAGTAGAGATTTATGCTCTCTTTCTTAAGAATGGAATAAGGAAACCATCATTCTCAGCAAACTAACACAAGAACAGAAAACCAAACACTTCATGTTTGGTTTTCACGCATAAGTGGAAGTTGAACAATGAGAACACATGGACACAGGGAGGGGAACATCACACACTGGGGCCTGTTGGGGGGTGGGAGGCAAGGGGAGGGAGAGCATTAGGAGAAATACCTAATGTGGATCACGGGTTGATGGGTACAGCAAACCACCATGGCACATGTATACCTATGTAACAAACCTGCACGTTCTGCACATGTACCCCAGAACTTAAAGTATAATAATAAAAAAATTGTTAAAAATGCTACCGGAAGTGAGATGCATGGTGGCTATTTTCCCTTCTGTCAGATCTTGATGAATAAAGCAATCATAATTCATCTCTAGAAAGATTATTTATACCCTGGCATTTGAAATGCTTTTTATTTAGAATAGTAGTAAAAATGGAAAAAGAAAAAGGAAATGATGATGGAATACCAGACCAAGGGAATTCCTTGGATTTTTCCGAACGCTTTAACCAACTTGAATTTTTGGAAACACATGGACACCTTATTCCTACTGGTACTCAAAGTCTTTGGGTAGGCAATTCTGATGAAGACGAGGAGCAAGATGAAAAAAATGAAGAGTGGTATCAATTGCAAGAAAAAACAATGGAAAAAGACCCAAGCAAATTGCTTCTTTGGGCTGCTGAAAAAAATCGGCTTACTACAGTGCAGAGACTACTTCCTGAAAAGGCCACTCATGTGAACACTAGGGATGAAGATGAGTATACCCCTCTTCATCATGCAGCCTACAGTGGACATGTAGATATTGTCCAGGAGATCATTTCACAGGGGGCAGATGCTCATGCAGTGACTGTGGATGGCTGGACGCCCCTGCACAGTGCTTGCAAGTAGAATAATATGAGTGGTTTCTTTCTTACTGCAGCATGATGCAGATATCAATGCCCAAACAAAAGGCCTCTTGGCCCCCTTGCATCTTACTGCTGGGAACAGAGGCAGCAAGGATACCCTAGAACTCCTCCTGGTGAACTGTTACATCAAGCCAGGGCTGAAAAACAACTTGGAAGAAACTGCATTTGATATTGCCAGGAGGACAAGTATCTATCACTACCTCTTTGAAATGGTGGAAGGCTGTGCAAATTCTTCACCTCAGTCTTAACAGTTCTCGTAATTTTCTTAAGTTTCTAAGTACCAGTGCCTCCTTTGTGTGAGATGTAAAGTATTCCCATAATCAAAGTTGACATTGAACATCGTACTACAAAAATTCAGTGGTATTCATTATAATGTTCTTCCAAGTGAATTGACTGACTTTGATGTCAAAATGTATTTGAAAGTTGTTTGCATACATATTTAATGATTAAAAAAAGAAGGGAGTATCTACACGATTTACTTGGAATTCTTTTGAAAGGGACATTTGTTTCTTCTCCATCATTTATTTAGTCATTTTCAGTATGGACTTACGGATATTTATGTTACACTTTGGGTTATAATCCAATACTGCTATATTTTGTTGTTCAAATTGTTCCAGCTTTGTCCATTGGAAATTCTTTCAGTTGGGTTCTGTGTCCCTCTGTTCCTCTGACATAATCCCATCATTGTACATTTCTTTTAATTTTTAAGCGCTTCCTTACTTTCTGATATTACAAGATGCTTGAGGCTTATCTTGTCTGTTTCCTGCCCCAAAACTATAATCAGCCATTTCTCCAAGGAATCCTGGTTCTTTTTAATGGTTCCTATACTTGTATTATAGACCAAGATCTGGATTCTAGGTGTGTTCATTGCTGCTGGGGTGCTGTTCTTTCTAGCCCCCCTCAGCTAACAGAACAAGGAAATACGTATGTATATACTAAATTATGAATATACATTTATCCATAAGTATTTCTGTATCTGTATTAAACTAAATATAAATTCACACTGATGTCTCCAACTGTAATGAATTACCACATGGACCATTCCATGCTTATCTATAGCTCCTTGCTTATCTGTAACCTCCCACTTTAACAGTGAGGAAACTGGCTCCCACACTTCTACTGCACATTTACTTAATTGTTCAGTTGCAGCATACATGTGTAGCAGTATCTGGATTATTAATCTGTTCCCCATAAGAAACAACTTTATCAAATAGCGTACAGTGCTTATTTGAGTCTCTTTTGACTTTAGTCTTATAGACCTTACTTCTAGACTAAAGCTACATAGGTCAGCACCTATCCTACCCCCTTCAGTGGTGTAGTTTTGTATATTTGCAATATAATCAGAATCTCTTATCACAGTCTGAATTCCTTCCTGGGATTCTTGGAGCTCCTAATTTTTTGTTTGTTTGTTTGTTTGTCTACATTAAGGTTCTCTCTTTGTGCTATAAAATTCTATAAACTTTGAAAATAATGTCATGTATCTAACATTATAGTATCATGAAGAATAGTTGTATTATCCTAAAGATCGATTGTGCTTCACCTGTTTAACCCTCTACGCCTCCCCCAAACCACGAATCTGTTTACTACCTTTACAGTTTGTCTTTTCAGAATGTCATATAATTTGAATCATATGGTATGTGGTCTTTTCAGACTGAATTCTTTCACTTAGCAATATGCATTTAAAGTCTATCGGTAGCCTTTTGTGGCTTGATAGCTCATCTCTTTTTAATCAGTGAATAAATATCTATTCACCTGTTGAATGACCTCTTTGTGGCTTCCAGTTTTTGTCAATTATGAATAAAGCTGCGGTAAACACTTGCTTGCAAGATTTTCTGTGGAAATAAGTCTTTAAATAGGAAGATGATGGCTGAATTATATGGTAAGACTGTATTTAGCTTTGTAAAACATTGACAAACTGTTTTCCAAGATGACATTTTTTATCCCCATCAGCAATGAATGAGAACTCTCCCTGCTTTCCCAGGATTTCTTTTTGGGTTTGTTTGTTTGTTTGCCATTTAAGTAGGTATGTGTTAGTATCTCATTGATTTAACGTAAAGTTCCTTGATGACAAATAATTTTGAAATTTTTTTCGCATGGTTATTTTTTATCTGAATATCTTCTTTGATGATGTGTCTATTCAGATCTTTTGCCCACTTTTAAATTGTTTGTTTGTTTTCCCATTGTTGAGCTTCAAGTGTATTTGCATTTTGGATATAAGTCCTTTATCACATATGTGTTTTGTAAATGTTTTCTCCCAGTCTGTTGCTATATTTTCATTGGCTTTTTTTGTTGTTGTTGGGTTTTTTTGTCTTTTTTTTTGACATGGAGTCTCACTCTGTCACCCAGGCTGGAGTGCAGTGGCACAATCTCAGCTCACTTCAACCTCTGCCTCCCAGGTTCAAGCAATTCTCCTGCCTCAGCCTCTGGAGTAGCTGGGACTACAGGTGCACCACCACGCCCAGTTAAATTTTTTTTTTTTTTTTTCAGTAGAGACAGGGTTTTACCATGTTGGCCAGGTTGGTCTTAATCTCCTGACCTCGTGATCCACCCACCTTGGCCTCCCAAACTGCTGGGATTACAGGTGTGAGCCACCATGCCCAGCCTTCAGTCTTTTAATAGTGTGTTTCACAGAGTAAAAGATTTTAACTTTAATGAAGTACAACTTATCACATTTTTTCTTTCATGGATCATGCTTTTTTATTACCTCTAATCACCAAACCCAAGGTCACCTAGATTTTCTTCTGTATTTTCCTCTAGAAGCTGTATAATTTTGCAATTTATATTTAGGTCTACAGTTCATTTATTTAAGTGGTCATTTCTAGATATTTTTTGAATTTTGACATTCAATTGTTCCAGTACCATTTGTTGAAACGGCTATTTTTTCTCCATTGAATTTCTGCATTTTATATTTGTATATTCCTTCTTGTACAATGAGAATGAATAGTCTATAAATAGGCATAATGAGAACTGTGGTTCTCAGTATCAATGTAGTTACTCATTGCTCAAATCTACAATACAATGATTAGTGGTTTCAAAGTTACTACACCAATACCACTACCAAAACAAATCTCCTAAATAGAGTTCAAGGTTTCTTTGTTGTTCCTTTTGGTCTTTAAAATAAATCTCAACAATTGTATCTAGTGATATATTCAAAAGTTACTTGAACAAATCCTGGTTTTCTTTTGTATGATTTGGATAGCTATTTGATATTAACATAGGATCAATAGTCTGTGTTTAAATTTCATTTTAGCTTTCCTCCATCTTTATTAATTTATTTTGATTATTTAGCATATGTAAAACATTAATATGGAATCAAAGGAAAACTATAAAAAGATATACTCAGAAAGACTCCAATTTCTTCCATCACTCCTATACTGTATTCCTACCCATTCTTGTACATTACTAATTACTTGTTATAGTAAGGTTTATTTGACCCCTCCAAATCTCATGTTGAAATTTGATTCTCAATGTTGGTGGTGGGCTTAATGGGAAGTGTTTGGGTCATGGGAATAGATCACTCATGAATAGATTAATGCCCCCCCGGGTGGTGGGAGTGAGGGAGTTCTCACCCTATTAGTTTCCTCAAGAGCTGATTGTTGAAAAGAGACTGGTATCTTTCCCTGCTCTTTCTTGCTTCCTCTTTCACCATGTGATCCCTACACGTTCTGGCTCCCATTCACCTTCCACCATGGGTAGAGGGAGTCTGAGGACCTCAACAGAAGCAGATGCTGGCACCATGCTTCTTATATAGCCTGGAGAACCATGAGCCAAACAAATGTCTTTTCTTTATAAATTTCCCAGCCTAGGTATTCCTTCACAGCAGCACAAATGGACTAAGACATTAAGTAACTAATTTTATTGGTTTCTGGTTTATTCTTCCTGTGTTTCTTTTTGCAAAATAACACACACACACACACACACACGTGTGCGCGCACACACATTATTTTTTTAAATTCTCTGTTTGGATTATTTAAAAGTCTTTAATTGTTTAGAGCAGTTTTGGGTTCACAGCAAAATTGAGGGAATGATACAATGATACAGAGATTTCCCACATATCCACTGCCCCTACACATGCAACATCCCTCAGTATCAACATCCTCATCAGAGTGGTTTATTTGTTAAAATTGGTGAACACATTATAATCAATCAAGGTCTATAGTTTGCATTAGGGTCCACTCTTGGTGTTTTACTTTCTATGGTTTTGGACAAGTGTATAATATGTATCCACCATTATAGTATCTTATGGAGTATTTTCACTGCTCTAACACTTTTACATGCTCTGCCTATTCATCCCCTCCACCTCCAACTCCTGGAAAACACTAATCTTTCTACCGTCTTCATAGTTTTGTCTTTTCCAGAATACCATGTAGTTGGAATCATAAAATATGTAACCTTTTCAGATTGGTTTCTTTAATTAATATTACACAATTAAGTTTCCTCTGTGTCTTTTCATGGCTTGATGCTTGTTTTTTTTTTTTAACACTTAATAATATTCCATTGTCTGAATGTACCATAGTTGACTTACCCATTAGCCAACTGAAGGACATCTAGGTTCTTTCTAAATTTTGGCAATTATAAATAAACCTGCTTTAAACATCCATTTGCAAGTTCTTGTATGGATGTAAGTTTTCAACTCCTTTGGGCAAACACCAAGGAAATTTATTTTAATATAAACGGTAAAATACTATATATAATTTTGTGCATTGTGCTTCTTTTCACTTAAAGATACATATTCTGGAAATTATGCCAGATCATTTCACAAATATCATCCTTATTTATTTCTACAGATGCATACCATTTCACTGTATGAAAATACCACCAGTATTTTATGACTAGACATTTTGTTCATTCTAATATTTTGCTACAATAAATAACTCTTCAGCGAATAATATTGCTCATATGAGTGGTTTTGATATTATTGAGAATCAATCTTCAGGGTAAATCCTTACAAGTGAGATTGCTAAATCAAAGTGTTTCTCAGCCGTTTTCCTCCCTTGACTTGAATGCTTAGATTCAATTTTGAAAGCAGGGCTTTTTGTTTGTTTGTTTGTTTTGCTTTGCCTTTGTATTGTGGAGGGGTGGGGAAGAATATAAGAATATTTTGTCTATGCAAAATTGTCAAGGCTGAAGCAATGGAGAACTAAACTCTTAAGTGTATTAACTTATCTCCGTATATAACAGCATCAACAGGCAGGCCCCAAACTGGAAGTAAGAGGAAATTTGACTTATTCTTATTCTGGATCTAAGGAAAAACACAAACAAAAACGAAGATATAAATACCAGCAGGGCTGCCACACTGGCAACTCCATAAGGTGCTATTCATATGTTATAAAATGTTAATCGTGTCCCCCAGGAGTTACAGAACATGACAGCTCTGGGAACTTGGACTCTAGAAGGGAAAGGCCTGTTCAGACCTTTGATATTTGGGCACTAAAGGGAAGGTGAACCTGCAGATATCAGGAGCATCTGGACAACAACAACAGCAAAAGTTTGTTTGTGAGCAATTGGATGGATTTAACACAATTTAACTTTCATTTGGTGCATACTTTACACGGGTTTTTCAGGATACAAGCAAGCACTCAGTACTTGCTACATGCCATAGTCTGTAATGTTAATTACTTCGGCTAGTATTAACAAGTTTGTAAGTTAGGTGATATTCATATCCCCATTATCAAGACGGGGAAACTGAGATTCAAGGTGTTTCGTGTATGGCAGAACAACCAAAGTGCAGTTCAGCTACTTCTGCGCTATATAGCCTCGGGTAATTTAGTTAACCTGAGACTCAGTCTCCTCAGTTGTAATAAAGGAGATAATTAGAACATTAGAACACAGTCTAGAGCAGTCTCAAAAAGCAGCATCAACATCACCTAGGAACTTTTTAGAAACGCACATTCTCAGGCCCAGCTACAGAATCAGAACTGGGCATGGTGGAGGAGGGGGTGGTTAGGACCCAGTAATTTATGTTTCCATGAGCCTTCCAGGTGGTTCCAAAGCATGCTCAATTTGGAAGACTGGTGGTGTAGAGTAAGGATGTGGATTCTGGAGTCTGAGTCCGTGGTTTTGAACCCTGGCATTGTTTCATTGTTATACTTATTGGTGGTATTACTTTGCTTACTAAATCTCTAGTTACTTAATCCATCTGAATCCGAGTTCACTCATCTATAAAATGGAAATAATAGCTATATCTGCTTTGCTGAGATTGTTATAAGGATTAAGTGGTGAATGTACATAAAACACAACGTGTCTGGCACATACTGAGTGTTGTAGTGAGTACTTTATAGCTGTTTGTTAAACAGAATAAATAAAAATGAGGTTTGTTGGGGGAATTTGGGTAATGTATGTAAATTGTGCTTGGCACATAGTAAGTGCTCAACAAATGTTAACAATTATTGTCATTAGTAGCCATAATGTTCTAATAACTTGTTCTAAAGTCCCACAGCCTCTAAGGGACAGGAGTGAGCTTGGTGCATTTTATACCCTCAACATACTTACAGTGTAATCCACATGAACACAGTCTCTGTTTTCAAGGGGAGGTGAAAATAAAAAGTCCAAACTAAGCAGATAGGCATCAGAGTAGAACTAAATTCAGGAGCCCTGGGCAGTTGCAAATATTGCTGCAAGAAACTCGATGTTGGTCTCAGAGGGATGACATCAGTATGGGGGAAGCAGTGGAGGGAGAAGGCTGATGGCTGCTGGGTCAAAATTGAAAGCGACACACCATTTCAGCTGGAAACACTCAAAACATCATTATTTTGAAATTGCGGAGCAAATTCAATGGCTGGTGTTGCTGTGCTAATGTGTTAATAATAATTCTGCAGTTAGAGACAAGCCTGGGCTGTTAGCGTTCAAGGCCACTTAAATCTTAAAGAGTCATTTTATGGAAAGTTTTAATTAGCTCTGGATTGTAACTAACATTCTCTTTAAAACTGTTGTGGGTGTTTGATGAGGTCTGAGTTCCAGTGGATGGAAATGAGAGCTAGATTTTACTCATTGCTCTCACAGTCTGTCCAAGGCAGTTCATGTTTTCGGGGCCTTGGCATGAGTGCTGTGTAGCCAGGCATTACGCCCACCAGAGAATTCAGGCCTGCATGTCCTGTCATTCTCTGCGCAAAAGGAAAAGGGAGCTGGGCCCTTCAAGAGGGAAGGTATTTCTGATCCTAGACTGCAACCCCTGCTTCCCTCCTGCTGCAGCTTACATCTCTTCTTCCGAAGCCCAAATGCCCTGCCTATCCCTCAGGACAGTCTCCTGAGCACAGCTACACACTTCAGCTTCATGCTGTCCCCTCCTGTCTCCCTTCTAAACTCCTAACCAGCAGGCCCAGATGTTCATCTTTCTTCTTTGCAGCATGGTGCAGTGGGACTAACAGCAGGATTCTGGTGGCCTTAGGTTTGAAAACTGGCTTTGCCATACATAAGCTATATACCTTAGGCTTATTAATTCTCAGACTCAGTTTTTTCATCTATAAAATGGGGAAAAAACACCTAACAATGTTACTGTGATGATACTCAGTAGCAAGTATTCAAGGAGAATTTTATCATCATCTAATCACTTCCAACCATTCTAACATTTACTTCGGTTCTGCCTGTGTCCTTCTTAAATTATTCCATCATGTCCTCCCTTTAACCCCTGAGAAGAAGGATCTGGATGACTTCTTTGAATACTCTCCTACTGCTCCCCCCACCTAGTTCCCTGCACACTAATCAAATTTCCCTGGTGACTGGCAGACCTGTGCACAGGACATGAGCACCCTTGCTCATGGTGGAATTGGAGGATTATAAAATGACTCCAGTGGTGTAGCACTTAAGCGGAAAGAGATCTAGAACTCTTTCAAATTTGAGATCTAGAACGTCACGATCCATGCTGATTCTGGTGATGGAGGAAGCCCAGGCGTGAGAAATGATTTGTGCCACTTCTGCAGCTGTTTATGTTACTTGAGGGTCAGAGAGGCTCACAGGAAGTCAAGGGATTTGGAGGAAGTAAAATGAATCTCACCCACACCTATGATTGAGCAGGGGGAAGCAGAGAGCCTCATAAAGAAGTGAGTAAGTGGAAATCAACCAGTAGGGAATGTTGTGGCCTCTGACAGCTGTCCTGAATGAGATCCTGAGGCTTTGGCTGGCAGAGCAGAAAGAAGGGAAAACCAGGATGAGGACAGAAAAAGACAGGCAGCATTAAAACTCACTCCTGGTTGGTATCTTTGAAGGAACTCGCTGGGCTGTGTGTGTGCAGTGACTATCCTTGAGCTTCTTCCCTGCAGTGGACCACCTCCCACCTTGTGACTGGCTGCCCATTTCTGGCCATTTCCTGTTTTAAATGCAGTCTTTTTTCCTACTGGGCTGTGAGTTCCTTGGGACCAAGAGCTCTGATTTTTTTTAGGTTTTGAATTCTGGGTGTCTACTCTGTGGCTGGGCCATAATGAGGAAACTCTAAATGGAAATATAAAAACAATATTATCTTTGGAATTATCCAGACCTCAGTTTCAATTCAGCTCCAGCATCTATCTGCTTGTCTAGTTATATTGGACAAGTCACTTTGCCTCTTTGCTCTTTCTTATCTGTAAAATGGCCAAAATGAGGCTTATCTTTCAGCTGTGAGATTTCCCTCTTGAGGCACATGTAACATATTACCTGCTCATGAATGGCAGTTATTTGGTGCTCAATCACATTGGTGGCTCAGGTAAGGTCTTGGCCTAGAACATCCAGTGATTTCAAGGGATGACAACTAAACCCAAATGACAAAAGCTCTTCAATTTGGCAGCTAATTTAGTCCAACCATATTTAGCTAATTCAATCAGTTCCCATTCACCAATGGATAAATTGTGCTCATCATAGGCTTAACCACGCAACTAATATGGTTTTGAGATAGATTGATTAACAAAGCCCTAATTGAGGCTAAATAAATGAGATAAATCTGTAAGTCTGTAATATCAACCAGCAATTCAGAAACAACCAGTGGCAATATTCAGTCACCTGCTTTATTTAGCAATATTTCAACAAATACTTATCGTGTGTCTACTCTGTGCATGCCAGGGATAAGACTATATCCTGTGTCAAAGCTGGATATTAAGAGAATATTAACTCAGCTGTGGTCAGTCTGAGTAGAATATAACTAAGAAGGATGATCACTGTGGGATCAGAGTTAGAGCAGAAAGTGTAAGGCCAGAGAAAGAACCAAGCTGAGAGAGGGACCAAAAGCCAAGGCCAAGAAGCCAATATTGCAAATATTGCTGAAAGAAACTCGATGTTGGTCTCAGAGGGATGATATCAGTATGGGGCAAGCCATGTGCGGAGGAGGCTGATGGCTGCTGGGTCAGAATTTTTCTGAAAGGGATACTCCAGACACACTGGGAGTCAAGAGGATCTCAAACAGCTAACAGAAGTGAGGATAGAGCAGGAAGGGACAAACAGAGATCTAAGAGTGATCAGTCTGAGACCAGCATCTGTGTGTGGTGGGGAGGAAGGGCAGGAATCAGAAGGGGAAGACTGAACACACAGGCTTCTTTTATAGGCTGGCTGCATTCTTGTATGTCTGAGTGAACTAACATAATTTATGAGGACCAAATAGATGTAGGTTGGTTAGAATCACCACAAAATGCTACATTCTTGAGCCAAATATGACCTGTTGACTTTACAGCTCTAAGCCTATCTGTCCTTCCTGCAGAGAGTGGGAAACTGCACAGACAAGCAAATATGTGCCTATTTTCTTTCATTTTAACTGTGGCCTCAGCACTACGCCCATGTTGTCTAAATTTACTGCACATACTATTTTCTGAGCAGGGCCATCTCACATACTTGCTTTGCTTCCTCAAATTGGATTTCCTGACATTGGCCCTGTTTCTTTTCCAACTTGCACAAAAATTCAATGTCCACTTTATTGTTCAATTCAAATTGGGCTTATCATCTTTTTCCTAATAAAAGTTTTTATCAGTCTTCACCCAAAATATGACACCTCTGTCCCCTCTGGCAACTATGGCTAAAAACAGAGATGTGACATGTGATGGCTAATTTTATGTGTCAACTTGACTGGGCTAACAGGTGCCCAGATGGCTGGCAAACATTATTTCTGGATATGTCTATGTGGGTGTTTCCAGAAGAGATGAGTGTTTGAATCAATAGACTGAGTAAAGAAGATCTGCCTTCACTGTGGGTGTGAGCATCATCCAATCCACTGAGGGCCAGCATAGAACAAAAAGGCAGAGGACGGGCATATCTGCTCTTTCTGCCTTAGCTGAGCCATCCTTCTTCTTCTGCCCTTGGACATTAGCACTCCTCGTTCTCAGGCCTCCAGACTCAGACCAAGCTTTACATCTTTGGCTCCTGGTTCTCAGGCCTTTGGGTTGGGCTTGGGCTGGAGCTACATCACTGGCTTTTCTGGGTCTTCAGCTTGCAGATAGTAGATCATGAGACTTCTTGGCCTCTTTAATTGCATGAGCCAAAACCTTCATAATAAATCTCTTTGTATTAATATATAAATCATATAACTTTTTATTAATATACTTAATATATAAATCTTATTGATTCTGTTTCTCTGGAGAAGCCTGACTAATACAGAGCAGAAGACTCTGCATCTTCCCCCGATGGTTTTAAATGAGTTTTAATCACCCCTCTCCACCCTCATGCAAACATAGCTCAGGCAAGGAGTTTGAACCTGCAATGCATTTTTTTTCTCCCTTTATGTAATCCGTTGATATTTTCCTATTTCAGCCCTTGGGTAGATTTGCTTCACTCATTAGCTAACAGAGCTTATTTTACCTACCTAGGATCTGTACATCTCAGGTTCTTAGTCTTGCCCAGAAGGATGTCTGCTATTTAAAGGAAATAGTGTGTTGTATGATCCCAAATTGCTGTCTTCAGTTCTGGAAACTAAGATTTGGGAAGTGCTGTCAGTTTAGGATGGTTCCAATAAAAGTTCCATGAGAAAATAAAAGTATGCTCCAATGATATGTCTTGGAATTCAGTTGGCTTCTGAATACATCCTAAATTTCTTTTGATGTGTGACTTGGTTATACTTAGTTGAGAATGTTGTTGACCGGAAATTATATTCCACTATTGAAATGCTGATGGCACTCAGGGAACTGGTGAGATCCTAGGAAAAGGTTGAGAGAAGGCCTAGAACTCTCTAATTCTTCACACTTTTTTTGAGCTTTTGTTTTCTTCTATAAAAAAGGAGTAACTTCCCTTCTTGAGTCCCATTTTAGAAATGCCACCTATAAAAGAAAGCTTTTCTAATAGCAGATCAGTTTCCCAATTAATTGTGTTTACATCAGAGTCAAAGTGAAAGTAAGGGCAGAAAGAGATCATTAGTTTGCAAGGAAGTCAGGGTCTTCCTCATCCAGCTTCAGCTCTGAAGGCTATACCAGCCCCAGAAGCAGCTGACTCATAGAGGGACACTTGTATAGCATCATAGATGTTAGATATCAGCCATTAATGCCACCTATTTAACAAGAATGAACTTGCTCTTCTAAGTCATCTGTCATGGAGAGTTTGAAGAATAGAAAAACTCACAGCGAAACATTTTCTTAGTGTGTCTACCTAGTGGATGGGCATTTGGAATCCTCTCACATTCACCTTAACCCCTTTGCTTTGAGTTATAAGGCAACTCCTTGAACAAAAGATTTGTCGGTATCTTTTTTTAAGCTAATTATTGAAGTTGTCCCCATACTGTTCCCTCTCAACTGCTGAAAACCATTCTAACAATACTGTCTCTCAGCTCATATACTTCTAATCTAAACTCAGAATAAATTTTTAGAACAATATGTTTAGAAGTAGGTTTTTGACATTTTCAATTAGAATTTGGAACATTTTTTTCTGTATCAAATGCACAATGGCAGAATGTACCCCTAATCTCAAGAAGACTCATTAAAAACTTCCATCTTGATACATAATTATCAAGAGTCAAAATGGTCATGATTAGTCAAGCTTCAAAATTAAAATCCTCTCTTTGATGAACTTTTGAAATAAAATGCCATTATCATCTAAAACCTCTATCATCTATGATAATGAAGCTCTCAATTAATTCTTTTGTTATTCACAAAAAGATTAATAATGCTAGTTCATAGTTTTTTAAGTATCCACATCTGCAAGAGGCATACCATATGAACCATATGTAACTAATCTCTTCCAAGGGAAACAAGAAACAGATTTGAGCATATGTTTTATGGACAGCTAGTATTCCCCTACAATAATGGCTCATGCTAATTATTTTTCTTAAATTGATTATGCTTGCAATAAATTATTATCTTTATGACTATTTCTAGTTTTAGGAAAGTGTTCATGAAATAAATGGTGATTAGTCTAAATGACCTTGCACAGACTTAGTGTTTCAGATAAATGCCACATTAAGTGGATAATTGTTGTGAGCTGATCCTAACTCTTCTAACAGCTTCTTCTGGTCCAGCTGTTGCTTTAGAAATCTTGAGCACCAAACTGAATCCTACAAGTATTAAGACTCTATTGGAACCTATTGATTGGAAAAGTCCTTACATTTGTGTGGAATATTGTCCTGGACATTGTAATAACAACTTTGACTTAGGTGGTCAAGTGTGATCACATTGATGGCTTTTACCTATTTCAAGGTGGCAATCCACCATGGAAGCCAAAAAATGACTTACACTTCACTTGCCGGTTAGATCCCTAGCTAAAAACAATATTTGGTCATCTTCCTATGAAAATTCTCCTAAAGTTCATAAGACACTTGGTCAAGAAATTCTGCCTTTATAATTTAAACTTATTTTGTATCATGTTTTATCCTAGTTGCAAAAATAACTAGGAACTAGGTGCTCAAACTCTATTAATCATTGCTAGACACATCATTGAGAGAGAAACTATTTATAGAGAAGTAAGATTACATAGCTAACAGTAGATATGTATTATCTATTGCATACAGGAGGCTTCTGAAGGGTCAGCTCAGCAGTCTCTTTTGTTGTGGTTGGGGAAACATCTCATGAAGTATTCAAGTTCAAATGAAATATAAGCTAAATATCTGAATCTAGCCTCAGTGAAATGAGCTTAGGATCCTAATGTTTATTAGGTCTTCCTTTTTATGTCTGATATACCACAGTGTTCAAAAAATATACGAGGCATTCATTATGCTGGACCCTACAGGAGAGTTGTGAATGAGACAGCCATCTCACCTGAGCAGTCTACCGAGGGATATCAAGTAGAGAATGACTATACAAGGCTATGGCGTGGTTATGGTGTTGAAGGTATATGGGGCTGCATAATCAGAGAGGTGCCCCTAAACCAGCTGGGAGTTATGAAAGGCTGCCTGGTAGGAGTGACATCCAGGTAGAATTCTGAGAGGTGAACAGAAGTCAAGAGAATGCAAGGTAACCTGGGTGAGGTCTGAGAAGGCATATAGAGACTTTCTTCTAGGTTCTAGGCAATAGGTACACATATATAACCTTCCAAGGGCCAAGAAGACTACAGTACACTTTGAGAAGAGTAGTAGCTAAGCCTGGGGAGGGAAAAAGATTGCATTTTATATGGAAAGTAGAGAAGAGCCATAATAGGGTATTAGGAGGGGAACAATGTTATCAGATGTGCTTTTGAGAAAACACTCTGACAGCAACATGGACCATGGATTGAAGGAGGGTAGGCGAGACCCATAAATATGCTGGAAATAGAGCCTAGCACTAAGAATGGGGCTCATTTCAATCAGTCTCATTTTTCCATGTTCTCTGCAAGTAAAATCCACTTTGGGAACCAACTCAACAATTCAAGGGTGTTTTCAATTATTCTTTGTAATAACGTAATCTACTTCATATGAGAAAAATCCTGTTTGCCATAGTTGAAAAATGCTCAGTTGGTAGTTCTCTGGGAGAAATTACTCAGTTTCCTAAAATTTAAATACCCACAGAGTAAAAACAAAGGCTGCTAATAAGAAATGTGTCATTGAAATTGAACAGAAGCTAGAGAAGTCCTATTTCTTGTTCTTTTTATCTTTTCAAAAGCATAGCTCCACAGCAATTTACCCATGATATCATTCAACCTTTGTATCATTAGCATTTGGGAAAATGCCTGAAACTGTCACCATGAGACAAGCAACATGTAGAAACTAGAAATGCAGTTTGGGGAAATTAGAAAATAAAACTCCTAAAGAGGAGGATTGAATGTTTCATTAAGCATAAACATGATGCAAAAAAAATCCTTTAGGACTTCAACTGTTGTTGGCTACTAAAATGTCATCACCAATTAGGCCTTTTTTGCATGCTCTGTGGTGCAAAACCAATTATCCTGACAGTCCCTGTCCTCAAAACACCAAGATCACTGATGTGGGCAGACAGAAAAAGAGCCAACTTTGATACAAACACATATTAAAGCAGGTACCAATTTTTAAAAGAAAGTCATAGGTAATCATTCATTCATTCATTCATGTATTCATGCCAGTATACACCATGCAAGGCAAGGGATAGGGGAAGAGGGATAGGTGCTGAAACTGGATTAGGGTCATGCCCATAGTAGGCTTAGTTATAGTCTGGTAGGTATGTCACATCATATAATTAAGTGACAGAAAGAAATGAAAGTGGAAAGTAGTAAGTATCAATACAGACTGTGTTTCAGTAAAAATAGATGAGGAAAATGTTGGAGAGTAGTAGAAAGTAAAAAGTAGAGGGAGGAGGAAAATTACAACAGTTCACATTTTACTGAACCAAGCACTGTATTTGTGTATTTATATCTTAGATTTCATGTGATAGGTACTATAATTACTCATATTTTAACATCAGGGAACTAAGACTTAGAAATATTAGTTTACTGATTCTTGGATATGGGTAGCACTGGGGATCACCATTGTGCCTGGTGTTGGACTTCAAAGCAAGCGCATCAATTTATTTCTAGCCTACTCTGGAGTTGAGGTCTCAGAGGGAAGAAGACATTATGAGTTTGGTTCAGGATTTTGCAGACTTTACTAGATCAGGGAGCCATGATCACATGCATTTTTGAGAATTCCATATATACGATTCAAACAGTAAGACAGAGGGCAGGAAGCATGGAACTTACGAGGTACAGAGTCTCCTCTACTGTGGTACCAAGATAAGCAATTTGGATGATGAGGACTCTGGAATTTCAGGATTGAGATCTCATCCTGCCAAGGAAGGTTTCCTAGAAGAGGTGGGGCATAAGCTGGGCCTTTGAAAGTAGGACATGAGCAAAAGGAAGTACAAGGAAACCCTCTGAGATTTCAGTGAGCTGTGATCACACCACTACACTGCAGCCTGGGCAAAAGAATGAGACCCTGTCTCGGCCAGGCGTGGTAGCTCATGCCTGTAATCCCAGCACTTTGGGAGACCAAGGTAGGCAGATCACAAGGTCAGGAGTGGGCCTGAGAAAGTGAAACCAATTCTGCATTCACTGAAGGGTAATTTGATTCCAGTTAAGGTGTCTGACCAGTGTCCGACCAAGAAGTGATACTCTGACAATTGCACACCAGAGTGTTCTGCACTGTGCAGGTTGGGGAGATATGATTTCAGAAGCAGCCAGTGGTAGAAAATGAAAGGCTGAGCTGCTCCTTTAGTCTCCACTTGCCTCTCTCCATCCTTGGATGTGCACAGGGAACATTTTCTTAGTTTTGACAAATGTAGCTTTAGACCTCCCTCTTACCCCTCCCCACCTTCCAATCAGATTATATAGACAGGGCCCCCCGGGAGCCATCCCCTCAGAAAAGGGTAAGTTAAAAGAAGAGGGTTGGAGATACTAGAGTATATCATTTATTCTCTGGCTGTCACCATCTCCTCCTACATTTTAAATTTATATACCTGGTTTGTAATTTTCCTCCCATCACTGATGGAACATACCAATAAATACATTCAATGCCAGAGAACTCAAGCCTGTATGCACATGGCATTCTCCAGTGAAGGTTATAGCAGTGGGATGGAGGGTTGAAGGTAGATCATAGGATTCAGGAATCTTGGATATATTCTGGACATTGGGCTCAGTTGTAGCTTTGATATAAGAACTAACTTGTTTTTATGAGAACTGAGGTAGTAAGCAGTTCCTCTTGTTCTTCACCTTATTTAAAGGAAAACAGGTTGGGGGCAGAGTTGCAGGGGAATGTCTTATACAAATCAGAGAAGTGTTGTTAGGAGGACAGAGTTAGATTTTCTAAATAGCTCTCTACTCCTCCACCTGAAGTTTGAGTGTATGATACATGGCTTGGATGTCATTGGCAGAGGACTGATAAATACAGTGACTTCTAGCAGGCTTAGCTCTGTCTGTAATAGTGGTTGCTCAGTTGAAATCACCCCAGTGTTCACAGATGAAGTTACCTGTTGAGGTAGAAGACCCAATGACATATACAGTTTAGAGATGTAAAATGAAGTCAATGTAAAATGAAGGAAAATGCATAGCTTTAAATTTGCCTTTGAAAAGACCTTGGGGAAGCAAGACATTTCTCTGGTTGTTCCTCTCAAATCTGGATTGGTGAGGAGACTAACTTGGTTTTGAGTGAGTTTCTACAGAGAAGGTAGGAACCCATACTTTCTTTTACTATCACCTTTTGACATCTCAGATGTCTTCTTGGTCAATACAGCGCCTTTTTGAGATACCTTTTCTGTCTAAGTAGCTTTCCTTCAGCCTTGCTGTCATTCAGCCCACCATGCCAATTTTATATCTCCTATATAAGAGGAGTCTGATTCCATTTGTGACAAGAGGAGCTGCTATCTGGGTAATCTTCTTCAAGCGCTGTCTCAGTTAAGCTGGTACTCTATATATTGTAAGGATACAAAGTTCCAATTGAATTAAACAGAATATTGCCACAGGAAACAGGGACAAAGAAAGTAAAAATAAATTCTCTCATGTTAAACACTTGGGTGGATTCATGCTTTCCATATTCCAACATCATAAAATATTTACCTATAACCAAGACATCGTGCAAAATAAATCAATGGTACCATTCTGTTTTTGAAGAACCAATCATCTCTACAAAGTCAGTGTTTTTACATAGGGCTATATACTGATGTGTTAGAAAAAAAATCAACACTACTAGCAAAAGTGCCCAACTTCGTCTTGCTATTTTAGCCATTATGCTATTCCTGTTTCATTCTCCTTGATTAAATCAGTGGAAGCTTAAGACAAAGCTAGAAATATAAAGGTGATTAGGAGAGAAATGAAGGAAAAGAAAATAAGGTACCCATAAATGTTGGGTGGTAATTACTACTTAGGGAGTAGGAAGGATTAATTAACATTATTCTGTCTAGTGTAAACCCTCCTCCCTACCACTGTGAACTAGGAAGTCCAATAAAATGTAAGTGAATAAAGTATAATCAAATCTACTTCTTTGAAATGTACTTTAAACAGAATTTTTACAAATTCTTAAACATTTCTTTGTTGCAAGGAATCTACCTATGTAGTAATATTTTAGTTCAAGTGGCTATTAATTTTTAAGCTAATTTTATGCCTAATGCTATACATCAAAATAATTTCCAGATGAGCTAAAAGTTTATATATAAACATCTATATGATAAAATTACTTAAAGAAATTATAACACATTATAAAATTGAAACAAAGCTGATATTTCCAAGTGTGACTCCAAAAAATGAACCTATCAAAAAGGTGGGGAGGGAATAGGTGAAACTATCAGCATTAAATTATTTCTAAAGTTTCTCCATAAAAATATATTGTAGATAAAGCTAAAAGGGAAGTTTGTAAAACTGAAAAAAAATTACAACATATGACAAAGGACAAATAGGGGGATAAATAATTTTTAAAAGAAATTAAAATAGCCTATAAGTGTACACAAAGTATTCAACTCCCCTAGTGATGATGTCAAAGACATAGCAAAATGGCAAAGATTTTAAAATCAACAATGATAAGGGAAATAGATATTTACATTCATTCATGGGTGTTTGGAAACAATATTTCTAGGTCAAACTTTGGCATCACATTTCAAATTTGACTATACCTTTTGATCCAGAAATTTCATACTTAGGAATCTACCCTATGAAATACAGGTAGAACACCCTTAACACAAAAATCTGAAATTCAAAGTGTTCCAAAATTTGAAACTTTTTGAGTACCGACATGATACTCATGGGAAATGCTCATTGGATTATTTCAGATTTTGGATTTTTTAGATAAGGAATGTTTAGCTGGTATATAGTCTTCAAATATTCCAAAATCCAAAAAAATCAAATCTAATATTTCTCTGGTCCAAAGCATTTCAGATAAGAGGTACTATAATAACAAAAATTAAATTATAAAATAGCTAATTTCTACTCCATATTTATTACATGAAAGGATCTGTGTCAAGTAATTTATGTACTTCATCTCATTTAATATTTCCAATAAGTTTATGAGATGGGGGCTGTTATGTTCTTTTATGAAAAAAATGAAATAACTTAAAAGTCTAAGAAAGGAATTTGTTAAGTTATGCCACAGTTATACAATGGAATTCAGCCGTCCTTACATTAAAAAATGGTATCAAATATTTTTTGACATACAGAGATGCCTATGATGTATTAAGTGCAAAAAAGCAGATTACAGGAGAGTATGTACAGTATCATCTCATTTTATTTTAAAAGTATCTACATATTTTTCCTGTGTACATACCAGATACATTTTTATTTGTCTCAAAGTGTATGCATCAAAATATTAATGGTATTTATGTCTATAGTGCATTAATTTTCTTTTTTGTTGATTGCTTCTTTTATCTCTCTACATTGAATGTATTTTATTTATTTAATATAAAAGGTGACAAAGAAAAAGAAGCAAACAATTTATAACCCAACTAGAAAACAATTAACAATATGACAGAAACAAAACCTCACATATCAATATTAACCTTGAACATTAATGGTCTGTGTGTGCTCCACTTAAAAGATATAGACTGGTGGAATCAATAACAAAACACATTCCAACTGTATGGTTCTTACAAGAAACTAATCTTAGCTGTAAAGACATATAGACTGAAAGTAAAGGGGTGAAAAAGATATTCCATGCAAATGGAAACCATAAGTGATCAAGAGTAGCTATGCTTATATCTTTATGCTTTAAACTTTAAATCAAAAATAGCCAAAAAAATGAAGAAAGTCATCAAATAATAATGGGATAAATTCAACAAGGAGATATAACAATTCTAAATATATATATGCATCCACCACTGGAGCACTCAGACTCATAAAAACAAATATTACTAGACCTAAAGAAAGAGACCAACAGTAATATAGTAATAGTGGGGGTTTCAAAACCGCAGTCACAGCATTAGATTTTCAAGATAAACACAAAATCAACAAAGAAATATTGGACTTCAATTAGACTTAAAGCCAAATGGATCTTAAAGACATTTACAGAAAATTTTATGTAAACAACTGCAGGATATACATTCTTTGCATCAGCACAAAGTACATTCTCCAAGACAGACTATATGTTACACCAAAAAACAAGTCTCAACAAACTTTTAAAAAATAGAAATCATATCAGGTATATTCTCAGACCACAGTAGAATAAAACCAGATATCAATACCACAACAATGTCAGAAACTATACAAATACATGGAAATTGAACATGCTCCTGATCATGAATGATCATTGAGTCAATGAAGAAATTAAGATGGAAATTTTTTAAAAATTGAAATAAATGAAAATGGAAACACAACATACCAAAACCTGTGGGATACAGCAAAAGCAGTGTGAAGAGAGACTTTTATAACAATAAATAAAAAAGTGGAAAGAATGCAAATTAACAACCTAACATCAAACCTAAATAAACTAGAAAAGCAAGAATAAGCCAAATCCAAAATTAGCAGAAGGAAGAAATAACAAAAATCAAAGCAGAACTAATGAAATAGAGGGCAAAAACACAATACAAAGGACTGACAAAACAAAAAGCTGCTTCTTCAAAAAGATTTTAAAAATTCATTAACTTCTGGCTAGGCTAACCAAGGAAGAGTGAAGATCCAAATAAAACAAGAATGAAAAAGGAGGCATTACTATTGATACCACAGAAACACAAAACATCATCATAGACTATTATGAACAACTGTATACTCGCAAACTAGAAAACCTGGAGGAAATAATAAATTCCTGGAAATATACAATCTCCCAAGATTGAACCAGGAAGAAATGGAAAACCTGAACAAACCAATAATGAGTAGCAATATTGAGTCAGTAATAATAGAAAAATCTCCCAAAAAAGAAAAGCCCAGGATCAGATGGACTCACAGCCAAATTCTATCAAACATACAAAACACTAATACCAATCTTCCTGAAACTGTTCCAAAAAATTCAGGAGTAAAGAATTCACCCCAACTCATTCTATGAGGTTAATATTATCTTGATACCAAAACAAGACAAGGACAAAACAAGAAAACTACAGACCAATATCCTTGATGAACATCGACCAAAAATCCTCAAAAACAAAAAAGGAAAAGAAAAAGAAAAAAGAAAAGAAAAGAAAAGAAGAAACTAGCAAATCAAATCCAACAGCACATCAAAGTGATAATACACCATGATCAAGTATGTTTTATACTAGGGATGCAAGGACGGTTCAACATATGCAAATAAAAAAATGTGATACATCACATAAACAGATTTAAGGACGAAAATCATATAATCATCTCAGTAGATGCAGAAAAAGCATTTGATAAAATTCAGCATCCCTTCATAATAAAAGAGCTTTAAAAACTAGGCACAGAAGGAACATACCTCAAAATAATAACAGCCATATATGACAAAACCACTGCCAACATCCTGCCAAATGGGGAAACGTTGAAAGTATACCCTCTAAGAATTGGAAGAGGACAAGAATGCCCACCCTCACCACTCCTATTCAACATAGAGCTAGAAGTTCCAGCCAGAGGAATCAAGCAAGAGAAAGAAATAAAAGGCATCAAAATTGGAAAAAAGGAAGTCAGATTATCCCTGTTCACTGAAGATATGATCTTATAGCTAGAAAAACCTAAAGACTCCACCCCCAAAAACCTCTTAGACTTGATAAATCAATCTGGTAAAGGTTTAAGATACAAAAAACAATGTACACGTATCAGTAGCTTTTTTTTTGAGACAGAGTCTCTTTCAGTCGCCCAGGCTGGTGTGCAGTGGTGCAGTCTCTGCTCACTGCAACCTCTGCTTCCTGAGTCCAAGCAATTCTCCTACCTCAGCCTCCCAAGTAGCTGGGACTACAGGCACAGACCACTGCACCCAGCTAATTTTTGTATTTTTTTTTTAGAGACAGGGTTTCACCATGTTGGTCAGGCTTGTCTGGAACTCCTGACCTCGTGCTCCACCCCACCCCCCTCAGCCTCCCAAAGTGTTGGGATTATAGGAGTGAGCCACCGCACTCGGCCCAAGAATCAGTAGCATTTCTATACACCAATAATGACCTAGCTGAGAATTAAATCTAGAAGCCAATCCCAGTTACAATAGCTACAAAAAATAAAAAATAAAATAAAATACTTTGGAATATATTTAACCAAGGCAATGAAAGATCTCTACAAATAAAACTACAAAACACTGATGAAAGAAATAATAGATGACACAAGCAAATAGAAAAACATCCCATGAATATGAATCAGAAGAATTGACATCATTAACATGCACATACTGCCCAAAGTAATCTACAGATTCAATGCAACTCCTATCAAAATACCAAAGTCATTTTCCACAGAATTAGAAAAACAATCCTAAAATTAGTAGGGAACCAAAAAAGAGCCTAAATTGACAAAGCAATCTTAAGCAAAAGGAACAAAGCTGGAGGCATCACATTGTCTGACTTCAAATTGCATACTACGAGGCTATAATAACCCAAACAGCACGGTGCTGGTATAAAAATAGACACATAGATCAATGAAACAAAAGAGAGAATCCAGGAATAAAGCCACATATTTACAGCCAGCTAATCTTTGATAAAGTTGACAAGAACATACATGGGGGAAAGGGCACTTTTCTATAAATGGTGCTGGGAAAAATAGATTTCCATATGCAAAAGAGTGAAACTGGATCCCTGTCTCCCACTATATGCAAAAATCAATTCAAGATGGTTAAAAGACTTCAATGTAAGACTTAAAACTATAAAAATAAAAGAAAAAAATGGAGAAAAACTCTTCTGTACATTGGTCTAGGCAAAGAATTTATAATTAAAACCTTTAAGGCAACAAAAACAAAAATAGACAAATGGGACTTAATTATACTAAAATGCTTCTGCACAGCAAAAGAAATAATCAACAGAGTGAACAGGCAGCCTGCAGAATGAGAGAATATATTTGTAAACTATGAATCCAACAGGGGACTAATATTCAGAATTCACAAGGAACTCAACTCAATGAAAAACCACAAATAATCCCATTTTTTAAGTGGGCAAATGACATGAATAGACATTTTTCAAAAGAAGACATATAAATGACCAACAGGCATATAAAAATGTTCAACATCACTAATCCTCAGAGAAGTACAAATTAAAACTACAATGAGATATCATCTTACACCAGTCATAATGACTATTACTAAAAAGACAAAAACTACTAGATGTTGATGAAGATGTGGAGAAGAGAGAACTCATACACTGGTAGAAGTATAAATTTGTACAACCTCAATGGAAAACAGTAAGGAGATTTCTCAAAGAGCTAAAATAGAACTACCATTGGATCCAGCAATCTCACTACTGTGTATCTACCAAAAGGAAAATAAATCAATATATCAAAAAGATACATATACTCATATGTTTATTGCAGCAGTATTCTCAATAGCAAAGATATGAAATCAACCTTAACATATGTTGATGTTAAGTGCCCATCAACATATGGCTGAATAAAGTGGTATATATACATATATAATATACATATATATACACAATGGAATACTATTTAGCCATAAAAATAATGATATAATGTCTTTTGCAGCAAAATGAATGGAACTGGGGATCATTATCTTAAGTGAAATGAATCAGATACAAGAAGACAAATATTGCATGTTCTTGCTTATAAGTGGGAACTAAATGTGTACATATGAACATAGAGTGTGGAATAATAAACAGTAGAGACTTGGAAGGGTGAGGGGGTGAGAAGAGGGTGGATGATGAGAAATTATTTAATGCCTGTAACATACATTATTCAGGTGTTGGGTACCCTGAAAGCCCTGACTTCATCACTATGCAATCTATGCATGTAACAAAATTGCACTTGTACCCCATAAATTTATAGAAATAAAAATACCAATTAAATTAAAAAATAAAAAAAATGACAAAAATAAAAGCAAAACAAAGTCGGTTAATTGTTGTTAATTTTTTATCTCAAGTAGAAAGTAGATCTTTGTTTAATTGTGCTTAGTAGACAATTAAACAAAGCAGCCTCAAAAGAAACTGGTTTCAATGGGACTTTCTAAAGATTTTCTTAAATACCAGTGAGTAAAAATTAAAGTGCACAGCAGAGATAGACTGGAGGGTTATGTGTCTTTATAAAAAACAAAAAGGAGTCTCTCTGAAGTTGAATTGCTGGGTCACTTATCCAAGTACCTTTATCTAGAACTGATTCTAAACTTGGGGACCAGAAACAACAGGACACCAGTTGGTTTTGCTTGGTTCAGGAGTTGCAAATTGGTGGCCCTTGGATGAGTTTCATTCAGCCTCCCCCATGTTTTTAAAAATGTGTGTTTGAATGCCTTCAGTTAGACTTGCATGCTCAAACTTTCCACAATTGCCATGGTCCCTTCTTGCTGCTCAGTACTCCTTTTTAGTTTACTTGCCTGGCATCCTAGAAGATCCATGGACAGAATTAAGGCTGCCCATGATCTTGGGTGGAGGGAAATTACATCTCTATTTTCACTAAGATCTAGCTACAAATTAAATTTTCCTTCAGTTATAAATGTAGGTAGTAAACCATCATTTGCAGCACATGTGACTTTGCCACCAATAGAAAGCCCATATGGTTTCATATTATAAGATATTACTACTTATGTTTATTATTTCTTAAAAATTATGGTAGTTATTAGCTCTGCAAATATGCTTTTGTCCTCATTATTTAATGCAATAATAAAGAAGCACCTATACTGTCATATACTCTTTAAGTTTCTTTTTTAATATTTTGCAAAGAAATCTCAATATCATTGGTTTCCTTTGGACTTTTATGTATCTTAATTTTATGTGTTTAAAAATAATGACTCAAAAAAAAAACCTGAGTTTAGGATAAAATATCTTCAGCCTCACTCCCTTGAAGAACACAGACTTAACATTGCAGCATCTGAATACCGAATAACGAAGGTTTGGTTTCTTCACCCGAAAATATTTTTATCAGTTAAATCCAGGCCCATGTGTTTTTCTGACTAACTCAGTTCACTCAAGTCCATTTGTTCCCTCTTCTAGAGCTGTGCTGTCCAACATAGTAACCACACGCTATACATGGCTATTGAGCCCCTGAAATGTGGCTAGTATGAATTGTGATATGCTATAAGAATAAAATGCACTTTGGCTTTTGAATATTTAGCAGAAAAAATATAAAGTATTTCATTAATGATTTTGTTGCATTAACTAGTGTCACAGTGCTGGTGACAGAAGTGTGAGCAAAATGGCTGCTGCACAGCAAGCATTTTTATGTATGTCTATCTTTTCTCTTCTCCTTTCCTCACCTGCCTCTGAGTGGCTAGTGGCTATCCCTGACTACAAGCCTACTAAACAATAAGAAGTTATTAACTAGCTATTTTTTACATGCCCATATATCTAACTCTACTGAATGGGGGCTATTTTCCAACTGACGTATGTGTAAACAAAGTCACCATTCAAACCTCTGCTGAGTACACATCAGGTACAATGCCCACCATGTGATCTTTGGAGACACACAAACTGTTAGCTTCTTGTCCTCAAGGAGAGTTCTAGCTGATGGGACACAAAGGAGGTGCATGCAAACCATTTTCACAGAAGGTAGATGGTAGAAGGAGAATTTGAGCTTGATTTCGGGGTTTAGTTGCACACTTGTTTCTGGGATCTTGGCACTTGCCTATTTGTTTTCTTTGTAGAAGTTTGGCTTCTTTTTGTGATGTTCTTATGAAAAAACAGCATTAACAAAAACATACTAATCATCCTTTCTCATCTCTTTTTTGAGTTTGCTTTTCTGTCCCTTTAGCTGTTACATCCATTGCTTACCATTGAGCAATACATAGTAGGTGCTCAATTGCTATTTTTCTGGTGGATGAATGTAGCTAGCTTACAAAACACTTTGACATCTGTTGACTTACCAGTGCTTCTTAAAGTGTGATCCAAGAAACATCTCACGATATTGTTGAAAGTAGGACTAGGACTGATTTTAATCTGCTGAGTCAGAATCTCTGAAGTGAGGCCTCAGAAATCTGAATTTCTAAGTTATTTCTCTTCCCTTTCTGGCCCATTTCCCCAGTGATTTTTGTTCACATGAAAATTTGAGAATTACTACTTTACATGATCTTCACAAAAATCCTATAAATTAGGTAGGCTGAAAACCATCAGTTCATTCTAGAAATTAGGAAAATGAACGTAAGTGATTTTGTTTAAAATTATACATTTATAACATGGCAGCTGATAAGAGTATTATTCATAGAGATAGAGCTAGGCAGAGAGGGAGAAATGTAAGAATTCCTGTCAGCCAGAACCTTGAATTCAGGCACAGACAATGGGGAGTATAAGATGGGCGTGGAAAGTGGGAGGCTGGGGGAGAAAGATAGCTCAGGAGAGTTGCTGCAGTAAATTTAGGCAAAGAGAAGCCAAGGCTTCAGTGAGGACACGTGTATCAGGTAAGAGAAGGAAAATGCATAGTTGATTCTCATTATTCACAGATTCCATATTTGCCAATTCACCTACTGGTTACAATTTATTTATAACCTCAAAATCAATACTCAGGGTGTTTTCACTGCTATTTACAGGCATGTGCAGAGGATCAGAAAATTTGAGTTGCACAATACTCACACTTCCAGCTGAGCTGGAGCAAAATGACACTCTGTGATATAGTTTGGCTGTGACCCCACCCAAAATCTCATGTTGAATTATAATTCTCATAATCCCCATAATCCCCACGTGTCAAGGGAGAGACCAGGTAGAGGTAATTCAATCATGGGGGCGATTTCCCCTATGCTGTTCTCATGATAGTGAGTGAATTCTCATGAGATCTGATGATTTTACAAGTGTTTTGTAGCTCTTCCTGCATTCATTCTTCCTCCAGTTACCTTGTATAGAAGGTACCTGCTTCCCCTTTGCCTTCCATCAGGATTGTAGGTTTCCTGAGGCCTCCCCAGCCATGCACAACTGTGAGTCAATTAAACCTCTTTCCTTTCTAAATTACCCAGTCTCAGGCAGTTTTTTATAGCAGTGTGAAAATGGACTAATACACTCTGCCTTCCTGTTTCAGCTCTCATGCCGTAAACAAGAGTCCTTTTTGTGGTCTATTTAATAGTGCCATTTTTTTGCATTTTTGTGCATTTCACTGGTGATTTAACTGTTTAAAATGACCCCAAGCATAATACTCAAGTGATGTCTAGTTTTCTTAAGTGCAGAAAGGCTCTGATGTGCCTTATGGAGAAAATATGTGTGTTAGATAAGCTTCATTCAAGCACAAATTATAATGTTCTTGAATACAAGTCCAATGTCCATGAATCAGCGAAGTATATTAAGTGTCTTTAAATAGAAACACACATAAAACAAAGTTACATAATGATTGCTCAATGATAATGTTGTGATCATATGTTTATAGGAACCTAGCCCTGTATTTCCCTAGAACCAATGGTTCAATATTCACTAATTTAGTATCTGTGGCAACTTTATAGAACATAACCACTGTGAATAACAAGAATCAACTGTAATGATTATAGCAAGAACAACTAAAAGTAGCTGGGTGTGGTGGCTCACACCTGTAATCCCAGCACTCTAGGAGGCTGAGGCGAGAGGATTGCTTGAGCCCAGGAGTTAGAGACCACCCTGGGCAACATAGGGAGACCCCACCTCTACAGAACAAAACAAAATGAACAACTCAAAGTATCTACTCAAAGTAATAAAGTACCAGTCTCTCGGTGCTTTAATAGCAGGGCTATCAACCCTTAACAACACCTGCCCTGCATCTGCCATGATCTACACTGCAAGGGTTAGGAAACTGAGGCTCAGGATGGTTGAGTTTATCCTAAGTCACTTCTGAAAGAACTGCCAAGTGCTGGTTTGTGATAGATATTTCACAGTCAGAACCAACAGGGCTCACTTACTGTTAGGATGGAAGGGAAGGGAAGAAGGGAGTGGCTTAAAAATAATCCCAAGATATCAAGCCCTGTCACTCAGGAAGGTAGTAATGCCACTAGAAAAAAGAACAGACTGAGAATCAAATGTGTGCACTTGGTATGGTGGAATTTAATTAGAAAGGCAGGACTTGATTTTACTATAGATTTGGAACTCGTCCACAAAGATGCATTTATAGTCAGAAAAGAGGATGAGACACAATCCCCACCACCACCACCACCACCAGAAGAAAGTAGAACTTGAAAATGTTTGTATTTAAAGGAGTGAGGGTGCAAGGGAAAGCAAAGAAAGGGAACAAAAAACACATCCAAAACCAAGGAGAGAAGAAAGAAATTGCAGGATAACGGAAGCAAAAATGAATTTTCCATAAAGACAGAAGAGATGGTCCATAGTATGAGACACTCAGAAAGGGCAAGCAGCATGAAGACTCAGAAAAGGTCACCACATTTGCTGATAGAATGTCATTAGTGACCTTTGGGAGAGCAGTTTCTGTCGATGATAGGGACTGAAGACAGAGAAAGAAATAGTGACTAGGAAATGGAGGCTGCAGATGTGGACTGCTCTTCGCTCTTCTCCCATCTGCAAATTCCAGAGGGACGAAATGGAATGATCACCTTAAAAGGAGAGTGGAACAGTCTTGGAGACCAGAAAACGGAGACCACAAAAACTGGAACAGCAAGAAATGTGGTTTCAAAACACAGGAGAGACTGAAAAAGGAGGAACAAGCAAACCTCTCCCATGGAAAGAGAAGTCATTTCTTCTTTTTGAGACAGTGTGCAGCTTACATCTGCTGATCTGTAGAAACAGAAATCTAAAGTTCTCAGCTAAGTTCTAAACTGATAAACACAGTCATCTGAAAAATGAATAAACTGCAAGAAAGATTTGGACACTTGGTGTTTTCAGTCTCAGAGATAATATGTCAGGACATCCTCAATGCTGATGGGAGCATGTCTAGTCATTTAAGGAAATAACATTGTTGGGAAATAGACTACAGTTTTAAAGCAGGAATAGTTACTTGGCTACTTCTAAAAAGTTATGACCTAGAAATCTTGCTGAATCTGCTTTTGCCATTAATAATAACTATTTAGGAGCCGGCATTTTCAGGCAGACACCATGCTAAAGTTCTTTACAAATAAAACAACAACAACAAAAAAACCACTTAAATCCCTCAAGTAGATTCAATGTTTCCTATCCTTACTTGTCTGTTTTTCTTGTTTATCAAGAAATCTGGCAAATTTTTTATATACAGATGTTGCAGAAGCAAACTTCAGCCAAGCTTATGCTAAATTGTCACAAAACTCCAAATGAATAAGACCTGACTGCCTAACTCCACACCCTGGCTATACCTGAATACCCTTAATTTCCCATGCCCATGGGCATGGGAAAGTGGGCTAGGCAATTTTAATGCATCTTGATTAAGTCTCCTCAATGAAAAAATGCTTCCAGACATAAGATGTTCCAAACAACCTGTTCCAGGGAAATACTGTGTAGAAGCTGATGAGTAATAGCAGCTTGCTCAACTAAGCCCAGCCATGAGAATTGAGTTATTAAAATTTGATATGCTAGGGAAGCTATTCTAACCCTGGGTCCAGCTCACAGCTGTCACGATTCCTGCCCTGTCACTGGGTACAGCGGAAATTGCTCACCACCACCTGATACTCCTGTATAGAGGCCTCGTGCTGGACCTCTTGGTAACTGGAAGCCCTCTAGCTGCATCCCTACCCCCAGGGATTATGTAGTTGGCCTGACCTGGGTTCAGACCCCAACTATGTCAGGAAAGTGTGGTGCAAATTCAGGCAACTTAGCGTTTCTGAGCCTGTAAAATGGGAGCATAAGGCTTTTGTAAGATGCAAGCAAGAGTGTATATGAAGCACTTAGCAGTGGATATGATACATAATAGGCTACAAAGACGATGCTTTCTATTACCCGTTAGTACTATTTGCTACTTTATATGCTAAGCAATTTAATGTTTCTATGGTTTTATTCTTTTTAAGTGAGATTCCAGTAATCCGTGTGCATCGTGGCAACTCAAATGATACAGAGGGGTGCAAAGAAAACCTTAATTTTCTCTTCCTCCTTTCCAGTACATCCTCCACTCTCCCTGAGGTATCCAATGGTAAGTTTCATAGGGATCCCTCACACCTTTCTCTTTCCTCACAGGAATACATACGTAATCATCAGAGATTGTTTCCCCTAAGTTCATACGTATTGTTTTTGTTGTTGTTTTATCAAAATGAAATCATAATGTCCTTAAAGTTACTCTTTCTACTTTCACAAACATCTCTCTTGGGTCAATATTATAAATCAACTTATTCTTTTGAAGAGCCACATGTTATCCAAAACAGCCTGTTAATATAATGAGTACGTAGTATAATGCTACCGTAATTGACTCAACCAACCTCCTACTGATGGAAAGTTAGGCTACTTATAGCTTTGTTTATCTAGCAGAAATATTGTCATTAGTAATAGTAGTAATGTTCCATTATGGTCATAAGATTGGGCCACCAGAAATATCCCTGTTTTCGTGAGAAAACCAGAACTTATAGTTAAATCCTATATTCTGCATTGTTTTTTCTTCCTCAACTCCCCTTTCTCTCTCACATACCCCTCTATCTTCCCCTCCATCACCCTCCCTCTTTCTTCCTCTTTCCCTTCCCCACTTCCCTCCCTTTCTCTTTCCTCTGCAGAAAAACCTGGAAACAAGGGGACATTGAAGGTTTGTTTTTATTTCTGTAGTTTATTGGATCTGGCCATTGGGGATCCTATAGTTATTTTTGTGACAAAGTATTAGTTGTAAGAGGACTTTGCAATCCCTAAGCAAGAGGTCTTACAGAAATGAATTACCAGGTTGTACTCTCCCTGCTCAGTGGACACGCTGTCCCATCCCTGATCAGCTCATTCTATTCTATTAGTATCCTCAGGAAAATCAGAAATACAAGCATTCTCTTAAGCAGAGGAGAGTTCTTATTTCACTCTGGAGAAGAAACGTTGGAATTTTATTTTTACAATTTATGTTGTAAACTGCATCTTTGAGTCTGCAGACTCAGAGGCATAAACTGTTTCCTAGAGTATTGTTTGCTCTCTTCTTCCCATAGCTTCTGCTTCTGGCACATGCCAGGATTAAGTTGATTGTAAGGACAGAGACCCAAAGTCTTACTCTCCCGTGGTGGTTCCCACAGCTGGCTAGTGCTGGACCCATGGTGGCAGTGGCAAGGGCTGGAGGAGGAGGATAGGGCTGGGCTCAGTGGGGTAAGTGCTGGCTTCCAGGGCAGGGAAGAGCTGGCTCAGACAAGCCCTCATCCCTCTGCCTGGCAAAGAGAAAATTAAATTTAGTCTAACACACTATATTCAGTTCAATTTACAGTGTTTTGGTCACTTTTAGTTTAAAAGTCTCTCCCAGGTATTAAGTCAAATTTACATCCTGTCAGCATTTGGGAACTACCCACCATTCAGAGTTTTCTCTCCAGGGTTCCCACAGATGCACACACACTTACTGATTCCAGGTATCTTGAGGTCTCACTCCAAGCAGAAAGGGTAGGTAGGTGGAGGGAGACTGTCTTTTTGTTGGTGCCTCTCCGAATACCCCTTCTCTATCCTCCTGGAACTGGAGGCGTGGAAGATTCCACCTGCCTTCATTAGCCTCTCTGCCTTGGCCTTTGTTCTGCAAGGTGTACTCAGTGTGTACCTTGTCTTAGGACAGCGAGCTTCTCCCTGGTCCAGGCCCACAGGAGTCTGCCATGCTAGCTCAAGCTTGCAGGGATTGAGTAAGCTTTGCCGTCTGCTTTCTCCCTCTGCCACCCTACCACCTCTGCTGCTCTGTCCAGCTCCCTAAGGGTTTCTGCTTAGGAAACTCCCATCAAAAAGTGGGTACTGGACCTTGTATTAATAGTCACTCCAAAACTGTCGAGAACATTCTCTGGAGATCACTTCTTGACTTTCTCCAAAGTTCCTCTCCTCTCTTTCCCAGTCCTTTTATTCCTTCTATCTTGGTGGCAAATAACCACCCCCCCCATCCCCCCCACCCCCACTAAACCAGTTATGCTTTATTTTCTACTTGGTATTGACTGGGAGAATCTGCCCCCAGGAAATATATTTCTTATCATTTAGAAGATGAAGGACACAAACTCTCTGGCTGTCAACTGTGAGCTTGCCTTCTATAATTGGGCACTGATGGGGGTAGGGACAGGCAAACAACCAGTTGGAGCAGGGAAGGCATCTTTTTGTGACATTTTACATCACCTTGTGCCATAATTATATAATTAATTTTGTGACCAGTTGCTTTACATCAGCTTCTCATTTGCTGGAGGAGGCAGCCCGTGTCATGGTGACAACATCCATGTTTTTATTCACTGTTATAGCTCTAACACTCTGCATGTGACCTGCCATGTAATAGGTGCTCAGTTAATGTTCGCTGGGTGAATGAAGGAGCCATCAAACCAGTGCCCAGGGTCAGAACCTGACCGCCTACAAAGGCGAGTTCCGTCAACTTCACAAGGGCTGACTGATGCTCCTTTAAGTCCTCATCCAAAGACCAGAGTTAATAATACTTGTGGCCAGGATAGCCAGATTGAGCAATTGGTAGAAGAGAGGCAAGGATTTGGGGAACCAGGTAGGACCTAGCAAAAGCAGATGGCTATCTGCTAACTACAAGTCTCCAAGTCTGAAATGCAAGTGTTTATGTCTAAATATGAAGAACAAGACTGTTTGTCTGCCAGTGCAAGATCCCAGCTGTCATCCACGGTCATTTTCTATACCTTACTTGAGTTGAATTCCAAAGGAAAGAGAGAAAAGAATCTAAATCCCATCCACTTTGCTCTTTCATTTGAAAGGGCTTTGTCTGTGTGCCTGGGTGCACGTGATTAAAATTCACAAGTGTGGAGCTCTCTCTTCATTTTTATAGACATTTGTTATTCCCAATTTTATGTGGGAGGCAGTGTAATATAATGTAAAAGGTTGAAATCCAAATTCAGCTACTTGTTAGCTGTATGGCCTGTTACTAAATTTTCTAAACATCAGTTTCCTTATCAGCAAAACAAGGGAATGGGCTTGTAATAAATACTAAATACATGTTAGCATATGTAACAGGCAGAAAGAAAACACACCTCACACTCTTGCCACTCCTTGGTCAATTAGTCTCATGAATGCCATGTAAACCCAATTGCATTCATTTCTTTATAAACTCATTCATTTGACAAACCCTTCTTGAGCCACCACAATACAGTTGCTAAGACCACAAGCTCTGGAGCTCCACTATCTAGATTTGAATTCTTAATATTTATGTACTGGCTGGGTCACCTTGGGCAAGTTATTTAACCTCTCCATTCCTCCAAACCCCCATCTGCAAAGCAAGTATACCAATAGCATTTATTTCATGGATGATTATGAGGATTAATTAGGTTCATGCATGAAGAAGTTGGCAAGTACCCAAACAAATGTTAGCCACTTTTATGACTATGAGCCAGGCATCATGCTAGGGGTGGGATACAGTGTTAAGTAAAAATAGATGCAAACTCTGACCTAACAAAGCTTACAACCCAGCAGGAAATGTGGCTTACAAATAATTACACAATATTCTTATAATTATAATCATGCTAAGTGCTAGGAAAGCAATGTAAAGAGGTCAATGGGCAGATGGACCAGAAACTTGATCTGGAATATGTGGAAAAGGGGCCTCCCAGTGAAGTGACAGTAAAGCTGTGCTTTGAGAATTAGAGAGATCTGGTCAGGCAAAAGGCAGAGGAAATGGCAGGTGCAAAGGTCCTGGGGTGGACAGAACCACAGCAAGCTAGAAAAACTGAGACTAATCTGGTGTTGTTGGGGGGAAACAAAGGGTGACCAGGCTGGAGGCGCAGGCAGGCACCAGATGGTGCGGGCATTTGGAAGCAAAGTGAAGATTGCAGACTTGATCCAAAGAGTATCAGAAACCACCAAGGGGTTTTAAGCAGGGAAGTGATATGGCGACTTTCTCACTGTCTTTTTCTATCTTTAGAGCTACAAGATGAGATTAGGACATGCCCCTTTGGCTACTGAGGCATCCTAATGCTTTCTTTCTTCACAGCTTCGTTAGGTAATTCATCTCAGCAGTCTAAAAGCTAGGGACAAATCTGGGAAAACTCTAGGGCCTGAAAAATTTGATTCTTCAACCATTGCTGTCTAGCATTCCCCACTAGAGGATGCAGTTCTAGAGGAAAATGGTAACACATATTTTTCTTTTCCAATTACACCCTCAGTGCTTACCATACCATAAGGTGTGATATAAATTGATCCATGCATAAATGGTGGCTGTTCAGAACCATCACCAATACTGACATCATTAGGAGCTCAAGAACACCAACCCCAGGTTCCTTTTCACTCTGGTCTTTATGATTTTGGTGGGTGGGACAGGGGCCTCTACATCGGCTTCCTCCTTTGAAGCCCTGGTGCGGCGTGAGTCAGTTATTTCTGATTTTAGGCAGCTCTGAGGTTCACAGGGACAAGATGTTGTGACACTGCTTTGCTTTATTTCTATAGTTTTCTTTGAGCAGCCATTTGTTCCCTCCTCTTGTACCTCTTTGAAAAGCTCCCGATTCCCCATGAAGGATTGAATTCATTTGCGTTACAATACATTGTGTTCTGAGCCAGAGTGTCTGTGCTGGTGAAACCTTCCCTTGATCAAACTCCACGACTTCTGTAGAGTGTTTGGAGAGGCACAATGCTTTTTTTGCTATGCCTGAGGAGTATGTTTCAAGAAGAAAACATTACATTCTCTGTGTAACAAATCATACCTGTCAGGTAGGCTGTCCATCTTAGAGACAATTAAGCACAAGCCCAAACTCTCTGCAGTTTTCCCTGGACCATAGCTGATTTCTCAAGGACTGATTAAACAGCAAATGCAATGTCTCTACAGACAAATATCGGTCATCTTCCCCTTCAATGGCTGAATTCTATCTGCAGCCAGAGCTCCTGCATGTCAGACCCCAACAAGGTTTTGTTTTACATTGCAAACACAAGCAGGCTCATAGAACCCTCTGCCCCGCCGACAGACTCCAGACCTCAGCTCGCCCTGCACAAACGCAAGGCTGTCCCTCCTGCCAAAATCCCAGGACTTGAACCAAATGTAAAAACAGTAGAGTTCAATTCAGGTTCAGTTTAGGGAATATTTTTATTTTCTGGTTGAATAATTCTAGAAAAGATATAGGTTTAGTCCTGAGTCCAGCTGGCTTATTGGATTTATGTATTTAAAAACAACTTTGATTTGCTTCATAGCTTGCTTTAAAATAACCTGGGCTCAATCTGATTCTGGGAATGAGAATGACCCATTCCCGCTTCTGCGTAGTGCTCAGTTCAAGACCCTGTGCCCTACATAGAAAGCTAAATGAAGCTCAGTTCTGAAAAATAAATCTTCCTAGTCTGACTGTGCTTGGGACCCAAGGACAATTGAAAAAGCCCCAAAGTTCCTTTTAAACAAAGAGTTGGTCTATAGATAATTTTAATAAAAACATTTTTACTTTTTGGCAATGACCATAGATCAGCCTTCCGTAGGACAAGGGAAGCCTGGGGGGGTGGTGGTTGTCGCTAGCAACTATCCTGGAAACTTGGCAGCTGATCTAAGTTATTCTAAGAAATAAAAAATTGACTTTTGTCCAATTCTAATCATGGGATTTGAGGGATCAGAGAGAAGCATTTAGCCCATCAGGGGAACTAAGATGTCTCCCCTTTTCTCAATCCTTCATTGTCTACATGTTCGTGATTCCTCTTGCTATACCTGGAACCAAGCATTGGGCCAAATATATAATAGGTGTTTTCTAGGTGTAAGTTGCATTAATTCCAACTCTTACCTTGTAGAAGTTAGGATTAGATTGGCTGCAAGAAACATAAATTCCCAAGAGTGACTTAAATGAGATTGAAACTGGTTTCTCTGTAGTGTAGAAGCAGTTCAGAGGTACATGGTCCAGGGCTGACTTGGCATCACTGTGATGGTCTAGAACCCAGTTTTCCCTCTGCCATTCATACTGAGTAAACCTGTTTCTCCACCAAGGAAGTAAGAAAGAAGGATGTTCCCCTCACTCTTTTTAAGTTACTCATTGTGAAATGTAACAGACATATAGAAAAACATAAAAATACATTATCATAAAACAAACATATAACCAATACCCAGGTCAGAAAATAGAATATTGGCAGCAGCCCAGAAGTTCCCCTCTAGGTTTTTGCCTAACCTTTCCCCTTACCACCATCACTCCCAAAAAGAAAACTACTAGGCTGACTTTAATAGTTGACAGTCCTTACTTTTCTTTATAGTTTTATCAGTTAAGTTTTATCCCCATAGGCTACAGCTTAGAATTGCCTGTACTTAAGATCTTTATAAGTGGAATCATGCAATGTGTATAATTGTTTGTCTGATTTCTTTTGCTCAATATTGTGTTCATGAGATTCATCCATATTGTTGTGTGTAGAAATGGTTTTCACTGTTGTGTGCAATTCTAGTAAATGAACAGTAGTATCTCATTGTGCTTTTTATTTGTGCTTTCCTGATTACTAATGTAGTTGAGCACTTTTTTTGTGGCTTTTAGTCATTTGGATAACTTCTTTTGTGAATTACCTGCTTAAATCTCTCATCTATATTTTAATTAGCATTTTCTGTTTTATTTATTTATAAGAACTCTTTGCATATTCTGGATACAGTTTGTCAGTTATTGGGATATAAATATCTTCTCACACTTTGTGGCTTTGCCTTTTCATTCCCATAAGAGTGTATTCTGATGGTAAAAGTCCCTACTTTTAATGTAGTCAAAATTATCCATTTTTTTCTTTGTGGTTAGCAGTTTTGGTTTCTGGTTAAGAAATCTTTCTATGCCCTGAGGCCATAAGAAAATTTTCCTATGTTATTTTCTACAAGCTTTACTATTTTGCCTTTCGCATTTTCGGTCTACCATCCTCCCAAGATTGACTTTTATATATGTGTGAGACGAGGTCAAATATTCCCCCAACTAGATAGCCAGTAGTTCTAGTACCATTTGTTTAAAAAGTCATTCATTTCCTACTCCTCTGCAGTGTCACCTTTTCCATTAGTCACATCACATGTTCATATATGCACGGTTCTGTTTCTGAGCTTTCTATTCTAGTCCATTGATTTATTTGTCTCTCCTAGGTTTCAATCCTGCATTGTAAAAAATTACAATGTAGCTTTATAGTAGATCTTAATATCCAGTAGAGCCTGTTTTTTTTCATTTTCTTCTCCAAAGATATCTTGACTTTTCTTGGCCCCTTGTATTTCTCTCTGTTTCAGGATCAGTTTGTCGAATTACCCATGCACACACATACGACGTAAATCTGGTGGACTCTTGATTGGAATTTCTTTAAATTTATAGATCAAATATGGGGAGAGATGACATCTATATAGTCCATAGTTTTCAAACCTGTGAATGTGGCACATTCCTCTTTTTAATTAGATCTTCTTTAATTTCTGTAAATAATATTTTACAATTTTCTGTGTGAAGTTCTTTCACATAGGTTATTCCAAGGTATTTGATTATTTTAAGGTTATTGTAACCATACCTTTAAATTTCATTTTCTAACGGGCATATAGAAATGTAATAAATGCTCATATTCTGATCTTGTACTGACAATTTTTTCGAAGCTTAGTTGTTAATTCTAATGATTCTTCTATAGATTACTGTGAGTCTTTTACAAATATAATTATCTCTATAATTAATGGCAGTTTTATTAATGAAAGTTTTCTACCTTTTCAATCCTTATACCTTTGTGTTTATTTTAAATTTCTTTCACTGTATTTGCTAAGACTTCCACTGCAAGATTGATTAGAAGTGACAATAGTGAGCATCCATTCTAGTTTGTGATCTCACAGGGAAATTTTTTAATATTTCACCACTAAGTTGATTGTTTGCTCTAAGTTATCTGTAAATATCACATTTCAGGTTAATAGACTTCTTCTATTCTAAATTTCCTAAGATATTTTAAAAATCATAAATGGATATTGAATTTAATTAACTGCTTTCACTGTATCTACTGAGACGATCATATAATGATCTTTTTTGTTGTTGTTAATGTAGGAAATCACATTGATTTTTTTTTTTCTAATGTAAAACCCAGCCGACATTCCAGGAATCAACCCAACTGGTTCATGAAGTATAGAAAGTAGATTGGTAGTTACAAAAGGCTGGGAAGATACAGAGGAGGGAAAATTAAAAGAGGTATATAAATGGGTATAAATATACAGTTTGATGGAGGAAATAAGACCTACTGTTTGATAGATCAGTAGGATGACAATAATTTACAATAATCTCTTTTGTGTTTCAAAATAGCTGCGAGATAATAATTTGAATTTTTGTAGCATAAAGAAAAGCCACAAATTTAAGGTGATGGATATCCCAATTTTACTGATTTGATTTTTTCAAATTATGTAAATGTATTATCACATGTATCCTGAAAATATGTACATCTTTTTTTGTTTGTTTGCTTGTTTTTGAGACAGAGTCTCACTCTGTTGCCCAGGCTGGAGTCCAGTGGTGCAATCTGAGCTCACTGCAATCTCCACCTCCTAGGTTCAAATGATTCTCCTGTCTCAGCCTCCTTGGTAGCTGGGATTGCAGGTGCCTGCCACCACGTCTGGCTAATTTTTTTTTTTTTTTTTTTGTATTTTTGTATTTTAAGTAGAGATGGGGCTTCACTGTGTTGGCAAGGCTGATCTCGAACTCCTGACCTCAGGTGATCCACCCACCTCAGCCTCCCAAAAGTGCTGGGATTACAGGCTGTGTACATCTATTTGGTATCACTTTAAAAAAATTTAAAAGAGAAATAGCCTTTTAAACATATTACTGAAGTTGTTTTGCTAATATTTCACTTATAACTTTTGTGTCTATGTTCATGAATGATATTGGCTTCAATTAAATAATATTCTATTCTTAAGGTTCTTTCATGTTTTGATTGTATAGTTATCCTGGGCTCATAAAAATATTTAGAAAGTTATTTTTTTTCCAGTGGCTGAAGCAATTTCTGTAAGATTAATGATATTTCTTCCTTAAATATTTGGTAGAATTCTCAAAGAGGCTTCTTTGTAGTAAGGTCTTATAGATTCAATTTCTTTAATGAATATAAGCTATTCAAATTTCCCACTTCTCATGTTAGTTTTAGGATGTATTTTCTAATAATTTCTCATTTCATCTAAATTTTAGCTTACTAAAAATTAAAAAATAATTCATAATAATATAACTTATCTTTTTAACATCTGCAGGATGTATACTGATATGTATCTCCTTTAGCCCTGCCCTTTATTAGGCAATTTTAAAACATGATCTCACAAGAAACTTGTCAATTTTATTAATTTTGTTAAAAAGCCAACATTCAACTTTGAGCCTATTTTGTCATGTAACATTTCAGGTTTTCTATTCTTTTTATGTACTTCCTTTTTTTTTTTCTTTTAAAAAATCTTTTGGGTTTTAATACCTAAGTTTTTTCCTAACGTTTTTAGATGGGTTTTAACTTATTGATTTTTCCCAGACTTTTAAATTTTCCAATAAACACACAAAGCTCTAAATTTTCTTTTCAGCATGGCTTTCATTCCATGGGTTTTTGTATATAATATTTCTATATGTAATATTTTCTTATAATCCCATTAAAATATTTTCTAATATCAATTGCAGATTGACTCATGGAGTTTTTTAGAGATGTATTTATTAATTTCCAAATAATTAGGGACTTTGGAGTTTTCATTTTGTTATCAATTTCTAACTTAATTGCATTATGGACAGAGAATATATTTTATATGATTTCAATATTTGGAATTTTTTGTTTTGTTTTTTGTTGTTGTTGTTTTTATATAGTTACAGGGTCTTGCTCTGTCACCGAGGCTGTTGTGCTGTGGCCCAATCATAGCTCACTGCAGCCTTGAACTCCTGAGCTTAAGTAATCCTCTCACCTCAACCTCCCCAATAGCTAGGGCTAAGGCTGACACCACCATGCCCAGTTAATTTGTTGTCATTGTTGTTGAGATGGGGTCTCACTATGTTGCCCAGGTTCACTATGTTTCCTGGTCTCGAGCTATGCTTCTGCCTCAGTCTCCCAAAATGCTGGGATTACAGGTATGAGCCACTGTGCCAGGCCCAATCTTTGGAATTTGTTGAGACTACTTCTTGGCCCAAGATATGGTCAACTTCTGTCAATCCATATATGCAATGCTTTTATATGTCCAATAAGTCAGGTTGAATAACCCGTTATTCAAATATTTATCACATATTAAAATTATGACTTTATATAATTGTGAATTTGACCATTTCTCCAGATTATTTTTTGCTTATTTAAAAAAATGAAACTATGATACTATAGTCAGATTTAAAACTGTCACATATTCTTAGTAAATTGAACTATAATTATATTTAAATTAAAATCACTTCTTTATCTCCAATAAGACTTTTTGCCTTAAAGTCTACTTTGATGTTAATATAATTATATTAACTTGTCTTGGTTAGTGTTTTCATGGGATATCATATCCCATCACTTTATTTTTCAACCTGTCTATGTCTTTATGTTTTATGTGGATCTTTTGTAAATAGGGTATAGTTTGATTTTTTTCCTTCCTAATCCACTATGTCAATCTTTCTCTGTTAATTGAATATTTAAATCCATTTGTAATTAAGAAAATTCCTATTACATTTGTGTTTTAATACTTTCTGTTTATCCTGACAGTTCTACATTTTTCTTTTTTCTCTTTTCTTGATTTCTTTTGGGTTACGTATTTTTTTTATTTCCTATTTTATTTTGTACAATTTTTCAATTAAGCTACCTTTCATTATTTATTCATGTTTTAGTTATTCACCTAGAGATTATAACATGCATCCAGATCTAACATTACAACTTCTTTAACTATTCAAGGGCCATATAAACTCTAATTCTCTTATCTTGCATTTTTATTTATATATATTTTAACACGTAAAATCTATTTTTTTTTATTTTACTTTACGTTCCGGGACACATGTGCAGCACGTGTCAGTTTATTAGATAGGTATATGTGTGCCATGGTGGTTTGCTGCACCTATTGACCTGTCCTCTAGGTTCCCTCCCCTCACTCCCACCCCGTAACAGGCCTGGTGTGTGTTGTTCCCCTCCCCGTGTCGATGTGCTCTCATTTTTCAACTCCCACTTATGAGTGAGAACGTGAAGTGTTTTGTTTTCTCTTCCTGTGTTAGTTTGCTGATGATAATGGCTTCCAGCTTCATCCATGTCCCTGCAAAGGACATGATCTTATTCCTTTTTATGGCTGCATAGTATTCCATGGTGTATGCATACCACATTTTCTTTATCCAGTCTATCATTGATGGGGATTTGGGTTGGTTCCATGTCTTTGTATGGTAAATAGTGCTGTAATATACATACATGTGTATGTGTCTTTATAGTAGAAAGATTTATATTCATTTGGGTATATACCTAGTAACAGGATTATTGGGTCAAATGGTATTTCTGGTTCTAGACTCTTGAGGAATTGTCATACTGTCTTCCACAATGGTTGAACTAATTTACATTCCCACCAACAGTGTAAAAGCATTTCTTCACAGCCTCACCAGCATCTATTGTTTCTTGACTTTTTAATATCACCATTCTGACTTGTGTGAGATAGTATCTCATGCTGGTTTTGATTTGCATTTCTCTAATGATCAGTGATGTTGAGCTTTTTTTCATATGTTTGTTGGCCACGTAAATGTCTTCTTTTGAGAAGTGTCCGTTGATATCCTTTGCCCACTTTTTGATGGGGTTGTTTGATTTTTTCTTGTAAATTTGTTTTGGTTCCTAGAAAATTCTAGATATTAGACCTTTGTTCAAATGGGTAGATTGCAAAAGTTTTCTCCCATTCTGTAGGTTGCCTGTTCACTCTTATGATAGTTTCTTTTGCTGTGCAGAGGCTCTTTAGTTTAGTTAGATTTCATTTGTCAATTTTGGCTTTTGTCGAAATTGCTTTTGGTGTTTTAGTCATGAAATCTTGTCCCATGCCTATGTCTTGAATGGTATTGCCTCGGTTTTCTTCTAGGGTTTTTATGGTTTTGGGTTTCACATTTAACTCTTTAATCCATCTTGAGTTAATTTTTGTATAAGGTGTAAAGAAGGGGTCCAGTTTCAGTTTTCTGCATATGGCTAGGCAGTTTTCCCAGCACCATTTATTGAATAGGAGATTCTTTCCCATTGCTTGTTTTTGTCAGGTTTGTCGAAGACCAGATGGTTGTAGATGCGTGGTATTATTTCTGAGGTCTCTGTTCTGTTCCATTGGTCTATATGTCTGTTTCGGTACAGGCACCATGCTGTTTTGGTTACTGTAGCCTTGTAGTATAGTTTGAAGTCAGGTAGCATGATGCCTCCAACTTTGCTCTTTTTGCTTAGTATCGTCTTGGCTATACGGGGTCTTCTTTGATTCCATGTGAAATTTAAAGTAGTTTTTTTCTAATTCTGTGAAGAATGTCAATGCAGTTTGATAGGAATAGCATTGAAACTATAAATTACTTGGGCAGTATGGCCATTTTCATGATATTAATTCTTTCTATCCATGAGGATAGAATGTTTTTCCATTTGTTTGTGTCATCTCTTATTTCCTTTAGCAGTGGTTTGTAGTTCTTGAAGAGGTCCTTCACGTCCCTTGTTAGATGTATTCCTAGGTATTTTATTCTCTTTGTAGCAATTGTGAATGAGAGTTCATTCATGATTTGGCTCTTTGCTTGTCTATTGTTGGTGTAAAGGAATGCTTGTGATTGTTGTACATTGATTTTGTATCCTGAGACTTTGCTGAAATTGCTTATCAGCTTAAGGAGTTTTTGGGCTGAGATGACAGGGTTTTCTAAATATATAATTATGTCATCTGTAAACAGAGATAATTTGACTTCCTGTCTTCCTATTTGAATACCATTTATTTCTTTCTCTTGTCTGATTGCCCTGGCCAGAACTTCCAATACTATGTTGAATAGGAGTGGTGAGAGAGGGCATCCTTGTCTTGTACTGGTTTTCAAAGGGAATGCTTCCAGCTTTTGCCCATTCAATATTATATTGGCTATGGATTTGTCATAAATAGCTCTTATTATTTTGAGATATGTTCCGTCAATCCCTAGTTTATTGAGACTTTTTTAACAGAAAGGGATGTTGGATTTTATCAAAGGCCTTTTCTGCATCTATTGAGATAACCATGTGGTTTTTGGTTCTGTTTCTGTGATGGATTATATTTATTGATTTGCATGTGTTGAACCAGCCTTGCAACCCAGGGATGAAGCAGAATTCATTATGGCGGATAAGCTTTTTGATGTGCTGCTGGATTTGGTTTGTCAGTATTTTATTGAGGATTTTCGCATCGATGTTGATTGGAATATTGGCCTGAGTTTTCTTTTTTTGTTGTGTCTCTGCCAGGTTTTGGTATCAGGATGATGCTGTCTTCATAAAATGAGCTCGGGAGGAGTCCCTCCTTTTCAACTGTTTGGAATCGTTGCAGAAGGAATGGTACCATCTCCTCTTTGTACCTCTGGTGGAATTCGTCTGTGAATCCATCTGGTCCTGGGCTTTTCTTTGGTTGGTAAGCTATTAATTACTGCCTCAATTTCAGAACTTGTCATTGGTCTATTCAGGGATTTGACTTTTTCCTGGTTTAGTGTTGGGAGCATGTATGTATCCAGAAATTTATCCATTTCTTCTAGATTTTCTAGTTTATTCACTTAAAGGTGTTTATAGTATTCTCTGATAGTAGTTTGTATTTCTGTGGGGTCAGTGGTGATATTCTCTATCATTTTTTATTGTGTCTATTTGATTCTTCTCTCTTTTCTTCTTTATTAGTCTAGCTAGTAGTCTATCTATTTTGTTAATTTTTTCAAAAAAACGGCTCCTAGATTCGTTGATTTTTTGGAGGGTTTTTTGGGTCTCTCTTTCAATTCTGCTCTGATCTTAGTTATTTCTTGTCTTCTAGTTTTTTGATTAGTTTGCTCTTGCTTCTCTACCTCTTTTGATTGTGATGTTAGGGTGTTGATTTAAGATCTTTATAGCTTTCTGATGTGGGCACTTAGTGCTATAAATTTCCCTCTTAATGCTGCTTTAACTGTGTCCCAGAGATTCTGGTACATTGTCTCTTTGTTCTCACTGGTTTCAAAGAACTTCTTTACTTCTGCCTTAGTTTCATTATTTACCCAGAAGTCATTCAGGAGCAGGTTGTTCAATTTCTGTGTAATTGTGTGGTTTTGAGTGAGTTTCTTAATCATGAGTTCTAATTTGATTGCACTATGGTCCAAAAGACTGTTCATTATGATTTCGGTTCTTTTGCATTTGCTGACGAGTGGTTTACTTCTAATTCTGTGGTTGATTTTAGAGTAAGTGCCTTGTGCTACTGAGAAGAATGTATATTCTATTGATTTAGGGTGGAGAGTGCTGTAGATGTCTATTAGGTCTGCTTGGTCCAGAGCTGAGTTCAAGTTCTGGATATCCTTGTTCAATTTCTGTCTCATTAATCTGTCTAATATTGACAGTGGGGTGTTAAAATCTCCCAATATTATTGAGTGGGAGCATAAGTCTCTTTGTAAGTCTCCAAGAACTTGTTTTATGTATCTGAGTGCTCCCGTATTGGGTGCACATATATTTAGGCTAGTTAGCTCTAGCTCTTCTTGTTGAATTGATCCCTTTACCATTATGTAATGCTGTTCTTTTTCTTTTTTGATCTTTGTTGTTTTAAAGTCTGTTTTGTCAGAGACTAGGATTGTAAACTCTACTCTTTTTTTGCTGTAAAAGCTATTTTTATTGCACTTAATATTTATTATGTTTATACATATGTTTATCATTTTCATTTGCTCTGTATTCCTTTTGGTGTCTGGAAGCTAGTGCTTCAGTTATTTTCTTCTTTCTTTTTTTTGTTGTTGTTAAAGTCAGCTCTCAGTCTAATTGTTGCTCCTATAAAGGTTAATGTTTTTTTTGTTTGTTTTTAATTCTGGCTGCTTTTTAGACTTTTCTCTTTTTTCTCAGAAGTTTTACTAGTATGCATGTATGTATGGATTTCAGTTTATCATGATTGAGGCTCATAGTGCATTTTGAATCTAAGTTTCAATGTCTCATTGGCTTTGGAAAAAGAATTCTCAGTCATTTTCTCTTCAAATATTGCTTCTGTTCCACTTGTCTCTCCTTTTATTTAGGAACTTCAATTGCATGTATGTTAGACCATCTAACTGTCTTTTTTTGTCTCTTTCTCTCTTTTCTGTGTCTTCCACCTTTATGTCTCTTAGGGTTTTATTACTGACATATTATTTTATCCTAAATCCTAGCACACTAATTCTCTCTTTAAATATGTCTAATTTATTAAACACATCCATTTGAATTCTTAAATTCAGCTTCTTCAGTTCTATAATTTTTACATGATTCTTTTGAAAATATATTATGTTACTTTTTTTAGTTTCTAATTCTCTGTAAGAATTCACATACTTTTTTTTAAATCCTCAAGTGTAGTAAGCATAATCATTTTAAAATTTGCTATGTGGAGCTTCTCTGGATGTCTCTGTATTGTCTGTTATTTCTATATGCTCTTATTCATTTTCTCATGAGCCTGGTTATTTTTTTACTGGATGTCAGTAATTGCATACACAAAAAGTGTAGAGATAATGTGAAAGCTAAGATGATATCTTCCTACAGAAAGAATTGATTTTTGTCTCTGCCAGCTTTCTAGTGATGCTGGTAATGCAGAGCCTTTTAAGCCAATTTTTGGGACTGAAATATTTGAAGCTGAGCTGAAGTTCTGTGACAGCTTGTCTAGGTCTCATTTATCACTATTCCTAGGGTAGAACCCTTTAGAAGTCTAACCTTAAGCACAGAAGATTTATCAAGGAGGATCCACTTCCTTGGCAGACCTTGGACAAAACTTTTGTCTCCCAGTTCCAATGAGGCTATCAAAAGTACTGCTCGGCCTCTTAGCAGTCTGTAAAGTTTTCTTCATACCTAATCACGTCTGCAAATAAGAGTTTTACTTCTTCCTCTTCAATCTGCCATTTACCTAATTATCTTGCTGTATTGCACTGGCTTGGACCTTCAGTACAGTATTAAATAGAATTGGTGACACAATATCTTTGCCTTGTTTATTATTTTAAGAAGGTATTATTAAGCCCTGCATTATTGTCTATAGGTTTACATAGATGCCCTTGATTAGATTTAGACAATTCTCTTTTGCTCCCTGTTTTTGGAAAACTTTTACCATAAAAGAATATTAAATTAAGGGGTGGGAGCTATCTGCGTCTATTGAAATAATTTTGGGGTTTTTTTCTCTTTTGTACTAATATAATAAATTGCACTAATTGATTTTTTAATCAATTAACTTGATTGGTATTCCTCCTCCTCTGATTTTCCAGAGAGATTAATATTCTTTCTTCCTTAAATATTGGATAGAATTCACCAACAAAACAATTAGGGGCAGGAGTTTTTTGTCTTCAGAAAAATTTTACATTACAAAATTCAATTTTCTTAAGTGAGCTAAATCTGTTAAAGTTTTCTATTTCTTCTTGGGTCAGTTTTGGAAATTTGTGTCTTTCAGGAAATTTTTCCATTGTTGTCTAGATTGCAAAATTTGTTGTCATAAAGTTACTCATAATATTATCTTATTATCTGCTTAATATTTGAAGGCTCTGTAGTGATAGCTCCCTTTTTACTCTTCTACTTTATTTCTTGATAATTCTGGCTAGAAATTTTATCAGTTTTATTGATATCAAAAACAAGCTTTGATTTCTTTTTTTCTTTATGGTTATTTTATTTTCTATTTTATTAACTGTTCTTGTCTTTATCTCATTTTGTCTGATTGCTTTATATTTAATTTGCTTTTCTTTTTCTAGATTTTTAAGATAGAAGTTAAATCATCAATTTAAGTTCTTTCTTTTTTAATGTAGCTTTATGAACTTACAACATTCCCTCTAAGCATTGCCTTCAACTCAAAATTTTTGATATCATATTTTTATTATCACTCAGTCCAAATATTTTCCAATTTCTCATGTGATTTCTTTTTTCAGAAGATTATTTAGAACTGTATTGTTTAATATCTATATACCAGAGATTTTATTTGTAATTTTATCATTGTTATTATTGACTTTAAATATTTTCTCTGCATTCTTACTCTCGCTTCTCCTATGGCATTTCAAATACATGTATGTTTACTGTTTGATATAATATTATCTAACAGATCCATAGATTTTGTTTATTTTGTTTTTAATATTTCTTCTTTCTCTTTCACCTTGTATAATTTCTGTTCCTTTATCTTTGAGTTTACTTTTTTCTCCATTATGTCGATTTGGCTATTAAGTCCATCCTATGAATTTTTATTTTAATTTTTGAGATTATATATTTCAGTTCTCTAATCTTCATTGCTTTATTATCTCTATTTCTCTGCTGAGATTTTCCTTTATTGAAAATATGTTTGGGTTTACTTTTTAAGACTAGTTAAAATGTTTGTATGTTACTTTAAAATCCTTTTATGTTACTTACAACATTTGGTTCATTTCAGGCTAGGACTCAATTACTATTTTCTCTTGAGAATGTGCTCCATCCTCTTTGTTTGTTTGTTTGTTTTTGTTTTTGTTTTTTGAAACAGGGTCTCACTCTGTCTTCCAGGCTGGAGTGCAATGGTACAATCATAGCTCACAGTAGCCTCAAACTCCTAGACTCAAGCCATCCTCCTGCTTCAGCTAAGCATGGCTTCCTGAGTAGCTGGGAATATAAATTGGTACCATCACACCTGACTGATTTGACCTAATTCCTTCCTTCCTTCCTTCCTTCCTTCTTCCTTTTTCCTCCTTTCTCCTTTCTCCTTCCTTCTCTCTTCTTTCTTCTTCCTCTTCCTCCTCCTCCTCTTCTTCTTCTCCTTCTTTTTCCCTTTCCCCTTCATCTTTCTCCTCCTCCTCCTCCTTCTTCTTCTTCCTCTTTTTTTTTTTTTTAAGTAGACACAATGTCTCTCAATATGTTGCCCAGTCTGATCTCAAACTCCTGGCCTCAAGTGATCCTCCTGCCTCCACCTCCCTGAGTGCTGCAATTACAGGCATGAGCCACCAAACCCAGCCCATCTTTTTAATTCTTTGAATGTCAGATAATTTCAGATTATATCCTGAACATTATGAATGTTAAGTTAGTAAGATTTGGGAATCTTGGGTTTTGGGGGTTTGTCTGCTTGTTTTTAACCCAATGGTTGTTGCTTCCTTTGTCCTTTGTTTCAGCAGATAATTTTTCTTGGCTGGGCTTGAATTTGCAAATTCTATTTCTCAGGCAGCAGCTTTGGTCTTAAAGAAGACATTTTGTCTTCAGCTTAGCTGCTCTAAATCTGTTCCATGCCTGAATAGTTAAGGGATTATACAGAGATGTGGGTAGGCAGAGTTTGGGGATCTCCTATCTGGCTTTTCTTCTCTTTTGAGGGTCTCTCTTCTCTTCAGCACCCAGCTCAATTGCCCAGCTTCACTTCTCTGGTTCCCCAGGCTGGAAAGATTTCAGGTTTTTTTCATGCAACCGTGTCTGCCTCTGTGTATTCAGCTTAGCCTTAGGCTAAAAGCCTCAGAGGTGGAAACTTATTTATACAGCTCCCTGGCTCCCTCATCTAAACTATGCACTCCCCACCAGTCTGTCTGCTTTTGTTTACTTTCCAGGATCTTTAGGCACTTGGGTTTTGTATCATATCCAGGATTAGTACTGGTTTTCTCTAGGTGAGGGAGGTTGTCTTGTCTTATTCCATCATGCCTAGAAGTGGAAGTTCTCTTTTAGGATTCCATCAGGGAGATAAGGAGAGGTGGAATCCAATGGCAGTGGGTCAGGATCCAGACTGCTCTACTGCTCCACTTGATATAAATATTTCACCAATAAATTTTCTTATTTCTGACATTAGGATACAGGCAACATGATCAAACTGCCTCTCATTCTAACCAGAGTTCCCAGATACATTGGCCTTCTGAGCTGGTGCCACAAAGTGGGCCCAAGACGTCTACCTACACTGACTATTTGGAAAGTTATTGAGTTTCAGGTATACTCAATAGGGCATGAGTCAAGCCTAGTAATTAGAACCTCCTGTCCCATAAGGGGGAACCCTTCCAGACCCTTGTCACCAATGTTCCCTAGTAAGAACAGTATATATGGTCTTATAGAAATCAGACATAGGAGAATTAATCAGGAAGGTATAGAATTTAGAGGAAGATAGGAAGAACCCACCATGAAATTCACATTGAGAAATGAAAACATAAAAAGCACTGGAGTTTATTAAGAAGTGACTTACTGAGCCATCTGGGAAATAGTCAGGAGCAAAATGTGGGCAGACAAGGGGCTGCTCAGTGGGTCCAACTGGGCATGATTACCACAGGGCAGGAACAACTAAATATTGAGTGCCCACCATCTTTTGCCAGGGCTGCCTGAGGGCCTCTGTTGGACAGAGAAGGAGATAAACCTCAGACAGCTTTTACTACTTGCTCAAGGTTTCACAGCTAGTAAGGATGTGAATCATGGTCTGCTTGGCCTCAGAACAGGTAGATAATCAAGCTACGAGGTGCTATGGTTTGGACATTTGTCTTCTCCAAACCTCATGTTGAAATTTGATCCCCAGTGTTGGAGGTAGAACCTGACAGAAGGTGTTTGGGTCATGGGGGCAGATCACTCATGAATCACTTAATGCCCTCCCTATTAGTTCCTAGAAGAGCTGGTTTTTAAAAAGAGCCTGGCCCCTCCCCCACTCTCTCTTGCCTCCTCTCTGGCCATGTGATCTCTGCACACACCAGCTCCCCTTCACCTTCCATCATGTGGCAGCAGCCTGAGGCCCTCCCCAGATACAGATGCCCAATTCTGAACTTTTCGAGCCATCAAAATCATGAGCCAAATAAACCTTGTTTTCTTTATAAATGACCCAGCCCAGGTATTCTTTTATAGCAACACAAAATGGACTAAGACAGGAGAGAACTTCACATTGTTCTCTGCATCAGAAGTTCTCAGCCTTTTCCAGGCCTCAAGTATACAGTATAGATAAGACAGATAGTAGAACTTTATCACCCACTCAAGAAAGCAAATTAAAAGATAGATGAGCAAGACATTGTTAAAACTTAACCAGGAATCTCAATTTATTTCAGAAAAAATTATTCGCACAGTTCAGTGTCTTGATTATTATACACAACAAATTACATGAGCCACCATGTCATAATTTATCCTGACCTATCAGGGTGAAAGCACTCAAGGCCTGGGGAATGTTATCCTGGAGAAAGGGAAATATTTGGATGCAGGGACTCAGCAGGAAAGAAGCTGAATCAGTTTCCTCAGGGGCTTTGCAGCACAGCAGCAAGAAGCAACCAACCAGAAACCCGGCTTCTCCCTATCTACTCCCATCCCCTTTCCACCTCCTTGCTCACTCCTTGCCTGCGATCAATCTGGCCTCTTAGAGCTATTGACCGGGCTGCCTGAAAGTCATTGCCCAAATTCCATCTCCTCTCAAATCCATTTTCCCTGCCTCAGAGAGAGCCAGTTGGATTTCTCAATTATCAGATTGTACAGTTGTGAGCTTATATACTTCTAAGAGGTAATACGGTGTAAGTTTCTTTTCTGTGGAAATGTCATATCAGCTCCTTTGGGAAGTGAATGGAATATTTAAAATACTCTTTCAGTCTCTATGGCCCATTAAGAGGAATGCCAAGATGGAATGTGACTTTGCTAAGGCTGCAGTAGAAACGTATGTTCTTTAAGAAGCTTGGAGGCAGTTTGCTTTACTGATAACACCACTGCCTAATCTTATATTATCTTTCTCTCTCTTCTCTTCTACCTGGATTTAAAAGTACATAAATGGGCAAATAAAATTTCTCCCTTAATACATATCTGTAACACACATAAGCCAATTTTGGCAATGTATTTAGCACCTTTAAGGCTAATTAAATCAACACTGCTTGTTTATTTTTTTAAAATAATAAAAGCAACTACCATTTGTTTGATCTGTATTTTGTGCTAGATAATATTAAGGCATTTAAAAATGCTATTTAATTGTAAAAATTAATGTTTGTTTATACATATAATATATGCATACATTCTCCTTAAAAATTTCAAATAATTTAAATAATACTAACTCAATTTGATCTCAATCCTTGTTCTCACTCAAGGCTCTGCTATTCTACTCAAAAGTAGCACATTTTCAATTTAGTGTGTCCTTCCAGAATTTGCTATGCACTTACATACATATGTTTCTGTGAAAGAGATATAGTACCATGAATCTCTGTGTGTATGTTTGTTTTATAAACAGAACCATCAATATGTTTTATGCTGCAATTTGCTTTTCACACTCAACAATATGCCCTGGGTATTTCCCCATGTTGGTAAGAGAGTTCTGGCTCATTCTTTCCAATTCCTATTTCATTTTCCATAACAGGATAGCAGTAAACTTTATTTAGCTATTGCCCTTTTAAAGCACAATTAGGTTTTCTTTTTGCTTTTCTTTTTCCTTTTGTGGTTACACACAGGGTGAATTTCCACAGTCTCCATCTTATTTGATGATTGTTAGCTTTCTTATTGCCAGTGAGAGGGTGCTGCAAATGCAAAGTCGGCCATAGCCTAGTGTGTAGGGTTACACAGACAAGATTCCAGAGCCTCAATTCCAGTATCCAATCATAGACAGGATTATCTGCATTTTATTTTGAGGGTGGTGATAAGGAGAAAGAAAAAAGCTAAAAATGTAAACAATAGCTGTTGAGATATCACCTCTGGGATATTACATATTTTTCAGACAACATGAAGGACTACCAAACAATAGGAAACAGTCATTGTTTTCATCTTGATTTCTTGGTGTTTTTAACTGGAAACTATCAGAAATCTCCTGCAGATATGAGAAAAACAAACTCTTAATTAAGAAGAGTGTACGAGGCATGTGAAGAACCCTTTCTTTCCAGACATTACATGTAAATGTGACTTCCTGTACATCCCCATAGGCTTGCACACCCCATCTTGTGGCTAAAGCTCTGATCAGTGCTGCTACCCTCTCATGGTTCTGGATCTCAGACAGCTGCACTTCTATCCTGCAGCCTTCAGAAGAACAAAACAACAAATGTTCGCATTTGTTTATCTTTTCTGAAGTAGTAGGTTTGTTTAGTGACAGAGTTATTATAAACATGATTTATACTCATACTAGATATTCAAGCATTATGGAAATGTATAAAGAAGAAAGTAAAAATAAAATCTCCCCCAGTTTCCCTATCCTGATGTGAATTAACATTTTGATAAACATGCTTTCTATCTCTCTAAAAATTGAAATTTCTATACTTGGCTATAACTAGTTTTTTTTAAGAACTAGCTTTTTTCACTCAACAGATGTTCTATATATATTTCCTTAACAATGCTAATAGATATGATTTATCCTAGATACTGACTAAATCATAATCAAGCACATAGTGGTATGGTACACTTGTTCATTCATTTATTCATCTCTCTATTCATCCATTTGTCCTCCAATCTTCGTTTTGTGGCTTGCTACATGTCAGGCAGTGTACTAAGCACTGGGCACACAATGGGGAGCAAGACAGGCACAGCATGAGGCCCATAGATTATAGATCTAGCAGAGGAAACAGATAAGCGATAACAATATGCGGCAAATCTTACTATACCCAGTTTAGGGGTGTGATTAGGAGAGGCTTCGTGGAAGAACAAATGACTATGCTCAGAAGTCGCAGATGATGAGGGGGGAGTTTGCCAGGCAACAGGGAAGGGGCAGGGGAGGTGTTTAAGTCAGGGGGAATAGCCCTTGCAAAGACCTGGAAATGAGAGAGATATTCACCATTCTGCTGAATATATTGTATCTAGCTGGAGTACATTGTTTTCGGGGGTATGGAAACAGATGAAGCTGGAGATTAGGCAATAGCATTAGCCTTGCTCAGTGACCCTCTAAACTGAATCAGCAGTTATTTTCCAAGCATGAACATATTACATCCCTAAGTCACCTAGTTAAATTCAGACCTGGGCATGACTCAAATAAAAAGGAAAATCAAAAGTTAGTTTCCTCTATTTTGATATATTGTAAAAAATTGTAAATATGACCAGGGACTTTCATAAAGACATTTAAAAGGAGGCAGAAGGCTTTGGCCGTGAGAGACCATGGATTGGCTCTTTTGCTGCTACATAATATTGTTGAGTGGGACGTAAAAAGAAGAAATTGAATAGGCACAGGAATAATTGCCCAAATACCTGTTTTGCTATTGTCCAGGTCTGGCTGATTTTATGAAGGGTGGGTGGGTAGTAAGACAAATATCATGAAGAATATTACAGTTTTAATATTCTAGAAACACTTGAGCACAGAACAAACTTTTATCATTCTGGGGCCCAATGAGGCGAACAAAAGCAGGCAGCCAGGCCCTGCTGGCTCAAGCACAATGAGACCCCCAAGACAGTTGTAAGCCAGATGTCTGTCCCATGTGCTTCAGGAGCATATGCAGGTTAGGAATTATGAGTAAGGTAAGTGGCCAACATGGAAGATTTGGGACATCAGAAGCAAGAACACTGATCTCTGCCAGAGGACAGGACTCCTCTCCCATCAAATCACCGCAGCAGAGAGAGGGAAAGTAGCCACAGAGAAGGCGCTGACCCTGCACCTCCAATGCTCTGCCTGGGCAGAGCGCCAAGAGGCTCCCACCAGCCCAGGTCTGCTCAGGGGCAGAGCAAACCTCCTGGGGAGTGAGGAGCCCCTAAGTATGCATCAGTGCCAGAAGCACTGGCCAAGGGTTAATTAACAAGGTTCTGATCTCAAAGATGGGGACACAAGGGCCAATATAGGGAACTGAAAACTAAACAGTAACTTACAATTTTGACATTTAAAGGTAGCCTCCGCTGGGCATGGAGGCTCACGCCTGTAATCCCAGCAGTTTGGGAGGCCGAGGCGGGTGGATCACCTGAGGTCAGGAGTTCGAGACTAGCCTGGCCAACATGGTGAAACCCTGTCTCTACTAAAAATAAAAAATTAGCAGGGTATGGTGGCAGGCACCTGTAATCCCAGCTACTTGGGAAGCTGAGGCAGGAGAATCGCTTGAACCCAGGAGGTGGAGGTTGCAGTGATCTGTGATCGCACCACTGCACTCCAGTCTGAGTGACAAGAGTGAAACTCCGTCTCAAAAAAAAAAGAAAAGAAAAAAAGAAAGTAGCCTCATTTCCTAAGAGTGGTTTTAAATGGACATTTTTATATTCTCCACTAAGGGAAATTCTGGAAAATGAAGATAGAGCCATGGTTCTGCTTGCTTTTTAAATTCTGTGGTTCTCTGAGCTTTCTGGTGAAACTATTTGTTTTTTTTTTTTTTTTTCCTCTATGTTGAGTAAGTGTTTTGAGTACCTGGCAGGACACTGAGGTACACTGGGCACTGTCCGAAGTATAAAAGAGAAAATATATTTTATCACATTTGGACCCCAATTGTCAGGTTAGAAGCAAATAATTACAAGACAGTGGGAAAGGATTCTCAAATGAAGTAAATTCCAACGAGTGATACCACAGGTGGCTTGTACATTAGAGGAAAATGTTTATTGACTATATATTACACTGAGAAATAGAAAAGATAAATATTTGTGCTTCCATTGAGACACATTTAAAATTCCCAAACACCCATTGCATAATCTGCTAAGCAATTTGCCCAACTGTTTTGCATTTTTTCCTGAACAGGTGATTACACTGATATTTATTCTAGTCTGTGTGGATTTGGTTTTGGTGATTATTTGTAGTTGTTATTTATCTGTTGTTGAATTTTTTTTGAGGGGAAGGTAGCAACTTAATATAAATTTTATATAAGGTATTATAACAAATCTCTGATTTTTAAAATCACAATCAATTTTGTTTTTCCATTGAGAAAATATACAAATCTACAATCTTAAGCATTGTTTATGGAACAAAAATATTAATTAAGTAGGATAAACTCAGTTTTTAAAGTCATGGAATGGGGTTTCCAGGTTAATCAAATATACTAGTTAATAAAGAGCTACCACACATGTGATACACCTAGAATATAATAAAATGTATATCACTAAATTAAGATGAAACAGATATCTTTTTTGGATGTTAAGGAGGTGTCTCATGGCTGGGTACAATGGCTCACACCTGTAATCCCAACATTTTGGGAGGCTGAGGTAGGCAGATCACTTGAGGCCAGGAGTTTGAGACCAGCCTAGCCAACATGGCAAAACCCCATTTCTACTAAAAATACAAAAATTAGCCGGGCATGGTGTTAGGCATCTATAATTCCAGCTACTCGGGAGGCTGAGGCAAGAGAATCGCTTGAACCCAGTAGGTGAAGGTTGAAGTGAGCCGAGATTGCGCCACTGCACTCCAGCCTGGTCAATGAAGCAAGCAGGACCCTGCCTATTTTTTTTTTTTTTTTACTTTTTTTTTATTATTATTATACTTTAAGTTTTAGGGTACATGTGCATAATGTGCCGGTTAGTTACATATGTATACATGTGCCATGCCGCTGTGCTGCACCCATTAACTCGTCATTTAGCATTAGGTATATCTCCTAATGCTATCCCTCCCCCCTCCCCCTACCCCACAACTGTCCCCATAGTGTGATGTTCCCCTTCCTGTGTCCATGTGTTCTCACTGTTCAATTCCCATCTATGAGTGAGAACATGTGGTGTTTGGTTTTTTGTCCTTGCGATAGTTTACTGAGAATGATGATTTCCAATTTCATCCATGTCCCTACAAAGGACACGAACTCATCATTTTTTATGGCTGCATAGTATTCCATGGTGTGTATGTGCCACATTTTCTTAATCCAGTCTATCATTGTTGGACATTTGGGTTGGTTCCAAATCTTTCCTATTGTGAACTGTGCTGCAATAAACATACGTGTGCACGTGTCTTTATAGCAGCATGATTTATAATCCTTTGGGTATATCCCCAGTAATGCGATGGCTGGGTCAAATGGTATTTCTAGTTCTAGATCCCTGAGGAATTGCCACACTGACTTCCACAATGGTTGAACTAGTTTACAGTCCCACCAACAGTGTAAAAGTGTTCCTATTTCTCCACATCCTCTCCAGCACCTGTTGTTTCCTCACTTTTTAATGATTGCCATTCTAACTGGTGTGGGATGGTATCTCATTGTGGTTTTGATTTACATTTCTCTGATGGCCAGTGATGAGGAGCATTTTTTCATGTGTCTTTTGGCTGCATAAATGTCTTCTTTTGAGAAGTGTCTGTTCATATCCTTTGGCCACTTTTTGATGGGGTTGTTTGTTTTTTTCTTGTAAATTTCTTTAAGTTCTTTGTAGATTCTGGATATTAGCCCTTTGTAAGATGAGTACATTGTGAAAATTTTCTCCCATTTTGTAGGTTGCCTGTTCACTCTGATGGTAGTTTCTTTTGCTGTGCAGAAGCTCTTTAGTTTAATTAGATCCCATTTGTCAATTTTGGCTTTTGTTTCCATTGCTTTTGGTGTTTTAGACATGAAGTCCTTGCCCATGCCTATGTCCTGAATGGTAATGCCTAGGTTGTCTTCTACGGTTTTTATGGTTTTAGGTCTAACGTTTAAGTCTTTAATCCATCTTGAATTAATTTTTGTATAAGGTGTAAGGAAGGGATCCAGTTTCAGCTTTCTACATATGGCTAGCCAGTTTTCCCAGCACCATTTATTAAATAGGGAATCCTTTCCCCATTGCTTGTTTTTCTCAGGGTTGTCAAAGATCAGATAGTTGTAGATATGCGGCATTATTTCTGAGGGCTCTGTTCTGTTCCATTGATCTATATGTCTGTTTTGGTACCAGTACCATGCTGTTTTGGTTACTGTAGCCTTGTAGTATAGTTTGAACTCAGGTAGCGTGATGCCTCCAGATTTGTTCTTTTGGCTTAGGATTGACTTGGCAATGAGGGCTCTTTTTTGGTTCCATAAGAACTTTCAAGTAGTTTTTTCCAATTCTGTGAAGAAAGTCATTGGTAGCTTGATGGGGATGGCATTGAATCTATAAATTACCTTGGGCTCTATGGTCATTTTCATGATATTGATTCTTCCTACCCATGAGCATGGAATGTTCTTCCATTTGTTTGTATCCTCTTTTATTTCATTGAGCAGTGGTTTGTAGTTCTCCTTGAAGAGGTCCTTCACGTCCCTTGTAAGTTGGATTCCTAAGTATTTTATTCTCTTTGAAGCCATTGTGAATGGGAGTTCACTCATGATTTGGCTCTCTGTTTGTGTGTTATTGGTGTATAAGAATGCTTGTGATTTTTGTACATTGATTTTGTATCCTGAGACTTTGCTGAAGTTGCTTATCAGCTTCAGGAGATTTTGGGCTGAGACAATGGGGTTTTCTAGATATACAATCATGTTGTCTGCAAACAGGGACAATTTGAATTCCTCTTTTCCTAATTGAATACCCTTTATTTCTTTCTCCTGCCTAATTGCCCTGGCCAGAACTTCCAACACTATGTTGAATAGGAGTGGTGAGAGAGGGCATCCCTGTCTTGTGCCAGTTTTCAAAGGGAATGCTTCCAGTTTTTGCCCATTCAGTATGATATTGGCTGTGGGTTTGTCATAGATAGCTCTTATTATTTTGAGATACGTCCCATCAATACCTAATTTATTGAGAGTTTTTAGCATGAAGGGTTGTTGAATTTTGTCAAAGGCCTTTTCTGCATCTATTGAGATAATCATGTGGTTTTTGTCTTTGGTTCTGTTTATATGCTGGATTACATTTATTGATTTGCATATATTGAATCAGCCTTGCATCCCAGGGATGAAGCCCACTTGTTCATGGTGGATAAGCTTTTTGATGTGCTGCTGGATTCAGTGTGCCAGTATTTTATTGAGGATTTTTGCATCAATGTTCATCAAGGATATTGGTCTAAAATTCTCTTTTTTTGTTGTGTCTCTGCCAGACTTTGGTATTAGGATGATGCTGGCCTCATAAAATGAGTTAGGGAGGATTCCCTCTTTTTCTATTGATTGGAATAGTTTCAGAAGGAGTGGTACCGGTTTCTCCTTGTATCTCTGGTAGAATTCGGCTGTGAATCCATCTGATCCTGGACTCTTTTTGGTTGGTAAGCTATTGATTATTGCCACAATTTCAGATCCTGTTATTGGTCTATTCAGAGATTCAATTTCTTCCTAGTTTAGTCTTGGGAGAGTGTGTGTGTCGAGGAATTTATCCATTTCTTCTAGATTTTCTAGTTTATTTGCATAGAGGTGTTTGTAGTATTCTCTGATGGTAGTTTGTATTTCTGTGGGATCGGTAGTGATAGCCCCTTTATCATTTTTTATTGTGTCTATTTGATTCTTCTTTCTTTTTTTTCTTTATTAGTCTTGCTAGCAGGATTCATTAATTTTTTGAAGGGTTTTTTTTGTCTCTATTTCCTTCAGTTCTGCTCTGATTTTAGTTATTTCTTGCCTTCGGCTAGCTTTTGAATGTGTTTGCTCTTGCTTTTCTAGTTCTTTTAATTGTGATGTTAGGGTGTCAATTTTGGATCTTTCCTGCTTTCTCTTGTGGGCATTTAGTGCTATAAATTTCCCTCTACACACTGCTTTGAATGTGTCCCACAGATTCTGGTATGTTGTGTCTTTGTTCTCATTGGTTTCAAAGAACATCTTTATTTCTGCCTTCATTTCGTTATGTACCCAGTAGTCATTCAGGAGCAGGTTGTTCAGTATCCATGTAGTTGAGCGGTTTTGAGTGAATTTCTTAATCCCGAGTTCTAGTTTGATTTCACTGTGGTCTGAGAGATAGTTTGTTATAATTTCTGTTCTTTTACATTTGCTGAGGAGAGCTTTACTTCCAAGTATGTGATCAATTTTAGAATAGCTCTGGTGTGGTGCTGGAAAAAATGTATATTCTGTTGATTTGGGGTGGAGAGTTCTGTAGATGTCATTAGGTCCTCTTGGTGCAGAGCTGAGTTCAATTCCTGGGTATCCTTGTTAACTTTCTGTCTCATTGATCTGTCTAATGTTGGCAGTGGGGTGTTAAAGTCTCCCATTATTATTGTGTGAGAGTCTAAGTCTCTTTGTAGGTCACTCAGGACTTGCTTTATGAATGTGGCTGCTCCTGTATTGGGTGCATATATATTTAGGATAGTTAGCTCTTCTTGTTGAATTGATCCCTTTACCATTATGTAATGGCCTTCTTTGTCTCTTTTGATCTTTGTTGGTTTAAAGTCTGTTTTATTGGAGACTAGGATTGCAACCCCTGCCTTTTTTTATTTTCACTCTGCAGGATATTATCCAGGAGAACTTCCCCAATCTAGCAAGGCAGGCCAACATTCAGATTCAGGAAATACAGAGAACGCCACAAAGATACTCCTCGAGAAGAGCAACTCCAAGACACGTAATTGTCAGATTCACCAAAGTTGAAATGAAGGAAAAAATGTTAAGGGCAGCCAGAGAGAAAGGTCGGGTTACCCACAAAGGGAAGCCCATCAGACTAACAGCTGATCTCTCAGCGGAAACTCTACAAGCCAGAAGAGAGTGGGGGCCAATATTTAACATTCTTAAAGAAAAGAATTTTCAACCCAGAATTTCATATCCAGCCAAACTAAGCTTCATAAGGGAAGGAGAAATAAAATCCTTTACAGACAAGCAAATGCTGAGAGATTTTGTCACCACCAGGCCTGCCCTAAAAGAGCTCCTGAAGGAAGCACTAAACATGGAAAGGCACAACCGGTACCAGCTGCTGCAAAATCATGCCATCAAGATTAGGAAGAAATTGCATCAACTAACAAGCAAAATAACCAGCTAACATCATAATGACAGGATCAAATTCACACATAACAATATTAACTTTAAATGTAAATGGACTAAATGCTCCAATTAAAAGACACAGTCTGGCAAATTGGATAAAGAGTCAAGACGCATCAGTGTGCTGTATTCAGGAAACCCATCTCACGTGCAGAGACACACATAGGCTCAAAATAAAAGGATGGAGGAAGATTTTTTTTTTTTAAAAGAAGTGTCTCCGGGTCTTAGAATGTCTGGGGGTGGGGCCACCATTCATCATGTGTCATTGTGTAGAAGATCTGTGGAAATGTCACAGGGAGGAGGGCTCTGATTAGCCAGATACCAGATAGCACAGCTTGCCATGCATTTTCTTCATTTGCCATCTTCATATTCAGAGACTGATCATTCAGGAGACTAAATGGAATGAAGTATGTTAGGCGTATTTGCCTAGCAAGTGCATATATGATAGACTGGATTAAGAAGAAATGGTAGATGTAAAGACCAGTTATGGGGTTCTAGGATAAATCCAGAGAGGAAGTGAAAGGAAAGGATAAATTTCCCCAAGAAAGAGCCAAACAGTAAGGGCAACGAGCCAAGAATGCCTAAGGCAGCAGGAACACTTGGGTTGTGGGGGAAATAAGTAAATATATTACTTATATAGCAAGTGTGACATCCAAGGGACTCCACGCTTTTCTGGGTCATATTGGCACTCTTCATTTCTGAGAGCCTTGTGGGTAGAATGTGATTGATCATGGAACTTTCCCTCTGTATTATAATTGTCTTTTGCCTTCCTCCTTCCCTAGACCATGAGCTCTTTGATAGCAGGGACTTGGTCTTTCATCTTTGAATTCCAAAGCACCTAGCACCATGCCAGGCACATAATAGATACTTATTAAATGTTTGAAAAAGGAAGAACGTGGTCAGGAAACTGAAGGAAGTGAGAGGTTAAGTGGAGAAGGGCACTGGCATGTGTCATTGATATTCATGTTAAAATTGAATAACTGAAAGGAAAAAATTCTTGAGTAATATCTTTAGTTTATGGAATGGTAAACTGAGGCACATAGGTAAAGATGGCAACTTGTCCAATTAAGCTCAAAATCAAGGAGCTACAGGCAGAGACAGGGCCAGAAAGTAGGTTTATTCTGTGCACTGTTCTATCCCCATCTGATGAGCAATCCTGCCTTCTTCCAGGGAGAGCAGTACTTTTTTTACTTCTCTCAAAGTAAACAAGGTTTGGGACACAAGAAAGCATAAAAAATATATGAAAAATGTCTTTTAATAAACAGAGAGTGGGCCATGATAACTCTAACAAGACTAGGTTTAATCCCACAAGGCTGACCACAGAACACATTGATTGACTCTAGAAAATTAAATTTTAAAATTATTACTTGACTAACTTTTGATAAGAATTCAATTGCATGATTTGAAACTTTAAAAAGGCATAAAATATTTAAAAAGGTATAAATATTTTATTTTTGACACAGTGTTACTCTGTCACCCAGGCTGTAGTGCAATGGTAAAATCATGACTCACTACAGTCTTGACCTCCTGGGTTCAAGCAATCCTCCCACCTCAGCCTCCTGAGTAGCTAGAACTACACATGCACACCACCATGCCCAGCTAGTTTATATTTTCTTTAATTTTTTGTAGAGATGAGATTTCACTATGTTGCCCCTGGTCTCAAACTCTTGAGCTCAAGCAATCCCACCTGGGCCTCCTAAAGTGTGGGGATTACAGGTTTGAACCACTGCACCCAGTCTTAAAATTTCTTTATGGTTATTCAAGACAAATATGAATAGATATTCATGTTTACTTCCTTTTTATTACACAAAATGTAGCATACGAAAAAAAACACATATTGATCTGCATCTTTATTTTATAATTTAAAATATATCTTGGAGAACTCTCATATGAACACAAAAAGAACTATCTTTATTCAGATACAAAGTATTTTATTAGAGCGATGAAACATAATTTAATTAAATGGCCTCTTATTGATAGACATTGGAGTTATTTCTAGTCTTTTGATTTTAGAAAAATTTTCTTTAGTGACTAACATTGTCCGTAGTCCAAGGGTTTGTGCATTTGTAATTTTGCATATTGCCAATTACCCCTGTAGTGGTTATACCAATTTACATTCAAGTCAGCAGTCTGAGAGGACCTGATTCTTCACAGCCTGTACATCCGAGTGTGTTATCAAACTTTAGGATGTTAGCCAATATGGTGGGTGAAAAATGGTATTTAAGGGTAGTTTAGTTTGCATTTATCTTAGGAATGAGGTTGAGCATCTTCAAAATACTAGAAAATGGAAGTATAGAATGAAACTAAAACAGCATTTTCTTCTCTTATCAAGACCAAAAACCTGCACACAGCGGGCCCCAGAGAAGGAAATCTCACCTTCCTCTGAGAGGCATTTGGGAACAGACCACCTCTCAGTACAAGTACTTCACATAAATTAACCCATTCAAATTCACACGTCCTTGAATTATAGGCACTTTTATATCATTTTACAGATGAAAAAACTGAGGTTGAGAGAGCATAACCTTCCCAAGATCTGTTAAATGACAGAGCAGGGGCTTAATCCTAGGTCTGGAGGACTTCAGGACCCTGGTTATCAACCACTAGCCTGTACCATTTAGGAGGCTGTATTTATGCATGGAGTTTGAATTAGGCCATTTGTATGCTGTTCTTCTCCCATCGGATTTATGCTCTTCTCACTGGCCTAGCCATCTTCCAACTCTGCGCCTGGTTTGGAAGCATATATTTTTTCTTTAATGTAGCTCTGGTTCATTGCTTTTCCCGGTAGAGTTTTGAGATGCAGCAAGTTCATTCTCAGGCAGTCTCTACCTCTCTGTACTTTACCCTTTTCTGCCTGTGTCTTGATAGAAGCCACTGTGTTTGTAGCAAATTATAAATATTGATCTGTTTTCTCTCTCACCTTCATATAAATATGGGAGTTGGAGCATTGGGCTGTGTAGTGATCATTTTTTAAAAAGCAATTGGGGAAAATTCATTTCTTGATTATATATGAGGGATTAACTCAACGTAATCATGTGAGCACAAAATAATGTAAGACTAGTTGATTTATAATTCCTTATTAAACACAACTGAACTTTCCAAAATTACTTAGGAAAGACAAATTCCTCCCAAGTAGAGCTATTACATTGAAAATAATGGGCCGGGTGCAGTGGCTCACGCCTGTAATCCCAGCACTTTGGGAGGCCGAGGCGGGCGGATCATGAGGTCAGGAGATCGAGATCATCCCGGCTAACACGGTGAAACCCCGTCTCTACTAAAAATACAAAAAAATTAGCCAGGCGTGGTGGCAGGCACCTGTAGTCCCAGCTACTCGGGAGGCTGAGGCAGAAGAATGGCGTGAACCCACGAGGCGGAGCTTGCAGTGTGCCCAGATCGCGCCACTGCACTCCAGCCTGGGTGACAAAGCAAGACTCCATCTCAAAAAAAAAAAAAGAAAAAGAAAAAGAATGGAGAATTTAAAAGTTAGTTCTCTAGCTATATAGCAGTTGTGTCTATACCATCATAGCCAGAGTGAATTATTAGTCTTCCACTGAAGTGGTGTGTACTTCATTAGAATGGATTGGGAGCCCTATCAGCAACAGCTGTCCATCAAGGAAGCCTTCAGTAGGTTATAAAATAACTAACCTGTATTCACGACTGCTTGCAAACCCTTCCAGGTTCCTTTGATCTCATGGTTGCATCTAGGCATTCTCATTCCCAGCAACCACCTTCAGAAACTTCTCTCTGGTAACCCAGGACAGCACTTCTACAGCTGCTTCTGCCTTGCCTGTCTAGCTCTCTTTCCTCCTCCTAGCCTGAAACCTCAGCACGGCTGCTGTAGGAAAGCAAGTTTTTTAAAGCTGGGTCCCCTTCCCATGAAACCTGCACCAGCAACATCTAGTTTCACAATCTTGGGTCATAGATGTCCTGGAAACCAAGGACCAGGTTAAGGCTGTTTAGAATAAAAATCACCTAGGCAAATCAAATCACTTGAAAATTGCTATTACTATTATTAAAAAGTCAAAAAATAACAGATGCTGGCAAGACTGCAAAGAGAAGGGAATGTTTATTCACTGTTGATGGGAATGTAAATTAGTTCAGCCACTGTGGAAAGCAGTTTGGAGATTTCTCACAGAACTTAAAACAGAGCTGCCATCTGACCCAGCAATACCATTTCTGGGTATATACATAAAGGAAAACAAATTGTTCTACCAAAAAGGCACATATATTCATATATTCATCGCCATGCTATTTACAATAGCAAAGACATGGAATCAACCTAGGTGCACATCAACAGTGGATTGGATAAAGAAAATGTGGTACATATACAACGTGGAATATTATGCAGCCATAAAAAGGATGAAATCATGTCCTTTGCAGCAACATGGATGCAGCTGGAGGCCATTATCCTAAGAAAATTAAAACAGAAACAGAAAACCAAATACCACGCATTCTTACATATAGGTGATAACTAAGCATTGGGAAACACATGGATGTAAAGATGGGAACAATAGATGCTGGGGACTACTACGAGAGGGAGAGAGGGAAAGGAGGAAGGGCTAAAAAACTACCTATTGGGTACTGTATTTACTACCTAGGTGACAGAATTACTTGTACTCCAAGCCTCAGTATCACACCTTATACCCATGTAACAAACCTGCACATGCATTCCCTGAATCTAAAATAAAAGTTGAAATTAGAAAAGAAAAAAAAAAAAGAAAAGACAATTGCCCTTAACGTGTATCTCATGTCCCTGCCATACAATTCAGTTGAACAATGAGGGAATTTAAGGAATTGCCACCCCATGCGCTGCCTTTTACCCCATCCCAAGGGCTCATCTCAAAGGTGCCTTTTTCTGTCCTGGGTAGAGGTAGGTCTGGAAGAAGACTTTGGCAGGAAAAGAAGGAAGGGGAACCAAGATGCAGGTGCCTCTATTTTTCTTCTCTCTGCTTCCATTGTGAACAACTTCCTTTTACATGGTGGTTCCCCGCCCCCTTGGCTACATATTGGAACTACCTGGAAAGTTTTAAAAATACTGATGCCTGGGTCTCATTGTATTTGGATGGTCTAGGGTGCAACCTGAGTTGTTTAAAGACCCCCACATGTACACACATGTTTATAGCAGTATCATTAACAATAGCCAAGAGATGGAAGCAACCTCAGTGTCCACTGATGGATGAGTAGAAAAACAAAATGTGGTGTATGTATATAATAGAATACTATTCATTCCTAAAAAGGAAGGGAATTCTGATATATATTACAACATGGATGAACCTGGAGAAAACTCATGCTTGAGTCTGATAAGTGGACTAAAAGACAAATACTGCATGATTCCACTTGGTAGAGGTAGACTGCTAGAGTAGTCATGGACTTTTGGCTCCTATCATAGATATGAGCAGTTCTCACATGGCAGTTTCCAGATTTGCTCTGCAAGAACCTCCTGGGGTCTCTAATTTTCATCCTACAATTATAGAATCTGAATTTCAATGGTTGGAGCCTGGGAATATAAACTTCAATCATCCCCCCAAGTCATTCTGATGAGCTGTAAGTGCTGGAAGTCACTAGATGTCCTAAAATCCAAACTCTCTGATCTCACCTGAGGTCTTGGGCACTCTGGCTCTAACACATTTTTCCAGCCTTACTTCCTATCTTCCCTGTGCCCTTTAGAGAGGGCATTGTGTCCTTTGTCTCCTCTGCACTTACACCATGCCCTGGTTCAGAATTTTCTTCCTGCCTAGAGTGCCTTCTACTCCTTTGCACTTTGCCCTTCTCCTCAACCTTTGAGGCTTGGACCAACTTCTGCCTCTTCCATGGAACTTCCCTGGATTCCTTTCCCCATACTCATTTTTTCTCTCTCCTCTCCCCACCACTGGTCACAATTTGTTGTGAGCTGTAGGGCCCTTTCCATTGTAGTGTGTGCATATCTCACTTTTGACATATTCAGGATATGGTCTCATGCTTGGTTCTAATTCTCTCTGGGCAAGATGAGGAAGTTCCCTGGTACCAGCATGATGCTTGGCTGAGAGTAAATATTCAATATTTGTTGCACTAAAATGAATTTAACTTTCCAGCTCAGACCTTCTTTACTTCTAAAGTCCAGATAAATATATCCAGAGGTCTACAAGATGTCTCAAGCTATTCAAACAAAACACAGTCAAAATGAAGTCTTGATATTTCCGTACAGTTCTCCCTTTCCTAGTGTCCCTGTCTCAACAATGGCATCTCTAGCACGCAATTACTTGCTCAAGTGAGAATGCTGGACATCACCTTTTATACTTCCGTGTTTCTCTCCTCCCATATCCAATCAGACACCAGGAACTGGCAATTTCATTCCCAAAATTAATTACAAACCCTCCCTTTTCTCTCCATCTTTATTTCTCACCACCTGGTATTGTCATCTCTCTCTAAAGTGAAATATGACCTTGTCTCAAACACCCACCTTGCCCCTTCCAGCTTATTCTCCTTACTGCAGAGAATGGGGTTCTGGCCTCATTCTGGCCATGTCACTCCATTGCTCAAACCCTGTCATTGGGTGCCCATGACATCTGGCCATGTCACTCCATTGCTCAAACCCTGTCATTGGGTGCCCATGACATCTGGCCATGTCACTCCATTGCTCAAACCCTGTCATTGGCTGCCCACTGCTCTTGATAGTTACGGTCGTCTGTAGGATCTGGAAGGCTCTGAGTGATCCAGCCTTTGCCAGTGCCTCCTGCCTCGCACCCTGGTTTTACTCCTGCTACAGCAACACCATCTCCACCACTGTGCTTTATTTTGGCCTCACTTCTTTCCTTCTTCAGAGAATTTGCCCATAATGATCTCTCTGCACAGAGTTCTGGTACTATCTACCCTGTGAGTAACAACTACCCATTACTCTTTTTTCAAGCTTTAGTGTATATGTCACTAATTTAAAGTGAGATCTGTCCTCAGCCCAAGTGTAGAAGGTGGCCAGATTCCCTCCACAGAGCACTCTTGATTTTTCCATCTTAGCCCCTGTTATAAGTGTATTTATTAAAAATAATAATTTCTTGGATATTCCCACTCTACTGAGTTTCATCCCTGATTGCATCCCCATCTTTAAGCATATAGTAATTGCTCAATAAATAATTGCTGCATGAATCAACTCCATCCAACCTGCCTGCACAGACCATCCTCATTTTGCAAGCCCCTCTCCTTTTCAACCCCAAGGTAGAAAAAAAATCATTAATGTATCTGCCACAGAATTGCTCTTTTCTTGAGCTGGCCCAAGCTAATCACTTATATGCAAGATGGGGAGGGCTGTCTTAGGAGGGAGAAATGCAGGAGTGGGCTTCTGGTCACCATCGTGCTAAAAACCCAAGTCCTCCACCCCTTCTCCACTGAGCACCCACCATGACTGGAACACAGTTCTGTAGCCTCTGGCCCCTACCTGCCAGGCTCTGGACCTGGGACTGGAAGTTGGGAGGGAGGGAGGGAGGGAAGCCCCAGCCTTTTCTCTTTGCCTTTCAGGGCACATTGTCATGAACAAAGGCAGGAGAAGGCGGATTCTTTTCTTGTGATGAATGCTGCATTTTAAATGAAGTTCCTTAGGCATTTAAACAATCATATTTATTCTACATGCAACAGTAGTTTCATTATATATAGTGAAAATCCTTCTAAATGTTAATGTAACATTGGACCAAGGAACCTCACGTTTGGAATGAATAAACCAAGACGTGGCCTCACATTAGTGAAAATATACTGAGCTTAGTTCTCTGCTGCAACTTGTTTTAGGAAGAAAACAATTTCTCATAGTTGTAAAGAACACAGGCTTTGAAGCCTCTGAAAGACCTGGGTTCAAATCCTAGCTTACTAACCTGGTGGCTTCAGGTAAATTATTTGAGGTTAGTGAACCTTCTTTATAGGGCTTTTTGAAGGGATTACACTGAAGAACATATATCAACTTATTAGTATACAGTGCTTTCAGTATATAGTATGCAAATGGCCCTCCATACCCATGGGTTCTGCATCTGTGGATTCAACCAAGCACAGATCAAAAATACTTGGGAAAAGAAATTCATAAAGTCCCAAAAAGAAAAAACTTGAACTTGTTGCACATCAACTGCTGTGTCAAATCCAAGTGAAGTGATGTGTAGGCATTGTATTAGGTATTATAAGTATTAAAATTGTTAGTAGTATTATAAATTCCTTATATTCTATTAATAGCACAGTGATAGAGTTTATCTTGAGTCAAGTTGAATCTTACCTAACATCCACCATTCATTCCATAATTATTTCTTGAGCTCCTACTTTGGTTCAGGCAGTATGCTAGGTACTGGGTAATATTTTGGTGAGTGAAATGAACAAGGGTTTGCCCTTATGAAACATAAAGTCAATGAGGGACAGAAAAACAGGTAAACAAACCAATTAGTATATAGCTATTAAAACAAAATGTGACTTGTGCTGCAGGGGAATGAGCTGTGTGCTGTGAGAGGAGATGATAGGGAGGAACTGCACAGATGAGGTCATCAGAGACGTGCAAACCCACGAGTGCAACTGAGAAGATCAGGCCCTTGGCTGACTCCTGTTCCCACCCGCACAACACAGGACCATCAGAGACTGTCAAAAACTGTGTTCATTTATCGTGGTACTCTTCAAATTTCCTGACATTTTACAAAGCTAGCCTCACTCTGATGCTTTCCCTAATCTGACCAAAAACTGGTGATTGTGCAACACACACCCAACCTTCAGATCGGTAGATTAAAAAGAAAAACCCTTAAATAAAATGTTAGCAAACGCAATCCAGCAGCATTTAGAAAGAATAATTCACCACAACCAACTGGATTTATTCCCAGAATACACAGGTACATTGATATAAATTAATCTGCTAATATAATTTATCCTATCAGTCCCTCAAAGAAGTAAAACTGTATCCTCATCTCCTACAGATGGAAAAATTCTTTCATTGTATTCAACATTCAGAATAAAGTTTTTCCTTACTACTCATTGCTGTGGTTATTTTACCTGAAGTTCTAAGGCTTTTGATTACCAAGCATGATGACTAACGTAAGCAAATATCAAGGTTAGAACAAAAATATTGTGTGTATCCGTGTGTGTGTGTGTGGAGTAGGGGTAAACTGGCCATTTCTACCAGGTTCGTTTAGATTATATCAGTATCCATAAGACTTCAAAACCAATATAAGCACCATTTCAGCACAGTTCATGACTTGTACTTAGCCCAGGAACTGAAACACAAGTAACAGGAAAAAATCCCCAAAGGCTATGGCCACTCACAAGTGGGATGGTTTATGCTAAGGTATAACAGACTGACAGCCTCTGCTTCTGAAATTAATTACTTTTCTTCTGGAAAATTTGCTGATGATGCTTCTCACAAAAATATGAGATCTTTACATAGCAAATGCTCTAATTAAATAAGAATAAAGGCAGAAAACTTCAAGACCTAAATGAGATACATTTATTCAGTGCATGTGGTTGAATCTTTAATAATTTGAAATGTAACAGCCTCTTCCCTCCTGGGATAGCGATGATATCTTGCTCTTTCCTGAATTTGCATCTATCTCCCATCTGATGTTTATTTATGACTGTGGTAAAGAGGAGAGATGCACTCACTTTGTTCTTTCCCTACCACCCCCTGCCCAAGCTCTCAATCTGCCGTGCTGTGTACGGAATGGTGTCTTCCCCAAATTCATATGTTGAAGCCCTAACCCCCAATATGACTGTATTTGGAGATAGGGCTCTTAGGAAATAATTAAGGTTAAATATGGTCATAAGGGCATAGGATCCTATCAGATCCTAATCTGATAGGATTGGTGGCCTTATAAAATCTCTCTCTCTTTCTTTCTTTTCCTGCACCTACAACAGAAAGGCACCATGTGAGCACACAGCAAGAAGGTGGCCACCTGCAAGCCGGGAAAAGAGCCCTCACTAGAACCTGACCACACTGGCTCCCTGATCATGAACTTCCAACCTCCAGAACTGTGAGAAAATCAATTTCTGTTCTTTATGCCACCCAGTATGTGTTATTTTGTTATGGCAGCCCAAACAGATTGTGATACCCAGAGGGGAGAAAAAGGAATAGCTATGAGTATAAGGAAAACGAAGAGATCCAGCTTTTTCTTCCTTCTTCTGTTTAAACATTCTTTCCTGCTTTCAACACTTGGCCCACTCAGGGAAAAATGCTGGGTTACTTGTGCCTTTGAACTAGCTTCCAAGAGACTAAGAATTGGTATACACTTCCCTGCCGAGGGACCACAGACATCATTGTTGTCTCAGAATCAACCTCTCTTTTCAGCATCCCTCCTCCACTGTAGGTCAGAACACAGTAAAGATGTATGGCAGGGACAGTGGCACCACTATGTGCCAGATGCTGGGCTGGGCACTGCAGCCAGAGACCAGTCATTTTAATCCTCATATGGGCTGCATCAGAAATACAACAAAGGAGCCTCAGGCTATAAGTCATAGAACTTAGGCGTATCTGGCTTTGAGACTAGTCCTCTTGGCACAGTTCTCTGCTCAGATCATGATGCTTCCAAGAGCTAATTATCCCAGGAGCCACAGCTGGCCAAGAACATGCGTAATGCAGACATCGAGTGGATTTCCAAACTAGTGAGTATTCTCAATAGGATGCTCAACTTCTACTCTCCCACTTCTCCCCCATTCCCCTTCACCCTAGTATTGGATCCATTAGGCAAAGAAGATAGACAAGTCCCAGGTGCTCCATGCCCTCAAAGTTCCCAAAGGTTGCTGTTTTAAGTATTTGGGGGGAGGAGAACGGAGCAAAAGAAAGAGAATATGTTAAATGAGAATCTTTCAGTGGCAAGCTAGCTTGGGTAGGGATGAGGAGAAATTTAATGAATGACAAGGGGCAGTTCACAGAACCCAAGAGCAGAAAAGTGCTAGGCCCTAGGAAGAGTTACTAGAGTTAGGAACTGGAAACTGGACAGGATGCCCTGCAACTCTTGTTCTCTGTCCATCCTGCTTAACTGGTTTATCCTCCTCTCTGTTCATGTAACAACAGCTTATTATTATTATTATTATACTTTAAGTTTGGGTACATGTAAAGAATGTACAGGTTTATTACATAGGTATACATGTGCCATGGTGGTTTGCTGCATCCATCAACTTACATCATCTACATTAGGTATTTCTCCTAATGCTATCCCTCCCATAGCCCCCCAACTCCCAACAGGCCCTGGTGTGTGATGTTTCCCTCCCCATGTACATGTGTTCTCATTGTTAAATTCCCACTTATGAGTGAGAACATGTGGTGTTTGGTTTTCAGTTTCTGTGTTAGTATGCTGAGAATGATAGTTTCCAGCTTCATCTATGTCTCTGCAAAGGACATGAACTCATCCTTTTTTATGGCTACATAGTATTCCATGGTGTATATGAGCCACATTTTCTTTATCCAGCCTATCATTGATGGGCATTTGGGTTGGTTCCAAGCCTTTGCTATTGTGAATAGTGCCACAATAAACATATGTGTGCCTGTGTGTTTATAGTAGAATGATTTATAATCCTTTGGGTATATACCCAATAATGGGATTGCTGGTCAAATGGCATTTCTAGTTCTAGTTCCTTGAGGAATCACCACACTGTCTTCCACAATGATTGAACTAATTTACACTCCCACCAACATTGTAAAAGTGTTCCTATTTTTCCACATCCTCTACAGCATCTGCTGTTTCCTGACTTTTTAATGATCGCTATTCTAACTGGCATGAGATGGTATCTCATTGTGGTTTGGATTTGCATTTTTCTAATGACCAGTGATTATGGGCTTTTTTTCATATGTTCATTGGCTGCATAAATGTCTTCTTTTGAGAAGTGTCTGTTCATATCCTTCACCCACTCTTTGATGGGGTGTTTTCTTGTAAATTTGTTTATTTGTAGATTCTCAATATTAGCCCTTTGTCAGATGAATAGATTGCAAAAATTTTCTCCCATTCTGTAGGTTGCCTCTTCACTCTGATGATAGTTTGTTTTTCTGTGCAGAAGCTCTTTAATTTAGTTAGATCCCATTTGTCAATATTGGCTTTTCTTGCCATTGTTTTTGGTGTTTTAGTCATGAAGTCTTTGCCTATACCTATGTCCTGAATGGTATTGCCTAAGTTTTCTTCTAGGATTTTTATGGTTTTAGGTGTTACATTTAAATCTTTAATCCATCTTGAGTTAATTTTTGTATAACTTTTTTGTATAATTTTTTGTAAATTTTTGTATAATTTTTTGTAAGGAAGGTGTCCAGTTTCAGTGTTCCACATATGGCTAGCCAGTTTTCCCAGCACCATTTATTAAATAGGGAATCATTTCCCCATTGCTTGCTTTTGTCAGGTTTGTCAAAGACCAGTTGGTTGTAGATGTGTAGTGTTATTTCTGAGGCCTCTGTTCTGTTCCATTGGTCTCTAAATCTGTTTTGGTACCAGTACCATGCTGTTTCGGTTACTGTAGCCTTGTAGTGTAGTTTGAAGTCAGGTAGCATGATCCCTCCAGCTTTGTTTTTTTGCTAAGAATTGTCTTGGCTATGTGGGCTCTTTTTTGGTTCCATATGCAATTTAAAGTAGTTTTTTCCAATTCTGTGAGGAAAGTCAATGGTAGCTTGATGGGAATAGCATTGAAACTATAAATTACTTTGGGCGGTATGGCTATTTTCACTATATTGATTCTTTCTATCAATGAGCATGGAATGTTTTTCCATTTGTTTATATCCTCTCTTATTTTCTTGAGCAGTGGTTTGTAGTTCTCCTTGAAGAGGTCCTTCATATCCCTTATAAGTTATATTCCAAGGTATTTTATTCTCTTTGTAGCAACTGGGAATGGGAGTTCACTCATGATTCAGATCTCTGTTTGTTTGATATTGGTGTATAGAAATGCCTGTGATTTTTGCACGTTGATTTTCTATCCTCAGACTTTGTTGAAGTTGCTTATCAGCTTAAGGAGATTTTGGGCTGGGATGATGGGGTTTTTTAATATACAATCATGTCATCTGCAAACAGAGACAATTTGACTTCTTCTTTTCCTAGCTGAATACACTTTATTTCTTTCTCTTGCCTGATTGCTCTGGCCAGAACTTCCAATACTATGTTGAATAGGAGTGGTGAGAAAGGGCATCCTTGTCTTGTGCTGGTTTTCAAAGGGAATGCTTCCAGTTTTTGCCCATTCAGTATGATATTGGCTGTGGGTTTGTCATAAATAGCTTTTATTAATTTGAGGTACATTCCATCAATACCTAGTTTATTGAGAGTTTTTAGCATGAAGCACGTTGAATTTTGTCAAAGGCCTTTTCGGCATCTATTGAGATAATCATGTGGTTTTTGTCATTGTTCCTGTTTATGTGATGGATTATGTTTATTGATTCGTGTATGTTGAACCAGCCTTGCATCCCAGGGATGAAGCCAACTTGATCGTCGTGGATAAGCTTTTTGATGTGCTGCTGGATTCGGTTTGCCAGTATTTTCTTGAGGATTTTCACATCGAGGTTCATCAGGGATATTGGTCTGAAATTTTCTTTCTTTGTTGTTGTTGTTGTTGTTGTTTTGTGTCTCTGCCAGGTTTTGGTATCAGAATTATGCTGGCCTCATAAAATGGGTTAGGGAGGGTTCCCTCTTTTTCTATTGTTTGGAATAGTTTCAAAAGGAATGATACAAGTTCCCCTTTGTACCTCTGGTAGAATTTGGCCGTGAATTGTCTGGTCCTGGACTTTTTTTGGTTGGTAGGCTATTAATTATTGCCTCAGTTTCAGAACTCGTTATTGGTCTATTCAGGCATTTGACTTCTTCCTGATTTAGTCTTGGGAGGGTTTATGTGTCTAGGAATTTATCCATTTCTTCCATATTTTCCAGTTTATTTGCATAGAGGTACTTATAGAATTCTCTGATAGTAGTTTGTGTTTCTGTGGGATCAGCGGTGATATCCCCTTTATCATTTTTTATTGTATCTATTCGATTCTTCTCTCTTTTCTTCTTTATTAGTCTGGCTAGTGGTCTATCTATTTTGTTGATCTTTAAAAAAAAAAACAGCTCCTGGATTCATTGATTTTTTTGAAGGGTTTTTCGTGTCTCTAACTCTTTCGGTTCTGCTCTGATCTTAGTTATTTCTTGTCTTCTGCTAGCTTTTGAATTTGTTTGCTCTTGCTTCTCTAGCTCTTTTAATTGTGATGTTAGCGTGTCAATTTTAGATCTTTTCTGCTTTCTTTTGTGGGAATTTTAGTGCTACCAATTGCCCTCTAAACACTGCTTTAGCTGTTTCCCAGATATTCTGGTACGTTGTGTCTTTGTTCTCATTGGTTTCAAAGAACATCTTTATTTCTACCTAATTACGTTATTTACCCAGTAGTCATTCAGGAGCAGGTTGTTCAGTCTCCAAGTAGTTCTGCAGTTTTGAGTGACTTTCTTAATCCTGAGTTCTAATTTGATTGCACTGTGGTCTGAGAGACTGTTATGATTTCCATTCTTTTGCATTTGCTGAGGAGTGTTTTGACTTCCAATTATGTGGTCAATTTTAGAATAAGTGTGACATGGTGCTGAGAAGAATGTATATTCTGTTGATTTGAGATGGAGAGTTCTGTAGATGTCTATTAGGTCTGCTTGTTCCAGAGCTGAGTTCAAGTCCTGGATATGCTTGTTAATTTTCTGTCTCATTGATCTGTCTAATATTGACAGTGGGGTGTTAAAGTCTCCCACTATTATTGTGTGGGAGTCCAAGTCTCTTTGTAGGTCTCTAAAGACATGCTTTATGAATCTGGGTGCTCCTTTATTGGGTGCATATATATTTAGGATAGTTAGTTCTTCTTGTTGCATTGATCCCTTTACCATTATGTAATGCCCTTCTTTGTCTCTTTTGATCCTTGTTGATTTAACGTCTGTTTTATCAGGGACTAGGATTGCAACCCCTTCTTTTTTTTTTTTTTTTTTTTTTTTTGCTTTCCATTTTCTTGGTAAATCTTCCTCCATCTCTTTATTTTGAGCCTATGTGTGTCTTTGCACGTGACATCAGTCTCCTGAATACAGCACACTGATGGGTCTTGACATCCACTCAGAGACCCCATCAGAAGGTCACCAACATCAAAGACCAAAAGTAGATAAATTCACAAAGATGGGGAGAAACCAGTGCACAAAAGCTGAAAATTTCAAAAACCAGAATGCCTCTTCTCCTCCAAAGGATTACAACTCCTCCCCAGCAAGAAAATAAAACTGGATGGAGAATGAGTTTGACGAATTGACAGAAGTAGGCTTCAGAACATGAGTAATAACAACCTCTTTCAAGCTAACAGAACTTTTTCTAACCCAATGCAAGGAAGCTAAGAACTTTGAAAAAAGGTTAGAGGAATTGCCAACTAGAATAACCAGTTTAGAGAAGAACATAAATGACCTGATGGAGCTGAAAAACACAGCATGAGAACTTCATGAAGCATACACAAGTATCAATAGCTGAATCTATCAAGTGGAAGAAAGGATATCAGAGATTGCAGATCAACTTAATGAAATAAAGCAAGAAGACAAGGTTAGGGAAAAATAGTGAAAAGAAATGAACAAAGCCTCCAAGAAATATGGGACTATGTGAAAAGACCAAAACATTTGGCTGGTTTACCTGAAAGTGATGGAGAAAATGGAACCAAGTTGGAAAACACACTTCAGGATATTATCCAGGAAAACTTCCCCAATCTATCAAGACAGGCCAACATTCAAATTCAGGAAATACAGAGAACACCACAAAGATACTTCTCGAGAAGAGCAACCCCAAGACATAATCATCAGATTCACCAAGGTTGAAATGAAGGAAAAAATGTTAAGGGCAGCCAGAGAGAAAGGTCGGGTTACCCACAAAGGGAAGCCCATCAGACTAACAGCTGATCTCTCAGCAGAAACTCTACAAGCCAGAAGAGAGTGGGGGCCAATATTCAACATTCTTAAAGAAAAAAAATTTTCAACGCAGAATTTCATATCCAGCCAAACTAAGCTTCATAAGTGAAGGAGAAATAAAATCCTTTACAGACAAGCAAATGCTGAGAGATTTTGTCACCAGCAGGCCTGCCTTACAAGAGCTCCTGAAGGAAGCACTAAACATAGAGAGGAACAACTGGTACCAGGCATTGCAAAAACATACCAAATTGTAAAGACCATTGACACTATGAAGAAACTGCATCAACTAACAGGCAAAATAATCAGCTAGCATCATAATGACAGGATCAAATCACACATAACAATATTAACCTTAAATGTAAATGGGCTAAATAACCCAATTAAAAGACACAGACTGGCAAATTGGGTAACAGCAGCTTTGACTCTCCAGTCTGCAGGGTGAAATGTGGGTGCCCCACTTGGGCAAGCTTCCATGTTTTTGCCTCAGCTATCCAGAGACTTCTGGGTTATCTCTTATTTATACATCCCTAGGAGACGTATAATGAACATGGGTGAATGTTCTACCCTTGGTCCAGTTTGCTGTGGCCAAGAGAGACAGAGTCATGAAGTAAGAAAGGCAATGAGGTGAGAACAAAAATACATCCCTCACAAAAGCAATGCACCACAAAAAAAAGGAGAGAAGAGAGCCCAAAGGAGGAGAAAGCTGGCTGGATAACTTTTATTGACTGTCTCCCAGGTGTCTTACTATGTTCTAGATGTTAGAATGAATGCAAGGTGTGATGGTTAATATTAGGTGTCAACTTGACTGAATTGAGAAATGGCCAGATGGCTAGTAAAGTATTGTTTCTGGATGTGTCTGGGTATATACCCAGAAAAGTTGTTGCCAGAGGAGATTGACGTTTGAGTCAGTGGACTGGGAGAGGAAGACTCACACTCATTGTTGGTGGGCACCATCCAGTCACCTGCCAGTACAAGAACAAAGCAGACAGGAAAAGGGCAATAGGGTTGCTTGCAGAGTCTCTGGGCTTTCTCTCCTCCTGCCCTTGGACATCAGATTCAAGGTTAGTTGGCCTTTCAACTCTGGGTCTTACACCAGCAGCCTCCTGGGGGTTCTTGTGCCTTAGGCCTCAGACTGATGGCTGCACTGTCAGCTTCCATGGTTTTGAGGCTTTTGGACTTTGAGCCATGCTACTGGCTTCTTGCTTTTCCCTTGCAGATGGCCTATCCTGGGGCTTCATCTTGTAATCATGTGAACCAATTCTCCCGATAAACTCCCTTTTATATGTACATTTATCTTATTAGTTCTGTCCCTCTGGAGAATGCTGGCTAATAATGCATAAGGGACAAATAAAGCATGACCTTCTAAGGACCTAGTTGGGGAGACCAGAGAGACATGGAAGAGACAATTCCTGGTCAATATGCAACAACATTTACCCATGAGCTGAACTGCAAGGCCAAGATGCTGTGCCTCAGGTTGCAGAAGGAGTAGGGTCTGTGGCAGTGAGAAGGAAATTCGAGTTTACTGTGCCAAGCATCTGCTAGCATATTCTTATCTGACTCCAGGCTCTCAACAATTTATCTATAAGATAAATGCTACCTGAGAAAACTTCCTGGAGGATAGAGGGAAAGGGCATGTTAGTGGAGATAATAGCATGGTCAAAGTCTTGGTGGTCAAAAAGACCATGGTTTGTGCAGGGGAGATTCAGGTAACCAGTCTAAATGCTTTAAACTCTCCAGTCTGCAGGGTGAAATGTGGATGCCCCTCATGGGCAAGCTTCCATGTTTTTGCCTCACCTATCCAGAGACTCTGGTGTAAGACCCAGAGTTCAAATCCTTTGAAGTAGGAAATGCTTTGAAAGGGTGGAATTTGTAGGAAGGAAGTTTAATAAGAGCTCAAATGAATGAAACCAATATTCGTTTATTCAATTTACTTCTTGATCCCTACTATGTTGTATGCCAGGCTCTGGGTGTGTCCCTGCTATGGTGCGCCAGTCAGGTATTAGGGACAAAGAGATAAATAAGATACAGCACAAACTTTGAGAAGTCCACAGTCTAGTGGGCAGAAGAACACATGTTGGAAACAATAGGCACATGCTTCACACATTTCAGAGACAGAAATGTCACCCATAGATTCTGGTTTCTCGGTATATCAGCCATGTTTTTCCATGGCAAATAAGTAAGGCAGAGGATTAAACCCAGAACATCATTAGTGCAGGCTTTATGTGTCTCTACCATTTTAAAAAGCATCTAAGGAGATTTTTAAAAGAGATTTAACAATCTAATAGTCAAGTCTTTGGGGATTTTAGGGTGACCTGGTACCCAAAGCAACAGCATGCTGAAGACACTAATCTACGGTACCAACTCTGAATAATACTCTAAAAAAGTTGATGCCATACCATTGGGCAGTCACTTTGTAATGCTGTTCATATAGAATAAATCTCATTTTTAACAAAAATGTATCTTTAAGATATATACAATGATTACCCTAGAAATAGATTGGGCTGTCTATTATATTGATATATATGCAATCTTGGAAATTTGTCTCTAGTGCCTGGTTTACTATACACCAACAGAATTTAGAGCTCCATTAAAATACTTTATAGCATTCAGGCAGCAATGTTCCTATTTCTTATGCGGATACATTGGAAACATGGTTGGGGCTGTCATTCATCCCTGGCACCTAAATGTTTTTCACAAATAGTTGTTGCCTTAAGAAAGTATCACCAAATAAAATGGTTTTTTTTGGTTATTTGGTGATATGTCAATAGACATTAAAATAAAAACTTCCTGTACTTAGGTGCAATAGTCCCCTTCAAAGTGTTTTCAAGAGGAGCTGGAGGGTCTCTAAGGACCCATCAGTGGGAATGAGGAGGCAGAGCTGAGGGATTATTACCTCTTAAAAGGATAGATCTTTCTATTGACCACTTCACCTTTATTGGGAAGGAGGGAGCATAATAGAATTTTATATGTACTATCACACATCCAGAGGAGGATCGTTGATATGCTGTGTGCCTCGTGCATCTGCCAGCATGGGAGCAGGGCACACATGGGCCTTGTCTCTAGACACCAACAAAATGCAGTTGTCCATTTCTTCAGTGAACTCAGTTCGTGGTAATATCTTTGGATATTAATAATAATATCTTTGGATATTACCATGAACTGAGGTCATTGGAGAAATGAGATATTACCATGAACCGAGTTCATTGAAGAAATGGACACCTGGATATGGTTCAGGAGGAGGATAATATGCAGACCTTACACAATGACTTATTTATAATCTATTTAAATAAGGAGGCCTCATAAAACAATGAAAATAGATTTTTTTTCTTCCATAAATTAGACTTACCTTCCCAACTGTATTGCCTGGGGTTATATATATATATGTATATATGTGTATATATATACACATATATATATATATAATATATATGTATATCATATATATGGAAATTTGATTCATTCCTTATTAGTCATATAACAATAGTATTACTAAAAATAGCAATAGCACTCCCTTAGCCCCTTCATTGCTTTAGTTTTCTCCATAGCACATATTGCCTGATATACTATTTATTTTATTATTTCTGTATGATTTTCCTCCCTCCACTAGAATGTAAATGCCATGTGGGCAAAGATTTTAACTTCTTTATCCTCCCCCACCCTCTGCATCTATCCCCAGAGCCTAGAACATGTCTAGCTCAAAGCATGTGCTCAAAAAATATTTTGTAAACAAATGAAAAAGCTATCCCTTAGTAAGTCTTGATTACATACTTTACCTCATTTAATTAATACAATACTATGAGTAATATTATTTCCATATTTTTAAGAAAATACATGAATTATTTTTCATATAAAGAGCTAAAATGTGGCCGGCATGGTGGCTCATGCCTGTAATCCCAGCATTTTGGGAGGCCCAGGCAAGTGGATCACTTGAGGTCAGGAGTTTGAGACCAGCCTGACCAACATGGTGAAACCCCATCTCTACTAACAATACAAAAATTTGCTGGGCATCATGGCTGTAATCCCAGATACTTGGTAGGCTGAGGCAGGAGAATCACTTGAACCTGGGAGGCAGAGGTTGTAGTGAGCTGAGATTGTGCCACTACACTCCAGCCTTGGCGACAGAGCTAGACTCTATCTCAAACAAACAAAAAGTTAAAATACTACTAGAGGCAGATTATAGTCTTTAAATACCATTTTCTAGTAAAATGAACAAAGGCTTCCTAGAGAAATGACTGATTCTAGATCTAGTGTGGGAAATACATAGAATGAGACTAGAACATCCTGTTATGCAGAAAGCAAAGAAGCTATCAAAGACTACTTGAGTTGTGTCAAAGATTTAAAAGACCAATTTAAAGGGACTCCCACTGTCCAAAGCTGGGGCAATAATGATTTTAAAAAGAATAACTGCAACAGATTGAAAACCTTAAAATGTTAAAATCCATTAGTTCATAGTAGTACTGCCAAAAAAACAAACAAAAAAAGCCACCTGATTAGTCACCTTTGCAAGATACTAGGGAACACCCTCTTCATTCTGGAAGTGGTAAATAAGAGAATCAAGACTCAGTTTCATCTCAGAGATACAAAGAGTAGAAAGCAGTATTGTTCCCACACTAACAGCATGAAAAAAGCTTAAAAAATGCAAATAAGCAACTTTTCTTGAACTTTCAGAGAACTGAGGTCACAGGGCAAATAACTAACCTGAAATCTAGTGTTGAAGACAAAATGCACAAGACAATTAAGGAGATGATTATATTTAGACTATTGTAATAGAAGAACACCTTGGATTCAAAGATCAGAGTATCTCAGCAATGTGGTTTCATCCCGGACTTTTTAAGGAGAAGTAGATAAGTTACAGCTGGGGTGATTTACAGATGGTATCATTTTGCAATTAGGGGAAGTCTCAGTCATGTTGCTGAACTAGAGATGTTTATTTCTACATCTGCCCGGTTTCGGGGAAACAAACAGTTCTAGCTTTAGCTACTCATTCCTAAGGCTAGGGGTGAAAGGGAAAGGATCTATATCTGGCTTATCAACAGGTTCAAGCAAAAGGGGAAAAAAAAGATCTGTGTTTGACCTTGTCTCAGGTAAACACAAAAGTCTTATGCCAGTCATGACAAAGAGTGGACAGCAAGTTTTAGCTGAGTCATATTGGGAAGGGTGGTTCTTCGTGATGTCCTTTCCTGAAACACCAAATAATCGGAGAACTTCTTAACTATTGCTGTCTGCTGGGAGCACAAGACTCAGTAAATTTCAGCATTGTTCCTGGAGAGAGACAGGTGCCTACAGAGGGAAACAGGACCAGGACAGCTGCCTATCTGATGCAGAATACCAAACACCATGTAAGTGCATAAGAAGGTTCATATATAAACTTTTAAGGAATTCCTAAAGTCTGGATATGGGCTATAAGAGTGTTAATTTCTTGGGAACCACAGAAACAGAGGTTTGCAAACTCTTACAGGTGTAATGTCTCTCAGGTGTTCAGCTTACTTTAGCTTTAGCCCCTGCTGAAACTTCACGGAGACCCATCACCCCTTTCAAATAAAAGCGTTCATCTTCAGCAGGAAGCGCAATAAAAACTGTAGCCTTAAGAAGCTGGAAGCAATTCATTGCAGCTGGGCCCGGAGAAAAGGAAAACATTTTCTATCCCTGAGAGAAAGGCAGGAACAGTACCAAGCCCAGCACGAGTCTGCAGGAGGGTAAGACCACACCCCCTTGAGACAGGTGCTCAGGGATTGTCCACGACTGAGGCTCAACCAGAAGATCAGAGAACATCGCCCTGCTTTGCACCAAGTGTTAAGAAAAAATAACAGTGGAATAAGATACAAGAAGCACAAGAAGTGGATTTTCTTTGGGGAGCAGGGCAAAGGGAAGACCCAGTGCCAAGCCAATATATCCAAAGCCAACGGGGGAGCAGACATTGAGAAAAACACTCCAGCAGATTATCCTACATCCTGAAACAAGGTAGGCCTCTCCATGAGTAAAGTCATTTTTTCTTTAATCCTTATAAAATCTATTTTATTTATTTTTTGCCTTCTATTCTGCTTCATCATATAGCAATTAGCTTTCTTGTTATTACTTACCTCATGTGTGCATTTCCATCCCTTTACTTCCAACTTTCCTATGTCACTTTATTTCAGATGTGCTTCTTGTAAAAGTACATCACTGTTTTTGATGTTTGTTGTGTTGCAATTTTATAATGGCCATTTTGAATCCCTTGATCAGAAATGTATCCTTGGAAGGTTTAGAGAGGATCATAACCTTGGCTAAAGCCACTTGCCCAGCGGCATGATGACCTGCTGCTACATTGCCTTTAACTTCCATACTGTCTTTTTACCTGGGCTTCAATTTGATAAAAGCCACCTCTCTAGGAAGTAGGAATGCAACTAAATGTCTCTTAACTTGCTGTCCACTTTTGATGGAAGTTACAGGGAGGTGAGAGACGCTTTTTCTTTCCAAAGCATCCGAAAGTCACGTACTACTCTAGAGTAACCCTGCTATCTGTATATAAGTCTATTCTCTGGTCTTTGGCTAGTTGAAAAACTCTAGAAGGTGCAATAAATTCTGCCACCTGGGATGCCTTTTCCTCAGACAGAGGACTGTATTCTAAAGGAGAGCTGGGATTAGTGATGGAATATCTTGCTCGATAACCTCCAGATTCAGTTTTTGTTACAGTAAGTAGCTAGTCAGGTATAAGCAGGGCATAAAAGAGCTCCCCACCACCCAACACATACTCCAGTAGTGTCAGGTGACCATCCAGTGATGGTCAGGCAGTGTTAACTGTCTCTCTAAGGAAATAATTGATCCCAGCTGACACTAGGGAAAGACAGTCTCCTAATAGATAGAAAATACCTGAAACTGGCGATTTGCAGCTTCCCAATAAGATCTGAGGAGTTGAGAGAAGTGACACAAGACTCGGAAGCATGCCAACATATGAAACCCCAAGTCACAAAGGTCAAACTGTGCACTTGTCTTTCAAGTTGCCCACTTGGCTCTCTTCCAAGTGTACTTTCCTTCCTTTCATTCCTGTTCTAAGGTTTTTAAATAAATGTTCTCTCCTGCTCTAAAACTTTCCCCAGTCTCTCCTTCTGCCTTAAGCCCCGAAGTCAAATACTTTCTTCTGAGGAGGCAAGAACTGAGGTTGCTGCAGACCAGTACCTATTTGCCACTATTAACATATTTTGGTGCCTTATGACTCGGATACCTTCCACTACTAACATTTTGAGGTATGATCCATAACAAAGATTATGAGGTCGTGGTTCTCAATATGAGTCTCAGATAAATCTGATTGTGGTACCGAGGGTTCCCTAATTAAGAAAAGATAATTCTAAGGTTCAGCTCCCCATCTTCTTGCAGGGCAGGAGAGTGACAGTGTTTAGGTTTTGTTGTGGTGAATAACCCATGTGAGAGGCAGGGAGTAATAGCATCTCATAGGAGGTTAATCAGATGGCTGAGAAGTGCTGTGTGTCCTCAGTAATGTCTGCACTGTGTGAGGAACCTGAGGTCAAGTAGGGAGCCAAAACCAGTTCAGCAGAAACATCACCAAGTTTGCAGTAGCGGCTGTGGTTCTCAGACAAGGAGGATGAACCTTTGCCCCTGGGTCTACTGATGATGCAGTTAAAACCCAAAGGGCTTGTCCCAATCACTCATATGCAAACAGATGAAATGTTTTTTGGTTTTTGTTGTTGGTGGTGTTGTTGTTTTAGTTAGAGATACCTAGATAAGGAGGCAATTGAAAAACCTTCAGGTTCCAGAAGTCCTGCTCCCATTTGGACTTTCAGAGCAGAAGTCTGTTCCTGAGGATTTATTCGTAAAAAGGTTTTGCAATCTCAGAAAAACTTAGAACCCATTGTCTGCAATATCCACTTAAACCTACAGATCCTTTCTATTGTAGTTTGTAAGAGATCTAGGGCATGTTTGAATAGCCTTCAGTCTAACAGTTTTTTCCCTCTTGTGCCCTATTCGATAAACTATTCAGGAAAAATTGTAATTTGTCTTTGGAACTTTAAGTCCATTTTCTAAGACTGAGAGCAAGTAAATGGAATCTTTTTAATAGTCTTGTTCTCAAAAAAGAGTAGGAGATCAACTACATAGCATATTAGAACTGAATCACAAGATAAATTTAGATCTTTTTTATTTTTTAATTTTTAAAATTATACTTGAAATTCTGGGATATATGTTTCAGAATGTACAGGTTTGTTACATAGATATACACGTGCCATGGTGGTTTGCGGCACCCATCAACCCATCATCTACATTAGGTATCTCTCCTAATGCTGTCCCTCCCCCACCCCATGACAGGCCCTGGTGTGTGATGTTCTCCTCCCTGGATCCATGTGTTCTCATTGTTCACCTCCCACTTATGAGTGAGAACATGTGGTGTTTGATTTTCTGTTCCTGTGTCAGTTTGCTGAGACTGATGATTTCCAGCTACATCCATGTCCCCGCAAAGGACATAAACTTGTCCTTTTTTATGGTTGCATAGTATTCCATTGTGTATATGTGCCACATTTTTCTTTTTTTTTTTAATTACACTTTAAGTTTTAGCATACATGTGCACAACGTGCAGGTTTGTTACATATGTATACATGTGCCATGTTGGTGTGCTGCACCCATTAACTCATCATTTAGCATTAGGTATATCTCCTAATGCTATCCCTCCCCTCTCCCCCTACCCCACAACAGGCCCCGGTGTGTGATGTTCCCCTTCCTGTGTCCATGTGTTCCCATTGTTCAATTCCCACCTGTGAGTGAGAACATGTGGTGTTTGGTTTTTTGTCCTTGTGATAGTTTGCTGAGAATGATGGTTTCCAGCTTCATCCATGTCCCTACAGAGGACATGAACTCATCATTTTTATGGCTGCATAGTATTCCATGGTGTATATGTGCCACATTTTCTTAATCCAGTCTATCATTGTTGGACATTTGGGTTGGTTCCAAGTCTTTGCTATTGTGAATAGTGCCGCAATAAACATATGTGTGCATGTGCCTTTATAGCAGCATGATTTATAATCCTTTGAGTATCTACCCAGTAAAGGGATGGCTGGGTCAAATGGTATTACTAGTTCTAGATCCCTGAGGAATCGCCACACTGACTTCCACAATGGTTGAACTAGTTTACAGTCCCACCAACAGTGTAAAAGTGTTCCTATTTCTCCACATCCTCTCCAGCACCTGTTGTTTCCTCACTTTTTAATGATTGCCATTCTAACTGGTGTGAGATGGTATCTCATTGTGGTTTTGATTTGCATTTCTCTGATGGCCAGTGATGAGGAGCATTTTTTCATGTGTCTGTTGGCTGCATAAATGTATTCTTTTGAGAAGTGTCTGTTCATATCTTTCACCCACTTTTTGATGGGGTTGTTTGCATTTGTCTTGTAAAATTTGTTTAAGTTCATTGTAGATTCTGGATATTAGCCCTTTGTCAGATGAGCAGATTGCAAAAATTTTCTCCCATTCTGTAGGTTGCCTGTTCACTCTGATGGTAGTTTCTTTTGCTGTGCAGAAGCTCTTTAGTTTAATTAGATCCCATTTGTCGATTTGGGCTTCTGTTGCCATTGCTTTTGGTGTTTTAGACATGAAGTCCTTGCCCATGCCTATGTCCTGAATGGTATTGCCTAGGTTTTCTTCTAGGGTTTTTATGGTTTTAGGTCTAACATTTAAGTCTTTAATCCATTTCGAATTAATTTTTGTATAAGGTGTAAGGAAGGGATCCAGTTTCAGCTTTCTACATATGGCTAGCCAGTTCTCCCAGCACCATTTATTAAATAGGGAATCCTTTCCCCATTGCTTGTTTTTGTCAAGTTTGTCAAAGATCAGATAGTTGTAGATGTGTGGTATTATTTCTGAGGGCTCTGTTCTGTTCCATTGATCTATATCTCTGTTTAGGTACCAGTACCATTCTGTTTTGGTTACTGTAGCCTTGTAGTAATAGTTTGAAGTCAGGTAGCATGATGCCTCCACCTTTGTTCTTTTGAGTTAGGATTGACTTGGCAATGAGGGCTCTTTTTTGGTTCCATATGAACTTTAAAGTAGTTTTTTCCAATTCTGTGAAGAAAGTCATTGGTAACTTGATGGGGATGGCATTGAATCTATAAATTACCTTGGGCAATATGGCCATTTTCATGATATTGATTCTTCCTACCTATGAGCATGGAATGTTCTTCCATTTGTTTGAATCCTCTTTTATTTCAATGAGAAGTGGTTTGTAGTTCTCCTTGAAGAGGTCCTTCACGTCCCTTGTAAGGTGGATTCCTAGGTATTTTATTCTCTTTGAAGCAATTGTGAATGGGAGTTCACTCATGATTTGGCTCTCTGTTTGTCTATTATTGGTGTATAAGAATGCTTGTGATTTTTGTACGTTGATTTTGTATCCTGAGACTGCTGAAGTTGACTAGCAGCTTCAGGAGATTTTGGGCTGAGACAATGGGGTTTTCTAGATATACAATCATGTCATCTGCAAACAGGGACAATTTGACTTCCTCTTTTCCTAATTGAATGTCCTTTATTTCCTTCTCCTGCCTAATTGCCCTGGCCAGAACTTCCAACACTATGTTGAATAGGAGTGGTGAGAGAGGGCATCCCTGTCTTGTGCCAGTTTTCAAAGGGAATGCTTCCAGTTTTTGCCCATTCAGTATGATATTGGCTGTGGGTTTGTCATAGATAGCTCTTATTATTTTGAGATACGTCCCATCAATACCTAATTTATTGAGAGTTTTTAGCATGAAGGGTTGTTGAATTTTGTCAAAGGCCTTTTCTGCATCTATTGAGATAATCATGTGGTTTTTGTCATTGGTTCTGTTTATATGCTGGATTATGTGTATTGATTTGTGTATATTGAACCAGGCTTGCATCCCAGGGATGAAGCCCACTTGATCATGGTGGATAAGCTTTTTGATGTGCTGCTGGATTCAGTGTGCCAGTATTTTATTGAGGATTTTTGCATTGATGTTCATCAGGGATATTGGTCTCAAATTCTCTTTTTTTGTTGTGTCTCTGCCAGACTTTGGTATCAGGATGATGCTGGCCTCATCAAATGAGTTAGGGAGGATTCCCTCTTTTTCTATTGATTGGAATAGTTTCAGAAGGAATGGTACCAGCTCCTCCTTGTATCTCTGGTAGAATTTGGCTGTAAATCCATCTGGTCCTGGACTTTTTTTGGTTGGTAAGCTATTAAATATTGCCTCAATTTCAGAGCCTGTTGTTGGTCTATTCAGAGATTCAACTTCTTCCTGGTTTAGTCTTGGGAGGAGGGTGTGAGTGTCGAGGAATTTATCCATTTCTTCTAGATTTTCTAGTTTATTTGTGTAGAGGTGTTTATAGTATTTTCTGATGGTAGTTTGTATTTCTGTGGGATCAGTGGTGATATCCTCTTTATCATTTTTTTATTGCATCTATTTGATTCTTCTCTCTTTTCATCTCTTTTCTTCTTTATTGGTCTTGCTAGTGGTCTATCGATTTTGTTGATCATTTCAAAAAACCAGCTCCTGGATTCATTGATTTTTTGAAGCGTTTTTTGTGTCTCTATCTCTTTCAGTTCTGCTCTGATCTTAGTTATTTCTTGCCTTCTGCTAGCTTTTGAATGTGTTTGCTCTTGCTTCTCTAGTTCTTTTAACTGTGATGTTAGGGTGTCAATTATAGATCTTTCCTGCTTTCTTTTGTGGGCATTTAGTGCTATAAATTTCCCTCTACACACTGCTTTGAATGCGTCCCAGAGATTCTGGTATGTTGTGTCTTTGTTCTCATTGGTTTCAAAGAACCTCTTTATTTCTGCCTTCATTTTGTATGTACCCAGTAGTCATTCAGGAGCAGGTTGTTCAGTTTCCATGTAGTTGAGTGGTTTTGAGTGAGTTTCTTAATCCGGAGTTCTAGTTTGATTTCACTGTGGTCTGAGAGACAGGTTGTTATAATTTCTGTTCTTTTACATTTCCTGAGGAGTGCTTGACTTCCAACTATGTGGTCAATTTTGGAATAGGTGTGGTGTGGTGCTGAAAAGAATGTATATTCTGTTGATTTGGGGTGGAGAGTTCTGTAGATGTCTATTAGGTCCTCTTGGTTCAGAGCTGAGTTCAATTCCTGGATATCCTTGTTAACTTTCTGTCTCGTTGATCTGTCTAATGTTGACAGTTGGGTGTTAAAGTCTCCCATTATTATTGTGTGGGAGCCTAAGTCTCTTTGTAAGTCTCTAAGGACTTGCTTTATGAATGTGGCTGCTCCTGTATTGGGTGCATATATATTTAGGATAGTTAGCTCTTCTTGTTGAATTGATCCCTTTACCATTATGTAATGGCCTTCTTTGTCTCTTTTGATCTTTGTTGGCTTAAAGTCTGTTTTATCAGAGACTAGGATTGCAACCTCTGCTTTTTTTTGTTTTCCATTTGCTTGGTAGATCTTCCTCCATCCCTTTATTTTGAGCCTATGTGTGTCTCTGCTCATGAGATGGATTTCCTAAATAGAGCACACTGATGGGTCTTGACTCTTTATCCAATTTATCAGTCTGTGTCTTTTAATTGGAGCATTTAGCCCATTTACATTTAAGGTTAATATTGTTATGTGTGAATTTGATCCTGTTATTATGATGTTAGCTGGTTATTTTCCTCATTAGTTGATGCAGTTTCTTCCTAGCCTTGATGGTCTTTACAATTTGGCATGTTTTTGCAGTGTCTGGTATGGGTCATTCCTTTCCATGTTTAGTGGTTCCTTCAGGAGCTCTTTTAGGGCAGGCCTGGTGGTGACAAAATCTCTCAGCATTTGCTTGTCTGTAAAGGATTTTATTTTTCCTTCACTTATGAAGCTTAGTTTGGCTGGATATGAAATTCTGGGTTGAAAATTCTTTTCTTTAAGAATGTTGAATATTGGCCCCCATTCTCTTCTGGCTTGTAGAGTTTCTGCCAAGAGATCCACTGTTAGTCTGATGGGCTTCCCTTTGTCGGTAACCGGACCTTTCTCTCTGGCTGCCCTTAACATTTTTTCCTTCATTTCAACCTTGGTGAATCTGACAATTGTGTCTTGGAGTTGCTCTTCTCAGGGAGTATTTTTGTGGTGTTCTCTGTATTTCCTGAATTTGAATGTTGGCCTGCCTTGCTAGATTGGGGAAGTTCTCCTGGATAATATCCTGCAGAGTGTTTTCCAACTTGGTTCCATTCTCCCTGTCACTTTCAGGTACACCAGTCAGACGTAGATTTGGTCTTTTCACATAGTCCCATATTTCTTGGAGGCTTTGTTCATTTCTTTTTATTCTTTTTTCTCTGAACTTCTCTTCTCGCTTCATTTCATTCATTTGATCTTCCATCATTGATACCCTTTCTTCCAGTTGATCGTATCGCTTACTGAGGCTTGTGCATTTGTCACGTAGTTCTCGTGCCATGGTTTTCAGCTCCATCATGTCCTTTAAGGACTTCTCTGCATTGGTTATTCTAGTTAGCCATTCATCTAATTTTTTTTCAAGGTTTTTAACTTCTTTGCCATGGGTTGGAACTTCCTCCTTTAGCTTGGAGTCATTTGATCGTCTGAAGCCTTCTTCTCTCAACTGGTCAAAGTCATTCTCCATCCAGCTTTGCTCCGTTGCTGGTGAGGAACTGTGTTCCTTTGGAGGAGGAGAGGTGCTCTGCTTTTTAGAGTTTCCAGTTTTTGTTTTTTCCCCAGCTTTGTGGTTTTATCTACCTTCGGTCTTTGATTATGGTGATGAACAGATGGGTTTTTGGTGTGGATGTCCTTTCTGTTTGTTAGTTTTCCTTCTAACAGTCAGGACCCTCAGCTGCAGGTCTGTTGGAGTTTGCTGGAGGTCCACTTCAGACCCTGTTTGCCTGGGTATCAGTAGAGGAGGCTGCAGAACAGCGGATATTGGTGAACAGCACATGTTACTGCCTGATCGTTCCTCTGGAAGTTTTGCCTCAGAGGAGTACCTAGCCATGTGAGGTGTCAGTCTGCCCCTACTGGGGGGTGCCTCCCAGTTAGGCTACTTGGGTGTCAGGGACCCACTTGAGGAGGCAGTCTGTCCGTTCTCAGATCTCTCGTTGCATGCTGGGAGAACCACTACTCTCTTCAAAGCTGTCAGACAGGGACATTTAAGTCTGCAGAGGTTTCTGCTGCCTTTAGTTTGGCTATGCCCTGCCCCCAGAAGTGGAGTCTACAGGGGCAGGCAGGCCTCCTTGAGCTGCGGTGGGCTCCACCCAGTTCGAGCTTCCCAGCTGCTTTGTTTACCTACTCAAACCTAGGCAATGGCGGGCGCCCCTCCCCCAGCCTCACTGCCACCTTGCAGTTTGATCTCAGACTGCTGTGCTAGCAATGAGTGAGGCTCTGTGGGCATAGGACCCTCTCAGCAAGGCACGGGATATAATCTCCTGGTGTGCTATCTGCTAAGACCGTTGGAAGAGCGCAGTATTAGGGTGGGAGTGACCTGATTTTCCAGGTGCCGTGTGTCACCCCTTTCTTTGACTAGGAAAGGGAATTCCCTGATCCCTTGCACTTCCCAGGTGAGGCGATGCCTCGCCATGCTTCGGCTCACACTGGGTGCACTGCACCCGCTCTCCTGCACCCACTGTCCGACACTCCCCTGTGAGATGAACCTGGTACCTCAGTTGGAAATGCAGAAATCACCCGTCTTCTGCATTGCTGACACTGGAAGCTGTAGACTGGAGCTGTTCCTATTCGGCCATCTTGGCTCCACCCCCCACATTTTCTTTATCCTATCTATCATTGATGGGCATTTGGATTGGTTCCAAGTCTTTGATATTGTGAATAGTGTGGGAATAAACATACATGTGCATGTATCTTTATAGTAGAATTATTTATAATGCTTTGGGTATATACCCAGTAATGGGATTGCTGGGTCAAATGGCATTTCTGGTTCTGGATCCTTGAGGAATCGCCACACTGTCTTCCACAATGGTTGAACTAATTTACACTCCCACCAATTGTGTAAAAGCATTCCTATTACTCCACATCCTCTCCAGCATCTGTTGTTTCCTGACTTTTTAATGTTCACCATTTTAACTGGCATGAGAGGCTATCTCATTATGGTTTTGATTTGCATTTCTCTAGTGACCAGTGATGATGAGCTGTTTTTCATGTTTGTTGTTCACATAAATGTTGTCTTCTGAGAAGTTGTCTCTTCACATCCTTCACACACTTTTTGATGGGGTTGTTTTTTTCTTGTAAATTTGCTTAAGTTTTTTGTAGGTTCTGGATATTAGCTCTTTGTCAAATGGATAGATTGCAAAAATTTTTCTCCCATTCTGTAGGTTGCCTCTTCATGATGATGATAGTTTGTTTTGCTGTGCAGAAGCTCTTTAGTTTAATTAGATCCCATTTGTCAATTTTGGCTTTTGTTGCAATTGCTTTTGGTGTTTTAGTCATGAAGTCTTTGCCCATGCCTATGTCTTGAATGGTATTGCCTAGGTTTTCTTCTAGGATTTTTATGGTTTTAGGTCTTACATTTAAGTCTTTAATCCATCTTGAGTTAATTTTTGTATAAGGTGTAAGGAAGGGGTCCAGTTTTAGTGTTCTGGGTATGGCTAGCCAGTTTTCCCAACACTATTTATTAAATAGGGCATCCTTCCCTAATGTTTGTTTTTATTAGATTTGTCAAAGATCAGATGGTTGTAGATGTGTGGTGTTATCTCTGAGGCCTCTGTTCTGTGGTCTGTATATCTGTTTTGGTACCAGTAACATGCTGTTTTGATTACTGTAGGCTTGTAATATAGTTTGAAGTCAGGTAGTGTGATGCTTCCAGCTTTGTTCTTTTTGCTTAGGATTTTCTTGGCTATGTGGGCTCTTTTTTGGTTCCATGTGAAATTTAAAGTAGTTTTTTCTAATTCTGTGAAGAAAGTCAATGGTAGATGGATGGGAATAGCATTGAATCTATAAATTACTTTGGGCAGTATGGCCATTTTCATGATATTGATTCTTCCTACCTATGAGCATGGAATGTTCTTCCATTTGTTTGTGTCCTCTCTTATTTCGTTGAGCAGTGGTTTGTAGTTCTCCTTGAAGAGGTCCTTCACATCCCTTGTAAGTTGTATTCCTAGGTATTTTATTCTCTTTGTAGCAATTGTGAATGGGAGTTCACTCATGATTCGGCTGTTTGTCTATTACTGGTGTATAGAAATGCTTGTGATTTTTGCACATTGATTTTGTATCCTGAGACTTTGCTGAAGTTGCTTATCACCTTAAGGAGATCTGGGGCTGAGACAATGGGGTTTTCTAAATATACAATCACGTCATCTGCAAACAGACAATTTGACTTCCTCTCTTCCTATCTGAATACATTTTATTTCTTTCTCTTCCCTGATTGCCTGGCCAGAGCTTCCAATACTATATTGAATAGGAGTGGTGAGAGAGGGCATCCCTGTCTTGTGCCAGTGTTCAAAAGGAATGTTTCCAGTTTTTGCCCATTCTGTATGATATTGGCTGTGGGTTTGTCATAAATAGCTCTTATTATTTTGAGATCTGTTCTATCAGTACCTAGTTTATTGAGAGGTTTTAGCATGAAGGGTGTTAAATTTTATCAAAGGTCTTTTCTGCATCTATTAAGATAATCATGTGGTTTTTGTCATTGGGTCTGTTTATGTGATGGATTACATTTATTACTTTGCATATGTTGAACCAGCCTTGCATCCCATGGATGAAGCCAACTTGATCATGGTGGATAAGCTCTTTGATGTGCTGCTGGATTCGGTTTGCCATTATTTTATTGAGGATTTTCACATCAATGTTCATTAAGGATATTGGCCTGAAATTTTCTTTTTTGGTTTGTCTCTGCCAGGTTTTGGTATCAGGATGATGCTGTCCTCATAAAATGAGTTAGGAAGGAGTCCCTCTTTTTCTATTGTTTGGAATAGTTTTAGAAGAAATGATACAAGCTCCTCTTTGTGCCTCTGGTAGAATTCGGCTGTGAATCATCTGGTTCTGGACTTTTTTTGGTTGGTAGGCTATTAATTACTGCCTCAATTTCAGAACTTCTTTTTGTTATTCATGGATTCGACTTCCTCTTGGTTTAGACTTGGGAGGATGTATGTTTCCAGGAATTTATCATTTCTTCTAGATTTTCTAGTTTATTTGCATAGAGGTACTTATAGTATTCCCTGATGGTAGTTTGTATTTCTGTGGGATCAGTGGTAATATCCCCTTTATTATTTTTTGTTGCATCTATTTGATTCTTCTCTTTCTTCTTCTTTATTAGTCTGGCTAGCAGTCTATCTATTTTGTTGATCCTTCCAAAAAACCAGCTCCTGGATTCATTGTGGTTTTTTTTTTTTTTTTTTTTGAAGGGTTTTTGGTGTATTTATTTCCTTCAGTTCTGCTCTGGTCTTAGTTATTTCTTGTCTTCTGCTAGCTTTTGAATTTGTTTGCTCTTGCTTCTCTAATTCTTCTAATTGTGATGCTAGCATGTCGATTTTAGAACTTTCTTGATTTGTCTTGTGGGAATTTAATGCTATAAATTTCCCTCTACATACTGCTTTAGCTATGTCCCAGAGGTTCTGGTATATTGTGTCTTTGTTCTCATTGGTTTCAAAGAACTTATTTATTTCTGCCTTAATTTCGTTATTTACCCAGTAGTTATTCAGAAGTAGGTTGTTCAGTTTCCATGTATTTGTGCAGTTTCTTAATCTTGAATTTTAATTTGATTGCACTGTGGTCTAAGAGACTGTTATGATTTCCGTTCTTTTGCATTTGCTGAGGAGTGTTTTACTTCCAATTATCTGGTCAATTTTAGAGTAAGTGTGATGTAGTGCTGAGAAGAATGTATATTCTTTTGATTTGGGGTGGAGAGTTCTGTAGATGTCTAGTAGGTCTGCTTGTTCCAGAGCTGAGTTCAAGTCCTGGATATCCTTGTTAATTTTCTCATTGATCTGTCTAATATTGACAGTGGGGTATTAAAGTCTGCCACTATTATTGTGTGGGAGTCTAAGTCTCTTTGTAGGTCTCTAAGAACTTGCTTTATGAATCTAGTTCCTTCTGTATTGGGTGCATATATATTTAGGATAGTTAGTTCTTCTTGTTGCATTGATCCCTTTACCATTATGTAATGCCCTTCTTTGTCTCTTTTGATGTTTGTTGATTTAAAGTCTGTTTTATCAGAGACTAGGATAGCAACCTCTGCTTTTTTTTTTTTTCTTTCCATTTGCTCGGTAAATCTTCCTCTTTATTTTGACCCTATGTTTGTCTTTGCATGTGAAATGGGTCTCCTGAATACAGCACACCAATGGGTCTTGATTCTTTATCCAATTTGCCTGTCTGTGTCTTTTAGTTGGGGCATTAGCCCATTTACATTTAAGCCTAATATTGTTATGTGTGAATTTGATCCTGTCATTATATGCTAGCTGGTTATTTTGCCCATTATTTCATGCAGTTTCTTCATAGTGTCAATGTCTTTACAATTTTATATGTTTTTGCAGTTGCTGGTACCAATTGTTTCTTTCCATGTTTATTGCTTCTTGTAAGACAGGCCTGGTGGTGACAAAATCTCTCAGCATTTGCTTGTCTGTAAAGGATTTTATTTTTTCTTCACTTATGAAGCTTAGTTTGGCTGGATATGAAATTCTGGGTTGATTTGCATTTCTCTGATGGCCAGTGATGATAACCATTTTTTCATGTGTTTTTTGGCTGCATAAATGTCTTCTTTTGAGAAGTGTCTGTTCATATCCTTTGCCCACTTTTTGATTGGGTTGTTTGTTTTCTTCTTGTAATGCAAATCAAAACCACAATGAGACACCATCTCACACCAGTTAGAATGGCAATCATTAAAAAGTGAGGAAACAACAGGTGCTGGAGAGGATGTGGAGAAATAGGAACACTTTTACACTGTTGGTGGGACTGTAAACTAGTTCAACCATTGTGGAAGTCAGTGTGGCGATTCCTCAGGGATCTAGAATTAGTAATACCATTTGACCCAGCCATCCCATTACTGGGTAGATACTCAAAGGATTATAAATCATGCTGCTATAAAGACACATGCACACATATGTTTATTGCGGCACTATTCACAATAGCAAAGACTTGGAACCAACCCAAATGTCCAACAATGATAGACTGGATTAAGAAAATATGGCACATATGCACCATGGAATACTATGCAGCCATAAAAATGATGAGTTCATGTCCTCTGTAGGGACATGGATGAAGCTGGAAACCATCGTTCTCAGCAAACTATCACAAGGACAAAAAACCAAACACCGCATATTCTCACTCATATGTGGGAATTGAACAATGAGAACACATGGACACAGGAAGGGGAACATCACACCCTGGGGCCTGTTGTGGGGTGGGGGGAGGGGGGAGGGATAGCATTAAGAGATACACCTAATGCTAAATGATGAGTTAATGGGTGCAGCACACCAACATGGCACATGTATACATATGTAACAAACCTGCACGTTGTGCACATGTACCCTAAAACTTAAAATATAATAATAATAAAATTAAAAAAAATTCTGGGTTGGAAATTCTTCTCTTTAAGAATGTTGAAGATTGGCCCCCACTCTCTTCTGGCATGTAGGGTTTCTGCAGAGAGATCCACCATTAGTCTGATGGGCTTCCCTTTGTGGTTAACCTGACCTTTCTCTCTGGCTTCCCTTAACATTGTTTCCTTCATTTCATCCTCGGTGAATCTGACAATTATGTGTCTCTGGGTTGCTCTTCTTGAGGAGGATCTTTGTGGTGTTCTCTGTATTTCCTGAGTTTGAATGTTGGCCTGTCTTGATAGGTTGGGGAAGTTCTCCTGAATAATATCCTGAAGAGTGTTTTCCTCCTTGGTTCCATTCTTCTTGTCACTTTCAGGTACAACAATCAAATGTAGGTTTGGTCTTTTCACATAGTCCCATATTTCTTGGAGGCTTTGTTCATTCCTTTTCACTATTTTTTCTCTAATCTTGTCGTTACGCTTTATTTCATTAAGTTGATCTGCAATCTCTGATATTCTTTCTTCTGCTTGATTAATTCAGCTATTGATACTTGTGTATGCTTCGTGAGGTTCTTCTGCTGTGTTTTTCAGCTCCATCGGGTCATTAGTGTTCTTCTCTAAACTGGTTATTCTAGTTAGCAATTCCTCTAACCTTTTTTCAAGGTTCTTAGCTTCCTTGCATTGGGTTAGAAGATGCTCCTTTAGCTGGGAGGAGTTTGTTATTATCCACCTTCTGAAGCCTACTTCCGTCAATTCATCAAACTCATTCTCTGTCCAGTTTTTTCCCTTGCTGGTGAGGAGTTGTGATCCTTTGGAGGAGAAGAGGTGTTCTGTGTTTTGCAATTTTCAGTCTTTTTGCACTGGTTTCTCCCCATCTTCGTGGATTTATCTACCTTTGGTGTTTGATATTGGTGACCTTCAGATGGGGTTTTGGTGTGGACATCGTTTTTGTTGATGTTGATACTATTCCTTTCTGTTTGTTAGTTTTCCTTCTAATAGTCAGGCCCCTCTGCTGCAGGTCTGCTGCAGTTTGCCAGATGTCCACTCCAGACCCTGTTTGCCTAGGTATCACCAGTGGAGGCTGCAGAACAGCAAAGATTGCTGCCTGTTCCTTCCCCTGGAAGGTTCATTCCTGAGGAGCACCCGCTAGATGCCAGCTGGAGCACTCCTGCATGAGGTGTCTGTCAACCCCTGCTGTGTCTCCCAGTTGGGAGGCACGGGGGTCAGGGACCCACTTGAGGAGGCAGTCTGTCCGTGAGCAGAACTCCAGCACTGTGCCGGGAGATCTGCCACTCTCCTCAGAGCTGGCAGACAGGAGTATTTAATTCTGCTGAAGCTGCACCTATAGCCTCCCCTGCCCCCAGGTGCTCTGTCCCAGGGAGATGGGAGTTTTATCTATAAGCCCCTGACTGGGGCTGCTGCCTTTCTTTCAGAGATTCCCTGCCCCAAGAAGAGGAATCTAGAGAGGCAGTCTGGCTATAGCAGCTTTGCCAAGCTGCAGTGGGCTCCGCCCAGTTGGAACTTCCTTAAGGCTTTGTTTACACTGAGGGGAAAACCCCCTACTCAAGCCTCAGTAATGCCAGATGCCCCTCCCCTCACCAAGGTGGAGCATCCCAGGTCGACTTCAGACTGCTGTGCTAGCAGCAAGAATTACAAGCCAGTGGATCTTGGCTTGCTGGGCTCTGTGGGGGTGGGATCCACTGAGCTAGACCACCTGGCTCTCTGGCTTCAGCTCCCTTTCCAGGGGAGTGAATGGTTCTGTCTCACTGGCTTTCCAGTCACCACTGGGGTGTGAAAAGAAAATCCTGCACCTAGCTCAGTGTCTGCCCAAACGGCTGCCCAGTTCTGTGCTTTAAAACCAGTGCCCTTGTGGTGTAGGCACCGGAGGGAATCTCCTGGTCTGTGGGTTGCAAAGACCATAGGAAAAGCGTAGTATCTAGGCCAGAGTGCACTGTTCCTCATAGCACAGTCCCTCACAGCTTCCCTTGGCTAGGGGAGGGAGTTCTTCAACTGTTTGTGCTTCCTGGGTGAGGCAACGCCCCACCCTGCTTCTGCTCACCCTCCGTGGGCTGCACCCACTGTCTAACCAGTCCCAATGAGATGTGCCAGGTACTTCAGTTGGAAGTGCAGAAATCACCCGCCTTCTGCGTTGATCTCGCTGGGAGCTGCAGAGCAGAGCTTTTCCTATTTGGCCATCTTGCCAGCCACTCCCAGATCTTTTAAGTCTTGTTTGAGGACTTGGGAAAAGTAGGAAAGGGCTTCAGTAACCCTCTGAGGCATGACTTTCTAGATAGAATGTTGTCCTTCTCAGGAAAAGGCAAAAAGGTATTGACTCTTCTAGTCTAGAGGCACACTGAAAAAGGCAGAGCAAAGGCTCACTGCAGGTAAGCAAGTGGCTTCTGGAGGAGTTGTGTGGGTTGAGGTATTTCTGGAAAGTGAGGAATAACAATTTTGCCAATGGCCTTGAAGTCTTAAGCAAATTGACACTGTCATCTGTTTGGGTTCTTTACTCACAGGACAGAAGTGTTACAGGGCTAATGCAGGGTATGAGAAGACCTTGGGATACAAGGCTTGCAACTATAGGTTTGATCCCTTACCTGTGTCTGAGTTCAAGGAATATTAGGGAAGTTTATGTAATGGTTTGATAGACTCTATCTGTATTTTTTATAGGTCCTGCTCTGATTATTTTGCCTACATCAGTAAAATTTTTGCCCATATAGTGTCACTTTTCTGTGGTATGCATTAAATGTAATGGGAGAAGCAATGGCATATCTAGAGCAGACACATCTTGACCATGAACAGAGGAGTTCTCTGGAACCTCAAGAAATACTCCTCCTGGCATGCTTTTAATCATTGCAGTTCCATTTGCAAAGTAACCATTCTATTAAATTTGCAGGGGTGGCATCACAGAGCAGGAAGGAATGTTTTTCAGTCAAAGACACAAGGGTTAGGTTAAGAACTGGGAGATGGGGAAAACCTGAGGGTTATGAAATACCTTCCACATATGTTGTAAGTTTACTCTGAGGAAGAAGTTAAGAAAGATAACAAGGTATAATGCAGAAAAAGTGGCACACATATCTTTTTTCGTATGAGTTGAACTAGGAATTGATTAGCATGACTGTATTCATAGTTAATTTACTTTGAGTGTTTGAGGGTATGGCAAGGTATTGAATGCTTTTTCATTCCTTGGAATGCCTTCATTGATCCAAATTGAGGGATGTTTCTTTGTCTTGGTTTTTCTTTTATAAGATGGGTTCATCTATTTCCAGTGTTCCTTCTGTTAACAATTTCTACAAGTGTCCTTGTCAGCAGGTGGTTGGTTGGGGAATGGACTACCTAGCTGTTTAATCTATAGTCCCATCAATTTACTTTAGAGCTTGTCTCACTTTTGTCCTAAAGCCCTGGCAAAATGTTCTGTCAGGTATTAGAGTTTAGCTAATGGGGCTGTTTCCCATTCTAATGTCTACTTTCACATTAGGACTTTAACGTCAGGTTTAACTCCATCGACAAAGTGAGATGAAAGGGCTGCTATCACAACAGCACCTTCTTTATTCCCAAGAGATGTCAGAAAGTATTTCCTACTCTATCTTGAGCAATCTATAGTTTCATCTTTTTTGCCTATTTGCATGATTGAATTGTGGTCCTATCAATTTTTACTGTGAATGTTTCAGGAATGGCTTTTTATGAGACGTTGACCTAATTTTCTGGCCTGTTTTTGACCCTCAGGTTTGTTATGGAAAGAAGGATCCTATAGATTGCTTTCTGGGTCAGCCCAATTATCTTTTGCCATTTAGGATTTAGTATCTGAGGTTTGGACCAATGTGTGTACAGGCTGATATAGGTCAGGTAACCCTAGGTCATATGTACCCAAAATAATTCTAAATTCTTCTATGAATATTTGCTGGTCTTGTTTGAGTTTAGGGAAATCTTTAGTTGCAGCTCTCGAATGAGCTCAGGTCCAAGGCTTCAGTTCGACAGTTGCCTGCAGGACAGGCTCATGAGAGGAATGGGTCCTTATAGGCAACTGGCATTGGGGGGTTTTAGGAAAGTTGTTGGGAAAGGTAGGGAGGCTGGACAAAGGGAAGAAGAGGTAGGAGGTGCAGAAGGAGAGAGATCAGCAGCATACGAGGAAGACTTTGAGGTCCCTTGAACTGTCTAACCCCCCTGACCTGAGGTTCTTATTGATTATCCTGGACCTAATTATTGTGCTGTCCCTAGCACCCAGTAGGTGCTTTGGAGAATTCATTTGGTCATAAGCTTGGGCGATGGGAAGGGAGGCAGTTTCTAGAAGAGCTAGCAATGGAGGATAAGGACTGGGGGGAGGATTTACTAGGGGAATAAGTCTAGTTCTTGCTTTAACTTTGTCAGGTTGCCCTTTAGCTTTAGCTGGAGGCTTTTTTAGTGATGCAATTTTTAATTCAGTTTTGTTTGGAGGTCCCTGAATACCAATCAAGAAATGCTACCCTTGCAGTAAGCCGAGATCGTGCCACTGCACTCCAGCCTGGGTGACAGAGTGAGACTGTCTCCAAAAAAAAAAGAAAGAAAGAAATGCTAACCATGGAGCTTGTAGAATCTTATTCCCTTTCTTTTCTTAGGTGCCTCTCCAACTATTTTATTCAAATTCAGTGTTCCCCAGAGTGGCACTGAAGACCTAAGTCATCTTCTGAAGTTATGCCATTTAGAGAGTGAGGCACAAGAATTAGGACTGTAATCAGATTACATATAAGAAGCAGGGATTTTTCCAGATACAGGAGAGAATTTAGACTTAGAGGACCCCATACGAGCTGGTGATAGTTGGTAGGAATGTAATGCTGTGCACTTCGTGTCTCAGGTCCACAACCTGACAGTTGGCGGCCTCCAAACATAGACCCAATAGTCTGTGCCCCTGGCAGGTGGAAAACCAGAAATAACATTGCCTCTGGGTCAAAGCCAAGCTCTCAGGAGCCAAATTCAGGATGGAAGAAGAACCTCATCTGGTTTCATTGGTGACCCACAGCAAAGTTTGTCCAATGGACACCAGTCCAACAAGATCTGAAAACTTCCCTGCCTGTGAGGCCAGCTTGAACAACAGGCCAATAAGGCCTTTGCCCATGTTCTGCCCTAGGATTCTCCTTCTTTTGACAAGTAACACTTTTAGACAGCACAACACAAAACAGTAGCACAAAAAATAGAAAAAAAAAAAGGTGGGGAGGGATGAAAAGAGATGGCCTGATTCAAAGAAGGGCGCCAAACAAATAGGAACCAATAACAAAGCCAGTGACTCACCTGAGAGTAAATAGCCAAGAAACTCAACACAAAGAGAGTAGAGTTCATGCCCAGGGTGTGGCATCATAGGATTCATAAGCTATGAGCAGCAAGGCAAGAGGGGCCTTCGTGAATAGTGCACCTGTGTGAAGGCTGGGGTCTGTGCAGTGCACAGTGCAGATAGGGGCTCTGTGGAGCCTCCACAATAACTATGGAAATGAATGAAGACCAACCAGATGAGAATAACCAGGCATGGTTTATTCAGAGCCTGCCATAGCAAGGGAGTCAGCCACCATTATTTGTGCTTGGCAGAAGCTCAATGGCAGGCAGAGGAATGGTAAAGCTTTACAGTGAAAAAAGGGAAGTCTTCAGGTATGCCCTATTGGAGGCTATTGGCATGGAGAAGCTGCAGGCAGGCTAACGAGAAACAGAGCATTCTATGTCGTTGGTTAGTGGTATTTGACTTTACCTAATTGGTCCTCTGTTGTACAAAAGTAGGTACAAAATTAGGAAAGCTGTCAGTTATTAATAAAGTCCTGCTTGGGGGTAATTATCACAGGTATTATTGTTTAGCTTCCTGGATTTTTTTTAGAAGTAGAGATCTGACACCCTACATGTCTGACTTAGAAATAGCAGACTGGTTTCCTGGGCTGTTTACCACAGATTATGGGTTGACTTCCTGAGCTGGTTGCTGCAGATTGTGGGTCAGAGTTCTATTTTTATATATGGCCTGGCCATTCTCTGTTTGTATATCTAGTCTCTTGCATCAATCTGATTTATTCATGTGTAACTATTATGAGTTTCCAGCATATTTTAGAGTTTTACATGTATCGTTGACATTATCTTGCTTGACACTTAATGGTCTCTTAAACTGAAGACTTGTGCCCATCTTTAGTTCTTGGCTATTCTTTCTTCTCTCATTGCTATTCCTTCATTATCAATTCTCACTCGCTCCAGAACTTCCGTTACAAACTTGTTAGTTTTTAGATCTCTCCTTTACATTTATTAACTTACTTTCTTTCTTTTTACCTGATTACTCCTTTGGCTGTATTTTGGAAAAATTCTTTACTCAATTTTCCAGCTAATTAATTTTTTCCTTTTAAGTGTTTATTTGATGTTTCAGTACATCTATTGAGAATTTTTCCCCTCTAAGTTATATTTTTCATTCTACGAAGGTAATATATTTTAAAGATTTTCTAAGTATGTAAATTATCTTTTTTAAAAATCATATTCTTATTTCTATTGCTAATTCTTTGTCTTTGGATATAAATTCTGCCATTGGTTGAGTTTGCTTCTTCCATGGTGTCAAATTTCCCCCTATATTTGATGATTTTTATATTGTGTGTTCACCTTGGTGCTTGAAATTTCCTGTTAAATTTTCCACTATCCAGTATTTCTACGCTATGAGACCTTAGCAGTGTTACTATTTTGGATGAAATGTGTCTGGTGAGAATGGGCAAGGGTGGATTGAATGAGTTGAGTAGTAGCTGGCATTTGGTGCTTGAGCTCCCTATGTTTCTCCTGGCCCTGGAAGCAATGTCCTGCCTCTTTGATTTCAGCTCCCACCTGCAGAAACCAACCCTCCATCCCTACCCCCACCCCTATGGCTGCAGCCTGGGCCCTGAAGAGTGATACACAAGATTTTATCTGCCTAGAGTATCTCAACTTAGCACCCTATTTGTTGCTTCTGGATCACCTTCAGGTTCTGACATCCACCACCTCAATGCATGGGACTTTTAAAAATGAGATTTTTTCAATTGTTTATGATAGAATTCTCCTTCAAGGAATTTTCCTGTCCCCTGATGCACACATACCTAGTTTTCTTTTCTTTACGGGGGGTGGGGGAGGCAGGGTCTTACTCTGTTGCCTAAGTTGGAGTGTAGTGGCATGATCATGGCTGACTGCAGCCTCAACCTCCTGGCCTCAAGTCATCTTCTGCCTCATTCCTCCTAAAGTGCTGGGATTACAGGTATAAGCTACTGCATTCAGCCTATACTGAATTTTTTTTTGGTACAGCCATACATTTTTATTTTAATGTATTTTCTGTAACTTGTTTCAGTTTGGCGTAGGATGTAGAAGATTGGTACACATGTTTAGTTTGCAGTCTTGTAACTGGAAACTTTTTAGTGTAGTAATTGTTAAAGTGTGATCCAAGGAACCCTGGAGGCCGCAAAGACTCTTTTAGAGAGTCTAAAAGATTCTTCCTTCTTCAGCCTCACATCTATGTGAAGTTGAATTCTCTTTATATACTTCAACCAACACAACATATTGCAGCAGATTGAATGTACACATATGACAATCCAGCTGTCTTCTATTAAGTCGGACATAAAAGAGATTTGCACAAGTACAGAACATTGCTATTCTTCTCATTGTTTATTGTTTTGAAATATATACTTATTTTTATAAAGTATTACTGATATTAACATGTAATAGATATCTTATTTAATGAATTAAATATTAAAAGAAAAAATAAAGGCTCATATTTATTAAAATAAGTAAAGATTTTCTATTATCTTATTTTTTTTATTTTCACAAATTCCTTTGGACTATTCTTTTCCTCTCATTCCATACATTCCCCTTAACTAATTTGGTGTTATACATTGTTACCATTGTTATAGTGAATGAAGTGAAATTTTTAATATTTACAATTTCACGAGTCTAAATGTAATAAATGTATTGTTTTTTCTCACACAAAATAAGAATCTGTTTTCAATCTGATCATTCCAATATTGATGTGTAGGCTTTTGTATGCTACAGTGTTCATTCTAAATTAATTTTTACAGCCCTCCAGATTAGAATGTTTTTGTTTTCCATAATTAATATTGGTTTAAATTTACCATTTTGCTTCCCTATTTCTTTTTCCATCTTGAATCTTCCTTCTGAAACAATTTTTCTTCCTCCTGAAGCACATATTCTTGAAGTTATTTCAGTGAAAGTCTTTTTTAAACTCTCAATTTTTGTCCAACAATATCTTTATTTTGCATATGTTCTTGAAAGATAGTTTGTTTTCCCATGTATCAATTCTAGATTGACAGTGACATTTTTCACTTGGTACTTTACAGATAATGTCTTTTGTCATTCTAATGTCTTTCGTTTTCCAATATTGCTCTTTGTAATGCAAATATCACTCTAATTCAGTGATTTTCAAAAGTGGTTCTTAGACCAGCAGCCTCAGTATCACTTTGGAGCTTTTTCAAAATGCAACTTTTAAAAATCTTATTCCAGATTTACTGAACCCAAACTTTGTAGTTGGGGTTCAGAAATGTGTTTTTAAAAGTCCTCCAAGTGATTCTACTGCCCACTTAAGTTTGAGAGCCAGCTATCTAATTGTTATTTCTGTAAAGGGTAAAGGTAATTCATCTTCTATTTCTGGCTGCTTTTAAGGATTTTTGTCGTTAATGTTCTACAGACTCTGATAGGTCTATAAATAAATTTACTTTTATTTATTTTAGTTGGAATTTATTGGGCTTCCTGGGTCTAAGGATTGGTGGCTTTCATTAATTCTGGAAAACTGTAACCCATTAGCTCTTTAAATATTGATTTTACCCTACTTCCTATATTCTTCGGAAACTTCAATTATACTTATATTGGAGCTTCTCACTTTACATTTCATATTTTAAAATTAGTTCCTCATGTTTTCTATATCTTATGTTTACTATATTTGGGATCAGGTTTTCAGCTATTCCCCAGAGAAGATTTGTGTTTACTTCTGCTAGGGACACATTAAATTCAATTTTCTTCTTGGGTTTTTGGACCACATAGGTAATATAAATTCTTCCCTCAAACCCATATGAATGCAGATTGTGTTAAAAATTCTCATGGGTAATGTTTTTTCTTTATTTTTATTCTATTTTATATGGCACCAAGGCCAAGATCAGCATATCTACTCCTCTACCCCAATTTTCCTGTTTTTAAAAAAATTCATTCACTGAGGTCATTGCCTTTTGAAGGTCTTGGCTTTCCTGAAGTTTCTGAGCTTACCTGTATACTTACTTCCATGGCCTAGGCTTTGTCTACTATCTCCTGAACCCACAAACTATTAAAACAAAGACAGAAACCACCAAAAGATTAGCAGATACTCTGGGGCAAAAGCTAGCTCTAGAATTAGCTTAACCTTGTGGATTTTTGCTTGCTTGTTGTTTTTTTCCCTCTACTAATTGGGACATTTATATTTATATCTATATCTTGGTGGTTGAGCTATCAGTGAAGTGCATTAATTTTATTCAATATTTTGAAACATACTGAGCTTCTTGTCAGTTCTGTTACCAAACATTGAGGTCACTTGAATTATCTAACCCCCATGACCTCAGGTTCTTATCACTACCCATACTCCTCATTGAATATCCTGGACCTAGTGATTGTGCTGGCCCTAGCACCCAGTAGGTGCTTTGGAGAACTCACTTGGTCATAAGCTTGGGTGCTGGGAAGGGAGGCAGGTTCAAATTCCCTGGGGAACCCACGGGAGTTTTGTCCATAAGAGTTTAGGCCTTATTCTGGCTCACTGGGAGTTTTCTGGCCTGAGATAACCTGAGAGCAACTTGGAGAGGGTGGGGTTTTGGAAGTCATGCCCCCCTTTTCCTTCAGTCTCAGCTCAGAAGGGGCAGGCCCAAGAGCCATCAGAGAACCTCAAAGGAGACAGGCTGCAGATCAGAACAATGAAGTAAAAGCAGCAATCCTGGTTTCCTGGATCTAGCAACTGCAGTACCCTCAGATGTGGACCCGGAATTGGGAAATTCTCTCTATTATGAATGTCACAGGTTGTAGGATGGGGGGAAACCCCGTCAATGAATACAGTAAAGATAGGGGCAAAACAAATATTTGTTGAGTGGATGAGTTCACAGGAATTTTTCTGAGCCTTGGAATATTATTGGAGGTTCTAGTCCATGATTGATTCTGGGCTATTTCAGTTCTTTTCATTAAAAAAGAATTTTTATTAAGCATCCAAACCAGCCAAAAGGCCCAGGCTATGCTTTTGTGGGGTGTAGAGAAGTGGCCTTTTTCGATGATTGAGGGGGCCATATGGGATAGCTAACATATCACCTGGGAGATATCAGTGCTGATGCAAATGCTTCCACCAAGCACATGGCTTGAGATGGGGAAATAGAGGAGACATTCCAGAAACAGAGAAACGAATGTAGGATAAAAGTGAAGCAGATTGAGAAAAAAGATTAACATGGAAAAGGAGGTCAAGGGTGATGGAGGTAGGCTTTGCATACACAGAGAAATTGTAGAGGGAGTTTATGTGTTATTTATGTGGCAAAAAGCCATGGGCTTTTGACCAAAAATGGGCCAGGATATTTCATGCTAACAAAGGCAGTCGACTGAATCCATAGACAGGCCGAGATTTTATGTTGGGGCAAGAGACTACAGGATATCCTTAGAGTTCTCTAGGAGTGATTGTTGTGGTTGGTTTCTAGGGCAGGTGGTGCTGTCTGGTGTCAATAATGACTGTCTCCTGTGGCCAGCTGGCTGTGACATTATGTATCCTTACATTAAATGTGATTCTGGAAAGTGGCTTCATTTCTATTGGTTAACGTTAGCCAGCTCCTAAATCCTAGTTTAATGCTCATCCAAAGTGCTAAGTTCCTTTGTTCATGAACTATTTGTTAAAGTATAAAATAACTTGGGAATTATTCTGTACGAAATGTCAAGCGGCAGAACAAATAACTATTCCCCTCATTAATCCCTATGGGCAGCATCTGTTTGAGAGCTTTGCTTTTCCATAATGAAAATATGTCAGCCCTGAATATATGTTTGTGCTATTGAGACTGAACAGTGAAATGAAATGAATTCTCCACTCAGCCACAGGTGAAATATGGCAGTTTGTGGTGAATGAGGCACTGAGCGCTGTAGGAAGTTGAGACTCGAACTTTGAGAAACCTTAGGGAGGCTAAAATCAGCGAGAGAGGGGAGGGCAGTGTGTGATTAAAGTGTAAAGCAATTCCCCAAACTAAATTCATCTTAATTCATTCTCATTTATAAGAGAAAGCTACTCCACATAGTACAGCTGGGTGTTTAAGAAATATGTGGGGCTTCGTTGTCCTCGAAGCCATGGAAATCAGGGGAAGCCCAGGGGTGAGGGTTTGATGTGCAGAAACGGTGTCATACAGAAAGGAAAGAGCACAGACTGTCAGTGAGCACAGAATCATAGGACCTCAGGGACAGCCCATCCATCTCACAGGTGAGGAATGTGAGGCCCAGAAAGGGAAGGAAATTGTCTAAGGAATCAGAGCCAGTGAAATTCTTACCCAACAGGGCCTATAATCAGACTAGCCTATTCACTCAACACTGTGTGCAGGATGCCTAGCTCTCTGTCCTCTGCTCTCTCCAGTGCAGAAATCAGTAATTCTTTAAGGGCAGGGTCTGATTTCTTCCTCAAATAGTGCTGGGTACCTGGTAAATGATAAATGTTGATATATTACTGGATTTTTCCTCGAGGTCCAGAGTGGTATGCTTTGTGTACAGATGGGTGGAGGGATGTGTATACGTAGTTAGCTTCTTTTTATTTATCTATATTTTATTTTTTTAATTATACTTTAAGTTCTTGGATACATGTGCAGAACATGCAGGTTTGTTACATAGTTATACACATGCCATTGTGGTTTGCTTTTATTTTTTAAGTCAGATCACATAGCCCCACAACATAGCAGTTAAGAATGTCAGCTTTGGTGATTGCCCATGCAAGGTTCAAATCCTCACTCTGCCATTTATTAGCTGTGTGACTTTAGACAAGTTGCATAACTTATCTGTAAAGTGGAATGAGACATTGTATCTACCTATAGAACTGTGGTGAGACTTCTACAAGATAATGTAGTTGTAGGTAAGTAGTCCTGGCCTCTAATGATGGCTGTTAATGTTATTTCCCTTTCATCCTAACTCACTCCTGCACCAGTTCCCCCATGACAAACTCTATGCAGAGGCTGAACTATATCCACTTGTGACACAGTATTCTCATAGCATAGCTCTACATTAAGGCGTTGTTGCTTTTCCTAGCTTGCAAAGCTGCCTCCAATCAGTGTTCTTCTCCATGGGAGAAGAGTGTGAACCGCTAAATAGACTGTTAATGTTGATGTCTTCATTTGTTTTTGAAAATGGTCACAGATGATCAGGAGGGGTGAGTGAAAGCTGCCTTGAGCCTCCAATCTACAAGACATGGAAACAGCATTACCAAGGTCCCTATTTTAAGAACTGGCCAGAATTTTCATAAAAATTAGACTTGGTTTTAATGAGTCTCATTGTTTTGCCAGAATGTGATTAGCTTTTTAAAATTAAGCTTTGATTTATAGGAATAGAGGTCAAATTTGAGAAAAATAAGTAGGAAGAAAATATTCTTGTTATATATAATCAAATGGTCTCTAAGTCCTTTAAAAAAAAACAACAAAAAGGAGCCCGGGTGCAGTGCCTCATGCCTGTAATCCCAGCACTTTGGGAGGCCGAGGCAGGAAGATCACGAGGTCAGGAGATCGAGACCATCCTGGCTAACATGGTAAAACCCTGTCTCTACTAAAAACACAAAAAATTAGCTGGGCGTGGTGGTGGGCGCCTGTAGTCCCAGCTACTTGGGAGGCTGACGCAGGAGAATGGCATGAGCCCGGGAGGCGGAGCTTGCAGTGAGCTGAGATAGCACCACTGCACTCCAGCCTGGGCAACAGAGCAAGACTCCGTCTCAAAACAAACAAACAAACAAACAAAAACAAAAAAAAGAAACATTGAATAGTAAAACTAAGAATAGTGGAATAAAATAGTAAAAACAACTGGAATGTCAGGAAAAGAGAACCACCCTCTGATTTGGAGAGCATGTGCTGTCAGTCGTTTAGAGTCTCAAGACCCATTGCTGAAAACCTTTGCAAATCATTATATGGCACCAGGATTACCATTCAAATTTGTGATATTTGAACTTTTGGACAGTAGAACCTTGACATTGTAGATTTGTCATCGTGGATCTACATGAAGCCCACATGTAGTATGATTCTATTTTATGAAATGTTCAAAAAGGGGAAATCCATAGAGACAGAAAATAGTTTGACGGTTACCTGGGGCTCAGCATGGGAAAGGGAAAGGACTGGATAGCTGGGCATGAGGTTTCATTCTGGAGTAATGGAAATATTCTAACATTAGATGTGCTGTGGTTAACAACCCAGTAAATTTCAAAAAGGTCACACCTCAAATGGGTGGACTTTATAGTAAATAAATTATTCCTCAGTAAAACTATTTATAAATTCAACTTGTGTGAACGATGAACAATTCAATCTGTGTAAAAGTATTAATCAAATGTCATTGTTTCTATGAAGTTTCTTTTTAAAAATATATCCAGGCAGAACTAATTGGTCAGTTTTCCTTGTTCCTGTTGCTATTTGCTATGTTCATTATTCACTCAACAGACAGTAATTGCTCATCTACCATGTGTTGAACACTGAGGAATAAGAGCAGGATTTTTTTTTTTTTTTACTGTGGTAAAATATATTTAACAAAATTTTCTATTTTTATCATTTTAAATGTATGGTTCAGTGGGATTAAGTACATTCACATTTTTGTGCAACCATCACTGCTATCTTTCCCCTTATTATTCCAGATGGAATCTCTGTATCCATTAAATACTAACTCCCCATCTTCTGTTTTCCCCAACCCCTGGCAACCACTATTCTACTTTCTATCTCTGTGAATTTGACTACTCCAGTTACCTCATATAAGTGGAATCATACAGTATTTGTCCTTTGATGTTGGCTGATTTCATTTAGCATAATGTGTTCAAGCTTCATCTATGTTGTAGCCTATAACAGAATTTTCTTTTGAGGGCTGATAAATATTTCATTGTATATACTGACCACATTTTCTTTATCCATTCACCCATTGATGAACATTTGGGTTACTATTTCTTGGCTACTGTGCATAATATTGCTATGAATATTGGTGTACAAAATATTGCTATGAATATTGGTGCACAAGTATCTGTTCAAGTCTGTTTCCAGTTTCTCTGGATGAATAAGTAGGAGTGAAATTACTCAATCATGTGGAGATTTTACATTTACTTTTTTGAGGAACTGCTGTTCAGTCTTCTGCAATGGCTGTCCTGTTTCACATTCCTACCAGCAATCCACAAGATTTCCAGTTTCTCCACATCCTTGTTATTTATTTATTTGGAAATAGCCATCCTAAATGGTGTAAAGTGGTATCCCATCGTCGTTTGGATTTGTATTTCCCTAATGATTAGTGATGTTGAGGGTTTTTTGTGTGTGCTTAATGATCATTCATATATATTCTTTGGAAAAATGTCTATTCAAGCAAGTCTTTTGCCCATTTTAAAAATCAGGTTGCTTTTTTGTTGAGTTATAAGAGTTTTTAAAATATATTATTGATATTAATTCCTTACTAGATAGAGTATTTGCATGTATTTTTCCTCTTCTATGATTTGCATTTTCATTCTGTTCATAGTTTCTTTTGCACAAAAGTGTTTAATTTTCATTAAGTTCAATTTATCAATTTTTTTCTGTTGCCTGTGCTTTTTGATGTCAAATAGAAATCATTGCCAAATCCAATGTCTTGAAGTTTTTTTTTTTTTTTTCTCTTAAGAGTTTTATAGTTTTAGCTCTTACATTTAGGTCTTTGATCCTTTTTGGAGTTAATTTGTATATAGTATAAGGTAAGGGTCCAATTTCATTATTTTGCAAAGGATATCCAGTTTTTCCAGCACAATTAGTTTAAAAGACTATTCTTTCCTCATTGCATGGTCTTGGAACCCTCACAGAAAATCATCTGACCATATATATGAGAGTTCATTTCTTGGCTCTTTATTCCATTTATCTATATGTCTGTCTTTATGCCGTTACCACCCTTTTGATTACCATAGTTTTCTAGTAGGTTTTGAAATCAGGAAGCGTAAGGTCTTCAACTTTGTTCTTCTTTTCCAAGATAGTTTTGGCTATTCAGGGCCTCTTTAGATTCCATATGAATTTTGGGATGGGTTTTTCTATTTCTGCAAATAATAAAAAATCATTGGAATATTTATAGGGATTTGTTTTGAAACTGTAAATCACTTTCAGAAACATCTTAATACTATGAAGTCTTCTATGAACACTGGATGTTTTTCCATTTATCTATGTCTTTAATTACTTTCAGCAATACTTCATAGTTTTCACTGTAAAAGTCTTTTGCTGCCTTTATTAAGTTTCTTCCTAAATATTTTGCTCTTTTTGTTGCTATAGTAAATGGAATTGTTTTCTTAATTCCATTTTTGGTGTTTCATCGTTCTTTAGAAATACAGCTGATTTTTGTCTGTCAATTTTGTATCCTGAAAATTTGCTGAATTCGTTTATTCTAAGTTTTTGTGTGTGTGAAATATTTAGGCTTTTATATATGTGAGATTATGCCATCTGCAAACAGAGTTAATTTTACTTTTTCCTTTCTAACATGGATGCTTTTATTTTTCTTGCCTAATTGCTCTGTCTAGAACTTCAAATACTATATTGAATAAGAGTAGTAAAAGCAGAATGCTTGTCTTGTTTTTATGATCATAAAAGAGAAGCTTTCAGTCTTTTGAGTACGATGTTAGCTAAACGCTTTTCACATATAGCCTTTATTAAATAGTTTTCTTCTATTTCTAGAGTATTTTTGTCACGAAAAGTTGTCGAATTTGTCTAATCAGTTGAGATAATCATGTGTTATTGTTTATTCTTCACTGTAATTCCAGGTATGTTATACTATTGAGCTTTGTATGTTGAACAACCTGACATTCTGGGAATACATTCCACTTTGGCATGGTTTATAATTTTTTTAATATACTGCTGAATTTAGCTTGGTAGTATTGAAGATTTTTACAAGAATATTATTGATACTGGTCTGTAGTTTTCTTGTAGCATCTTTGGCTTTGGTTTCAAGGTAATATTGGCCTTATAAAATTACGTAGGAAGTATTCTGTGAAGAATTTGAGAAGGACTGGTGTTATTTCTTCTTTAATTGTTTGTTTGAATTCACTAGTGAAGCTTTCTGGTCTATAGAGTTTGTTTCTTGGAAAGTTTTTGACTACTGATTGCATCTCCTTATTAGTTAGGAGTCTATTTTGATTTTCTGTTTCTTCATGATTCAGTCTTGGTAGGTTGTGTGTTTCTAGAAATTTTTTTCATTTTGTCTATTTACCTAGACTATCCAACTTGTTGGCATCAACTTTTCATAGCATTCTCTTATAATCCTTCTTATTTATATATAATCAGTAGCAATACCTCCCACTTTCTGTTTTGAGTAATGTAAGTCATCTCTTTTTTCTTAGTCAATTAATTAAAGCTTTGTCAATTTTGTGCATTTTTTCAAAAAATAAACTTTTGGTTTTGCTTATTTTTCTGTATTATTTCTCTATTCTCTATTTTATTTGTCTCTACATTAATCTATGTAATTTTCTTCCTTATGTTAGCTTTGGCTTTATTTTGTCCTTCTTTTTCTAGTTCCTTATGGTTTAAAGTTAGGTTGTTGATTTTGAGATTGTTCTTCTTTTTCAATGTAAACATTCAGAGCTATAAGTTTCTCTCTCCTAGTACTGGTATTGCTGCACCCCACAAGTTTTGGTTTATTTATTTTCATTTTATTTATGTCAAGACATTCCCTAGTTTCCTTTGTGATTTCTTTTTTCACCTACCGGTTGTTTAGGAGTGTATTGTTTAATTTTCCCACACTTGTAAGTTTCCTCATCCAAGTACTAACTAGGCTCAACCCTGTTCAGCTTTGGAGATCAGATGAGATTGGGTGTGTTCAGGGTGGTATGGCTATAGGTTCACACATTTGTACATTTTCTAGTTTCCCTTTTGTTATTGATTTCTAATTTCATTCAACTGTCTTTAGAAAAAAATACTTTGTGTGGTTTCTGTCTCTTTAAATATATACAATTTAACATCTTAATAAGACTTGTTTCATGACATAACATGTGGTCTATCTTAGAAAATGTTTCATAAACACTTGAGAAAAATGTATCTTCTACTATTGTTGGGAGAAGTGTTCTGTATATGTCTATTAGGTCCAATTGGTTTATAGTGTTGTTCAAGTCCTCCATTTCCTCATTGATCTTCTGTCTGGAAGTGGGGTTGAAGTCTCCAACTATTATTGTAGAGCTGTCTATTTCTCCATTTAAGTCTGTTTGTTTTGTGTGTTTTGGAGCTATGATTTTGGGTGCATGTATGTCTATAATTGTTATGTCTTCTTGGTGAATTGACCCTTTTAACATTATACAATGTCCTTCCTGGTCTCTTGTAATCATTTTTAATGTAAACTTCATTTTGTATAATAGTATATCCATCGCTGTTCTCTTTTGGTTAATAATAATATTTACATGGAATATCTTTTTCCATTCTTTCATCTTCAACCATTTGTGTCCTTAGATATAAAGCAGAGCTTCTTGTTGAGGGCATAGAGTTAGATCATATTTTGTTTATCCATTCTACCAATCTATACCTTTTGACTAAAAAGTTTAGTCTATTTAAACTAATTATTAATAGGAAAAAATTTACTCTTGCCATCTTGTTATTTCTGTGTGCCTTACAGTTTTTTCCCTCCTCATTTCCTCCATTACTGCCTTCCTTTGGGTGTGTGTGTGTGTGTGTGTGTGTGTGTGTGTGTGTGTGTTTTGGTCAGAGTCTTGCTATTGCCCAGGCTGGAGTCCAGTGGCAAGATCCCAGTTCACTGCAATATCCGCCCCCTGGGTTCAAGTGATTCTCCTGCCTCAGCCTCCTGAGTAGCTGGGATTACAGGCATACACCACCATGCCCAGCTAATTTTTGTAATTTTAGTAGAGACTGGTTTTACCATGTTGGCCAGGCTGGTCTCGAACTCCTGACCTCAGGGGATCCACCCATCTCAGCTTCCCAAAGTGCTGGGATTACAGGTGTGAGCCACCATGCCTGGCCAGATTTAGTTGATTTTTTTTGTAGTCACGTGTCTTGATTCTCTTCTCATTTCCATTTGTGTATATTCTATAGATATTTTATTTGTGGTTACTATGAAAATTACTTCTTAAAGTTATAACAATCTATTTTAAATTGGTAATAACTTCAATTGCATACAAAAACTCTACTCCTTTACAGCTCCACCCCCTTCAAGTTTGTTATTGTTACAAATTACATATTTATATATTGTGTACACATTAACCTACATTTATAATTATTTTTTATTTATTTGTCTTTTAAATCTCACAGAAGCTGAAAACTGTTATGAACCAAAATTACAATAATATTGGTTTTTATATTTGATTATGTATTTACCTTTACCTTTAAGGAACTTATATCTTTGTATGGCTCTGAGTTCAGCATCCTTTCATTTCAACTCGAACGACTCCATTTAGCATTTTTTTATGGGGCAGGTCTAGTGGTACAGAAATCCATTAGCTTTTGTTTACCTAGGAATGTATTAATTTCTCCCTCATTTTTGAAGTACATTTGTACTGGGTAGAGTATTCTTGGCAGACAGATTTTTTTTTTTCTTCCAGCACTTCAAATATCATTTCATTCCTTTCTGGTCTCCAAGGTTTCTACTGAGAAATCAGCCTATAATTTATTGAGGATTCTTCGTATTTGATGAGTCACTTCTCCCTTGCTGCTTTCAAGATTCTCTCTTTGGCTTTGACTTTCAACAGTTCAATTATAATATGTTTTGGTGTGGCTCTCTTTGGGTTTATCTCACTTAAATTTCACTGAGCTGTTTGGATTTGTAATGTTAGGTCTCTCCTCAAACTCGAGACATTTCCAGCTTTAATTTTTCAGAAGTAATCCCTGTACACCTTTATCTCTTCTTCTTCTGGAATCTTCTTTTAATGTGCATTTTGGTCCATCTTATGGTGTCCCAGAAGTTCCTTAAGTTCTACTTGCTTTTCTTTTTTCTTTCTGTTTCTTAGACCTGTTAATTTCTAATGTCCTATCTACAAGTTTTCTGATTCTTTACTCTACCTGCTCAAATATACTGTTAAACTCTTTTTGTGAATTCATAAATTCTGTTATTGTATTTTTCAGCTCCAGAATGTCTAATACTTCCTCTTTTTTTTTTTTTTTTGAGATGGAATCTTGCACTTGTCACCCAGGCTGGAGTGCAGTGGTTCAATCTTGGCTCACTGCAACCTCTGCCTCCCAGATTCAAGCAATTCTCCTGCCTCAGCCTCCTGAGTAGCTGGGATTACAAGAGTGCACCACCACACTCGGCTAATTTTATATTTTTAGTAGAGTTGGGGCTTCACCATGTTGGCCAGGCTGGTCTCGAACTCCTGACCTCAGGTAATCCACCCACCTTGGCCTCCCAAAGTGCTGGGATTACAGGCGTGAGCCACCGCACCTGGCCTACTTCCTTTTTGTAATTTACATCTCTTTGTTCATATTTTTATTTTATTCATATATCATTTTTCTTATTTCCTTGAGTTTTTGGTCCATGTTTTCCTCTAGCTTTTTTTTTTTTTTTTTTTTGAGAAAAAGTCTCATTTTCACCCAGGCTGGAGAGCAGTGGTGATCAGGGCTCACTGCAGTTTCAAACTCCTGAGCTCAAGCAGTCCTCCCACCTCAGCCTCCCAAGTAGCTGAGAGTATAGGCATGTGCCTTCGTGCCTGGCTCCTTTAGCTCTTTGAGTGTGTATATATATATGTGTACATATACATACATACATACATACGCACACATATATTAGACCCTTATCCTCTATCTCTTTTATGTCACCTATATATTTTTTAGTCTCTTGTTTATGTTATTAATTTTGATGGAGGCAAATTTTTTCATCTTCTCCATTTGGCTCATGTGTGCTAAGACTTAAGAAAAGCCTTGCTGACTCCTACTGTCATAAGTATATTTCTTATATATTTCATTTTGTCATTTAGATTTTTTAAAATTTGCACTTGAGGTGTCAGTGAAAAATTCAAGTAGAATTATCTAAATGGCAGGGATTGTTTCAGAATGGAGCAGAAATCAAAACCTACACTTGACATACAGATTGGGGGCATCTCAAAATGGAGATGTTTAAAACCGTAGACATAGATAAGACTGTCCAGAGAAAACATGTAAAGTTAGAAGTGGGACAGGGATGCAGATCTGAGGTACACCCATACTAACAGAACTCGTTGAACAAAAGAATATACAGGAAACCTAAAAGGAATGTCCAGAGAGGCAGGAGGAAAGCCAGGGAATGATGGATAAAAAGAACCAAGTAAGGCAAGCTTTAACAAGGGTTGAGTAGCTACTGCCCTTGACATCAACTCGTTATGATTATGACAATGTCAACCCGTTTTTTTTTTTAGACAGGATCTCACTCTGTCACCCAGGCTGGAGTGCAGTGGTGCGATCATGGCTCAGTGCAGCCTTGACCTCCCAGGCTCAAGTGATCCTTCCACCCCAGCTTCTGAGGTAGCTGGGACTACAGGCACGTGCCACTGTGCTCAGCTAGTTTTGTTTTCTTTTTGTTTTTTGTTTGTTTTGAGACAGAGTTTCACTCTGTTGCCCAGGCTGGAGTTCAGTGGCATGATCCTGGCCCACTGCAACCTATGCCCCCTGGGTTCAAGCAATTTTTCTGCCTTGGCCTCCCAAGTAGCTGGGATTACAGGCGCCCTCCACCACACCCAGCTAATTTTCATGTTTTTAGTGGAGATGGGGTTTCACCATGTTGCCCAGGCTGGTCTCAAACTCCTGAGCTTAAGAGATCTGCCCTCCCCAGCCTCCCAAAGTGCTGGGGTTACAGGTGTGAGCCACCACATCCAGCCTCAACCTATTTTTTAAAAAGAGTTATTGGCCAGGTGTGGTGGCTCACACCTGTAATCCCAGCACTTTGGGAGGCCGAGGCAGGCGGATCACAAGGTCAGGAGATCAAGACCATCCTGGCCAACATGGTGAAACCCTGTCTCTATTAAAAGTACAAAAATTAGCTAGGTGTAGTGGCGCACACAGGAGAATTGCTTGAACCCAGGAGGCAAAGGTTGCAGTGAGCCAGGATTATGCCACTGCACTCCGGCGTAGCGACAGAGCAAGACTCCATCTAAAAAAAAAAGAATTATTTACGTTTGTCTTGTTCAAGGTGGTAATAACTTTTTCAAGCAGGTACCAGATCTTACTCACTTTCATATTCCTAGAACTGAATATGTTTCCTGCCCATGGTGCCATCCATCCATCCAACAGAGTGAAATCTATAAATCTACCAATTAACCTATAAAGGTTTGTTGAATGAATGTTTTTTAAATATTTCTTTAAGTCAATATATCAAAGCAAATCTTACCACTAAGAACTTTGAGAAAGTACTCTGACCTTTATGCCAGCTCTATAACTAAAGCTGGAGAATTGGCTTCCAGTTCTTCCATTAGTCTTGGCCTTTAACATACTAACATGGCATCCATGAAGGTGCAACTTTAGGAGAAACGTGGGGTTTTACCTGCTGATTTGAGAAGAATTGGAAGTATGTTCGCAAACACCAACAACTCTTTAATGTACCCTTTAACTACCTTGGAGACTTTACATTGGTCCTTGTTCTCCTGACATTACTTATTTTGTGGATTTATTAAGCACCTTTTCTTGAACTGTCAATCTGTAAATTGTCTGTAAAATTTAGTCCAGAGGGTAAAGGAATGGAATTATTCATAAGATAGTTTCTACCTCAGCTCATGGCGAAATTACTCACTCAGGGTATAATTAAGTCGTAGACACACTGGCCCAAAAGTGGATAGAGGGGAAACGGAAATAATTCCTGTTCCAATTTGGGTGCTTTCTGATGTTTGACAAGTAGCTAGTGTATTCACAAAGATAGGGGACCCTAGGGTCCCCATAAAGGGAAGAGAGGTGAGTTGTGTTTTTTTGTTTTGTTTTGTGTTTTCAGAGAATTGGAGAATAACTGGCTGGGGAGGGGAGGGAAGGGATAAGCAGAGTTTAAAAACCTTAAGGTTGTAAACAGGATGACAAGAGTGAAATCTGATAGGTAAGGTGTAAAGTTGGAGCCTGAGCGAGGCAAAGGCAGCCAAAAGAAGGGCTCAGGTGAGTGGTTCTAGAGCAGCGGTCCCCAACCTTTTTGGCACCAGGGACGGGTTTCGTGGAAGACAATTTTTCCATGGACGTAGGGGTGAGGGAGATGGTTTCAGGATGATTCAAGTGCATTACACTTATTGTGCACTTCATTTCTATTGTTATTACATTGTAATATATAATGAAATCATTATATAACTCACCATATTGTAGAATCAGTGGAAGCCCTGAGCTTGTTTTCCTGCAACTAGATAGTCCCATCTGGGGGTGATGGAAGACAGTGACACATCATCAGGCATTAGATTCTCATAAGGAGCATGCAACCTATATATCTAGCATGTGCAGTTCACAATAGGGTTCTCACTCCTATGAGAATCTAATGCCACTGCTGATCTGACAGGAGGTAGAGCTCAGACGGTAATGCAAGTGATGGAGAGTGGCTGTAAATACAGATGAAGCTTCACTCACTCACCCACTGCTCACCTCCTGCTATGCAGCCAGGTTCCTAAGAGGCCACAGACCGGTATTGGTCTGTGGCCCAGGGTTTGGGGACCCCTGTTCTAGACTGAGCAGGCACAGGGCATGCATGTTCCAGGGGTGCTGCAGGTGCCAGGCCAGACCACCGGCAGGCAGACCTCCCCACCACAATCAGAAGTCCTGACAGAGCCTTATTGGCTATCCCCTTTGTCTGCTCATACTATTCTGTAGTGATTGTGTGCGGGACATGGCCTGCTGAATGTACATTCCACCCAATGAAATACAAACGCTCAGATATTGCAGACAAAGTAAAATTTATTGAGACAGACAGAAATGCACCTACTCAGGACTACAGTTAAGCATTTACTATTAACCAAAGAGTTGTGTTCACATTCCAGATAAGTCTACGTGGAAAAGCATTCAGAATTTACTAGGTTTTTGCTACATCACTATTTCATCTACAATAGGGACAACAAACTGACACTCAGGATTTGATGGGCTCTCATTACAATGCTATACATTTAACAGGAACAAACATCAGTGACTTTGAGAAAAAGTTATAAAAAGACCAAAACCACCCACTATAGAACGGGCTCTTGGATGTTACTGTACAGCGTGGTCAAGGTAACAAGAAGAAAAAAATGTGAGTGGCATCCTGGGATGACCAGGGGGACAGACCTGGACAGACACGTTGTCATTTGCTGCTGTGGGTAAGAAAATGGGCGTAACGGAGGAGAAACAGATACAAAATCTCCAACTCAGTATTAAGGTATTCTCATGCCTAGAATATTGGTAGAAACAAGAATACATTTATATGGCAAATAACTAACCATGGTGGAACAAAATTCTGGGATTTAAGTTGGATACCAAGGAAATTGTACTAAAAGAGCTGTTCATGGAATAAGAATAAAACTGTTCATTAAGAACTTTTCAAAAGTGAATTAGTGAGGATTCAGCTTAATACCTGTATCAAATGAGGAAGTGGTTTATTACAATATTTTTATAATCAGTATTTTATGTGTACTTGGTCACTATACAAGTGACTTCTTGTCACTGGTACAAGTGGACTTTTTGGAGGACTATTTCCAAGAAGAAGAAAGCAAACATTCTACTTCTAAGGATAAGGTAACTCATTATAATCTTTAGTACTCATGGAAAGTATTAAAGATCTTTAAAAAAAAATCGAATGCTGTCATGTCAAAGTGAGGCATGAAAAGTATTATTAATGTGGCTCCATCGATTTGGGGATTCCAATCTGAGGAGGGCTTTTTATTTAATATTTTAATGAATCAAAATATCTTCTTAGAATGTCTCTGAAAATGGCATCTCATTACCTTACTGGGAACTGTCTATTGAGCACTCTTCTCCATCATTAAGTTAATGCTAAGGATCTTTAAGTGTCATCTTAATTTGATACTTGTCATAAGATAATTAGGCAAATTAAAATCAGTGGTTCACCCTGTTCCTAGAAGTTTTTCTAAGTGAAATCAATTTTTCAATTTTAATTTGTTCTCTTGTACATTTTCCTAAGCTCAAAGGAGATAGTAACAATGGTTTTCTTTGATGATCTAAAGTGAGATTTTACAATGTCGTGATTTTTAATATACTTCATAGTAATTTTATTGCAATTAAGCACCTGTTTTCTAAATTATCTCAGTTTTCTTCAAGAGAGAAAAAAAATATTGAAACAAAGGTGATGGAGTTGAGATCCCAAAACAGAGTTTGCCTATGGTCTGTCTTCCTATGGGGAAAGTAAGTACAAAACCTCAGGGTTATTTACGAAGCCAAAGGACTTTGCTATATCAAGTAGTTCATTTCTTATCTAAGACCAACTATAGGTATGATGCCACTGTATTCAGCCAATGCTGACTGGATTGGAACATGCTAATTTAAGGTGAGTTGGTACATCTAAATGGTCAATTTGGGATGGGGGATTGGTCAGCTGCCACTATGATCATGTTTTGGCTGAACATATTTCTTGCTTGAGTTTATGTGGCTTTTGTGTGGACAGGCTGAAGTTCATGGGGAAGGCAAGAGATAGATATGTGGGCCAGAGAGGCTTGTTTGGGTGGCTGATTCTGATTAGGACACCCTGGTAGATGAAAACCAGCGGCGGACAGGAGCTTATAGACTGGTACTGAAGGAAATGGGGGAACTTCAGAGACTACTGTTTGGTACTTGTATCTGGGCCAGCTTGATAGGGAGAGAAATCCTAAGGAATGTAGAGATGATGACCCTACCAAATTTGGAACTAGACTCCAATGAGTTTAGTTAAAACAAACACTATGGTGAAGAACTTTCTTCATTAGTATCTTGTCACTTGGGGGAGTGAGAGGGGGACAGAATTTGCTCTTAAAAACCCAGGGTTTGCTTCCATGTGTTATTATGATGTTCTTTGTAGGCCTCCATTTGGGATTGAGTGGTTAAAAAAAAAATCTGTACAGCTTTTGTGCCCTTATCATGATTTGTCAGTAGAAAGGGAGTAAAAGCAAAACATTGAGTTCAGAATTAGAAATTTTCTTCTTTTAAGGAACACCATGGTACTCTCTTCTCAGAGAACAGGAGATATGTGTGCATGCCTTAGAAAAAGCCCTTGAGTAGGTAAGGAAGGAAGAAACCTATGGCAGACAGGATTGCTGCAGCCAAGGGGGCTTCAAGCAGAAATGAAAGAGATGGCTTGTGAAGCTGCCCGTGTCGTGTGGGAGTCGCATGGCTTCTGCGAGAAAAGTGATTTAGGCAGACGGAGGTTTTTTTCTCAATCAGAGGCTTTCAGTAACTCTGCTGATGCACAGAGAAGAGACTTCCTCAGCCTGCAGGCTACAAGAGCCAACTGTTAGTGCAAAAAAGGACTTTAATACAAATTTCTTATTCCAGAAATTTTGTTCCAGGTCTGGACAAGCTGAGAAATTTATCATTGTTTTTCAAGTGAGTTTTTAAGATACCCAAACACTTTTTCTGAGAGGTATGGGTGTGTGTGCAAGGCACACACATACAGTCTTTCTGTACATGCATGCATATTTATGCATGTACAGGGAAGTATCCAGACACCAATTTTTAATAAAATGAATTCCCCAAAGGGAGTCTTGACTGAATTAAGGCTGTTGTTTATAGGACGCCAGATATAATGATGTGAAAAAAACTAATTTTTAATAATAATCACCGGCAGTAATGGGGGCAGGGGGAAAAGGTACAGTGTGGTGTATTTTTTGTTTTTTTCTTTTTCACAACATCTACAGGACACAAGAGAAGCACTTAGACACTGTAAGGCTGGGAACCATGCTGTAATAACCACCAGTGTGGGTAATCAAAAAGGGTCTTTGACATTTAAGAGGGTGGGGGCTCCCTGCACTGTCAGAATTCCACGTAAATCACATGCTTGTTGGAAAAATCTCACAGAAAGGAAGGAGGCTCTAATTAAGCCAACCACTTCCCTATCCAAAAAATAAACAACAACAAAAAAAAACACAACACCCTTTCTCCCATACAAACATATGCAAAATCAGAATCCTCTGGGAACAAGCAGTTGTCTTCCAAACCTTAGGTCGGGTATAGAGAGCAACAATGGAGAAGAGACCTTGGTGCCTTGGAGTCTTAGATACAAATGCAGGAATAGGAAGTGACTTGCAATTTTGTGCAAAACTTGTGTCCCCTTTCTTGTGGGCACTACCATATGTACCCGACCTCATCCTCTTTGTCATCATCCTCGTCCTCATCATCCTCTGTCACGGCTCGGGTGTGCACCCTCAGCTTCCCCTCTTTGTCCTTTGGTCCCAGCTCCCGTTCATATTCTAGGTCATCCAGCAGGACCACGGACCCACCACTGCCAAAATCCCCTGAGGTTTCCTGCTCCTCTTCTGAAAGATTAAAAAAAGCATTGAGGTTAGTTTCCACTTATACCTCATGACCCATGTCAGGGGTTCCTTTGCCTGAATTGTAGGGTAAAACCAAGCAGTTTACTTTCTGAAAACAGAAACATCCCTGCCCCACTGAGGTGAGTCTTCAGGGCATACATTACAAACTTTGTTCTCGTAAGAGCCCTAGAATTCTTGAAATGCTCCTACCTTCCCAGGAGGTTTACAACCCTAAATGAGAAGTGAAGGCAGCCTAAGTCACTCTTTGTCTGCAGCAGTTCTGTCTCTCTTCTCTGGTCATAGTGAGTTCCTGCCACTTGCCAAGCTAGCTACATGGGAGCTCATGTGATTTCAGGGTTACTATGCCTCTATTATAAACTTAATGTATACTGGAGTTACCTCTCAACATTCTTCTGCAGAGATCCTTATGCAGTGAGGACCCACAGGCCACCCAGGTCATTGTGGGGCTCATGCAGGAGGCCTTACTCACCACAGCTCACAGCACCCTGTTTCCTGGAGCCAGCCAACTCATTCCCATATTTGTCCACACACCAGCACTGCCCTGTGCTGCCGTGGCACTGTGTGGCTTTGTAATAGCCCTCCTCATTACACCGAGGTATGAAGACCCCTGGGGGAACAAAAGGTGCAACTTTAATCAGAGACATGCAGAGATACTCGGGGTTAATGCCTGTCAACACAGGGAAGAGGGCTTACATGTCAGAATATCTGCTGCAGGGTCAGCAGCAGAGGATGGGGATGGTTGGCTATTAGTCAAAATTACAGGGCCCTTAACCTTTAGAGGCCCAAACGCAATGAGCTCTAAGGACGTCAGTGTTTAAACGGGAATGATAATAGCTATCATGTATTGAATACTTCTATTTTGGGCACTGACCTAAATCGTGCTTACATATGTATGTGTATATATACATACATTTGCAGAATCTCTTATTCCCACAACCCTAAGAGATACATACCATCATTACCTTTTAATATGAAACTGATGTCTAGGAAAATTAAGTAATCTTCCCAAGGCATCTGCTAGTAAATATCAAGTCCAGCATTACCAATACTTTGCCCAACCACATAAAGTGACTCTGTGAAATTGTTATAAAACTCTATACGCATTAACTACTGCACTTGCTGCTGACTAGTAACAAATGTTCTATGAACAACACCAGTCTGTGGATCATATGGTTCCAAGCTATTCCTTGTCACTGTCTTCTAGCCTCTAAGAAAGAGGTAATTAATAATAGCTAAGTGCTTTACTTGCATTATTTCATCAAGCCATGCCAATATCACCATAAGGTGTTGCTATTACTATCTCCCTGTTTGCAGGCAAAAAAAAAAAAGTGATAAACTGGAGTTAATTTGCCCAATGTTAAGCAAAATTCCTTCTTTGATTAGTTCTAATTTTTCACTTTAAATCTTGAATGGGTACTACTGTTATTACATTTTTAATGTGAGAAAATCATATGGTTTTTATGCTTTATATACTTTTAACAAGATGGATTACTAGTGGCACAAATTTACAAGTATGTTACTAAGTGATTGATATGGTTTGGCTGTGTCCCCACCCAAATCTCATCTTGAATTGTAGCTCTCATAATTCCCACGTGTTGTGGGAGGGACCCTGTGGGAGGTAATTGAATAGGAGGTAATTGAATCATGGGGGTGAGTTTTTCCCATGCTGTTCTCATGATAGTGAATAAGTCTCACAAGATCTGATAGTTTTGTAAAGGGCAGTTCCTCTGCACACGCTCTCTTGCCTTCCGCCATGATTGTGAGGCCTCCCCAGCCATGTGGAACTGTGAGTCTATTAAACCTCTTTTTCTTTACCCAGTCTCAGGTCTATTTCTTCATAGCAGTGTGAAAATGGACTAATACAGTGATTGAGGCATATGATTTTGTTTTGGTGTTTTCTGCATTGTTTCTTTTGAAGTTCCTAATTCATAAAATGATTCGGATATGCTCTAGAGATTTTTTATAAAATGAGAATCTCTCTTTTGAAGAATTTGCCCATAAAAATATCTTGAGCCTGGTGCCCATTTTGAGGGATGAAAGTAGCATTTTGATTAATTTCCTGGTTTTGATTTACCTGGGTCTTCTGTTATCAAAATTTGGTAACTGATAGTATCCATTTCAACTAGGTTTTCATAATTGTTATAAATTGACTTATAGCAGTGGTTCTCAAAGTGAGGTTCCAGGACAAGCAGCACTGGCACCACATGGAAAACCCTTAGAAATGCAAGTTCTTGGGCCCCACCTGAGACTTAGAGAGTGGGGCTCAGCGGTCTGTTCATTTATTTAACCCTCCAGCTAATTCTGGTATATACTAAAGTTTGAGAACTACAAGTTTACAGTATTCTTCTATAACTGAGCTTATATCCCACTTTTAAATTCATGACACTATTTGAGCCTTTTTACTTCTTCATATTGTCAAAAGTTTGTCTATTTCATTTGTTCAGAAAACTCTCTCTGATATGGTATTTTAATATTTTTACTTCACTGTTGTCTGCTTTCATCTTATTCACTTTGTGTTGTTCCTATAGTTTAAGTTACATCTAGTTAATTTTATTTTGATCTTTTTTTATAAATGCATTTGATGCTATGAAGTTTCACTTAGTTGCTGCCCATGTATTTGGTACACCATGCTTTCATTTTCTTTCATTTCTAGATATTTTGTAGATTTTACTTTCTTCATCTTTGATCAATTTTTATTCATGAAACCAAATGTATGGGGGTTTAGTAATCTCATATTTTACTTCTATTGGTATTGTGTTGTGGCCAGTAAGTTTGATCTGTGATCATTTATTTGAAATTTGTTTTCTTTTGTGGTACAGTCTGTGGCAGATGTTTGAAAGACTACATTCAATGCCTAGATTCAGGAATACATATATAAGCATGAATGCTAACAAATCTTAGTCTACTTGAACTGTAGGTTTCAGTAAGTGGTATGTCAAAGTTTCTGAAGACCAGTGTGGCTATAATTCGCCCTTACAGTTCTAGTCCATTTTAAGTTATGAGTATAGTCATGTGCCACATAATGATGTTTTCGTCAACAATAGACTGTATATGTGACAATGGTTCCATAACATTATAACACCATATTTTCACTATGCCTTTTCTATGTTTAGATATAAAAATAATTCCCATTGTGTTACAATTGCCTGTAGTATTCAGTACGATAAAATGGTGTACAGGTTTATACCTAGGAGCAATAGGCTATGCCATCTAGGTCTGTGTGAGTATACTCTATGATGTTTATACAATGACAAAGTCACCTAATGACACATTTCTCAGAACCTATCCCTGTCATTAAGCAAGGCATGTCTATACAGCAACTGATGGCATAATATGGTAAAAGGGATATTTCAGCAAGATGATTGCATTATAAAAAACAGATTTGCTTTGTCAGATATTAATGTTGTTTAAAAAAGAGTATTTACCCTCATTTAATTTCAACTTTCTGTGGAATTATTTTTGTATAACTCTCCTTTAAAATACTAATCAATAATAATAAATGTGTTTGACCTGTTCACATTTATTGTGATTACAGGTATTGTGATTACAGAAATGCTTACTCTTATTTCTGCCACCATATCTGTTTCCTACTTACTAAGTTTTCTTTATACCTTGTCTTTTTTCCATAGGTTTAAAACATATATTCTAATATTCTTGTGGTTACTCATATTTTCCACAGGGGAACATAGTTTTTCCTAGTAAAATCTACAGTTAATCTATACAGATTTTTTTTTTCCATGAACAAACTAGAAGCTTAACACATTCTTACCACCTTTTTCTCACTTCCCCCAATTGTCTGGAATTTTAATTCCAGGTTGCCATATAACTATTTTTATTGGTCTTAGTTAGCAGAATTGTCATTTCTTTTTCATTATTGCATCTGAATAGTTCTTTCTGGGATCATTTGTTTGGTAGAATAAATCCTTTAGTGATATTTAAGTGAGTCTGGGGTTAGTAAGCTGACTGAATCTTAGATGGTTTCAGAGTACCTCTGTCATCACACTTGAATGATCACTGGGATAAATTTAAAATTGTAGGTTCATAGTTATTTCCCCTCAGCACTTTGAAGATACTGATTCTCATTGTACTGTGGGTAATCTTTATTTATAATAGTTTTTAGTTTTGGTTTTCCTTACAGGGTAGGTGTGTTTCTTGATAGTGTGCATCTTCTATGGAAGAATTCTTCCTCTTTGTGTAACAATTCTTCCTCTTTGTGTAACCTGGGTGGTAACACCATCTACATCAGCCTCCTGAAAACAGAGGTTCCTGCCTTCCACTGTAGCTTTCTATGCCCTAATTTAATTTCTGATTTTGTGAGCGTGCTTACATTTTCAAATTTGCCTTTTAGTTAGTGGAACAATCCCAGAATAAAAGTGTGGCATGGGAGGGACATATTTCTCCTATTTTGAACCAAGACTTCAACCCAGACCCAGATGACTCTAGGGTCTAGTCTAGAACATGCTACTCACCAGGCTATACCAAGATGATCATATTCTCAGAGATTAAATGAGACCATGGAACACCATATCTGTCACTTAGGAAAGGCTGCTGATGCCACAGTTAGAGGCTTAGTGGTATCCACCCTCTCATTAAGGAGTGTACGCCATTGCATGCTATCAGTTTTCAAAGAGCAGTAGATAGAAAAGAAAATGTAGATGCTGTCAGTAGCCCAAAAAGAGATTTGTGAACAGATTCGCAATCAAGGACTGCAGAGAAAGTGAACATGTAGAGAGCTGGCTCCTCCTTGGACCAAAAAAAAAAAGGGGGGCTGAGGCCCTGGGTTGGTAAGAAGCAGGTGCTGCTCTAAATCTACAATGCAATAATTATAGCTGATAATAATTTGTTGATTGTTTTATTTATTTGACTCTGTATACCCCTGACTACATAAAGAATTTGTAAGCAAATGGCATTTTTTCTGAGTCAGCTGGAGTAATCTCCATATGTGGGAAATGTGATAAAGCAAGCTTTAAAACAAAATGGGGTTTATTTTAACAGAAAGGTAGGCATTTCATTCATGTGCACTGGGGTAAATGAGACATCTTATCACAGGTGACCCTTACCAATGAGGCAATGTATGTTTTAATAAACAGCAATGTACTAATTCTACAACTACCTGCGGATCATAGGTACGTCACTCAAAATAATATCCAATATGGAGAAATGAGATCAATAAACACAAGTCTTTGCACTAGAAAAACCTATGGAGGAGGGATCCAGCCACTTTTCCTTCAGACCAGAAATATATATTTATGTCCTTTTACTCAGCAGAAGAATGTAGGCCTAAAGAGTTCAAAATCCTGACAACTTTGGGGAAGTCTACATGCATTTTGAAATAACTCAAAAAATCCTAAGAGAAGAAAATCACCGGAATTCATAGACTGCCTACATTTGACAATCTGCAAGAAAACTTGCCCATTTCCTTCTCTATTCATTTCCTTCAAATGAATAGAGAAACTTCTGAAATGGCAGGCTGCTTGGGGAATGCATCTGCCTCTGAATGCTTCACAGGAATAATTCTGTATTACTGTGTTGCAGCTGACACCTCTTTTTTTAAAAGCAAGGAAAGCAAAGCAGGCTCCTCCTTTCTTCAGCAAACCAGTGAGAATAGCCAGTGTTTCTATGACACTATGACAAATGCCAGGACTTCCTCCACGTGCTGGAGAAAGGCAGGCTTGGAGCTAAAGGGGACACTTTGAGAGGCCTGCAAGTTGTGCGTGTTAGGGGAACACACATTCACTCAACCCACTTGCTTCCGTGGTGTCCAAACAGCCTGCATACTTTCCTGGAGGGATTAGGTGAAGGTAGAAACAGGCTTAAGCACATACATGTCGTTCAACCCTGTCTGATAAATTCTGAAGAGAGTACAGCTCATCTGCCTCCTTCAACAGACAATCCTATCTGGGGAATGGAGGAAATGCTATAATTTTTAGACCTTATAGTTTGAGCACTTGAGAGCACCATTCAATGATCTTACTTAGAAAAAGCCAAGATTTGTTTTAGCCTAAGATAGATCAGGGAGGAGTTAGCAGTGGGGAAGGTGCTGGACTTCGGCCCTGGCTGACCTCTCTTCCTGCTGAAGGAACACACAGCAGTTTTCAACCAGCCAGTCCTGTTTATGTCCAGCTGCCTGGAAGAGCTCTGCCTGGGGTTAAAACAAGGCATTTCTTTCATGAAACACTAGCCCTAATTGAATAACCATTGCCATGCTGATCATTACAAGGGACATGGCTGGCTTAATTAGTTGTTTAAATGAGTGGCAAGAAATTGTACTTACCCAACAGGCTTTTCCCCTTACTCAGCTTCTGAATTCTGTTCATTTCATTCTGGCAAGGGAGACCTAAAAAATAATTTCTGAAAGTCAGCTTCCAGATGGTATGGAGTATAAGCTCTAATGATTGACTTCACTCTTGATGTGAAATGTAGACAATGGCACACCTGGGAGTGGAATTGTTCCATATGCTGTTACTATGCAACAAAACAAATTCGGGCCATTTGTGTTACTAGTTAAAAAACAAACCTCATACCACAATGCACTTAAAATAGTATTTGGGGGCCACTTGCACTGCATAGAAATTTTTCTTTCTAGTACCAACTCAAGCAAATACCAAGTATCTAATAGGTGGTGTAATGGACTTTTTCCTTTCTATCAGGAAGCAAGTAATCAGCCAAGGCTTATTAGTGGGGAAGTGTTCTGAATCCACAGATGAACTAACCAGAGGTGACAAATACTTATATAGCCTAGGTTTTCCTGTAGGAAAGGATGGATAGGAATGGTTACTTCAGACCTCACTACCCCCAGGAAAGTAAAACAGGCTTTGAGGGACAACTATGAAGATACAGAAGAGATCTGGAGAGGCAGTGATGAGACTTTGTATCTAGGCTCTGCCACCTCCTAGCTGAATTCACCTGTCCCAGCCTCTGGGTCCTCAGCGGCAAAATGCATGTCATAGAAAAGAAGTTAGTTTCATTCTAAGCAAAATGAAAAGTGACCTCATTCATTCTTCAGAGTTTTACCATGATTTGCCTTTGCAGACCTTGTGGCTCTGGGAGTTCTGCTATTTGTTCATGGTTCTCCTGTCCTTGGCAGAGGAGTTCTGGTTCTCTGAGTTCTTATCTTTGGCTGATACTGCCTCTTTCTGCAGGCCCCACACTTGCATATAAAGTATCTAAGCAACCATTTACAACTCTTACCCTGTAGACTGCACAATGCTACCTGGTCTTGCTTCTTGTTCCATGAGAGAAACTGCTCGTAAAATACATTTTGTTGACTTCTTGTTTTAAGATGCTTTCAGAGTAAAGGAGAAACAAATTTCATCTGGATTATAAAAGGTAGCATTTCCTGGATGCTGTGCCACAGGAAGGGGTTCTGGCTTTCAGCAACTGCAAGAGTAAGGGCAGTCTATCCAGAGATGTCCCATGTGGCCAGGTGACCAGCTCTGGCACTGTTACCTCCAGGCAAGCATTAACACATAGGCTCTGTGTTGTAAGGAAACCATGCTAAAAAATCACATGTTATAATACAAACTCAAACCTAAAACTATCACTAATCTTAATGCTGAGAATCACTACAAGTATTTACATTACTAAAATTTTTAAATGGCTATTATCTTAACATTGATTTTAGGTACTAACAGATGTAATTAGAAAAATGAGGTATAAAAATTGAAAATGAAGAGAAAAATTATCACTATTTGCAGATGATATGATTGCACACCTGAAAAATCTAAGCAAACCGACCAGAATAACTTATAAACAAAGCAAGATTTTAGTAAGGTGGTTGGGAACAAAATTAATGTTGAAACCACCAGGGAGGGAATATAGTGCAAAAAAACACCTATTTCAGTTACAATGGTAGCAATAATAAATACAAGGGAAGTATAATAATTGTTAGAAAAAAATTTCAAAATTAACACCATGGGTTGATAGATCCTATTCTAAAACAAAATGATTCCGATTTTTATTTGATTAATTTTTCCTGATACTTAAAAATTACCAATAGAAATTGTTTTTAATTGGATAAACTGATGCTAAAGTTCACACAGGGAAAGAAACATACTAACATCCAGGAAAATTCTAGAAAAACAGTAATGGCAGCAAAGGACAGTTCTACCAGGTAGTAAAACATATTGTAAAACAACTGTGATTTAAAAGTCTAAAACTGATTTATTTTATATATATATTTATTACATATATTATATTTATTATATATATTATATATATATTTATTATATATATTATATATTTATTATATATATATTATATATTTATTATATATATTTATTATATATATTATATATATATTTATTTTATATAGCAACTGGATGACCATCTCCAGGGAGGCTGGGAGCCTACTTGACTGTGTAATACACAATCTAGACTGATACAGAATTTAAGTGAACAGCAAAAAAGATAAAGTGAGAAATACCTTTCTAAGCTAAGCTTTATGGCTTCTTAGAAGCCATAAAATATAGAGAAGCTTGGCTATCTTAAAATTTCTCCCTAACAAAAATGCATGAACTGTAATTTGGGAAAAAATATTTACAATACCTATGACCAGAAAAGTTCCAATTTCCTTAAAAAACAAACACACAAGAACCTGACAGAAAAATATACAAAGAACATATAGACATTTCCAGAATGTTTCATATGTACAGATGTTCAACCTAACTCATAAATCAAGAAGCTTGGTAACGCCATAGAGAATAGGTATTCTCATATATCTTTGGTGAAAGTAAAAATTGTTACCACCTCTTTGGAGGTGAGGTCAATTGCTCAAATTTTAAAAGGCACATGCCTTTTGACTAGTAATTTTAAGAACATATCTTGAAATCCCATATACACATACTTACCTTTCACTGAATACCCACGGTTTTTGTTGTGTGTGTATTGTCTATGCATACATAACTTAAATACTTTCATATTAGCAGCCATCCTCCTTTCCTGGCGGTGGGATATACCAGCTATGCCTGTAGTTGTATGTTCTCCCAATGTGGGCCTGTCTCTTCTGGTCCCATTAACTGTGACTGCCATACTCAGGTGTACCCCCCAGACAGAGGGAGGTAAAGTCAGGGCACCTGCCACTGGCTTCCTGTCCCTACTCTGAATCCCCCAGCAGGCCAACCTGTCTGACTTTGGGTTATATGAAATATCCTGGTATCTTTTCTTCTATTCCCCAAATCTTGCCTCTTTTTTTCATTAGCTGGAGTTTATTTATAACCAAAATATTCTTGTCTAGGACACTTAGTATAAATCTGAACTTATCCTAGAGAAACTGACAAGTGACTTTCTCAATGAGAATGATTTTCATTGTCTCTTACATTTTTAAGGTATTTTTTACATTGAGAGCTCACAATGACCTTTGGATTATGTCATGAAGGTTTCTATACCCATTGTATAGATGAAAAAACAGATAGTTGAGAGACTTCCCCAAAGGGAGGAACAGACAGAAGTAACTGACTATTTGATTTATACTCTTGGTTTTTCTAGTATACCACATTAAAAGCAAAAATAAACTGGAAGAAATGAGACTTTGGGCCTGGCATTAAATGGAATGAATTATGTATTCTCTGGCTGTGGCTCTCTGCCCACTTCATAATCATACGCAGTTCTCCTCTGCTCCAGCAAGGCTGCCCTGGGCTAGGGACCCCAACCCTCCATCCCACCTTACCTCCAGGCTTCTGGAAGCAGTAGCACCACTCATTGTTAGAAAGCTTGCCATCCTTGAAGGAGTCACACGAGTTGAAAAGAGGCTTGATACAGGGCTCGTACTTATCCAGGTAGATGGCATTGATCTCTGAAGGGTCAAGCAGGAGGTCATAGTTCATGTCCAACTTGTTGAACATCCAGCCCAGGGAGTCCTTGCAGATGGGCAGGATGCTAGTGTCAAACCCTGCCAAACAAAAGGCATATCTCAGCTGCCACCAAGCCTGATGCTTTCCGCCCTGCTCACTCCCCAGCTTTCTGCCCCAAGAAGATGCCAAGGCCCACCTGACTCCCTTCCTGAGGCTGTTTCCTTCCCAGCATACAGATTTAGTGGTTCTCTAGAATATTTTGTGTTTTTTTTGTTTTGTTTTTAAGTGAAATGGTTTAAAAGTCATCATTTGAGGAAAATATGTTCTAAAGGGGAAAAAATCCCCAATTTTAACATATCTGTGATATAAATATGTGTTTTCATTTGCTTAAAATGGGGTATGCCTGAAAGAAATAATAGAAACATGGTGAGTGAGAGGTATAGCTTATGGTACCAAAAACTATGCTTTCATATTTCAAAAAATACTGAAAAACCAAAACAAAATATTTTTAAAAGGATAGCAGTGAAATGAAAAACATAGCATAATCCAGAAGCACCGCTTGCATCCCAGAGGACCTTTAAATCCAAGCAGTCTGAACGTTAATGGCAAAACAAGCCAGGTGCCTGCCTCTGTTCCCCACTCTTCTCTTCTGCAATCCCCTAAGGAGATCCATGAGATGGAATCCAAATCAACTCAGACAATAATTTCTTTCTTATTTCCCTGGGGGAGAAGAAGTCGTTTTCTTAAAGAATTATTTGTTTCTACATTGGAAAGTGTATGCACTAAAATAATAACACTTAGCTCAACACTCGGGATATTGAGTCTACTGTAGACATGTCCCAGATTTAAAACTCATCTTTTTTCAGAATCAAAGGTCCCGTGCAATCTCAGGTTATTCCATAAACTGGATTTCTAGGGCTAGTTGTATTTTTCTGGAATACCCCAATGATAAAAGTGAACGTTTGTTGCTATATAGAAAGCATGCTTCTAAGCACTTTGTACTTAATTTTCTCACTGAATCCTTGTAACAGTCCTATGAAATGGTGCTATATCATTTCCACTGTACAGATGAAAAAATAAGGCTCAAGGTCATACAATTGTAGAATGGAGATTCAGACCCCAGCAAGCTTAATCCAGAATCTACATATTCTCAATGACTCCTCTGCTAGCCTTCTGCCTGACTTGATCTTCCTGTCCTGAGGCCATCCAGTTGGCCTAGAGTGTCATGTTTAGGGATGGGCAGTGCAAGGGGGGCCTGATGGCGTCAGTTGCCCATCATTAAGCATTAATGACAGCCTGGTCATTAAGTTTCTATGTGAATCACTAGGAACCCTTTCTTAGTGAAATGTAGAATACAGCAAAATGTACCCACTCTTTTTTTTTTTTTTTTTTGAGACGGAGTCTCACCCTGTTGCCCAAGCTGGAGTGCAGTGGCACCATCTCGGCTCACTGCAAGCTCTGCCTCCCAGGTTCGCGCCATTCTCCTGCCTAGCCTCCCAAGTGGCTGGGACTACAGGTGCCCGCCACCATGCCCAGCTAATTTTTTTGTATTTTTAGTAGAGACAGGGTTTCACCGTGTTAGCCAGGATGGTCTCGATCTCCTGACCTCGTGATCCACCTGTCTTGGCCTCCCAAAGTGCTGGGATTACAGGCTTGAGCCACCGCCCTCGGCCCTGTACCCACTCTTTAAAGCAGCATCTTTGCAGAAAAGTCTTCACTGTCTAGAAGCCAGTAAAATAAGTACAGCATCTCCTCCTCTGAGCTCTCTTATAACCCTATGCTTCCCCTCATTGTCCATGCTTGTTAATCAAACTATAGGCTCCCTGAGGGAAAAGACTGTCTTGTCCCCTTCAGCAGCCTCAGGCATGACAGGCATATAGTGCTCAATTAAAAAAAAAAAAATGTTGGGAGGCATTTTCTAGCTATTGTAAACTCTATTGCTTTAAAACATAAAATCTTTCCATTTTTAAATTTATTCAATATCTTAGAACACATTTTAAAATACCCACCCCCCTCTTTTTTTTTTCCAGAAGAGAGGCTACGGGACATAACGTGGCCCCTTCTTTGATCGAATGTCATGATTGTCAATAGTCTTTGATGATGCTGTCCTCAGGGGCTGCTGAATGAGAGGAGATAATTTACTTTGGCACTACACAGCTCTACACTTTTGTAAACAATATTTTACATACATCAATTTTATAGGATATCGATATTTTAATACATAAGGCAAGAGGAATTTACTGCTGACTGGTCGGCAAAAAGAAGTGCCAATCTGGTTGGGCAGTAGTCAAAAAGTCAAGCGCAGCCCACCCTACCACTACTAGAAAAGGAGTGCCTGCATCTTGACATCTGTGGTTGCCTGTCATGCAGGAGAAAGGAGAGCAGCCCTTCTAGTTGGTCCCAAGAGTGCAGGGACCAAGCAGGGTTCCAGGGCTTCCCCTTCAGAACTCCTAGACTCAAATGCCGCTCACTCCTCTGGCCTTCTGGGCTAACCAACATCATGCTTTAACATTCCCTTCACTCCAGTTGCTTCAGGATATCAAACCTAAAAGCCTCTTAGGGGACTCAATTTGCTTTTGGGCAAAGGCAGGTCTTCTGGAGAAATCTCCAGAGACTGGAGGCTGCAAGCAGCTGTTCTCCTCACATCAATCTGCTCTTTGTTGAAAGGTTGTTCAGAAAACCCAAGGGTCAGGCTGCTCCTAGAGGATCCAGGGGAAAAAAATCTTATTTTGCTTTTCCAACAGACCCAACCACCAAGAACCACTTTGGAGACACTTAAATGCTATTTTTTTCTTAAGGTAAAAGATCCCAACTACTAAAATAATTGTCCCCTGGATTGATGTTCTCTACTGATATCTCTAGAAGGCTATGAGCAGCCAAAAATAACTAAAAATTAAGAAGATCATTTTTGTTTTGGCTGAAAACCAGATGCTAGTCAAACTCGGGATCTCAACAGTTGCTACTCTAACTAACTTCTTACCTACTGCATTCAATCCAGGAGCATTACTTTCAGAAATTCCAAACAAGCAGGGGATCAGGTGAAATGCTGTTTTAAATGATGTGTTTTTATATTTTGACCAAATAATATCAGAATGGCTACATAGAGAAGGCTGTGGCCAAACTACATATATCAAATAATTGTGTTTAGTAATCTATTCTGTGCTCATTGGCCACAGTGTGGAGAAGCCTATCCCTAACTGCCTTTGAATTAAAGGCATCAAAGAGACTCCATTGATGTGCAAATGTGAGGACCCACTCTGAGTGTTCTCTGCAGCTTATGACAAAACTGAGTATGGTCTCTGCCAACTCAGCACCTGATGCTGGCGGGAGGCTCCTTGAGCAATCTGCATGTTATGGATGGGGAGAGGGGACACCTGTCTGGGAGTTTCTGTGGAAGACAATATGCAGTCTGACTATTGTACAAAAAGACATAGCACCAAAGATGTTTGCTACAGTGTTACTTCTATTAGCCTAACATTGGCAACAACCTCAATGTCCCAAAATAAAGATCAAATTAAGTAAACTGTTATCTCCATAAACTGGGATTCTGTGTAGCTATCAAAAAGCAGAATACTATTCACAACATGAAAAGATAGTCACATTTCTACATGGTAAAAGATCATAAAACAGTCTGGAAAGTATGATCCAAACTTTGTAATTATACACACACACGCTGTTTCATATATGACACCAGAAAAAACCTTAAAGTATGTACCACAGCATGCTTACGGTCATTAAAATGGTGAGATCATATATTTTTTTCAAAATGCCTATACTAAACATTTTTTAATCCAACTTATTTTTGAGATTGGGACATATTTAAAGTCAAAGTATATATTTAATGTAGTGGGTGTTTTTCACCCCCAAATGATATTGCTAACCCTAAATCAATGTCTAATAAATTGAGGAAATGTGATATTTAAAATGGTCTTACTGCCTTGGGCTGTGTTGGAGCTGGTGGGCTTGATGACTCTGTTCGCATCCTCGTGGAGAGCTCCAAACCAATCCTTCAGCCGGGAGGCAAGGTTCCGCAACTCCTTGTCTGTGCAGGCTAGAGAAAAGCAAACAGAACAGACAATGGGGCTGGGGGCTTTCTGCCTTCTGTGTGCAGGGCTACTGGCAAAGCCATGTTCAAAGCAAACCTTTCTATCCAACCACGATATAACTGTTACCTCACGTGGAAAACACCCCAAAGATGCTGTTAGTACAAACAAAGAGTGGGACAAAAAGAGAGCCTAGACCCCCAGGGCAAGCAGCCTTTGTTCAGAACTTGAATTTGGATGGCCTCTGTGCTGTGAAAGCAAGCTGCGGTGGTCTCACCGTTGTGTAGCATCCTCAGAAGACAGACAATCACAGATCACTTTTGCTAACCGCATAAAGCTTGCTCTTGCAGTTTTGCCAGAGGAGATTACATTTTCCACTAAACTCATGCCAAGAGATTAACACCCAGGCACAGCTAATGCTCTTAGAAAGAGGCTGCCTAGGACGCCAAAAGATCCTATTAATAGCAGACTCCTAATTTTGTCTTAGCCCAGGGTTTGGATTTGGGGATTGGGCCTATTTTGCTAGCCTTCCAGTGGTCTCATTATTGACTTTCCACTGTAAACAGATGGATGCCTTCTCCATGAAACAGTCCTTTCAGCCCATCTATAACTATTTAGTCATTTCTTAGGGTAAGACAGAATCACTGGGGCAGACAGATACTCCTGAGAACAAGAAAATCCAGACAGATGGATGGGTGGGCAGGTGAGTAGGTAGGTGCAAGCTATTTGAAGGTCTTGTAGAGTGCTAAAACTTGAGGAAAGAAATCCCAAAGGAATAAAAATGGTGCAGAGAAGGGAGTTGACTTTCCCGAGCCCCTCCCTCTTCCCTCAGGGCATACGCTAATTCTTGGTACTGAGAAAACCTGCAAAGGGTCCAAGCAGTAGGCTGCTACCAAGACCTAGAGAACCCAGCAATGCATTTGGGGTCTTTAGTATCTGGAGAGACAGAAATTAAAGATCTGAGGAGTCAAAATTCCAATAAGTAAAATGGGGCAAAGAACAGAGCCCCACATCTGTAACTTCTCCCATATTCTAAAGCTACAGGAGCACACTGCTAAGGAGTTAAGCAGAAATGCTGTTACAAGGCACAGCCAAGTTCTGAATATCTCATGGTGCTGAAGAGACACAGATTAGGGCTCAGAACCTACCAGTGCAGAGGGAGCCTGGGGGAATCCCTGGGGTCTTCACTGGAAGCCATAGGGACGGTGATGAAAAAGGAGTAGACACAGCCTCACCAAAACTCCAAGCTAGCCTTCAACCAATGCAGGACCTGATTGAATTAAGGTGATCAGCCCCCATCGGCCTGCCTTGCAAAAGACTAGGTGAAACTTCTCCAGAAGAAAATACCATGCAGATCCTCTCCTCATTTTTATCATCCACATGTGCTTATCAGGCAAGCCCATTTCTCACCCTAAGGCTTGATGGAGAACCGAGCTTCCCAGAGCTCAGGCAGAAAAGGTCTTTCCCCACCCTCCATATTAGAGCAGAGGTGACCAGGCCCTGACTGGGTCTCTGCAACCTGGGGACTCTCATTCACGATGCTGCCTTCTGTCCAGGTAGGATCCAGACTCTACACTCTGCAAAGCATGGAATGAATGTGTGTCCAGTGTTTATACCCCAGTTTTTAATGACCTTAAAACACTGCCTTGCTTTTAATAACCAGGGTTTGGCTGTATTTTAAAACACCAGCCAGGAAACAACACAGAAATGTCTCGACAGGGAGCAAAGAATAACTTCTCAGGAGTCGCGCTGGCTGGAATGAATCCCAGCTTTGCCACTCACTGGCTGGGTGACCTGAGACAAGTCAGCCTCCAGCACCTCGGCTTCCTTATCTGTAAAACTTCGGATAATATGGTTATATAACTATAAATCAGACAATGTATATAAAGTTCTTAGCAAAGTACATGATATATGGTAATTACTTAGTATGTGCCACCTATGATTTTGATTATTATTACTATTGCTATTTTTAAACTGAAGATTTATAGGTAACATTAGGGCTAGCATCACAGCATTCAGAAAGCCAACAACAAATCCACCTGCACACAACTGGCTTTAGCCACATAAAATAGTTGCTTGTGTTATCTAGTAAGCTGCAATTAGCCATATATGGCTATTTACATTAATTAAAATTTAGGCCAGGTGCGGTGGCTCACGCCTGTAATCCCAGCACTTTGAGAGGCAGTGGATCACCTGAGGTCAGAAGGTTGACACCAGCCTGGCCAACATGGTGAAAACCTGTCTCTGCTCAAAATACAAAATTAGCCAGTCATGGTGGTGCATGCCTGTGATCCCAACTACTTGGAAGGCTGACGCAGGAGAATCGCTTGAACCCGGGAGGCGGAGGTTGCGGTGAGCTGAAATTGTGCCAGTACACTCCAGCCTGGGCAAAAAGAGCAGAAACTCAGTCTCAAAAATCAAAATTTAAAAAATCTAATAGTTCCTCAGTTGCACCACTGCATTCAACAGCCCCACACAGCTAGTGACTTCCACACTGGACAGCACAGACGCAGAATCTTCCCACCACAGCAGGGTGTCGTGCTGGGCGGCACTGAATCAGGTTAGCGATCATTTTGGGCTAACTTTCTGGAGCATCATCATGATATTCTGCCATCCAAGTTTGTTCCCGTACTTCTCCCCTTCAACTGTTTAAGATGAGCTGAGAAAGAAGATAAGCCCCCACAAGCCAGGAACCAGCATCTCTTGCTAAGCCATGCTCCCAAATAGCAGGGAAGGTAGTTGTTTAGTTGTTATGAAGGTGGAGAATCCTGGCTTAGCCCAGGTGCCAAGGCAGATCCGCAGGAGCAGGCCCTCCCGACACACTTATTGGATCCAACTCAGAACCTCAGGGCCCTAGGTTTTCACTTTTCTGACACTGCCCTGCTCTAAGCAGGAGAGAATGTGGCCTGTTTTTCTGAGGGAAATAGGTTGTGCACTCCGTAGTCAATTTCACATTTGAAAATGGGAAACTAATAGCCTCTATTTTTTCTCTATTGCCATGCGCACCATCTATTCTAAATGTTCTCTGAACAGAGAAAATTGCCAAGTCAACATGCAGAGGAAATCTCATGCTTCAAGATGAATTAGTCAGTCGTGTTTAACTAAACCCTGACAGATGTGCAGGTAATCTGTATCCTTACAAGACTGCTGGATTTTCCACAGGCTCCCCAAAGTACACAAGTCTTGGATGTCTGATGGGATCAGGCACTGAAATCCTGAAAGAATGAATCTCTCACTCAGGGACAAGTCCACTAGCAGGGAGCCACTGGTGTGGGTCGAGAGAGATCAGAAACCCGAAATGGAAAGAGGAGGCTCTCAGTTACTGGGCCCTGTTCACTCACAAGGTCTTCAACCGAATGGTCTGTATGAGAAGAAAGTCAGGCACAGGTTGCCTGGAGCTTGATACATCCCAAAGAAGGAAATAATCAAAGGCAACAGCCTGCAGAGGGCTATTTCTTCAAATTTGGTATTCTAGCCACAACACACAGGCTGGTGATGGGAGAAAAGTGCCTGCCTTTTAAGGTGCTCATCATCGCCCCCAATAAAGGTGTGAACAGGGGACTGAAGCTTTCAGAAGTGGGGACCCAGAGGATACATCCCACACACTTAGTACATTCCTAGGGAAAAGTAATGTTCATGGGGTGAAAAATATAGTCATATATCCCCCTACTATTCTGGTGCCATTCTGGCATTCTACCCTGTGGCAATCCCGGCAATTTCTGGAGAGGGGTCCTGGCGAGAGGAGGGCACTTGGGCTACCAGCATCAGACTCTTCAGAGGAAAAGACAGTGCTTTCTTGGGAGAGGATTTGGATTAATCACGAAGACCAAGACCTGCTTTCTTGTGCTCTCCTCACCCTCCTGGATGGACACGTGCCAGCTAGCCCTCTAATTCTCCCATTTTCAATTACATTCCCTCCCGCCCTCCATCCTGGTTTCAGCTTGCTTTTCATTGCTCTTGTGCTCCCAGTTTTCTTCTCAGCATCCTACTGAGAGGTGAAGCCAGCTAGACTTCCTGGGTCGAGTGGGGACTCAGAGAACTTTTCTGTCTTACAAGAGGATTATAAAATGCACCAATCAGTGCTCTGTAGCTAGCAAGGGGATTGTAAAATGTACCAATCAGTGCTCTGTAAAAATGTACCAATCAGCACTCTGTAGCTAGCAAGAGGACTGTAAAATGCACCAATTGGCAGGATCCTAAAAGTAGCCAATCACAGGGAGGATTGAAAAAAGGACACTCTGATAGGACAGAAATGGAACATGGGAGGGGACAAATAAAGGAATAAAAGCTGGCCACCCCAGCCAGCAGCGGCAACCCTCTCGGTTCCCCTTCCACACTGTGGAAACTTTGTTCTTTTGCTCTTAACAATAAACCTTGCTACCTCTTACTCTTTGGGTCTGTGCCATCTTTAAGAGCAGTAACACTCACTGCAAAAGTCCACGGCTTCATTCTTGAAGTCAGTGAGACCATGAGCCCACTGGAAAGAACCAACTCTAGACACACTACTTCTCAATGATGTTTCCCCATTTACCCTACTGTTTCTACAGGTTATGACGTATCATTTTTACACAATCTCCATCGCTCCAATGGGCTGGTGTGTGAGCCACGTCTCTGGGATCCACTCCCCAGCCTCATATCTGCTTCTTCCCATAGTCAGAAAATGGTACCAGCAGATACTCATATATTCTCAGGGCAAACACTTGGGAATTGTCCTGGTTCACAGTGAAAAAGTTCACTGCTTCTTATCTCCACTGCCTCTATTCTAGTCTCCAATGCCACCACTACCTCCCACCAAGACAACTGGAACAGGCTCCTAATTGGTCTCCCATCTTGCCCCCTCCCTCCCCTGCCATGTTCCCTTCTCCATCCAGCAGCCAAAGTGATATTTCCAAAACGGACATTTGATCAAGTCACTCTCCTGTTTGAGACACTTCAGAGGCTCCCAGTTATTCTGTAGGTTAAGTCTAAACTCCATAATGTGAGCTAAATGGCCTGCAGGACACACTCACTGAAAAACCAAATCTCTCTTCTGTATCTGCTCCTCCTCAACCTTCATGCTCTGGCCTTACTGCCCCTCCGACATGCTCTTCTATTGGGAAACAAACACCTCTTCCCACTGCCTTGCTAATGCCAATTCCTCCATCAGATCTTGGCTTTAAAGTGACATTTTCTTAGAGGACTTCCCTAATCCTCAAACTTGAGATTTCTCTTTTCTATGCTCCCAATGCCTTGTTTCTCTGATAGCATTCATAACACCCATCTCGTTCAGTGCCCATTTCTCCCCTAGATCATAGCAACATAAAACATGCCCTGACTCTGCCCAGCACTGGGGACCCAGCATCTAACCCAGTCAGTTCCTGGCATGAAGAAAGTTCTCAATACACACCTATTGACTGAATAGAATCACCCTTTTACTGCCTTTTGTAAACTTCAATTTTTCCATCTGCAAAATGGTGTAATAAAGCTTAGCTCATAGCATCACTACATGGAATAAGATGAGACAATATTAGTAAAACATAGTTCACAGCTACTGGCATATAGCAGGAACTCAATAAATTTATGTTCCCCTTCTCATACATATCCCAACTGTCTGCATAATATGTTAGAGTTGTATTATTGTGTGTTTTTTAAGCCTGAGGAGATGCTTGTGATATAAAGAATAACATCTCTCCTTATTTTATACATGGGTCAGTAGAAGTCCAAGAAATACAGGTTGCAATATCTGTCTGCTGTGGATAAGTTCCAGGATTGGGAGATTGGTCTGACTTCCCCACACCCGTATTCTTAGCACTTGCTCTAAGGTACTATGTAGTAGTTGTTCAAAAATATATTTATCACTAAGTATATTTTAAATGAATGAACAATAGATCACAGACTCCCAATGTCAAACAGCTATTAAGTGGAAGAGACAGGATTTGAATCAGGCTGTCATCTTGCTGGGCCATCCCCACGTGCAGGACTTACTTCCTGGATATATTGGTCTTGTGGGCAGCCAATACTAACCTAACAATTAATATACTTGGTCCATACTCTGGGTTGAAAAAAATCAAAATATCAGGCCTTGCCTTGTGTAGGAAACTCTGCCAATGATGCAGGTGAGGTAGCTAGCTGAGCAATATAGGATGGAGGGAGAGCAAGTAGGCTCTCGCCTTTGTTAGCTTTGGTGTGAGAACAATGGTCTTTTGGAAGAACTGCGAACAGCCTGCTGCCTGTGTCCCATGTGTGGCCACTGGGGCTTCATTAGAGAAAGGTATAGTGCCATTGCACATTACTCCAAAATGTGGAAAAAGACAGCTCTCTCCCCCAGGAAAGCACAGCACTCAGGCAGAGAAGGGCCCAGGTAATTTGGTGCTCTCCCAGTGGACTTTTCCTGTCTGTTTGGAAAATATGAACAAAATGCAAAGAGCAAGTGTAAATAAGGCACGTTCAGTCTCCATGGAAAGTACATAGCCCTGGGAAGAAAACGTGATCGCTCTCCACCTGGCCACCTTTGCCCCCTCCACCCAAGGCATGGAGCTTTATAGGGCTTTAAGCTAGACTGGATTTGAATGCAGACAGTGTTCAAACATAGCTTGGAGTGCAGCATGAGGAACGCAGCTGATGGGAGGGAGAAGGAGGCATTGTTGTCAATACTGTAGGACAGAGAAGCTGCTCCAGGGTTACCGCAACCTTGGTGGGGTTGTAAGGGGGAAGGGGAGCTCTAAGTTATTAGTATTTGCTTATGTGGCAGTTAGACTCCCCAGGCAGTAGTCTTTGGAGGAAAGAAGGGTTGCTTCTTACCTAGATGAGTGTCAGTAGTCTGGCTCTGCCTGTACCCCTGGACCCCATTGTCCCCTTCTCCCTGGCCCCTGTGTCCTCCCTCAGACAAAACCAGGGGCTAGTGAAGAGCTGGTGAGGAAGTTTCAAAACAGGTAATGGTTTTGAAAGTGGAGAGGTAGGAGCTAGGAAATCCAAGCGTCTTTGAAAAATGCTCCCAAAGGCTATAACCAGTGTTCCACGCTGGTCTCAGCTCATTGATGACTTCAAGGGCTGAATGACAGTCTGAAAAGCCCTTTCTGAGGATTTGACAAAAAAGGGGAAGACAAGGAAACAATCAGTGGGATAAAAAACATTTGGGAGATGAGATAAAAAATGGAAAGGGAGACAGAGGATAGAAATCCTTTATTCAAAGCTATAGTGTTACTATCTAATAGAGTAAGAAGTGGCGAGCAAGTGTGAGTGAGCGTGTCTCTGTTAGAAATCCTAACTGAAGCCACATTTGAACACCCAATTGGGGATGTCCGAAAATGGCAAATCTGACACACAGGCATCACAGGATAGCTGTAAACCTCTGTTGGGGAACCAATTACTGGTATATTCTTGTAATGCATGAAATCTTTCAGCTAAAGAACCAAAGGATAAAAATAACCCTACCCTACTCTCCCCTTCTGTCACAGGACCAGCCCCCCTCTCTCAGGCCAACCTCACCAATGCGATCTCAGGGCTCTAGCAGAAGCAAATATGAAAACAATCAGAATTTAGTTTAAACTTTAGTGCCTCCGAAGGTGATTAAGGAGTTGGGCGAGACTCAAGTTCTCTTTGGGAGCAGGCTGGGAGGCCTCTCAGAAATGGAGACCTGATGCTGATTCTTTCAAACTAATCTCCTTCAGCCCTCCTAGGTGCTGTTGTGAATAATTACTTAATCAGAGCAGCCCTGGATCAATGTGCTCAGAGTGTTTGCAATTAGTAGCTCCTGTAGAAGGTCCAGCTGAGCCTTCCTTAGAGCAGTGATGAGTTGAGATGAAATAACACTTTCCAGAGTCTGGGTTCAAGCAAACACAAGGGTGCCTTCCTGAACTGCCTTGCCTGGGTTGGGTCTCTTCCCTCCATCATGGCATTCTCAGGCTGCTGGAAGCCTTCAGCAGCAAGTGTCTGTCTCCCAGTACAGCATGGTAGGCTCCTCCTCACCAACAGGGACCATGTCCCTCCTGTCATTCAATATCTAAGCAAACAGAAGGTGCCCCAGTGCTGGAAAAATGTGTAGGAACACCAAGGAGAGGATGCTGCATGCCATGGGAGCATGAATGTGGAGAAGGAGTGAGTCTACAATTCCCTTAGGAATGTGGACCCCAATAAACTTGAATGCAAACAGGTGAAGATTGATTCTGCTTAGCACATTCTGCCTTAAAAGCTTAAAAACAGGAGAGAGAAAGTAGGCTCTGGGCTGGGCATGGTGGCTCATGCCTGTAATCCCAGCATTTTGGGAGGCCAACTCACCTGAGGTCAGGAGTTTGAGACTAACCTGGCCAACATGGTGAAACCCCGTCTCTACTAAAAATACAAAAATTATCTGGGCTTGGTGGCAGGCGCCTGTAATCCCAGCTACTCTGGAGGCTGAGGTTCCAGTGAGCCGAGATCACGCCACTGCACTCTAGCCTAGAAGACAGAGTGAAACTCCGCCTCAAAAAATAAATAAATAAAAAATAAAAACAAAAAGTAGGCTCTGGAGTCAGGGCTGAACGCAGATCCCAGTGGTGCCATCCTCGCTGAGACTACGGACAGGTTACTTTTTAATCTTCAGTTTCCTCATCTCTAGAATGAAGGTGATAACAGAACTAGTATTAGGACCACGAGGAGAATGAAACTATAATAGAATGCACTTGAGCACTCAGCTCCAGGCTTGCCATGTGGTAGCACCAGGCCACACTCAGTAGCTGTCGGCTGTGATCTGATTTGTGTTTGTCGACACAGAGCAGCATGGTGATCCACCAAATAGAAAAGTATAGGAATCAAGATCATGCATGTGATGTTTTCACAGGAAATGACCATAGGAAGCCATCCAGCAAGATAGGAATCTCTTCTATTGCTTTTCAGAGAAGGTGGCTGATATCTCCCAGGTCCTACGGATGGTAAACGGCAAAACTGAATTCAAGCCCAGCTCTCTCAACTAGAGTTTCACTCATCTGCTCATCTATGACAACCCCATTCTCCCCAAGAAAATACCTCCTCCACAAGATACAGACCATGCACTTGAGTGCAAGGTTGGGACCGACACTCCCTCAGACTTCCAGCTCTCACAACCCTCAGTGTACAAGTTGTTGCTCTTCACGCAAGCCCTTGCTCTTCTCTGATCCCCTGCTTTTTCATCTGTAAAATGGGAATAATGTTTGTGGTGAGGATTTTGCTTTCAAATACTGACAGGCAGCCACTATTTCTTCTCTTCCAAGGAGCTTCAGGGGCTGGGAGCACTTACCCTTGAGAGGCTGATAGATAATAAGCTCCTTGCCATAAGCAGTTTTGTAATAGAAAACACAATAGGAGCTTACTGAAGGGATTTAAAAAATATATACAAGGTGAATTGCCTTTCTAATTGGAGATCATCTAACACAGATCTTTGAGCCATGTTATGCCTGCTCAAATTAAATTGCATTATATGTAATTCCAGCTTTTACTTTTCACTGCCTAAAACATCAATATATATGCGTGTTCTCTTATCCTTAGAGAATGCGTCATTTTATGTAAAAACAGGCATGAGCAAAGGAATTAGGTGCCATTATTCAGGAACTTGCTAATAAAGTCTTTAAAAAGCAATCTTTGGAAGAGTTTAAAATACTGACATTAAACTTGGAATAAGATGAGTTATACTAATTAATGGTACAATCTACAAGCAAAGATGGATAAATTTTCCTATTAAACCCATTAAGACTATTCTAGGTAAGCTGATTTGAGGAGACTTTAATGTTTCCCTTGATTCTAATGATAATCTTTCATCTGGAAAAAGAAACACATTTAGAACTTGCATAATAACATCTGTAAATGTGCATTAGTGGAGTAACGCTTATTTTTTTTTTTCTCCCTGAATAATCTAGATCAGGGAAGTTAGCTAGATGAAATAAGCTTTTAAAGCTTCTGATAAAATCCACAGCCACTTTCACACTCTGGGGCAAAAAAAAAAAAAGTTATTGGATATGCAAAATATTGGTTTAAAATGCCAAGTCTGGCTTTAGCTGTGCTCCCTAGCCAGTGGGTCAGCATTTCCCTACATGGGAGACTTGAAATCGATTAGCAGCATCATACCCAGCAGTTTTACTGAAGGATTTCATGGCCAACCAGACTTTTTAGGCCCTCAACTAATAAAGACTAAGCTGCAGAAATGACAACTGCTGTTCTCACCTAAAATCAGCAATGGCAAATGCTCTGAGATGAGGGTGTAAAACAGGCTCAACCTGGACTACTGAGAGAGCCATGGGGGAAGGGGAAGGACAGAGTCCTGGGAAAGGGGCTAGGTGATAATGCCTAATTCCTTCATGGGCCATCCCACTGTGGAGAGCCAGACTGAGTGTCTGAGAGTCATTTTGCCTTTTGTTAATGTATGAGCTCAACTGGCCAACAGCAGTCAGTGAAGGCTTCCTGGAGGAGGCAAGAATTGAACTGAGGCTCATACGCAGGGAGGACTTAGAGACATTCTAGGCAGGCCTTAGAAATAATGAGGAGCCCACTTTGAATAAAGTGATTTATTTTTAATGCTCTGCTCAAATTATATATACCATTTCTAAATCATAAATGTATATAAAATCATAAGTTGGGGCCAGGTGCAGTGGCTCATGCCTGTAGTCCCAGCACTTCAGAAGGCCCAGGAAGGTGGATCACCTGAGGCCAGGAATTCATATTAGCCTGGTCAACACGGTGAAACTGTCTCAAAATACAAAAAATTAGCCGGGCATGGTGGCACACGCCTGTAATCCCAGCTACTCAGGAGGCTGAGGCAGGAGAATCACTTGAACCTGGGAGGTGGAGGTTGCAGTGAGCCAAGATGGCACCACTGCACTCCAGCCTGGGTGACAGAATGAGACTCCGTCTCATAAATAAATAAGTCATAAGTTGTATAAATATGTATATTTGTTCTGCATATCTGTTTAAGCTATTCCACTATATTACATAATATATATGCATATATACATCTCAAGGGATGACTTCTGACAAAGGTAGCACTGCTTGTTCCAGGGCCAATATATGAACTTTTATATCTGTAAGAGGTTGTTGACAGAAGATGTCTTTTTAGGGTATATACAAGTCTCTATTTCTAATGAGCAATTTGTGTCCAGTTTGACCTGCTCAAATTCAACATCCAAATCTAGGTATTATTGAACAATTTTAATTTCTATATTTTTTCAATCCCAGAAGCATCAAAATATGCATGTATGTTTTTACACTTAAACATGAGGTAAACTTAAATTGTTATTTAATGGAGCAGAAAGCCACAAAGAATTGGTGGAGGACCAAGCCTGGGATTTGAGATCAGATCCTGAAGGTGATAGGAAGCTTAGGAGGTGTCTGGAACCTGGGAATGGCTCTTTTATTTGGGAGTGGGAGGAGAACACTGGTACACTTTCATTCACAGATTACATGGGGAGGATCAGGCATAGACTTAAAATGAATGCAGAGAACCATGAGCTCCTTTTAATTCCCCCCACTACTCCACCATTGCCCTGGTTTAGAGTGGATGGTGCCATGGGGATATGGGCTGATGGAAGGGTGGTAGCATTGACTCTTTCTTGCAACAAAGGTCCAGCAGCATCTCCAGGGGTGCCAGAGTCTAAGGTAAGATGGTGGACATTGAGCTGGAGTTGAAAATTCCCACTTGGAATTGAGGCCAGAACAGAATAATCCTGGAGATGCCTGGACCAGATGCAGCAGGACACCTGCATTAGCATGCTTCCAGTGAACAAGCTGATGAAGGAGGAAGATAGATAAATGAGGGTCTAGAGACAAACTGCCTCCTGAAACCATAAAGGTGTTTTAGGCTATTCCAAATCCTGCTTGCTTGGGTGTACGACTTACTACTCTTCTCACTCTTCATGTCATGCAAGTCTCTCAATCATCTCCCCTTCTCCTGAGGGCATGATTAGGTATAGTGACTTGGCATGAAAAGTAGCTGGCATTCAAGCCTCAAATGACCTCCTCTGGGCTCAGAGAGGATCGTGTGACTGGCACAGTGATGAAATGTTTGCTATTATTATTATCTCTATTTCTAGTAAAACTGCTATATTTGATCTACATTTCCTATTTAGAGATCCGTATCTAACAACACAGCATGACATAGCTAGTAATTTCTCTCTTCCCCTCCTGAATGTCATATATAAGCAACAATGTACCCAGGAAAAAAAACCTAAATTTTATTTTCAGTAAAACTAGGAGATATATCCCCAGGCTTGAACAGTACAACAGAAGCCACCCAGATGGAAGTTAAAAGGTCCAGGTGGACCAATAAAAACACAATGACCCAGCAAAAATAGACTTCCTACAGGCAAAGAGCTCCTTCTGAAGTGATAGACTTCTTGTTCAGCAAGAACTAAGGGATCTGGAAGAAGGGAGAGTGCACAGATTAAGCAGAAGCTGCACAGGAAAGTAAAATAAGGGAAGGAAGAAAAGAGCAAAATGGCCTAGAGGCAGCAGATCTGAGAGAGCGTCTACAAAATTATTCTTCTTGTAGGCAAGAGGCTTGCCATAAAGTACAACTTGGGTCTGGCAAGAAAATTAGAGACAGAGTGAGCACAGCTGATAAGAGAAACCCTCTTAGACCTGATCTGTTTCATAGAAACAGAAAAGATAGGACCATACAGAGGAGCCATTTTTATAGGGGGCCATCTGTCACTGGTAAATCCCTGAAGCAAGTGCCTTTGGAGTGTGAATCTATAAAGATAGCCTGGTTCTTCCCCTTCCATCCACAAGGCTTCCTTTTGAATAGGTAGGCCAGTAACATCTAACTTATTCCAATAATAGCTTTTTTTTTAAAGGGGCTGGCAAGTTGATTTTTAAAGTGAGTTACAAAAGAGCAGCATTGCATCTATGTTCTAGGTTTTGAAAAAAAAGAAAAAGAGCAAAACTTACCACAGAACACTTAGCAGAAAGATGGAAAAGATGAACATGTAGATCAAGTATAAAACCATGGATTAAAATGAAACAATCACCTTTGTAAAGAAAGACAACAAAGCAGTATTCAAGAACTCAGGGGAGAGATAAGGAGTCAATGAGGAAATGGCATGGAAGCATTTAGAACCTAGGTGAAAATGAAGCCAAAGTGGAGAAGCACAAGGGAGAACAGACACTGTGGAAAAATACAAGAGAGAAGGCTGCCAGAAATGAGAAGAGTGAACAACATGAAGAGGAAATAAAGAAGGAATTACAGAAGGTTACAGAGTAACATATAGCTATAGAGAAGAGACAAAGGAAACCCTATATATGGATAACTGAAGCCTCTGAAGAAACAAAAGACAACAATGGAACACGACATAATTTAAAATACAATTCATTAAACCACTCCAGAAATAAGGGTGGAATTTACATGTTTAAAAGGCACAGCATAAGCTAGGAAAAAGGGACCGAGAACAGTCAATACTAAGATCTACCTAAATAGAGTTACTGGGTTTTAAAAGCAAAGAAATATCTGGTTTGTCAAAGATCAGATGGTTGTAGATGTGTGGTGTTATTTCTGAAGCCTCTGTTCTGTTCCATTGGTCTACATGTCTGTTTTGGTACCAGTAACATGCTGTTTCGGTTACTGAAGCCTTGTAGTATAGTTTGAAGTCAGGTAGCATGATGCTCCCAGCTTCGTTCTTTTTGCTTAGGATTGTCTTGGCTATACAGGCTCTTTTTTGGTTCCATATGAAATTAAAGTAGTTTTTTCTAATTCTGTGAAGAAAGTCAATGATAGCTTGATGGGAATAGCATTGAATCTATAAATTACTTTGGGCGGTATGGCCATTTTCACCATATTGATTCTTCCTATCCATGAGCATGGAATGTTTTTCCATTTGTTTGTGTCCTCTCTTATTTCCTTGAGCAGTGGTTTATAGTTCTCCTTGAAGAGATCCTTCACATCCCTTATAAGTTGTATTCCTAGGTATTTTATTCTCTTTGTAGCAATTGTGAATGGGAGTTTGCTCATGATTTGGCTCTCTATTATTGGTGTATATGAATGCTAGTGATTTTTGCACATTGATTTTGTATCCTGAGACTTTGCTGAAGTTGCTTATCAGCTTAAGGAGTTTTGGAGCTGAGATGATGGGGTTTTCTAAATATGCAATCATGTCATCTACAAACGGAGATAATTTGACTTCTTCTCTTCCTATTTGAATACCTTTTATTTCTTTCTCTTGCCTAATTGCCCTGGCCAGAATTTCCAATACTATGTTGAATAGTAGTGGTGAGATAGGGCATCCTTGTCTTGTGCCAGTTTTCAAAGGGAATGCTTCCAGCTTTTGCCCATTCAGTATGATATTGGCTGTGGGTTTGTCATAAATACCTCTTATTATTTTGAGATATGTTCCATCAATAACTAGTTTATTGAGTGTTTTTAGCATGAAGCATTGTTGAATTTTGCTGAAGGCCTTTTTGGCATCTATTGAGAAATCGTGGTTTTTGTCACTGGTTCTGTTTATGTGATGGATTATGTTTATTGATTTGCATATGTTGAACCACCAAAAACAAGCAGTGGAGAAAGGATTCCCTATTTAATAAATGGTGTTGGGAAAACTGGCTAGCCATATGCAGAAAACTGAAACTGGACCCCTTCCTTACACCTCATACAAAAATTAACTCGAAATGAATTAAAGATTTAAACATAAGACCTAAAACCATAAAAACCCTAGAAGAAAACCTAGGCAATACCATTCAGGACATAGGCATAGGCAAAGACTTCATGACTAAAACACCAAAAGCAATTGCAACAAAAGCCAAAATTGACAAATGGGATGTAATTAAACTAAAGAGCTTCTGCTCAGCAAAGAAAAAAAAAACCGATCATCAGAGTGAACAGGAAATCTACAGAATGGGAGAAAATTTTTGCAATCATCAATCTGACAAAGGGCTAATATCCAGCAACTACAAGAAACTTAAATTTATGAGAAAAAAACAACCCCATTAAAAAGTTGGCAAAGGATATGAACAGACAGTTTTCAAAGGAAGACATTTATGTCGCCAAGCAACATATGAAAAAAGCTCATCATCACTGGTCGTTAGAGAAATGCAAATCAAAACCACAATGAGATACCATCTCAGGCCAGTTAGAATGGCGCTCATTAAAAAGTCAGGAAACAAAAGATGCTGGAGAGGATGTGGAGAAATAGGAACACTTTTACACTGTGGGTGGGAGTATAAATTAATTCAATGATTGTGGAAGACAATGTGGTGATTCCTCAAGGATTTAGAACTAGAAATACCATTTGACCCAGCAATCTCATTACTGAGTATATACTCAAAGGATTATAAATCATTCTACTATAAAGACACAGGCACACGTATGTTTATTGTGGCACTATTCACAATAGCAAAGACTTGGAACCAACCCAAATGCCCATCAATGATAGACTGGAAAAGAAAATGTGGCTCATATACACCACAGAATACTATGCAGCCATAAAAAAGGATGAGTTCACGTCCTTTGCAGGGACATGGATGAAGCTGGAAACCATCATTCTCAGCAAACTAACACAGGAACAGAAAATCAAACACCGTATGTTCTCACTCATAAGTGGGAGTTGAAAAACGGGAACGTATGGGCACAGGGAGGGCAACATCACACACTTCGGCCTGTCGTGGGGTGGGGGGCAAGAGGAAGAATAGCATTAGGAGAAATACCTAATGTAGATGACAGGTTGATGGGTGCAGCAAACCACCATGGCACATGTATACCTGTGTAACAAACCTGCATGTTCTGCACATGTATCCCAGAACTTAAAGTATAATAATAAATATATATACACACACACACACATCAACACAGTAGCAGAAAAGATATCCAAGTAACTTAGGAGAGGAAAAAGGAATAAGTCTGCCCTCAGATTTCAGCACGGCAATATTCAAAAAAGGAAGTCAATACAACAATATCCTTAAAACAGCCAAGAAAAGAAAGTTGAACCAAGGATTTTACATCGAACTGTGCTCTCTATCAATAATAAATACTTCAGGAAACCAGTTCTATACAGTTAACCAGGAACTACTGTTCTCATGAGCCCTTCCAAAGGAAATACTAGAGAATTGTAGACAACTGTGGTGACTGGAGTGACAGATAAGAAGGCAAATGCTACATGCCCTGTCAATGAAGAAATTATACAAACAACAACAACAAAGAGGGGAAGGGAAGAAGAAGATGCAAAGTACAACAAGTTTACTGATGGCCTTAAACATAATAGTTGGAGTCAGATGACAGAATTAAAAGCTGAGTAATATAATATTGAACATATTTCACTGAACAAAGATTAAACCCTAAGAGGATAATTGTATCAACTATGATCAAGTGTCAGGAGAAATGAAGGGGAGGCTAAACTGGGGGAGAAGGGAAGAGAGAGAAGAATCATATTAATTTTATCACTGTTTTAAGTGAGAACATTCCTGAATATCAGAAGAATGATACACACACATGCCCTGCCACACAATATTAAAAAATGTAAAGGAAAATATGGAAAAATAACAGAGATGATAGTACTAAACATAACTTTTTACTTCGATAAGTCTAAATGAGTTAAAATTCACCTCTCAAAAGAATAAGATTTTATTTTCAGACCAGGTCACAAAGAGAAGCCTAACTCCATATTGATTTTTACAAGAAATATAACAATGGCAAAGTGATTCAGAGAGGTTGCTAGATATTTTGACCCCAAAATTTCACTTTGGGACTAACATCTACAGATAAGCATATAAATACATTTGAAGTAGCACGTATAAGGCTATCTATAACAGCATTATTTGAAATAGCAAAAGGCTGGAAACATTCAAATGTCCATCGTTAAATCAATTATAGTATATCCACCAATGGAAAAACTATAAAGCTACTCATATGAGATGCAAAGATCTCCAAGAGAGGTCAACTGAAAGTGCAGAATAGTGTATATTCTATACTATATATGTGTTAAAAGGGAGAGAGATAATCTGTATTTGCATTTGTTTCTATGTGCATCAAGAGCCTCTTCAAGCATACACAGAATATAAATACATATAAATGAGTGAGCAAAGGCAGTGCAGGGTAGTAGCCCTGAGGTGGGAGAAAGCTTGAGTGATATGAACATAAGAGACTTGTTAGCTATAACCCAAGACAGTTTGCACCAATCCATCTGTTCTCATGCTACACACTAACATTTTTCTTTTAAACCAAAAGGGAGAAAATAATTCCTAAATGCAGGATTTTTTAATCAACACAATCTGTGTGCTGTTCTCCATTCTGCCCTGTGACCTTGGGCAGGTCTAAATTCAATTCCAGCACTCCCTAAATCAGACACTCTGGGGGATACAAAGATGATTAAGACATAGCCCTTGTCTGGTGCTTGGTCTCCCCTCTCCTAATTTGTAAAAGGAGAATGCTTTCCCTCCACTGAGTTGGTGGAATTTTAACAAGGAAGACACAGACCCTCTCTCTCTCAGAATCCTCCTTCCTGGAGAATCAAGGTTTGCTTCAAATATGTTCACCTGGGGAATCTTCTCCCAACACCCATCCAAGAAGAGTCTACCTCCCCCTCCTTGGGGTGTCCCCAGGGCCCTATTCATGCAGTTCTACTTTTCCATGCTATATCACAACCTGCTGTCTCTTTTGGATTCTGAGGTCAGACGCAGTAAGAATTCTGCAGTAGTCACATCTATACTCACCCGAGTTCCCAGCAGAGTGCCTGGCCAAAAGTCGGCATCAATATATGTTTACAGGAGGTGCAAAGGGAAGAATGTGAATACTTAAGTGAAAACGCTGCTCCAATTACCATAAGAGCACCAAGAATAAACATGCCAAACAGGTCATGGCCAGCATGTACCTTTGAGGATGTTGTGGAGAGATAGAGCCACCATGGAGAGGGATAACTTCCAGCCAAACAGAAAATGGACTTGCGAGGAAGGGAGGGGCAGGGAGAAATGCATGTGTGTGGGACACTTTGATGTAGCATAGATAAAAAGACACATATTGTCTCAGTGAAGCCTCGGGATGTCCTGGGAGGGTGACACTATCATCTCTACTACATACCTGAGAATACCAAGGTCCCTAAACAGCCTAGGGGGCTTGCTCACTCCAGCCTCCAGCTCCCTCACCAGCACACACATAAAGGCCAAAGTGAACATTTGACACCAGGACAAAATAACTCAAATCTGTGCTCTTAACTTCACCCATGCTGACTAATTTATGAAAAATATGACCTAATTCTTCTACCACAGATATCACGCCAACATCCCTTGCCTGAGAACAGGAATTACCAGGTACCACATGCCGAAATTGGGTCTCTGGGTTTATAGATTGTTGCTATCCCACCCTGATAACACCTCAGACCTTAGCTTAGCCTGGTAGCAGCCTGAGGTCCCTGGAATGTCATTTTCATGTTCCTTCACATATTGTATTGAGGGATGCTAGAACGATTGTACACCTAGCTTGTTTTGCACTGGCTTCTCATTCCTGTCTGGATAGTTACCACTAAGTAATTTAGTTTATCTGTGTCTCCACAAGCTTATTTGAAAACCATAGAACGCTGCTTACAGAAAATTAAGCTTCATTTTCTTTAAGCATCCAGCCAATAGCGCAGGCAGGAGATGGTGATTTGGAGGTAACTGGCTTATGCATATGTAAACATGATGCATTTAGCAAATTATATAGACTTCACACTTCAGAGCATTGAAGAAAACAAAGGTACCTTCCAAAGAAACTTTAGTGCAATCGAGTCATTCTGAAAGGAATACAGAATTACTGGTTTGTGAGAATAGTTGAGCTCAGATATGAATGGAAAATAGTGGTGTGGAGCACAGGCATAGACAAGAATTTGAACAGGGTTAATTTTAGGTGGTATTACGGCATCTCTAAGGACTCCCAGGAATTATACCCCATAACGTGCCTTGAGATTGAATTCATGGTGTAATGAGGTTGTATGTTTCAGACTCAATTCCACTGTGACTCTTCATGCTTTCCACAATTTCCCAGCATGTTTTTCTCCCTAAGCCCAGAGACAGAATTCTAGACATGCCTTGTGTTCACAAAGGATTGCAATGGTTAAAACATCCCTGAAATTTATTACATACCTTTTCCATTCTCCACCAGGTCCTTTTGCCTCAGTCCCATCTACCACATCAGCAATAAATTGCACTGATAATGTAATTAAAAATATCACCCCAGAAGAGCAACCTTATAAGCCACTGTTATGGACTTTAGAACTCCTGGACAAGTCAAATTAGAGTACTTGGGTGTAAGTAGTTTCCAATTTGTAGCCCAAAGTCAAGATGGTTCATTTGTCTGCAGGTGCTGCACCTAAGGGGTCCACTAGCTTGCAGTGTTCAAACTGCCAACAGTTGACTGCAAGGGTCCAAGTGGCACCAGTGCAGTTCAACTTGTCATGTTCATCAACATCAACACCAGGAGTCCCGAGAGTTGCCATATATTAAACACCTACTCTTGCCAATACCCATGTTAGCACTTTGCCTTCATTTATTTCTTTTTTCAATTAATCCTGGAGAAAATCCACTGAAATTGTTATTTCAAGTGACTTTTATCCAGCTGCCACTGACTGCTTGTTGTAGGACAGGCACTCTACACCCAAATGTGATCTCATTGACTCAGCACACGAACGCTCTGTGAGGCGAGGATTTTAATTCATATCCTTTTTCCAGACTGTGAACCTGAAGAAGTTACAAAACATGTCTAAGTCAAGGAGCTAATAAGTGGCAGAACTGGGAGTCACATTCAGGTCATGGCCACAGTCATGTCTGTCCTGTTGTATCCTGCATTCTCACCATTTAAAAAGAGGTTCTAATTGCCAGAAAATGAGGACGAGCTGGAGAAAGAAGCACTTTGGGCATGCAGAGGTTATGTTGGTCTCTGGTACATAATTCTTCCCTTTCTTCTCCCTGCCATCCATCCTCCCACACACACACACATGCAATTCCAAGTGATAGATTCATTAATTCTCACAACTCTTTGAGGCAGGCACTATTTATCATTCCCATTTTACAGCTGTGGAGACTGAGGCTTGGGGAAGTGACATAACCAACTCAAATTCAGTGAAATATATAATAGGGTCAAAGTTTGCACCAAGGCTGTCTGATTCCAGGTCCCAAACTCTCAGCCAGAAGGTTCTATAATAGTTAATCTAATAATTAGAGGCATGTTTCTGATGGTCCAAGAGCTAATTCTAATTAGGGTTCTGCCTCAAGATGAGGGACAAACACTGAAAATTATGACCTGTTAGATTTTCTGTAATACTTAAGTCGAAAAAGCACAGGTGGGTGCAAAGATGATGTTGTACTCTTACAACTGTAAAGCTTATCATAGAAAAAAATAACCTAGAAATAATGTCTAATATTAGGGGTTAAGTTGTGGTTCACAAATACGTTGGAAAACTACGAAGGCATTAAAAATTTGCCAAAGAAGAATATTATGACATGGAAAATGTTTATGATACATTAAGTGAACAAAAGCAGCTTACAAAAGCATCTATGATTTGACCCCACTTTTGTAACATGAAATGAATAATGTGGATGTGTGGAGTGAGTTGGAGGGAGAAAGAGAGACACAGAGAGAGAGACAGGGGAAGATATATAATAAAAGGTTAACAATGGTCTCTGACATGAGAAGAGCATGGTTCTTTTTCTCCTATTGCCTATAGATGTTTTCTAATTTTCTACAATTAACATTGTATCCATCATTTTGTGGTTTCTTTTTAGGTTTTGTTTTGTTTTGTTTTTTGGCCTAAGAACTTGAATGTATGTGGTATAAGACAAAAACACTCCGATGAGACTCAGAAAAGATTGCTGGAGATCAGAACAGACTATCTCAGAGTCTTGAGTTTGTGGATATTTCCTGAAAAGTCTTTCATGATAACATTCACTTGGCAAACTTTCTTTGTTGACTTGGACTGCAGCCTCGTGTTAAAGAGAGTTTATTTAAATTTGCTTAACCTGGAGGTTCCCCAATTTATATGACCACACAACATTTTTTATGTGCAGTACATAATTGGTATCTTGCAGCTCTGAGGAACCCAGTCTGGGAATCATTTGCCTAGAGAACATTTTTTATTCATATCTATGATCTATGTTTAGTCCGAATGCCAACCTCTCCCTCCAGAAATTCTCATTCTCTAACACCTGTAAAACTAATGAATTTTTCCTCTCTGCATCCCCCATAAATACTTTCAGAATTTAACTAAATGAAGCAGAAATATTTGTACTCCCTCTAGACATGGGATACCTGGATCTGTAGACATAAATTCCAGTCAAAATACTTTGTGAAATATGAGACACTTCTCTTTTTCACTGCATCTACTGCTAATATTGCTAAGAGTGTTATCACCAGGAGTTACAGTTTTTTTAAGAGCTTGCCTTGGGAGCCGGGTCAGCAGAGATCTGCAGGTAGTGGAGACAGTGGGGGCGCATCGGGGTAGTAGAGATGGCTCTGACTATCTCCTTCCTTGTTGATATAGTTTGGATATTTGTCCTTGCCCAAATCTATGTTGAATTGCAATCCCCAGTGCTGACAATGGGGTCTGCTGGGAGGTGTTTGGATCATGGAGGTGGATCCCTCATGGCTTGGTGCTGTCTTCATGATATTGACTTCTTGCAAGATCTGGTCATTTAAAAGTGTGTGGCACCTCTCTTCTCCCTCCCCCTGCGCCCCCACTTCTCTTGCTTTGTTCTGTTTTTGCCATGGGATATGCTTGATCCCACTTCACCTTCCTTCATGAGTAAAATGCTTTCTGAGGTCTCCCCAGAAGCACTTGCCAGCACTATGCTTCCTGTTCAGCCTGCAGAATCGTGAGCCAACTCAACCTCTTTCCTTATAAATTACCCAGTCTCAGAGGTATTTCTTTACAGCAATGCAAAAATGGCCTAAGACACTCACTGAGTCCATTTTCCTTGGCCATGTGGTCTCAAGTAGGGGTGTGGTCTAAAGACATTCAGGTTCACACATATATCCTTGCTAGTCCAAGAGTGGAAATCTTTCGGCATCAAGATTTGGGGTTTTATTCAAAAAGTGCCCTTAGACATAATTTACAAGCTAGTTAAGCCTGCTATGCCCAGATTGTAAGTATCCAGGATAGAGGAAGAAGAGAGAGACCCTCTTGGGTCTCTCAGATCTATCCAAAAGAGGGACTTTCTGTGTCAATATACCTGAGCTTATCACCCATAATGGAATATGTACATAGCTAAGACTCATTAATCCAATTTTCTATCTCAAGGGATATTAGAATCCTGACAAGAACAAATTCCTGAGAGGGTCAGAATATATCATCTTTTATTTAGTTTGTTTTGCTTTTTTAATCTTGTGTAATGATGTGAAAACCGCCAAGGACTCCAGCAGAAACCACCCATTTATCTGACAGTTATTCTGTACACAGTGGGGGTCTTGCTGAGAAAACTTGGCAGGGTGAACAGACAAAGGTCAAGCCCATTTGGAGGTGACTTCTCCAGAACAGATAGATTCTCTCCTGTGAAATTAAGCTGGAGCTAATTCAAAAAGTGTCTTTGGGTAAAAGCGAATTCTGAAACTTCATTTTTCTACTTTTGCCAAGAGGTGGCTTAAGTAGCTGTGGAGAAGAATTTGTAGCATGGTATCACAGTAGTCTTGGGAAAGTAAAATTGGTCTGCTTTTTAAAGAACAGAGCAGGCCAGGCACGGTGGCCCATGCCTGTAATCCCAGGACTTCGGGAGGCCGAGGTGGGCAGATCACGAGGTCAGGAGATCGAGACCATCCTGGCTAACACAGTGAAACCCCATCTCTACTAAAAATACAAAAAAAAAAAAAATTAGCCAGGCATGGTAGTGGGCACCTGTAGTCCCAGCTACTTGGGAGGCTGAGGCAGGAGAATGGCATGAACCTGGGAGGCGGAGCTTGCAGTGAGAAGAGATTGCGCCACTGCACTCTAGCCTGGACGACAGAGCAAGACTCTGTCTCAGAGAGATAGATAGATAGCAAAGCAGAGATTCAGACACTAGTGCTGGTACCATTCACATTCACACTCACATTCAGGGCACATTTTCCCACAAGGTTCTCCTTCCCCAAATAGGAGCCTGAAGGAATCTGGGAAGCACAGTCAGAGCCCTAAAAGGTCCTGCTTCGGATGTTGTCACCCTTTGACAGTTCTCAGCATGGGAGAAAATGGGGTCTGTTTGTGTGCACACATGCACATGTAATAGACTGTAATAGACTACAGAGGGGGAAATCCCATCCTGCCCTTCTGCATGCAAATCCTCTCAAGGTGACAGATTTGTTCTGAGACATGTCTGTGGCCTGCCCCTCTGGAGGCATGGAGCAGATCCCAGGGAGTGGCCACAGAATGGGACTGCTTTTAACATACCCCAAGTCAGGATACCATTTTAAAAGGCTCTAGCACCTAAGCACGTGACAATGAGCCCAGTGACAGATGGCTTTTAAGGGAAGCTAGCCAGCGTAGAGAAGTGTGGAGGAAAGGAGGAGAGAAATCATTCCATATTGTGGTTCCAAGATTTGGAGTCTGAAGGATACTCCTACTGAAATGGCTAGAGTTAGGCAGGTCAACTTCACTGCAGAAGAAGGAGAAGGCCTAGGGGAGATAAGGGTGATGGAATCAGGGTGTCAATACCCCACTGGAAAAAAGGCCGCTTTTCATCGCAAAATCAGACCACTAACAAACCCCCGCACGTTCCTACCTCTGGACCTTTACAAACATGAACATCCCTCCCAAACTGCTATGCTCTCCTTGTGAGCTCTGAGATTTCACTCATGTGAATACTGGTAAAAATAATATTCCCACCTCACACATTGTCATGCAGAATAAATGAAGGTCATGCAATACCGCAAGCATGAGCACAGCAGGAAGTGGGTATTTAACAAGCCGGACATCCATAGAACACTCATTCTCTGGCTTACGTACTTAGAACTCTTTGCAAGTGAGGAGCTGAATAGATAATACGTTCATAAGTTGAAATTCAAATGGCATTTCCCAAATAAGAAGACCTAGAAAATAAATCCTATACCAAACAATAAATTTTCTGTGGGAAACAGGCTTGTACTAAAAAACCCAGATTATAAGAACTTGGAAAAATCAAACAGGTCATCTTAACACCAACTGGTGTCTAACAGTGAAAACATGAAGAAGTCATCTAGTTCTTGCACAATTTTTATCACAGGGACGGGGTATATTTTTCTAGACTTCCAGAAGGAAACAAACAACCCAACTTAGAGTTTGAGTTAGGGTAGAGAAAGGCTGCCCAGGCATCAAATGAGGCTGTCTAGGACCAAAACTATTTGCTGTATTTTAAGAGAGCAAAACAATCAAAAACAGCAGCCTACTATGGCCTCACGTTCACAATGCTGTGAGATGGCCCTGCAGGTGGTCCAAGAAGTGGAACCTGGTGGGGAGTAAAGGAGAAACCAGGAACGATGGGGCTTTGTTTTGGGTACAGGTGTTGGGCCACTCCTATGTGCTCAAGCACATGTGGAGGCTGGAGCGCTGAGGCTCCTCCTTCTGACTGGGAAGTACTCGAGGCCCTGCAGCATGCTGTGGCCCCCACGGTTCTCCTCCCCTGTTCTTCTAGCTGGCCTCACATGACCTGCTGAGGCAGGAGCTCTCAAGGCTGCCTGCTGCTTATGTGAAGGGAGGACCTCAGCTACCACAGAGCGGGGAATTAAATAGTCAACTCAGCCACAGGAGGCAGCACATGTGGCTTCTGGATTTGAATCTGCCTCCCTACCAGATCACAAGGCTTTGGCAACTACAGACAGCATTACATTTCTGTCTCTCTTATGGCAGTACCTTGATGTGGTAGGAACTTCATACACAGTTGCTATTGGCTACCAATTAAGAAGCTGAGGCTGGTGTTCTTGCTTCTTTTCTGAGCCAAATTCCAAGGGGAAATTTAAATGACTTAAAAAGTCATAAAAGAAAACAAGAATAATAATTTTGGAATTACATTATTCTCAACACCTAGCTATGTATATATGTAAACAAATAATATGTAAGTAGGGTCTTTGCTCTAATAATTAAAAACTATAATATTGCAAGATTCTTTAGACAGAACCACAAAACAATATATGACGCTGAAAAGGTAATAACACAATGAATGTCTTAAAGGACATCATAATAGAATTATCCAACCAGTGGCATCATTATATTTGTTATTTTAAAAGAAAAAAAGTTGCAAAAAGTTAAAACTCCACCTCACAAAACACATCATTGTAAGTTTTACAATGATTAAAGGATTAGGCTAAAAACAATTAACAGTACCAATTATTAAAAGATGAATAAAGAGGGGGTCTGTATATATCAAAGCCATAAAGGAAAAATTTTTTAAAATTCTAAAATCGAGTATAAAAATGAAAGGTTTATGTTCATTAAAAGACTCACTATAGCCCCACACCGTGGAAGACAGCCTATGGGCAACCAGCCACAATTCCATCCAAGCAAATCAAGCCAGAAAATTCTCCAAATTACAATTCAATCTAAAAGTCCCCAAAGCTTAGAAGGAAACATCTAGCATTAATTGCCCTGTGTCAGCTTTAGCCTGGAACAGTGGTTCTCAACCAGGGCTAGTTTTGCCCCCAAGGGGACATTTGGTAATGTGTGGAGACACTTTTGTCCTTCATAACTGGAACAGTGCTACCAGCATCTTGTGGGTAGAGGCCAGGGATGTTGTTAACATCTTATAATGCACAGATCAGCCCCCACCACAGAAAAATCATCCCACCCAAAATGGCAACAGTGCCCAGGTTGAAAAACCCTAGTGTAGAAGAGAAAAGGGGTTTATTCTGTGGAAGATATGACTAAGTGGGGACCAGTCAGGTGACCTGGAGGAAGAAGTGGACACAGGTCTAAACCTCAGGACTCTGGTCAACGTGGAACCATCACTGGGTTAATTCCTACTATAATACGTATAAATCATTACCCTGCATATATTAATAGTTGTAATTTGCTGAAGCCTTCCTTTCCCCTCACCTTGTCCCCTCCCTCAGGTATCTCATATAGTGACAATGAAGTGTTATAACCCTCAGGAGGTACATGATAACCATTGAAGATATTGATACGAAAGTATGGATATGCACATCCACAGAGGAATGACTGATGAGGCAAATCACCCCTTCCCCCCATTAGTTAAAAACTCTAGAGGAATGCTCTGCCCCTCTCCTTCTTAGAGGCATATTTTATTTGCTTTTTCTCTCCTTATTATACAAATGCATATTAGGATTTTTTTTTAGTATATATTTTACCTTGCCTGTAATTATTCCTCTCTCTTTTTTCAAAATGTATACCTGAATCATTTTTAAAATTTTAAAAAAAGAAACAACTAAGTTACTATAAATGATGTTACAAGACAAGCTGGAAAACAGTTTGGAAAAAGGCAGAGTCAATATTCTTCATATATAAAAAGTTCTTTCAAATCAATAGCAAGACCATTAAGAATGTAATTGAAAAATCAACAAAGGCAACGAGCAAATGCTCTAGAGTGAGAAGAAATACAAATAGCCAATAAATACACACACATACACAAAAGTGTTTCACTTCAATAGTAATAAAAAAGTAAATGGAAATAATAAAATACTATAGTATGCTTATAAAATTGGCAGACATTAAAAATATAACTGCTACTCATACACTGCTGGGGTCAGATGTGAATGTAAATAATCCAATCTTCCTTAAAATCATTTTGATTATGGGAAATTTACAAAATAAATTACTGGTTTCTAATTATAAATGCTATACTTGCTTGTGCAGAAAGTTTATAAAATATCAAAAAGTATAAAAATGAAAATCAAATCACCTATCACTTCAACACCTGAGAAATAATTTTAACGTTTTGCTATACTTTTCCTAGTTTTTTCTCAAGGTGTTTATGGGTATGTGTGTATCATGTTATACATACAGTTTAGTGCCTTGCTCTTTTTCACTTAGGATTGTATTGTGAGTGTATTCCTATACTATCACATTACCTTTTAAAACATAATTTATGGTTGTAAAATATGATGTCATATTTGTATAGCTAACCACTCCCCTATTGTCAAATATGTAGGTTTTTCAGTGTACTTTTGTTTTTGTCTTTCATAAACAAACAATGCAGTAAAGATCATCGTTGTGCCTCAATCTTTTCTGAATTTTCAATGATTGCTATTTGCCAAGATTTTACTTAGAATGACAGGAAAATGAAGACAGTGTGAGACAAACAAAAAATAGATATTTTGCAACAAACAGGCCCTCATTATAGGAATTTCCATTAAAATATACTGTACTTCAGACAGAAGAAAAGTGCCCACAGACAGGACTTCTGAAGTGCAAAAAGGAATGATAGACAAAGGAAAAGGAAAATATGTAGGTAAAACCAAGCAAAACATAAACTATATAAAATAATAATATCTTGGAAGTTAGAAAATGTAACACACAAACCCATATCAATAATGCCATATAAGTTAGAGCTAAAGTATCCTAAACTTCTTCCTTGTATTGTCTGGGAGGAACACAGAGATACCGATTAAGTTTAGGCTCTGACAAGTAAAGTATGCATGCCAAAATCTCTGGATTACAAACTAAGAGAATAGAATAGGGTGGTTATCTTTAAGACTAATGAGCATAAAAAAATAGGAAAAAGAATCCAAAATTAGAAAAAAAGGAGAGATAAAAAGCAGAAAATATTAATAAGAGAGTAGAATTTCCATAACTCTATGTAGGTTAAATTATAACAGAATGAAAAAAAAACCCCATCTGATTGCTGTTACCAGACAACCAAGACAAAAAGGATAAAGAAATATTTAATATAAAAGGATAAAATTTTTAAAAGATATTCTAGGCACATACTAAGAGAGTGGCAGTAGCTATATTATCAGACTTTTAATATCAGAATTCTTAATTATCAAAATTCAAAAAAGACTACTGAAAACAGAATCAAAACACAATAAGAGGTTCACATCACCAGAAATGCAGTCTCCCTAAAATGTATGCACTTAATAATATAAAAGATATTCAGAAGAAAATAGAATATGTTTATGAGTTCAAGGTCAGGAAGGATTTTCAAGTAAGGTAGGAAAGGATTTTTAAAGAAGGACCCGAAAGATTGCAAAATTGGATGGTATAAAATGAACAATTTCTTTGTATTAAAAGACACTACAAAGAGTAAAAAGAAGCAGCCCACAAACTGGGAGAGGATATTTGGAACACACAACTGAAAAAAGGTTAGTATCCAGAATAGAAGAATAATTCTATAAATAAATTTTTTAAAAGACAACCCAATACAAAAATCAAGAAGAGACATGAACAGGAACTTAATAAATGAGAAAGCCAGAATGACCAATAAATATAAGAAAAGATGCCCATAAATGCCAAAGAAAACCACGAAGATCCTATTTCATACACACCAGGTTGGCAAAAGTTAAAAACAACCTAAAAAAATAGAAAAGAAGTTTTGGTGAGGATGTGAAATAACCAGAACTTTCATGCACTCATGGTAGAAGCATCAGTGGAACAATGACTGTGGAATACTATTTGCCATTTCTTATAAAGTTGAAAATAAGCATTTATTATTCCTCAATAATTTCATTCCTAGGTATATGCCCTGCATAAAATCATTTGTACACATACACCCAGAGAAGTGTAAGAATGTTAATATCAGCATTGTTTATGATAGGGAAAACTGGAAAAAAGAAATGCCCATCAAAAGTATATGTTCTTGTTTACAATGTTGAATGCTATATAACAGCAAATGTGATGGAAATTTAGCTACATGCAGCAGCATAGATAAATTTTGGGAATGCAGCATTGAGTGAAGAATACGATATGATTCCATCTACAAAAATATTCTAAAGCAAGCAAAACTGAACAAAATATCATTAAGGGATGCAAATATGTGCCAAACTATAAAGAAAATTAATGTAGCAATAAACACAGAAGTCAATATGATAGTTAGCACGAAATAGGGAGGAGAGAGGATGGGGTTAGGAGGTGACACAAGGTAACTTGGAAATTAATGGCAATAATCAAAGTTACTGGTGTTCTTTCTTTGTATTGTTACCGTTTATCCCTTACACACATTTCATAGATTTAAAAAATACCTATTTTATATTAAATAAAATTCTAACAAATTAAAAATGAATATACTAGCTGTGTTTCATTAAGGTAGTTCTGAGCCTAACTGTATTCACAATAATCTGGCAGCCATGAGAGAACATCTTTCTGTGAACTAGAAAACTCCAAAATGGAATGCAGTTATTCTACAAATTATTCTGGTTGTTCAACATCCTTGGAACTACTCTAAATTATGCTTTGCTTGGGAAGAAGATGACAATATTTTCCATTGATTGGTACTGCTCAAGATGCAGTTGATTTTTTTAATACCCATATGTTTCACTGAGAAAAGAGATGATATCAATAATGAGTTTAAAGAGAAAGATCTATGCTGACAAAAATGTTTGCTTGATGCAGAAGTTTTAGCTCTAAAAGAAAACAAATTTTTGGGAAAAAACTGTGGCAGTTTATATTTTCAAAATATGCTCTTCTTTATAATGCGACCTTGGCACACTTGCTTAGAGAGATGGCATCTCTCTGTCCCCTCCTTTCACTTGGACAGAGCTTTGTGACCGACCTACAGAGTATGGAAGGACTGATGCATGATGACTTGCCAGTCTAGGTCATTAAAGGTGACAGAGCTTCCCCTCAACCCCACCTTCTCCCTTCCATACCACATTGCTAGCTCTGCCTGTCTCTGGACACTTGCCCTGGGAATCTAGCTGCCAAGTTCTGAGGAAGCCCAAGAGACCACAAGTGGGTGTTCCAGCCAACAGCCCCAATTCATGTACTAGCTGACAGCCAGTTTCAATGCCAAACATGGAAGAATGCTTTTAATACGACTCCAGTCCCAGGCACTATCTGCCTGCAACCACATAAGAGACCCCAAGTGCAAACCACCCCAGTTGACCTGAAGAACGACCATAGATACTGACGATCAGTAATTTGTTATGATCTTGTCACCAAGATCGGGGCAGTTTGTTACAGGGCAAGAGATAACTGAAATAAACTATGATTTTAAGCTCCTTTAAGGCAAGTAGAGGAAAGAGGATATAGAATATTACACTCATGCAAGACGCCCAGGATGTACAATGAAGCCCTGCTACTAAGTAGCTGCGTGCCTGGTTAAGCTCTGTGAGCTTCAATTTCCCTAAGTGAAAAAAAGTGTCGATTTATATCAATTTACATGTCTCAAGGTTTTTCAAGCATAGGATATATTGCATGAAAGTCAGATCATATACAGTAAACAACAAAGGGCAGCTATTGACATTAGTATTACTGTTGTTAGGGCTGGTATTTGGGTGGCCAGCGTTCTCTTCCAGACCTCTTCCATTCCTATATGGGCCATAGATAGAATTCTCCACTGCTCATTGGCTGAGAACACATCAATTGTGTCTGCAGCTCACACGAGGGACCACTTAGTTTCACTTTTCTCTGAGTTTGCTCTTTCTTTCCTATTCCTTAATCTTGGTTCTGATTCCCAGGCAGCAAAGCCTAGCAAATAAGAGAGGCAGCACAGTGTAGTGGATACAGGCATAAATGCTGGAGCTGACTGCCTGAGTTTGGATCCTGGCTCTGCTTCTTGCTGTCTTTGTTACCTGGGACAACTTGTATGCTTTCTTTGCCTCAATGTCTTCATCTTAAGAATGGGACTAAGAATACTATCTATCTTACAGGGCTTTTAAGAGGATTCAAATAAATGAATTAACATATATAGTTCTTAGAACTTTGATATATAGTAAATTTCTTAGTAAGCATTGAGAGCACTTGGTCACTAAGTTGGATAAAGTGACTTATTTTGGTAATGTGAAAAATAGACCTCAATAGAAACAGAAGGGCTGGCTTCACTTCCAACCAGCTCCCCAGTAGAGAGTAGGGACTGGGTTTTGACTAGGGGATTGGGTACCCCTACAGTGACATCTTGAAGACACATTCTGGTAGCCATTGCTTGACAGGCACTAGGGACAGATTTGAAGGCAGGGTGTGATAGGCTAACTATTGCTGTACTTCTAAAATCTGAAACACATAAAACATGCTCCGAGAAAAGTGACATGAAAAGTGTGACTTATATACCAGACTGGGGCTAGAAGAATAGATGAGGAAATGAGAATCAAATTGTGCTACCGAAGAACAGAAGGTGCCATGAGAAAGGCATCCTTTCATCTGCAATGCGATGCCCAGACATGTTCGATACCCTAATTATCGAACGAGAGGAAATGCCAATTCTTTGTCAGCCTAAGTGATTTTCTTCCTCTGTCCCTTCCTTTATGCTCTCACAGAAATGAAGGAGAACCAAGCTGATTTGTCTCTTTCAAAAGACTGCTCCCACCAAAGACATTGAGTATCATTAGCAAGAACTGCTTCTATAGCACAATGCAAATAAAGGTAGTAAAATTCACATAACCATAGCAGACTACATGGTGAAATTGGATCTAATTAGCAAGTGTCAATATAGTATATATATATATTTTTTTTTTTTTTTTGCTAACTTTAACACTTGCATCCTTTGCTATTTCAGGAAGTCTGCAGAAGATCTTCTTAGGCATGCAACCTAGAAGCTTGTACTTCCTGTTGTTACTTTATATTAATAAGGTAGCTTCTCTCTGAAATTCTAGTGCTAGGCAGTTCCTTAAATGACACGGAAGAAAACTTTGGCTTTTGAACAGCAAACCCAGCAGCACAGGTACTGCTACTCTGATAAGGTTAGCACAGAATGAGAGAGTGCGGCCGAGGGTGACGGGTGTAATTAAAATTATGTTCGGCTGCTGATCTGCCAGACAGATAAATTCCATAAGCACTAAATTGCACCAGTTTGAGGGGGGGTGGTAGTTACAACTGACTGCTTATGTTTTGTTAAATACAACACTGATGTAAAGCTGGGATCCTTAAACTTTGCTGTGATTAATAACATCTCACCAGGTTTTCAGAATAAAAGGAGCACCAACCTTTGACCTATTGAAATATTTAAAGTAATAATGCAGAACATGGGAGAAAATGCCCTGCTTACTGCTATCTACCCCTCTGTGGCTCTAACATTTGAACATCTCAATCATTAAAAATAATTTCCTGCTGTACAGAGCAATTACTAGGAAGGGAGCCATCTGACATGTAAAAAAAAAAAAAAAGTAGAAGAACCCCAAAGCCTGACAGGGAAAATAAAAAAAATTGAATATCCACTGATCTCATGATATGTCAGTCATCTCTACCATGTAGTTAAGACTGGAGGCATCCACTACATGCTCCAGCAATTCCACTTTTGGGTATTTATCCAAAGGAACAGAAATCAGGATCTCAAAGAGACAACACTCCCATGTTCACTGCAGCACTGTTCACAAGATCCAAGATGTGGAAATAACCTAAATGCCCATGAACAGATGAATGGAAAAATAAAATGTGGTATGTACATATAATGGATTATTATTCAGCCTTAAAAAGAAGGAAATCTCATAATGCAGCAATGTGGATGAATCTTGAGGACATTATGCGAAGGGATGTAAACCAGTCACAGAAGGATACATACTGCATGATTCCACTTATATGAGGTATCAAAAACTGTCAGTCAAATGGATATCATCAAAGAGTGGAACAGCAGTTGCCAGGGGGAAGAGAAAATGGGGCATTACTAACCAAAGGGCATGAAGTTTCAATTAAGTTAAGATGAATAAGCACTGGAGATCCGTTGTACAACATTGTAACTATAGTCAACCATAATGTATTGAATACTTAAAAAGAAGGTAGACCTCATGTTAAGATGTAAACCAGTCACAGAAGGATACATACTGCATGATTCCACTTATATGAGGTATCAAAAACTGTCAGTCAAATGGATATCATCAAAGAGTGGAACAGCAGTTGCCAGGGGGAAGAGAAAATGGGGCATTACTAACCAAAGGGCATGAAGTTTCAATTAAGTTAAGATGAATAAGCACTGGAGATCCGTTGTACAACATTGTAACTATAGTCAACCATAATGTATTGAATACTTAAAAAGAAGGTAGACCTCATGTTAAGGTAGATCCCTTTTCCAGGACTTATCTCACCTGTGATGCTGCCAGAGCACAATGAAATTTTTTCAAAAAAGACTGGCAGCATCACAGGTGAGATAAGGCCTGGAAATGGGACATTAACAGCAAGCCAGCAACAGTGGGAAATAATCCTACACTTGAGGCACCTGCTACATACATTACCTCTGCCCATATCACTCCCTTCTAATAAATTCATTTAACATTTAATAGACAGATATTTCATGAGCATCCACTGTATTCTAGCTATTCTATTTACACAATGGTAAATAAAACATAATTCCTGTCCTCAAAAACAAAGAAGCAGCTGGGTGTAGTGGCTCATGCCTGTAGTCCTAGGTACCGGGGAGCTGAAGTGGTTGAGGTGGGAGGATCACTTGATCTAGCTAACACAGCAGAACCTGTTTCTAAAAGCAAAACAAAACAAGGAAGGACAAAGAGATCAGGAGAAAAATCTAAAACTGAATGAAAAGTGATACAAAGGGTACCATGAAATAAACTAGCATACCATTTTACAGATGAGATAGGTGAGATTCTGAGAGGTCAGCCAGCAATAAAACCGAGGTTAAAATCTAAATCTGAGTCCAAACCTGTGATATTTCCAGTCCATCATGAGCCTCCTTCTAGCTGCAGGAAGGAGAAGAAACTAGTCAAGGCAGCTAGGGAGGTATTAACCCCACTCAGGAATACATTGCGAAGGAAAATTGGGCTTAAGGACTCATACAAACAAGTGAGGAGGCTGGCTTTGAGGAATGATGAAAACTATCATTAAATAGAAGGAAGGCATACAGAGAAACATGTCTGCAAGAGGCGAAATTCTATATACCTGAGGTCATCTAGCTCTCCATAGGGATGGAGCAGGACCTGGCTAGAGAAAGCACCAGACAAATAAAAACATCGGCTCAGTGTGGTCAGGAAATGGGTCTCCTTCAGTTGCAACTCATCGCCACCAAGGGTAGGTAAAACAAGAATACCAGAGCAGTTAATTTTATGTGTCAATGTGGCTAGGCCACAATATCCAGATGGTAGGTCAAACATTATTCTAGATGTTTCTCTGAAGGTATTTTTGTAGATGAGATTAACATTTAAGTCAGTAGACTCAGTAAAGCAGGTGACTCTCCATAATGTCACTGGGCCTCATCCAATTATTTGAAGGCTTTAAAAGACTGACCTCCCCTGAAAAAGAGGGGGAATTCTGCCAGCAGATTGTCTTTGGGCTTGAAGTGCAGCATCAATTCTTCCCTGGGTCTCCAGCCTGCCAGCTCACCCTGCAGATGTTGGACTTTCCAGCTGCTATAACTGCATCAGCCAATTCCTTCAATACAATTTCCCTCTCCCTCTCCCTCTCCCTTTTTCTGTCCACACACACCCTCTATTGGTTCTGTTTCTCTGGAGAACACTAACACAACCACATTAAAATACAGAACCGGCTTCAATATCCAGAAGAATCCAACCAAGCCTGGAGCACGGTCAATCCAAAGCTGCCTCCCAGGTGCTGGTCTGAGTTGCTGGGCCAAGGACCTCCACAACATTCACAGGAAACAAAAAGGAACAGCAGGCTGGACGGCTTGGTGGACTTGTTCTAGGGTGAGTAATTTATTCATTCGTTTGATAAATATTTATTGAATATCTATTATGTTCCAGGCCCTGTGTCAGGTGCTGGTGAATCTGGGCTCTGATTCACCTGAATCCTGGCACAGAGTAGTCATTCAGTAAATATCCTTTAAATGAATGAATAAAATCTTCATTCTAAAATAATTAAACTCATGTATTTTTATGACTGTTTTATTTTCTGAAAAACTCCACTGCTGATGACTAAATCAGGAACTTGGGTCAAAATACCTAGAGGACAAACATCACCTAAAGGACCAGATGACAGTGGCAAGAATTCCTGTGAGAGACTGAGAGTTCTGGGACCCTGCTTCACAGGCCTGAGACTTTCTCAAGCTCTTTCTATGTTTTGAACTTGATTTTTTGTTAGGGGGAAGGAGAGATGACACACAGATAGTGCCTTCAGAGAAAAGCAGGCCCCAATTTATACAAATAATATAGCCATCATAAGGTATTAGGTCAGTTTTATATGAATTCAATGCTTATAAAAATCTTCTAGTGTTAATGGAATCCCAAAGTGGCTTCTTTTGTAGAGCCAGTAATCCCCTGCCCTGTCCCAGAGCAGTGCTATCCAATATAACTTTGGTGATGATAGAAATGCCCTATATCATAGTGTCTGATGTGGCAGCCATTAATCATGTGTGGGCTATTGAGTACTTGAAATGTGGCTAGTGTGACCAAGGAATTGAGCTTTTCGTTTTATTTAATTTTAATTCATTTTAATAGCCATAAACACTCAATATCCATATGTGGCTAGTAGCAGATACAGACTAACTGAAGGGTGTGGTAAGAGGGTGTTTTAACAGAGTAGGTCTCTCCAGGCATGGGGAGGCTTCTTCTGTCAACCCCCTTGCAGAGCTTATCAGCAGTCAGTATGGCTGTAGTCCACCCTCCTGCCCCCATACTCACCACCCCTTTTGCACCCCTCATTCTCTCTTGCACAAAAGCAGGCAGGAAGCCAAATCTCAGTAGAGACCTTGTAGCTGCACTGCTGAAAAGCCTGCTGGGCAAGGAACTGATGAGAACCACGGGGTGAACCATAAGGTGGGCAGCAGGGAGAGTGAGTGTCTATGAAGCTCTGTGGTCAGAATAAACTTACCACCCCCAAACTGCTGTGCCCTTCAGATTTCAGGAAGCCAACCTCTCCCATCCCCCCTCCAAAATGGTATAACTAAGAGGGAGGGCATTTTCCACCTTGGGGTACCCACACCTCTTGTGCTCCACTCTTTAAGTCAGGTGACTCTGACACACCAAAGCATCCAGCTGTCAGAGTGGTGAATCTCCTCTGTGGGATGCAAGCTGCTTCCCCAGGGACACAGGTGAAGGGCTGAAGGAGTAGAAATTACAGTATGAGGACACATGCTCTCTGGCCACATGAAACAGAGTAGAAAAGTCACCTCAGCCAGACTCTTACTGGGCTAAATGCTGTGTCCCAGAGGAAATGTAATTCATAGGACTACCACTTACAGACTCTAAATGACAGAATACAGGATCTGGCAGAGAAGGTTCACTGGAAAAAGGTATTATCTAGCACAGCAACACAGGGCCGGTGGCTTTGAGCATGTTTACCAATATGTTCAGTGGCCTCTTGGAGCAGCAGGAGTTCCTTGAGCTTGCTGCCAGCTCCCCAGAGACACTGAGAGAGAATGTATGTGTTGTTGGGGATGTTATCCCTGGGGGTGGGCTTCATATTCCAGATCACTGCTTAAGGTAGGAAGTTTACAGATGGGTCCTGGGGTAGAGAGATCAGTGAGGTCCAAACCTCCTACCTACCTACTCTAGGACTCTCTGGAAATGAGACTGCCTCAGAGAAGTGAATGACAGAACCAATGGGCAAGTGAACACATGTGAAATCTCTCCCCGAGACTCGACCCCAGAATGAGAGTGAGGCTTGGTGGGAACTAAGCCAGTTTCAAGACATTGACACATCCAGACAATGTGTCAAATAGGAAAAAAGAAAAAAGTGGTCATTATAGAATCAAGAAGAAAATGAGAGCTTGAGAGGCAAGCACTGGAAGCGCCCTTTGAAGACCTCTCCCAAGGGGCTGGGACCTCAGTCCATGGATGGTCATGTAAGCAAGACTAAACCTAAAAGCAGCCAAGGTCATCAAGCTATTTTAGCCAGGGTGGTGGTGGGGGGCTGCCTGCTTATGGTCAACTGAGTCCCCTTGCTCTAATTCCCAGCTCACCTAACAAGCATGAATTATAATCTGGCTCTCAGAGAGCCATACCCAGAGAGTAAAACTGGCCCAGGATGTGAGTATTTTGGTCTCCATCTATTTAACAACTGTCCAGACTTGATAAGCTATCTTGGTTTTGGTTTATAGAACAGTCTTTTGAGAACTTGCTTCATGTGACCTCATCCCTGAGAGACTGAGCCACTCTCAATGTAAAACTAAAATCAAGTTTCAGATCTGTAAAACTAAGATCCAGACAGATCCAGGCTATAATAAATATGTCAAAGAAAAGGCCACCTTCTACAATCTTTTGTCATAACCAGCTAGACTTCCTTAATGATAAACTTATATGACTTGGTTAATAACAATAATTTAAATAATCATCTTGACTGATCCTTACAAAAACCCTTGTGCGGCAATTTATTTATCCATTTTAAATAATAGGGAGCTGAGACCTAGAGAAGTTAAGTAAGGCACCTAAGACGTTTTAGTGGAAGAGCTGGGATTAGGCCCTGGGTCGGCTTGGCCTCAAAGTCCTCACACGTGCAACTCCAACAGTGATTATCAAACTTGGTTTGGCAAGGAAGCCAGAGATCATGCTAGGGTCACGGCAAAAGCCAAGAGGAAACCAAATTTATTAGCTTCTACAGAAAGGGTACTAGAGGGCTAGGGATGGTGGCTCACGCCTATAATCCCAGCCCTTTGTGGGGCTGAGGCAGAAGGATAGTTTAAGGCCAAGAGTTCATGACCAGCCTGGGTAACATAGTGAGATCCCTTCTCTATTTAACAATAATATGAAGAAGAAAGGGTACTAGAGGAGGTTCCGTTTTGTTTACTACAAACTGGATTTGATCATCTGTTTGTTGCTCAAATTTGCCTCCCCAAGGAAGCATGCAAGGAGAAAAAAGACACATGCCTTAGAAATCATGTGGGCTGGGAGGCTTCTGCTATTTCATGAAAGCATGAGCACTTTCTGTGGGTCAAAAATGTCCCCTCTTGGACTACTGTTCAAAAGGATTTCCTTTCATGAGTTCACACACTGTATTATAAACTCTTCTTTAGACCAGCATTCTTGAGAGCAGGAACTAAAGCCTAATACACAGCCTGGCACACTTAAAAATACATACCGGGTAGAGTGATGGATGAAGTGATGTCCTGCCACTCCTGGGGATAACAGCCATTAGCTCTTGGCCCTACGGCCATCCAAGTTACTGCATTATGATTCATTTAGCATTTATCCAACAAACATTTATTTTTGGACAAATGAGCAGTTTAAAGGTCTGATCCAAGAGGACATAACACAGCTTAATGAACCATTAGTGACTACGCCGTGGCAATTCGATGCAAGAGCAGTGTTAAACAAGGCCTCTAAGTACAAAGGACGCAAATGGCAATTTACAAAGGAATGACTGCAGCTTGCCAAACAAAAAAGAAAAAATGTTCAACCTCACAAGTAATCAAAGCAATACAAATTAAAATAGGAATCGATTCTAGGGGGAGGTCTAGCAACTAAGAAACAAAAAATTCTGTGTCTTTTTAACTAGCAACTCAGGATTAGAAAAGATGTTGGCAAATGACCAGACCATGGGAGTATGAGTGAGTTGGTAGGGCATTTTGGGGCAGATATGTTGGTAGCATGGATGGATTAAAACACCTAAAGTTATCTATACTTTTGATGTGTAATTTCATTTTAGCCATTTATCCTATCAAAGATGTGGACAAAAGCCTATCTGTAATAATGCTAACAAAATATTTTGAATAGCAAAAAAAAGTCAACTTAAACCTGGAAACTAGTTAAACACATCCTATGACAGAATGCTATGCAGCCCTTTAAAATCAATTCCTCAAAAAACTGATTCGAGGGGAGTTTGTGATATATCTTAAAGTCAGAAAAGTAGGTTCCAAGGCACTACCTATAAAATCATTCCTGTTTTGTTTTAAAAAGCCATAGTTTCTGTATTTTTCTTTTCTCTACATTAAAATAATTAATATTTCCCACATGTTCAATAATACATATTTTGTAATTTTTTTAAATAGCATTTAAGTCTCACAAATAAAACTAACAATAACCACTCAAATTTGCGTGGGACTCTGTACCATTTCCTAACTCTTTTTATTCCCCACATTATCCCTGACTTGGAAAGAGAAGAAACAATACATCCGATGCTTTCTACTTATTAAATACCACCTCACACCCAGGTCCCTCATTTCATTTCAAAGGCAGAATTCTTTCCATTAAACTAAAGTTAGGTCTGCCCTGAACCAGTGTCAATTTCCAAAATTCACCGGCTCTCATGTTGAATTTCTCTGAGTTAACATAATCCAGTGGACTTCAAAAACAGCAAATGTAATTATGCCATTTCTCTAGATGTAAATATCCCCCAATGGGAAAACCTAGCAGCTACTATATGTTTGTAATTCTAATTCTTCCCAAAGAGTTTTAAAAATTATAATATGTACAGTAATGATGAGTTTTGTAAGTGTTTTCCCCCAGAATTATGAAAGCACATTCTTCCTTGTAAATTATACGTGGCATAACTACAGCAAGATGGGCCATGTTTTGGGTCTTGTTTCAAAGATATTCCATTTTAACACATTCCTTCTAACAAATACAAAACACTCACAGCCTGCACTGTGCAACTAACAGGAATTAGCAGACCCTATTTTTTAATGGTAGACACCATCCAGGGAATTAATACCAAGTCCTCAAAGCCTAAGCTTTATCTCAGAAAAACTCTTTTTATCATAATCAAGAATTAAGTGGGTAGTGAAAATGACAGTGGCAAGAATGATTAACAAATGTATGGTGTACATACAGTTCTAGCTTGTGGGTGAACTATCAAAGAGGAGTTTACAATATACATACATACACACACATACATACATATGTGTGTGTATATTATATATATGTGTGTGTGTATATATACACACACACGCATATATAATATATAATAAAAAGAAATATATATATATTCCCTATATATATAATATATAATAAAAATAAATATATAATATATACATATTCCCCAGCCAGGAATGCCATTTCTTTTTTGGCATTCTCTACATCTGTCCATCTCCTCAAACTCACTAGAAACTTCTGAACAGCAAGCTACATGTTAGGAGCTCAGTACACGTTTGCTGACTCACTGGGAGTACCAATGAGAAAGATCCTCCCCACAAACAAACAGATAAACATGTCTCATCCCAGAGGAGGAATCCCAGTAGGTTAGCGTGGCTTCATGAGTTGACAAAGAAAAGAGGATTCTCAGGTTTGGGAACAGCATAGGCAAAAGTCTAATCATTTTCACAGGACAATGAGAATGAGCCTGGTTATACCAAAAGGGAAGAATGACTATTCCATTAATCTTTTAAAAGATTAATTTGGGGCTGGGGAACAGGGGAGTGGGAAGGAGAAAAGAACAGGCAAGAAAGCTTGTGAGCAGGCAGTGCAGCAGGGAAGCTGAGAGATGATGGTGCCAGAAAAAGGCACGAGGTAGCGTAAGTGAATAGAAGTGTGGGCTCCTGCAATGTGGGAAATGACGGTACTCACGAGAAAACCAAGGGTGAGGAAGCCCAGCAATCAGCTAAGGCAAAAGGAGAAGAGTTTGCAGAAGGAAGGAGGTGGTCAACATCCCCAAAATCTATGGAGAGAAAGTAGCTGAGGATTTAGCCATCAGGGTTGCTGTGGTGGGGGCAGATGATGAGAAAAGGGAGGCAGTCGGTATGTTCTGCACGATGAACTCAGAAGCATGGTGGTAACGAGGTGTTCAAGATAGGAGAGACCCTAATGGATTTGAAGGCTGAGGATGGAACAGGCAGAGAAGGAGGGGCAACAGGAAAAAGGAAGGTGGTTCACCAGATGTAAAGGGATTCTTCTTCCTGTTCCTGAGAAGAAGAGATGCACAAGAACTCGGCCCTCACAGCCTCAGTGCAGCTAAATCAGGAAGAAGTGGGCCCGCTAAATGGCTGGGGATGGGCAGAGAGGCAGGTCTAGGTCTGGACTTGGCAGGGCTGCTTCAGGGTCAGGAAGTGAGCTCAGCTCGGCTATGATGCAGCTGAATGAGAGCCCAGTGGGGGTCAGGGGAGATGAACTCTCTCGTGGCAGCCGAAGGCCTGGGTGAGGCAGGAGGATGGAGCAGCTGGCGATCTGCAAGAGGAGCCTGGAGTCCCGGTGTGCTGCAGCCTGCAGTGTGGGAAGCATGGAAGCCTGGATGCTATGGAGCCACAGTGTCAGTAAGGGCTGAACTCCACAGGAGAGGACACTGGTCTCTGAACATGCTACATGCCTTCGAATTTGCATGCCTTTGAATTTGCTGACAAGCCTGCCTCCCTACCAAACCCCTATTCCTTTTTTCCTTTCTATTGAAATGCCTCACGTCTGTGAAGCCCAGCCCCCAAGGAAATGCAGGGCTGTTTCCTCCCTGCTCTTCCTGCATGTTGACGCCATCTTTCCCTTGTCCCCGGGACTCACCTTGCAAGCTATCTGAAAGCCACTCAAATGCATGAAGGGGTCTCCCCACTGGTAGCTCTGTCTACCCCTCTCCCTCACCTCATTCACACTTACAAATCCTTCCAGCCTCAGATCAGGTGTCATTTCCTAATGGAAGCCCTTCTTCCCTGCTCTCACCCAAATGAGGTCAACTTCAACCGCTCTTCTCTTTCATGGTACCTTGTACTTGTTCTTCAGGGCTTCTCTATGTTGTTATTAATTTTCATTTATTTTTTATTTTTTGTAGAGATGAGGGTCTCACTTTGTTGCCCAGGCTGGTCTTGAACTCCTGGCTTCAAGTGATCCTCTTGCCTTGGCCTCCCAAAGTGCTGAGATTACAGGCATGAGCCACTGCTCCCCACCAGGGCTACTCCTAACACACTTAGCATATTCCTAATCACACACTGTGTTTTATAATAGTATCATCACAGTCCATGTCTCCCACTAAACTGTAAGCTCCATGAGAGCAGAACCCTTTTCTTTTTTACCATTACACTCTACCTTGTAGCACAGTGGCTGACCTCGAGTAGGCACTCAGGAAGTCCCTGTCAAATAACCAGCAGGTGAATGACTTGGACTCCAATAGCCATGTGCTGCATTCTCTCCTGCCCTGGAGGACAGGCTGCTCAAGGTCTACCACGCAGTAAGTCCCTGCCCTCAAGGAGCCCTTGACCTAGGGAGAGAGACAAATGAAACCAAACTTTTCAACAGAGAGTGAAGAATGCTGTGCGAGTACCGTGTACAGTGCTGAGGGGGAAATCTCTACCCACTTATTGGTGGGGTCTTACCAGGTGCCAAAGTTGCTGGAGACACTTCACCAAGATGACCTCATGCAGCTCCTCATAATACCCCTACAGGGAGCCAAGGGATGGCATTCTCCGAGGCAGAGCTGTAAATCCCTACAGGCAGCTGTTGGTGGTGAGAGCCCCTTGCACCCATTGCTGTGATGATGGCAGATGGCATGACGGTGCACTCGCTGTATTCCAAGCCCTATATAAAATATTTCACAGACATCATCTCCCAGCTTTGTCACACTCCATGGGTTCAGCATTATCAATAAGCCTGTTTTATGGCACAGAAAACTCGGGTTGTCTCAGAGAGGTTAAATGATTTGTCCATCCTGAGGCTAGGAGGTAGCAGAACTAGGAATGAAACCTAGGTCTGCGGGGTTCCAGAGTGAACTACAAGGCTGTGGTTAAGGAAATATTCAGTCCAAACAGGAGCCATGTGGTGATGACAGATCCACAGTTGAGAAAGGGCACGAGGATGTGGCACTGGGGCCAGGCTGGTGTGGACAGTGGCACGGATTACAGCAGCTGCATTTTCCAACTGACAAAGCGTGTCTAGGAGGAAAATTGGAGAACACAAAAGGGCACATGCGGGCGGCCCAGAAGGGTCCAGGTGTAGGCCTGCCTAGCCTTGGTGGGGGTGGGAGGGGGCATTGGCTGCCTCCAGAGTGGGTTCTACTGCTGGGGTTGGCTGTGGCTGAGTTCTTCCATCAGATGCACGCCTTCCCTGTGAGTAAGACCACAAGCAACTCCTCAGGCCCTGAGCCTGGCATTCACAGGACTGCCACAAGTTAGCACCTGAATTTAAATCAGGCCAAATTAGTGCTATTTCCGCAGGTGTCTGTGCTGCAACCTCTTTTTTCTCTCCCTCTGCCTGAAGGAGGAGAGGGAGAAGGAAGGCAGCCGAGGAGCACAGCCAGCCGTATCAGGACCAGAGTGGTGGCTGTCAGCCCCTGCGGCTCCCCCAGCGGATGGCAGCTGTCAGTCTGAATCACAGAACCCCTGGGGAAGATACAGGGTCTTCACTGCTTTCAGGAAGCCATTTCTGGGCAGAGACTCCTATTTGCAAGGCAAAGGCACAGACAATGTACCTCTATGCAAGGTAGCTGTTTTTCCAAAGGAAAGGTAGATGGAAAGAAGGACGGCAAAGCTGGAAGAGGGTGAATTAGGAAGGGAGAGGAGGAGATGCAAGCTATAACCAGGGGGAATGCTCACCTGGGGCTGCTGGCTGCTGCCCTTCAAGGATGGCCTGTCTGCCAGACCATCCCTCAAGGTGGGGCTTCCAGTCTGAGACTCCTTGGAGAAGAAGCATGATCCTGAGGTCACTGTGTGCTCATGCCCTCCCCCTTGTCACAAGAATGAATCATAGCCAGCCTTTGCTGGGACTGTGCCTAACCCAAGCTGGAGCTGTGGTGGGGAGCATGTGTCTGCTAGCAAGTCCTCACCCCACGGTGCCCAGGAGACTATTCAACTTGCCTTCTCTCTTGGCTAAACTGAACAAAGGCAGTGGGGAAAGGAGAGACCAATGCCAAGATAGGAGCAGGGTGGCATTGTCTCTCTGTTCAGACTCCTTCTATGTGTCATCCCAGTGCTCCATGCTGGGGATTAAACAGGGATTGAGGCAGAGATGGAGCTGCCCTCATGGAGCTCCCCACAAGGATGAGAGTGAGGAGAGGGAGAGTAGCAGAAAAGGGGAGGTGTCCTCAGAACAACTGCAGGGGAGGCAGGAGAGAGCTGGGCTTGCATAGGAAATCATATGTCCCTGACAGCAAAAAAGAACTAAGCAACACTCAAGGGTGGTGGGTTAAAGGGTAGTGCATCTGTTTTCTTGAAGAGGAAAGAAGCTAATACCTGCTGGGTACCAGCTCTGGCAAATATTAATTATTTTTCTAATTAACCCTTATTCATCTAGTAACTCTGAGCAGGGAGGTTGATCACATAGTTCTGGATTTCTCTGCCTTGCCCTTTTTTTTTTTTTTCTTTAACAATCAGCAGCTCTTGGAGAAGGTTTGCAGCTAAGGAATAGTCAATGGCAAGATATATGAAGACTTCTCTTCCATCCAGGAAGCCCTCTCTGATGATCCCATCTGCCCCTGTGTCCTCCTCCCTAAGCTCTCTCTACTTTCCTTCCTTCTTGTTGTACAATATAAAACTATAAACCTGTTTGTTTATCTGCCCTGCAAACAGGAAGCTGAGGGCAGGGATGGCATATCCAGCACTGAACACAGGGCTCAGAATTTGTGTCATGGAATAAACGAGTAAATCAATGAATGAATGAGTGATTGCCATTCTCTCAGACCCTCACAAGCATGCCAACTAATTTCCAGTTCAAAGAGCCCAGGCACTGAGGCAGTCATTTTACAAGACAGTAAGGCCAGAATGTGATGGGAGGGAGGCCCCTCCACCTCTGAGGCTTTTCCTGCTCCAGGCAGTTCCTGCTGCCCTGAGCACTGCCCCCAGGCTAAGCCCTTGGGAACCTGCTTCATAAACACTTACTTAGCAAGACATTTAAAATGCTATTGATTTCTCTCCTCAGAAGGAGAGGTGAGACAGTGATAGACACGGTGAGCAGTTAGCAACAATGAGTCCCATTCACCCCGCAACCAGAAATCATTTCCCTCTCAGATTACCAGCCCGGCAGCCCTGGGAGAGAGAGAGAGTGGCTGCACGCTAATGTAGGCAGTGCTAGAACCAGCAGGTGCTCTCGCTCCGATAGTGGCAATTAGAGGTTAAGCTCCTTTTTCTATGAGACAATGAAAAATAAAGCTAATTTCAGATGGCATATTCTGTATACCTGAATCAAGGCACCCTTCTCCCCTACTTAGGAAGAAAGACAGGAGCCCATGCCTCCCCAAGAACCAGAAGGAGATGCCTCTGATCCAAGTCATGGTATCATCAACAATATTTTCAAGCACTTACTAGATGCTAGACAGAGATCTCACTAGACGGGAATAGGTACTGGGAAATGGAGGCACATAACAATGTAGCCCTCATCCCCTGTGCCTAGCCTATGATGGACAGAACACATGTGTACCACACATACTAGATAGATGGATTAAGTGCTGCCCTGCAATTCTAGCTCCATGAGAGCAAACCTTCCTCTGTAGTCCACCTTGTTAGGCTCCCAAATTTCAGAACACTTGTCTCATAGCAGGTGCTCAACAAACACTCTTTGAATTCATTTTGTATTTTGTTAAGGTCACAGCAGCTGCTATAATAAATGCCTAACATCTAAGTGGTTTAGGATAAGAAAGTGTATAATCACCACTGTCCTCTCCAACTAAGATCAGGGAGGAACAAGATCAGCATACATATACTCCCTTAGCCTCACTTGCAGATTTCTCTGGGGTGAGCTGTATTCCTTGAACTCATGGGAGTCGCTAACCTAAAAAAAAGTTTCCTGATACATAAATATGCGTTGGGAATAACAGACCTAGAAATGAAGTTTCAGAAACTCCAGTTGCTTACCCCTGATGTTTGAGGCTGTGGCACAGCTGAGCAGGGAGAGGTGACCCAGGGGTGCTGGTCTCATTCACATGGGTGGAATGCAGCCAGTAGCTGCATTTACATACTTTAATGATCACATAAATGGGAGTTGGTGGCAGAGGCCATATCAGATTTGTCATAGAATAGAAAAATCCCTTTGGGAAACTAGGTATTAGGGAAAAACAGACCTTTCTACCTGAGGGCAAGACAGTTTAAGAAGCTATGTAGATCCATGCTTTTGTCACCAAAGTCTGAGACTCATGAAATACCTTACTGGATGTCAAATTACTCTGTCTTAGGGGAAACCAGACCTCTGAGCACTCCCTCTACCCCTTCACCCCAGTGAAGCTTCCCTGCATACAGGATGCTGGTATCTGGCAGGTAAGGAGCAGGTACCTGACAATGCCCAGAACCAGGCCTGGGAAGGGATGAAGATCCCAGTAGACATCTTCTGCCCCTTTCCTCTTCCTCCTGCAGAAATATTTTAAGTGCCAAGGTTTCAACTGAGTGGTTTGAAAGTGAAGAAGAGAGGTATGGAATGGAGGGATTTAAGAGAGAAAAGGAAGAAGGCAGGGAAGGGCAAAGGGAATAACTACTTAATGCCAGAACAACAACAAAAAATTGGTGAGGAGCTTTGCAGTGGCTTTAATTTACTTTCCTGTCCTCTCTGGCTCTCATTACTTTTTATAGAAATATATTTTTTGTGTCACAGATTGACAATGACATGAGCCAAGGAAAGAACTTATGGGTCAGGGCTGTTTGAAATCAGATGGATGCCATTACTTTGGTTTTCTAAGCAATTAATAATCACAAATTGCATTGCTTTTTATATTTATTAACAAAATTTAATAAATTTATCAAGTTTCACCCCTAGAAGGTATAAGCTCTATGAGAGCAGAAACTGTGTATGCATGTCTGTATCCATCAGTATGTCCTACTATATGTCCGGCATATAGTAGGAAACAAAAAGGGTTTTCTGATTTTTATTTAATGCAGAGAGCTGATGACAGAGGGTGGAAAGAATGTTGTTACACGGACCTTCCTATTGCTAATAACAGTGTAGATGATGACGGTGGTGGTGGTGGTAATAATGTCACTTATTATAAGCTGGATCCCATTTCAAGTGCTTTATTTTGATCATTTCATTAAAACCTCAAAACAACTCCATGAGGAGGTATTGTTATTCTTATTTCCATTCTTCCAATGAAGGCATGAATTCAACAGGTAAAGGATTTGTTAAAAGTGATTTAACTAGTAGATGCTGAATCTAGAAAGAAGACTTTATCACTCTGCCTTTCTGCCTGCCACACTTTTTTATTTTATTTATTTATTTATTTATTTATTTATTTATTTATTTATTTATTTGCAACAGGGACATTCTGCCTATACCTGGAGCCCTAGGAGAACAGAGGTGAACTTGAGACGTGTAGACAAAACAAATTATGGATCTTGATCCTTGAGGACCTCAATGCCCATGTTCATGCTAATGATCCATTGAGTACTTGAATTTCAGTTACTACTTTTCCTGAATATTATTCCACCCCTGTATGCTGACCTTTGCAGAAGACTCAAGTTGGAAGATGCAAATTCAGATTACAAGCTACCTCACCTGCTACCTGCCACCTCTCTGGCTCTCCTACAAACCAGATCATCCATGCAACAGGTCCCACACCCCCATGGGCAGGGCCCACACCATCAGTAGGAAAGGCTTTGCTAATGATGGCCTAGAGGGAGGACTAGCCCTGGCATCAGAGCCCTGTGTATGATTTAGCCTATAAACCCAAAGCTGCTATTAGCTTCTACTAAGCCACCACATTGGGCAGGTCCTGAAAGAGAAGAACAGAGCAGCCCCATCAAAGGGAACCTTCTATGCACCCAGGGCAATGCTGGGTATTCACAGGTATACAGGTGCCTGGCTCTTCACCTGAACAACAGCTTCCCTCCATGGTAGCTTTCCTAAGGTTAGGTTATGACCAAATATCCCTGCAGGCAACCCATTCATTGCTCCTATACTTTGAATAATAATAGAACCGGCTGCTGGCTGGAGTCTGCCAAGGTTACCTCCCAGGAGAGCTTCTCTGAAGGTTAATGCAGAGCTGTCATGCACAGCCAGATTTTCACTTAGGCCTTTGTTGTTCCTCCTGCACCTGCTTCCCTAATCTGGCTGTGTCCAGCAGCTTCCCAGTGCCCACTAGGTGGTGATGCCCGCAGAGACTGGGCTCTGAGCCTGGAGCAAAAGGACCATCAGTATGAACTGGCTTCCAGCTGAAGTGGGCCCACCCAGCAATCCGAAGAGGTGGGAAGGATGGTGTTAACAGCAAGCTAGCACTTCATGAGGGCTTGGATTACTGTTCAGTGCATTCTGATGAGCACCATCTGCTGCCAATCCACACTGGGCATATGTCTTTTTGCCCAAGCACTGCACTGTGGCTACAAATTCATCACAAAGCATGCATAGGCCTTGCAGAGAGGAGACAAGTGCTGGAGACAATCTCCAAGCATATCTGGGAGCAAGGGAAGACAGGTGGAAAAACACTGTAAATACAGGCCCACAAAATACATAAGGGACAAATACTGCCTGAGACATTTAGCAATACCCAATTTGCCATATGACAGACCATAAAAGTGACCAGAGAAGTTTCTGCACCAGCTGAAGCCTTAGCTAAATCTGTTGCTTAAACTGCTTCTTTTGTTTCTGTATGGTATGTTTGATGTTCTAATTCCCATTCAACTATGAGATCCAGTTCATCCCAAAACTTTTTTGTTGTTGTTGTTAAGAACAATCAATTTCATATCTCTCTGTATTAATCATCAGCACTAGAAATCAGTTTTCTTTTGGGAACCATAAGTGTCTGTCACCCCATGAGAGATGATGAGGCATAATGGCCCACCAAGATGGTCATGCCCAACCATCTGCTGAACTCACTGGCCAAGGAAATTGTTCCTACTGTCCTTCTAAGCAGTCAGCAAGTGATAAAGGAGGGCCTACTGTGTACTTGGCCAGCACTAGATTGCCCAGACAATGTACATGTATCAGGCAAAAAGGCTAGGAACTATACATATTTCTTTAAAAAAAATTTTAATTACATTTTTTAAAAAGAGCATTGTAATACTGAAGAAGAAAAACAAAGTGTGAGGTCTCATATTACTAGATTTCATGACTTACTATAAGGTTACAATAATAAAGGCAGCATGATTGTGGTAAAAAAAAAATAAATAAACAGATTAATGGAACAGAATAGAGGAATGAGATATAGCCAACTGATTTTTTTTAAAGGCACAAAAGCAAGGAAAGGATAGTCATTTCAATAAATGGTGCTGGAATAATTAGATATTCAAATGCAAAAGAATGAACCTAGTCAGAGATCTTCTACCTTACACAAAAATTAACTCATATGTAACTAACCTGCACAATGTGCACATGTACCCTAAAACTTAAAGTATAATAAAAAAAAAAATTAACTCAAAATGGATGATAGGTCTAACTGTAAATTACTAAACTATAAAACATCTAGAAGAAAACATGGGGAAAAAAATCTATGTGATCTTGAGTTTGGTGCTGAACCAAAATCACAACCTATAAAAGAAAAAATAGATAAGTTGGACTTTATTAAAATTAAAAACTTATACTCTGTGAATGACACTGTTAAGAGAACCAAAAAGCAAGCCACAGCCTCAATAAAAATATTTGCAAAACACATAGCTGATAAAAGACTTGTATCCAAAATACAAATGCTCTTAAAATTCAACAAGAACATAAACAACCCAACTTTAAAAGTGTACAAAACATGGGAACAAACACTTTGCCATATGTGATAGAAAATAACCATATGAAAAGCTTATGAACATCATTTTTCATAGGGAAATACAAATTCAAACAATAATGCCATATCACCATGTACCTAATATAGTGTCTAAAATCCAAAACAACTGACAATACCAATTGCTGGCAATGATGCAAAGCAACAGAAACTTTCCTTTATTGCTGCTGGAAATGCAAAATGTTACAGTCACTTTGCAAGACAGTTTTTCCATTTCTTATAAAACTAAATATCTTATAAACAAGTTAGTAATAGCACTCCTAAGTATTTACCCAACTGATTTGAAAAATTATGGTAACACAAAAAGTTGAACTCAAATGTTTATATCACCTTTATTCATAATCACCAAAACTGGAAGCAACCAAGATGCCCTTCAATATGTGAATGGATAAACAAACTATGAAACATCCATACAATGGACTACTATTCAGTGATAAAAAATAAATGAGCTATCAAACTACAAAAAGACCTAGATGAATCTTAAATGAATATTGTCAAGTGAAAGAAGCCAGCTTAAAAAGGCTATGTAATGCACAGTTCCATTTATATGACATTCTGGAAAAGGCAAAACTGTAGAGCAGGTAAACAGATCAGTGGTTCCCAGGGTTTTGAGGCAGGGAAAAAGGAGTAGTTGAAAAGATGAAGCACAGAGAATATTTTTAGAGTAATAAAACTATTTGTTATGATACAATAAGGGCAGATACATGACATTAGGAATTAGTGAGAACCTACAGAACTTTACAGCGTAGAGTGAACCTTAATGTATGCAAATTTTTAAAAAATCATTTAGGAGGCCAGGGGATCCTAGGATGTAATGCAGAATGTGACACAGTAATCTGAATGTATTATAAAGGTGCTGACCTGTGTAGCTTTGGAAATGAGTGGAGATTATAAGCAAACAGCCTATACATAAGCACTGTACTCTAGTTGATAAAGTTGTTTCCCATGGAAATAGGGGCTAATAATTTTGATACTGGGATTAAAGAATTAAGTAAATGGATGGTGGATGGTGGGAGCCAAGTTTCCTACTGCTGGAGTGGAGAATTACAGATAAGCAAGGGGAGGAAGCTATAATGATATGGTAATGAGTTGGATACATTAGCATAAACTTGTATTTAGCTTAATATACATACATATAGAATAATTTATAAATGTATGTACATACATTTATATACACACACATGCACACACACATATGGATTAGTATACACATATATATTCCCTTGCTGTCAAATGAGAGTGCAGAACAACAACATTCCCGAAGTAGTGAGCACAATGAGTGCTAGGATCTTGGTTTCTAATTCCATTCTACGATAAAAAGAACCAGGTCTGTTTGTGGAAGTTGCTGATTCTATGGCTGGGATACTAAATACACAAGATGAGCCTGGATATTTTATTTCTGCCAGAAATTACAGAAGTGTTCAAGAGTAGGTAAATAAAATACACCACAGTGGGGATATGTCAAAGGGACACAAGACCAACAGAAAGAGTGCCAAATGACCAAAGCTGGAAAAATTTGAAATGTAAAATCTTAGTATTGGATTAATAGTTAGTATTGGATTATAACCTCAAGCACAAAATATATATCCATGAGTCCACATTATATAAATATTAATACATGCTTTAAGAAACAAATAAATGGGGTAAAAGAGATAAATCTCTCATGTAAAATATTTCAAATAATTTATGTAGACACTCTACCCTGAAGCATCTACATAAGGAGATGGAACATTAAATACCTACTCCTTAAGTGTAGGCTATGCATAGTAACTTCTTCCAAAGAGTATGGTGTAGAAATGGGGTAAAATGAGTACCTTTGCAGTAGAGAAGCCTGACAAACACTACCTCAGCCAGGTGATCAAGGTTTGCATCAATGGTGATAAGTCATATAGATAAGCATGTAATTATGACTTCATAGGATGACAATGACACTTGTGCTGATTCCTGTGGATCTTGGGGAACCCCAAAACTCATAACCCTACTCTAATCATTAGACCAACATGGAACAAATCCTAATTGAGGGACATTTTAGAAAATACCTGACCAGTACTCAGAACTTTCAAGGTCATCCAAAATGAGGAAAATGTTAGCAAAGCCTAAGAAGACCTGATGACTAAATGCAATGTGGTATCCTGGATGAGATCCTGGAACAGAAAAACGAAATTAGGTAAAAGCTAAGGAAATATGAATTAAAACATGGACTTTAGCTGATTATAATGTATTGATATTTGTTAATTGTGACAAATGTACCATGCCAATGTAAGACAATAATAGAGAAACATGGGTGCAGGGTATCTGGGAACTCTCTACTATCTTTGCAATATTTCTATAAATCTAAAAATTTTCTAAAATAAAGAGTTTATGTGAAAAAATTAACATTAAATTAATGACTTTGGGATATAGTAGAGCTTTATTGGACACCAGTTGCTGAACAGAAGGGGAACACAGTGTTCTAAGCATAAAGAATGACCAAGAATTGATCAAGCCAAGAAAGTGAGGAGAGTTGTCTCTAAGTGACGCATCAGGAGTTCACCAGACCAATCTTAGAAGGATGGTGTGTGCAAAGGCCTTCACAGCCTTGATTCCCATTTGTGCCCCAGCAACATCGGAAATTACCATAGCAGGGACTTCTTAGCAAAGTATTATTCACTTTATTGTGAAAGTTTTAACCAAAGCATTAAGACACACACACAAAAGAAATGTAACATACATATAGAAAATAGAATTAAGTACTTAAAAGCCCAGGTGGAAGAGTAAGAATAATCTGAGTTCAAATCTTGGCTCTGCCATTTGCCAGATGGAAGAATTTGAATTTTAAAAGGCGTATTTTTTTGTGTTTAAGATGGAGATCATAGTCCCTCCCAACACTGGGCTTTCAGGACTATTACATGGAAACATACATAAGGTACAGAGTGTTTAGCAACAGTGAGACATAAATAAATGACTATTTCTTAAAATTTACTTTGGAGAGGAAGATAAAAATGCCCATTATCTGCAGATGATATCATTTTCTAAAGAAAATCCAAAATGATAAACTAAAAACTGTCAGAATCAAGATTTCCTATTTGAAAGAAATAGTCATTTTAACAAAAATGGAAAACAGATTTCATTCACAAAAAGCAGTCTCAAACATTGACTCTCTAGTCATAAATGTAATGAGAAATACTCTCATATTCTGAAAGAAAACTGCAGACGTTTTCCAAGGAGGCTTGGAGAGATGTGTGCCACATTTCCAGATGGAACAACAACTTAACTCTAAAGTTATCAATTCTTCTCCAATTACTTTGTAAATCCAATCTAAATATCATTTCTTTAAAGTTTTCAAAATGATTTTGAATATCGTCGGAGAGAATAGGTAAGAATACCCATGAAAAAATATGAAAAAGCGGATAACTTGTTAGATGAAAGATGAATTATTGAGTAAAAGTCATTTTTTGAACTGGCTATTTAAAACACACACACAAAATACAGTTTCAGTTTTCCTATTATACCCCAAAAAGTATTAGACTGATTATTAGTAGTACTTTTCCAACTACGAGTTGCAATCTACGAATGGGTCCTCAAAAAATCTTTCTCAAACATGAGGTATGATAGCAGAGAAAAGAAAACAGGGCATGTCTTACAGAGTAAGGGCGCTGCCTGGTGAAAGCTTTGAGTATTGGCTTACTGTAGAAATGATTTCTTCCTGTTTGAATGCCACTGGCCTTATGCATCAAACATGAAAAATTCAAGCCATGACAGAACAAAATAGAAACATAGGTGAAATTTTATCTGGTCTCAGAGTAAGACAGAGATTTATAAACACATATCAATGCCAGAAATTCTAAACAAAAAGAACGATGGACCTGACTGGATAAAAACCACAAAATCTTAGTTCATCAGAAAGCACTGTTAAAGACAAATGACATATTGGGGGAAAAGTGAACTATATATGAAGAATTCATATCAAATTAAGGATATAAAAGAATAACCTGAGAAACTATTGAGAAAAAAATCAGCATCCTAAAAGGGAAATCATAAAGGATATAGGGCATTTTAAAAATAATTACAAATAGCATACATACACACATACACACCTTTAACCTCCAGTAGGATCAAAGAAGTAAGAAATCAAAATGTGTAGGAGTCAGATAATTGTCTCCAAGACCCATTCTTCTGCCTAGTAATGAGAACCTTGATTTTCTGCTGGCTTACTGCTTTTGACCTGAAAACTCTGTACTCCCCAGCATCTAGGTAGGACCATGCGTGACTGTACTCAGACTAAATTCAGACTGAGATGGCCATTGAGATGTAAGCAGAACTGTATCCAAATTCACAGAGGTCTGCTCGAAAGAAAGGGGTGCCCTTCTTTGCTCTTCAATTTTTCCCTCTGACTGGACTAAAGCTGGAATGGCTGGAGCTCTAGCAGACATCTTGGACCATGAGGCAGACTTGTTTGAGCAACAAGAGTGGAGCCTGGTTCCCTTATGATTGAGGTTGCCTCATACAAGCCCTGGACTTCCTACCACTTGACTCATTTTATGTGAAAATGAAATACACCCTCTTTTGTTTAAACCACTGTTATTTAGGTTCAGGAGTGTCAGTCACATACCATTAAACTAAATCCCTGCTAAGAAAGCTACCTTTTTCTTAACCCACAAAGTGGAAAAATTCTTTTAAAAATTACAGTATCCAAAAATGACAGTGGTCCTCTGACTAGGCATTCCTACACATCACTTGTGGCACATCTTTTCTGAAAGAATTTCTGCTAGTATGTAACAGAAGACTTACAGTATACAAGCCATTTTACCCAGAAATTCTACTTCTAAAAATGCATCCTATGAAAATAATTAAGGTGTGTGCAAAATTAATATACATTGTTGTTCATAAAAGCAGTATTTATAACTAAAAATTAGAGAAGCTAAATGTTCAATAATAAAGGACTAGTTACAATAATTATAGTGCTTTTATAGAATTGAACACCATGCAGCCATTAAAAATCAGTTTTTAAAAGAATAATTGATGATATGGGAATATAATTAAGTATTATTAAGCTAATAGTAAAGATTAGTAAATAGTATTTTATTATATTCAGTTTGGGAGGCTGGGTAATTTTAAAAATTTATTCTTTGTATTTTGCAGTATTTTTAAGTGTTCTATAATAAATATGTATAACTCCTATGTTTTTTTTAATGCTCATTTTAAATGAGCCTATGTCTCCTGTCTTCCATCACATAACTGTCTTCTCCAGTTGGGTGGTTTCTTCTGCCCAACTGCAGGCACAGGGTGTTCTGGTCCAGCATGCCTTGCTGGCTGGTACCATGGGACAATTTTTCTGCTCCCTTGTCTGTCTTTCCAAGGCATGAGGAACACATGATTTATAACCATAGGTCAAATATTCCCTCTCCAGGACATTCTAAGCCCTTTAGCTAATTCTAGGAACTACATGCTCCTGAGACAAGAAGCATGACCTCTGAGCCACACTGTGATGTCCCTTAGCTGCTGCTCAGGGACAAGGAGGCAACAAACCAAGGTGCACAGGGCACCAGAGGGCAAAGTAGTCAGTTGTGGTTATCACAGAAAGCCAATAAGGAAAGCCACCCAGAGAGTGTAGAGGCCAACTTGAATCAGAAGTCTTGGAGTAAACCAGAGATGGCTCCTGAGGCCATCTCTGGTCTCCTCCTCCCCTAGATACCAAGTTGCCATTGTTCCTGGCACCTTGACAACTTCTGACCTTGCACCAATATTGCCTGTAAAAAGGATGTGCTCTATCTCCATTAGAAAATGTGTTTAGCTGCAAATAAGAAAGCTTAGTTAACAGTGGCATAAATTCATGGGGATTTACTTTGTGGCACAAGAAATCAGAAGAAAGGCAGTCACAATGTTGCTTCAGCTACTCCATAGTGCCACTGGGGACCCAGGTTCTTTCTGGGCTTCGGCTCAGTCATCCTTAATGGGTGGGGGGTGGGTCTGAAGCCTTAGGCTTGGCATCTTGTGGCTACAAAAGGGCTGCTGCAGCTCCACTCACACCTCTGCAAGGATAAAACACAGCACAAGCTCTGCCTGTCCCTGTTTGTTGTAAAAGCAAAAGCTTTCTTAGAAATCTCTAGAAGACTTTACTTGCATTTCACGGGCCAGGACTGAATCACAGGGCCACATCCTCAGCTGGAAGAGACTGGGAAAATAAGAATGCAGGTGAGCTTATTCTTCCTCAAAGAAAACCAGAATCAAATGGCTATGGGCTAGACAACTAACAGTGTCTCTGCTACATGTCTACAAGACTAATTCTAGAATTCCAAGGTCTTTTGGAAGGCTGGTATTGTCAAATTGTACAAAGAGCAGATCCATGTCTGTGTGTATGTGTGTGTGCATGCGCACGCACACACATTAAAAAAGGAAGGAAAATGGTATACATTGAGCACCTTTTAGAACCAGCCACTTTCATAATTATCTCAATTAATTTGTTTCATTCTAATAACCTCACAAGATAGGCCTATCTATCTGTTTTTACAGATGAGAAAACTGAGACTCAGAGAAGTTAAGTAGCTTGCCCAAAGCCACATAGCTAGCAAGTTCTGGGGCTAGAATTCAACTTTACAATTGCCTGGTTCCACAGGCAACGCATTTTCTAGTGTATAAGACTCCCTCTCAACAAGTCTTATCATATATAATTGAAGGCAAATAATAGACAAGTGCAAACAAGTTTGCCTAAACCTTGAAGATACAGAGTTAGGCTCATGGAAGGTCAGGGGGACAGGAGTCTTCCTGTAGAAGACAGAAAGCAAAGGCAGCACATGTGGCAGAGGCCACACTGTGATGTCCCTTAGCTGCTGCTCATGGGACAAGGAGGCAACAAACCAGGTGCACAGGGCCCCAGAGGACAAAGGAGTCAGTGTGGTTATCACAGAACGCCAACAAGGAAAGCCACCCAGAGAATTTAGAGGCCAACTTGAATCAGAAGTCTTGGAGTAAACCAAGAAGGAGGTCAGTCTCTGCCATATGGAGAATAAACAACTCATAATAGGAAGCAGAAATGCACTAATTTAATCTAGATATTTATTAAGTATTGCTCTAATTAAATTTGTAACAGACATATTACAAATTAATATTTACACTTAGTGGTGACCATACATTCGACAGATCCTATGCTGGGGATATAAAGATAAATTAGACATAATCCCTGCTTTCTAGAAGGTCACAATCTAATGAGTTTACAGTGCCAGTACATAAGGTCCAAAATGTAATAGAATCACTTGTATTTTTAAGTAGGTTTCCTTGTTTCAACCACATGAAATGAAACCTAGTTCTTCTGACCACAGAGACCACGATGGTAGTATGTCAAAATTATAGAGACGTACTCAGCAATAAAAATTATTGGAGTCCTGGACTTATAAACTCTGCTCTATAAAGACATGGAAAACAGCTCAGCTCGACACAATTATTACCCTGAGACATAAGTGAGCTCCATATGCAGACCCATGAGCAACACACTGTGGTTCTATCTAGTCCTAAGAGTTCTTGTTATCCCACTTAAGGGAGAAAGAGCATAGGACCTGGGCACAGAACAGGCACTTAATAAATGCCAGCTGGCTGGATGGACAGCTGAATGGATGAAGATACATTACTCATTACCAACAGACCCAGTCACTGTCCTCAATTTTAGGGCAAAAAAACCCTCTGGGGGTATTGTTTTAAGCTTTAAATTTTAAATATAGCTCAGAGGCCTTGAGAATCTAGGTACACGAAGTAACAGATCTGTGTTATTTTAACTCACTATGCTTTCCCCAAGTAGGTAAGTTTCCTCTTGGGCACAATGGTAATCAGATATTAAGCCAACTATTTCACAACACAGAACTATGTATAATTCTTATAACAGAAACTCTTCACTCAAAAGAGAACAAATGGCTTGTAATCTCCAGATACTCCCTCCTCTGGCTATAAATGTTCTGTGTTCTCACAAGGGCACAAGGAAACACTAAACAGAATGTTCTATACCACAGGATGCTACACCTCTGTCATCAAGGCAAAAATATTTGCTTCTTGAGACACCTTGAGCCCTTCTCTCTAGTCAGGGAGGTAGGCTGTAGGGAAAGAACAGACTGCCTGAGCTTGCTTCTGATGATGGCATCTTCCCAGTGCAGAGGAGCCAGAAACGCACAGCAGTTACCTGTTAGCCTGAGGTCGTGCCCCAGAATGACCCATGTAGGGAAGTACATAGACAAGTACCTTCAGGTGGAGGAACCTGCCTCTTTGACTTCGGGACCTAAGTCACCTACAAAACCCAACTTTTCCAAGGGCTGGGACCACCAAAATCTCAAGTACATAAATGTGCCTGGAAAACAGTAAGACCCTATACATTTCCTCAGTTACTTCATTCCACAAATGATTGAAGTCAGTCTAATCTGTGCCATGCACTGTCCTGGGCATGGTACACACAGCAGCCAACAGGCTGTAGGAAAAGCTGGAGCTGAAGACCCTGGTGGACAAGACAGGCTGGCAGGTGTGAATCACAGACAGAAGTCTGGCAGGTGAGGGGACGCTGTTGCAGCTACACAACCATGTGGGGGTGGGGGACAGGGGGTCTATGGGAAGTACAGATGCCAGATCCTGGAGGCTGGGGAGAACCAGCAGTATCCTACCCTAAAGGAACCAGGTCATAGACTGAGATCTGGATTTAGATGAGGTCAAGGGAGTAAGGGGACATGATGCCGTCCACTCCAAGCTACTGTCCTGGAGTGCAAAAACTCCCTGGTGACTAGCCTGGCTTAGGATATAATATCCTAAATTCTAAGATTTTTGGGAGATACAGGGAGAGAGATTTAGGCCTCTTCAGCCTCTGTAATACTTCTCAGGGGTAGTTCCATAGGATTAGTAGCCCTCATAAAAAAGGACTTTTATTTTTTTTTTTAACTTAGTTTTTTTGCAAGTCATTTTCAGGAGTATTTCTTGGCTGCGGCTATGACCACATCTGTTTTTGAGTGAAGCCCAGGGGATCTACTTGGTTGTCAGCCTCACTCCACTTCCACACGACTTGGTGGCAACAGCCATTTAGCAGACTCAAGCTTGGACCAAACATAGTAAGGCCAAGGAGTCCAGAGTAAATTGGTGCTCTCTTGGCTAGGATGAGAGGAGACAGGCACATGTAACTACCTTCTTGAGACCCTCCCCCTACCAACAACTGCTGTGCAACAGGTGGGCTAGGTTTGTTCATTCAAGATCCTTCTACATGGTAAAATTTACGCAAGTATGAAGGACCTGCCTCCAGGAAGACCTGCTACTACATCACTGGGAAACTTGAAAGCAGGGCTTCACACATTATGCAGACCCTATGGTCTCCTCTCTACTAATATCACTGTTCCTCACCCTCCCAGTACTTCCCCTAAATTGTTCTGAAGTTATTGCTGCTTTAAGCTCATTCTAAGCCTTGAAATAATAAGATTCATAACCAGATCTCCTACTGTGTCAGCAGGTCTTTTCTCTTGCCATAGAGCGCTACTCACTCTCTTCAAGCAGGAGGGCCTTAGAGGTGACCTTTCTGGGACTAGGAGAGGAACACAAGGTTTTACTCTAATTACTTCTTTGTGATTTGAACACATCTCTCAGTTCCCTCTTTTACTTCAGTCTCTTCAGAATAAGGAGAGAGCTGGATGGTTGTTTGTGTTTTGGTTGCAGCTCTAACCAATCTGAACATCTATCACTATACATTCAACCAACTATTGATTCTGAGCTTTATCTGGCATCATTATATATTCCTCAAGTTAAATTATCAAAGTGACATTCCTGCTTTATATGTAATTGCCACTTTGGGTTTTCAAACAGAGAATCATCATCATTGATATAACAATGATGATAAAAGTTATATTTTGTGAACTGTAACTCTACTTTTATAGCTAAAATTGAGCTCATTTGATTCTTACTACATCTGTTGGACTGGGGCCACACCTTTCTTTGCTCTCTGCCCTGTCAAAGGCCTAGCTCCCAATACACCACTTGGATCTAGGAAAGAGGCCTACCAACATTTCACTAAGCAGCCTGCTTTGTGAGGTGGAAGCCACTTACTTTCGTCTGGTGATAATTTCAATTTATTTTTTATTGTAATGCTGTCTTTTCTTTTCACAGTAATGGATAGCAGGGCAATGGAAGAACAGTCAACCTCAGGACAGATTACAAATGAATTTTTATCTTTAAGAGCTAGGTTGGAAACTTGTAGCTATCAGAAAAGCATAATATGGTGATGAACAATGAGCCCATGCCAGTGTTTTGATAAACTTCAGAGAGCTAAGCCTGCTTGAGAAAAAGACAGGAGAAAATGTGTGAGGACATTAATTCTTTCACTTTGGAAAAATCCCATCAGTGAAGGCTGTGATCTCGTAAAGGGCTATATTCTCTGAGTACCGAAAGCATGGGAAAATTTAGCTTAAAGTGTGTGGATGGACACATGTGTGGAAGAGTGGGGTGTGCACTTTTTCTTTTTTCAAAGGAAGCCCGACCTTTCAGTGGACATTGAATTTAGGTTAAGAACACAGTATAATGTAAGGGTAAGAGCACAAGTTCCAGAAAAGGCTTCAGATCCCTGTTCTGTCATCTATTATCTGTGTGGCCTTAGGCAAGGTACTGAACAGATCCAAATCTCAAATTTTCTCACCAGCAAAGGAGATAACATTATTTGGCTGTTAGAGGGATTAAACATATGTATAAAGTGCTTAGCACAATTCACAAATTAAGCACTTTATACAGACTATCTTGTGCCATAAATCATCTGTTTACTATTTTAAACATTGTATATTATGGTACATATGTACAATGGACAACATTTTAAAAAGAATGAAGTAGATTCATTTGACATTTGTCAGTCATTGAAAATCTAGACAAAAAGACTTCCTGTAACTTCCATTCTACTTGGGCAAGATAGACAATAAAGAAAAAAGGTAAGCAAACGAATATATTAGAAGGTGATAAATGATACAGAGAAAAATAAATAGGAGAAGGTAGGTAGGAAGTTCAGGGGAAGGTTTCCTGAGAAGGTGACATTTGTGCAAAGATTTAAAGAGGTGGTTGACGGAGTGGCCCCATGGATGTCCGGGGAAGAGGGTCCTGGCCTAGGAGATGGTCAGTGCCAAGCCCTGAGGCAGTGGTGTGAAGGGCACATTTGAGGAGCTCCAGGGAGACCTGTGTGCCTGGAGCTGAGCACACAAGGATCACAGCAGCAAAAGATGGGGACAGACACGTAACAGAGGACCAGAGCATGTTGCCTTGCAGGTCACTGAAAGGACTTTAACTTTTCCTCTTAATCTTAACAAGATGGAGTGTCTTGAACAGGGGACTACATAATCTGATTTACATTTTACAGAATCAGTTGGACTACCATGTGCAAAAAAAAAGAAGGTAAGGACTAGGAGATCAATTAGGAAGCTATTACAATACAAGACAAGGATGTCTTAAACCTCTGGGGTGGTTCCTCTGTGGAGATAGTAAGAAGTGGTTATGTTTGAAACTATATTTGAAAGTGGAGCCAATATGATTTGCTGATAAGTTATATGTGGCATGTAAGAGAAAAAGAAGGTTGGTATATTTTTGGGTTTTGGCTTCTTATTCAGCAAATGGAAGTATAGAGTTACAGTTAATTAAAATAGCAAACACTGCAGGACGAAGGAGCAGATTTCGGGGAAAGAGCAGGAGCTTGATTTTAGACATTAAGCTTGATATGCCTAGGGGCATCCAAGTGGAAATGCTAAGTAGTCATTACATATTTAAGTCTGGAGTTCAAGGAAGCAGGTAGGCAGGTTAGCTGGTGATAGACAGGCAAATACACACATATCTAGATAGGTCTACATGTACTTACGTGAAAATATATGTATGATATATAAAAGGCAGGATGCAAAACATTATGTAGAATATAATCCCAATTATGGATGAGTAAAGTTAAAAAATTATTATATGCATATAAAAATAATTGAAGGTAAATGCAAAATAAATAAATAACCAAACTGGGATGATGGATTAAAGACTTAAATGTAAAACCTAAAACTATAAAACCTCTTCAGGAAAACCTAGGAAATGCCATTCTAGACATAGACCTTGGCAAAGATTTTATGACAAAGATGCCAAAAGCAATTGCAACAAAAACAAAAATTGACAAATGGGACCTCATTAAACTAAAGAGCTTCTGCACAGCAAAAGAGAGTAAATAGACATCAACAGAGTAAATACACAACCCACAGAATGGGAGAAAATATTTGCAAATTATGCATCTGACAAAGGTCTGATAGCCAGAATCTATAAGGAACTTAAATTAACAAGTAAAAAACAAACAACTCCCTTAAAAAGTGGGCAAGGGACACGAACATTTTTCAAAAGAAAACATATACATGGCCAATAAGCATATGAAAAAATGCTCAACATCACTAATCATTAGAGAAACATATCAAAACGACAATGAAATACCATCTCACATGATTCAGAATGGCTATTATTAAAAAGTCAAAAAATAACAGATGCTGGCAAGGCTGCAGAGAAAAGGGAACACTTATATACTGCTGATGGGACTGTAAATTAGTTCAGCCACTGTGGAAAGCTATTTGGCAATTTCTCAAAGGATTTAAGAGAACTACCATTTGACCCAACAGTCCCATTATTGGGTATTTACCCAAAGGAATATAAATTGTTCTACCATAAAGACACCTGCATGCGTCTGTTCATCACAGCACTATTCACAATAGCAAAGACATGCAATCAACCCAAAAGCCCATCAGTGGTAAACTGCATAAATAAAATGTGGTACACATGTACCATAGAATACTACATAGCCATAAAAAAGAGTGAGATCATATCCTTTGCAGCAACATGGATGGAGCTGGAGGCCATTATCCTAAGCAAACTCGTGCAAGAACAGAAAACCAAACACTGCATCATCCTACTTATAAATGGGAGCTAAACACTGAGTATACATGGACACAAAGAAGGGAACACTAGATACCAGGGCCTACCTGAGGGTTGAGTGTGGGAGGAGGGTGAGGATCAAAAAATTACCGATTGGGTATGCTTATTATCTGGGAAATGAAATAATCTGTACACCAAACCCTCATGACATGCAATTTATCTATAGAACCAACCTGCACTTATACCCCTAAAACTAAAAGTTAAAAAAAAAAAGAATGTATGTTAATTTTGTACATAAAAAAAAAACAGTAAGTGCAGGATAAGGCAAACTATCAAAGCCATTAATTTCTAGCACAAACCTCTATCCCATTCACTGAACTCTGGTTCCGACCGCAGCTACCCTTTGCCTCAGCTTATCCTTCTTTCTCTGTTCACCTTTAGCTTTCCCCAATCACTTGCTATCAAATAGACTTCAGAGGACCAGGAAAATCTGTGGTGCACTTTCCCAGAGTTGAACTCACAGAAGAGGAAGAATCTGAGATCAAAGTCAAAGTCAGTAGTTACCTCAGAGTCCTGACAAATGAGTTTTTCTTCTTTGATGCAGTTGCCAATTTAATTCTCAAGCATTTTTTTAAGGTCATGATATTTAGAATAACAAGGCCCTAAAAATTAAATATTCCTTTATGTGCTTAATTTCTGACCCAAATGTAGTACTGAATGACAAGTGAATGAAGCTGAATATGTATAGAAAGGTTAGTATAAACTGCTTTTAAATTCCAAGTTTGCAAGCCCAAGGCTTTCACTCTCTTACACAATGGGCATTAAACAAAAATGTTCTTTCCTGGATGCAAAGATAAATCTCTATTTTTCTAGGAGCCTCTGCAGCAGGATTCTTTCAGGAATTTTCCATTGAGACATTACAGCTAGGAGGAACTCCTTACCCCATTCCCTTTTGCACCGCCTCCTGTTCCCTTTTATCCACGTTTCCAACTCCACTTGTGATAAGTAATGGAATTGGACAACCGTCTGTCAACCCAAGACGGTTTCCCCCAGAATCTAGCCCTCAGGTTGAAAACACCGTTTGAGAAAAGAAAATCACTGTAGACTATTTTTCTACTGTTCTAAATAGCTCAGCTGGAGGGAAGTTGTTATTTCCTCTTTAGCACGCCCTGTTGGAAAAACTTGCAGTTCTCTTTCCTTCCCTCCTGCACCAAACCTGCCCCCATCCTGCTCCTACCTCCCAGCTCATGTCAGGCCAGGAAGTGGGTAACAGTTCCACAGCCTTCTCCATAATTTCTTAGGCTGGAGCCACATCCCTTCTGATCTAATCTGTGCCAACAGAAGAAAAGAAGGAGCTGTCCTTGGAGAATGTTCTGTTTCCTCTTCTAGAGATAGAGTGGAGGGGGCGGGTGGGAGAGCGTCTGTAGGATGCCATTCTAAACCTTGCTGGTTTGGGAGTGTGGTGACATTCTCTGCCTGATAGTTAATACTGTAAGATGTGGGCAAGTGACTTCAGACCCAGGAGAAATTAAATTTAACTCCCATCATATAGACCTGCCACCATCTTCAGGCTAAAGATGCTGCTGACTGTGACTGAGGATGTACCCACACGTGATAGGAACAAACTCACTAGACCCAGGGTCAGGTGAGCTGTCAGCTGATGGCACGCAAGGATCTTTTCTCAGTGAGCCTCCACGGTTCTCTTCTGGTAAATGTGGACTCAATAAAGACCAGTGGTGGTCAAACTCTTCCCACAGGTGTAATCTAAGTGGTAACGTGTAAGAATGGAGTCACTCTGGAGGAGATCTGAGGCCCCACCCATTTGGCCTTCCCCTGGTCCGTATGGGGAAAGCTGTGGCACCTTGGAGGAACAGAGAAGACTCCTCAACATGGTGTGGATAAGTGAGACTCTTCTTGATCCAAAATCCTACAACCCTGCCAAGTCCTCACCTCGGGGAAGAGGAAGCTCCAAATCCCTCCTCAGATGAGGTGCAGGGAATGGGGCTGCTATGCTCAGGCCAGAAGGGAGTGGTTTATGTCCCTGAAACAGGGGAAGTAGGGCAGAGCAGGCAGATGCTCAGGTTCAGAAGGGGTGGAGTATGGGCTAGCTGAAAAATCTACCTTAAAGCCTCCACTTTTGAGAGACCTCTATTTCCTCTTGAGATTTTCAAGCATTACAAATAATAATAATAATAATAATAATAAAGACAGCACCTCAGACTTTCCTCATGGTTTTCACCGAGTACTGAAGAAAAAGCATCAGCAATGCCCTGGAGCTGAAGAATTCAGGTCAGAGCTAAAAAGTGACTTTGCTGACGGGGCTGACTGTTGGGTCCTAAAAAATACCAAGAGAAACTGGGAGAGACCTTTCCTGAAAAAACTCAAAAAAATGCACAGAACCTCAGCCCAACGCAGAGATTTCAATTTCATCTCCCTCTTTTTAACTGTGTTTTCTTTTATTTGTTTTTTGTTTTTGTGGATAACCATTGCTTCATACTCTTGAGGCTGGACTGGCTTTATGGAGATGAGAGAGATAAGGCAATGAAGTCACCTGCCCTTGTCAGGAGGTAATTTAGAGGTGTAGTAAGAAATATTCAGAAATTTTAAAGGATGGTCCCACCTTCCACCATCTCTTCAGGGGACATGCCAAAGGAGAGATGCCAGATAAACAAAGAGAACAACAACACAAAAAAATCAGCCACTTGGCTTTGACTTCTGAAAAAAAAAAAAAAAAAAAAAACAGATGAAACTTAAAGGTGAGACAAGAGAGTTCTGATTTGCCAGAGCTGAAGATGTTATAACTCAAAAGACCAAAGGCTGGAAGAGGCAGAGAAGCAGAGCACACTAGGAGATTGGAAGAGAGTGAGTTAGACCTGCCTCATACATCCTCCACACTGACATCCAGTGTTGACCAAAGTGGGGCTATAAGAAGTAAACCTCTGAAAAGGAGAAGACCATGCAGGTGAGTGTTGGATTCTCCTCTCCATAATTCTCCCCATCTCTCACCCAGTTCTGGACCCTAGGTTGGGAAGAGGTGATTCTGAAACCTGAGACAGGTGGGGAGCCCTGGCAGTAAAGAGGACCTGTGTTTGGCTACAAGCTTGAAAGCCAGTTTGAGGCAAGCCTCATAAAACTGTACTCTGCATTGAATAGAAACGGTTGCCAGGCACCTCTAAAAGAACCTAATGCATATCTTGGTCTAACAGAACAGATCCATGAAGAGAAGGCTTGAGATAGCAACCTCACTACAGTCTTTTTTGATGCCAGAAAACCACAGAAGGGCCTCCTCAAGTTTTCTGTGCCCCTGAACAGGGCCAAGAAGAAGCTGAGAGGGCTAGTAAACCCAGAGAAATCTAACAGAGAAGAAAGAGGATTCACCATGACCTTAGTGGACAAGGTGAGTACAGGTCTCTCGGTAGATGCAGTGAGAATGAACACCACTGGCCTAACTGAAGATGTTAAGAACTCCATCTAAGTGGATGGATCCCAAAGAAAAAGAAAACACCAGGAAAAGCCTCCCACCAATACTGTAGCTCATAAGCCCTCAGCCCACTTCTACTTCCTGGAATTCAGGTACAGCCCTGCATTAACAGAATTGACCTGGGAGTGACTTTATGTTTCACCTCAGAAATGAGGTTCAGAATAGAGGTAAGGTTGAAAATAAAATATCAACACAACAGTTTGTGTGTGTGTGTGTGTGTGTGCGCGTGTGTGTATTGCCACAGTTTTTACAGACCTGCATTTATAAGACTGTAAACTCTCATTTCTGCAATAGGCACAGGAATAAGACAGCTCCTCCTACGGTCCAGAGCCACAATGTGTCTCAGAGGCCAGGACTGCCTGTGGACACCATGCCCACTGCCTGCAGCTTCTGGAAGGGGCTGCTGACAGGTAAGAGGAGGTGGACTGCATGCTCAGCTCTTCTTCCTCCCTCTGTCCACGGCTAAGTTGCCAACTCAAAGTTTCCTTTTATTTCACCTCTGACCTCTCCCTTGTACCCATGCCCTCCTCTTCATTTGAACTGCCACCACCTCAGGTCAGCCCTGTTGCCTGTCATAAATTATTGTGAGAGCTGCATGGAAAGAGGTGTCAAATCAAAGGAAAAGGTCAGCCTTCCCTTGCTCAATTTTGTCCAGGTAAAGCATTATTACTTAAATGTTTCATTTCAAAGAATGACTCTGGGGATTTATCAATGCCCTCACTCCCCCAAATGTGTTCTTATCCTGTAGGAAAACACTGATCAAATCCATATTAGATAGTTTGGCCAGGCCTAGTAGCTCACATCTGTAATCCCAGCACTTTGGGAGGCCGAGGCAGGAGGACTGCTTGAGGCCAGGAGTTCAAGACCAGCCTAAGCAACATGGCGAAACCTTGTCTCTACTAAAAATACAAAAATTAGCTAGGCGTGGTGGTGCACGCCTCTACTCCCAGTTACTAGGGAGGATGAGGCAGGAGAATTGCTTGAACCCAGGAGGCAGAGGTTGCAGTGAGCTGAGATCGCACCACTGCACTCCAGCTCGGGTGACAGAGCGAGATTTCATCTCAAAAAAAAAAAAAAAAGAATCCATATTAGATAGTTAAACATGTACCCTAATAGGTGATTATTTTCTCCTGCATTAGGATACTGTTGGTACTGTCATAAATTAACTACCACCAACAGGTAGCTTCTGCTTCCCCTCATGCTTACGTGAAAACTTTGCTGTAAGTCAGAGCCTAGAAATGAGGTCTTTAACAATGAAGGACAGTCTTAGAACCTCATGGAAAGAATCGTACCAAGTTTGAACTACTGACACTTCAATTAACAGACTCATTGGTGCAGGCTTCCAAGGTGGTATTTCTTAGATAATTTCCAAAGGGTGTTCATAAAAGCAAACTGTTGACCCAAGATCTGGTGGAGCAAAAATAATTATATTGGACTAAAGGAACTGATGAGGAAATAGAATTTTAGTTGTTTTATAATATTGTTGGTATTATTTTTAATGTTCTATTTTCTGATATCACAGAGTGTTTTCTGTTTTTTCCTGATCTCTCACCATTAACTTAGTAGTCTGTGCTTTTGTAAACATTTTGAAATGAAAGATTTTTAAATGGTAATCTTGTTCTCACTGGCCTTTCAGAATTCAGGAACAACACTTTGTCTGAGTCTCTTTACTTTTAATGGCAATGGGGTTACTTGTATAGATTCAGTAAGAATCTGTTCTCATTTTTACTCGTAAATAATTGAACAAATAGATGGCACAGTCAAGGCCACACCTGGAGTGTCAGTCTCATCTGCTTAAATATGAAGCCCATCATTAAGAAACAAGGGTTGTTTTTTATTTGTAAAATCATGAGGCCCTCCCAGAAACCTGGACTGTTACCTTATAATGGCAGACTTGGAGGCCATCTCTCTTAAGGAGAGATGCATTCACCCTCATTTGTAGATGCTACAGGCAAAATAGTGGCAATGACTTTATTTTATTTTTTATTTTTGAGATGGAGTCTCACTCTATTGCTCAGGTTGAAGTACAGTGGCGCAATCTTGACTCACTGCAACCTCCACCTCCCGAGTTCAAGCAATTCTCCTGCCTCAGCCCCCTGAGTAGCTGGGATTACAGGCACCAGCCACCACACCTGACTGATTTTTGTATTTTTGGTAGAGATGGGGTTTCGTCATGTTGGCCAGGCTGGCCTTGAACTCCTGACCTCCAGCTATCCACTCACCTTGGTCTCCCAAAGTGCTGGGATTACAGGTGTGAGCCACCACACCCGGCTGGCAACATGGCATTGTCTAGCCTCAGAATAAAAGCAATAAACAATATACCTAGAATAAGAGAGGCTTCTGAAATTTCCTAAGATTTTTAAGAAATCTCCAGACAGAAGTTAATTTTCTGGGCTACGTAGTTGCTTAACGCCACATGGCTTTAGATTTTCTGACCAGACTACAAAGAGGCTTATATATATTAGTTAACTTTTCTTACTGCATTTATAACTAAATGAATCAGGCCTAACTGCAATGAGATTAGCTTTTTAGAAATCAAGAATAATAATTGGAGATTATTTGTAATCACAGTGTTTCATGGTTTACAACGTCCTTCCACATCCTGACTTAAACCTCCTAAAGAGCCTTTAAACACAATATTCCTGAAGTCACCATGATCACATTTAGATTTGAAATCTTCATCATTTATTTGCCCTGGAAAAGACAACATAGCTTATAAAGAGCCAGATAGATAAACGCTCATACCCCATTCATTCCACTCCATTACAAATCACTCCTAGATTTTAAAACATAAGCATACACACACACACAAACACAGAGAGAGAGAGAGAGAGAGAAATGCAACAATTTCCAAGAAAAGCCAACTACAGCTGAGAAAGCTGAATTCCACAGAAGGCAAATTCAAACGTCTATCTTGGGTCTCACCAAGGAAGGCTCAAAAAGAGGCTGAGACCAGTGGGACAACATTACTTTCTCCATCATGAAAACATCCAAATGAGCCCAAGCTTTCCTGCCCCTCTCAGCCACGGAAGAGAAACAGTTACCCCTAGGGAGGTATTCTCTTTCATCTGTCCCCTGGCTCTGTGCTGCCTTACAAGCAGAATATATTAATAAAGAAATACTTTAGGGGAGAACTCTCTCCACTGTTGTGACATCTCTGCAGTCTCTGTTTTGATATTTGGCCTTGAGAAGTTCAAAGGATTCGAAAGATTAGAGTTCAAGAAAGACTAAGATGTACCCCAGGGCAGGTCCTGGTCTTAGATGCTGAAAAACATGCTCCTCCCACACCATAGCGAATATGACCTCTAAAAGAACCTAGTGGATATCCTGGTCTAACAGGATTATTTTCAAAGGCTCTTGTTCATCTTTTTAATGGTAGTTGAAGGCAATTCGGTTTAGGGTCCCTAAATCTGGAGTACTTACCTGTCATGTCTGCTCATTTCTCCAGTTTGTTCCTAGTGCCTGGGACAGAGCTCGGCCACATCAACCCTCTGTGACCCCCCATTCCTGCCCACGAATTCTCTGAAGGAAACCCTCACTCACCACTCCTTTCTGCCTTGTGCTTTGGTGGCTCAGGCTCTGGGAGACAGGGACAGGGCCCATCACAGAGGGTGGTGAGGCTTTTGCCAGTAGAACAAGCATGGAACTCCAATTTGCACTGCAAAAGAGAGACACAACAGGTCTTAAGAATGCAGCCATAACAGACCCCTACCCCGCCTCCTAAGAAACAGCAGTGCCCTTTGCTTCACAAAAGCAAAGACAAAGCAGGGAGAGGTCGACCTCAGGTAGAGGTCTCAATTACAGAATACTAAATAAGAAATGGCCTTTTATATTTTACCAAATGCAGAGGATAACTTCTAAAAACACTGTGGAAGCCCTAGAAGACTTCCTTTAATGATGGTAAACCCTACTGTCACTATTTCTAAAATAAAATTATTAATATGAAACTTAACATCTGTAGAGTCCTATCTGGTCCAGGAACCCCCTCCATTCACTTTGAGGCATCTTCTCCACACTCCTCCCATGTGGAGGTAACACCGCTGGAATACCACTCCTGGTCCCTCTCAGCCTGCTCACATGCTCTTCCTGGGAGGGAAGAGTAACAATCCCTTTAGTAAGTCTGTATGGTAATCTGAGGCTCAGCCCCTTCCCCTTGGGAGCAATGAAGAATGAATGCTCTTGCTTCCGTTGTCCAAAACCTAAGTTTACATGGGTCTTCCCCCATCAGAGGATGCCTGTGGTCTAACTAGCTTGTGACTCCGTGGAAATGTTTACCTAATTCTAGGATTAAATATTAGAAGCCCATAATCCACATCCTCTTGTCAACCCTTTATCAGTAGCAATGGTAATATTTTAGTCATTTTTCTGTCAGCTCTTTAAAGTCTCAATGAATTCTCAGAACACAGGCAGGAGAGAGGAATGTTATTAATAGGTGCAAAAGACCACAACAATTATCAGCATTTGTATTATTCTTGCATTATGGAAGAGGAAATTAAGACTCAGGTTAAGTAACTTGCAAAAGATCACAAAGCTCAGGGCCAAGCACTTAATGCATTCCACAACACTGTGTATATGGGGCTTCGGAATACAGACATCCCATACTGAACTGTGTGTGGCTAATTATGCGACTTTGCTATTGGCCTGGATCTGTGTTGTCTGAGAGTTTACTCCTTTTTTGTCTGTAAATTTCTCAAGATCAAGACCGGTGTGTAATCAGTCCTCTGCAAAGACCCACAGGCCCAGGACCACATACATATCTGGTGGAGGTTCAAAGGAAGAAGAGATAGGTGAAATTTAACGAGCACCCACTGTGCGTGCAGCTCTTATCAGGTGCCATGGGGAATCTTTAAAATGAAAGAAAAGAGGAGATACAGTCCTTGCCCTTGGAAAACACAAATGCATACCTTTGAAAAAAGTCCACTAGCACTTGCAAAGCCACACACATGAGTGCAGATAAATACTGGCTCATTGTAAGAGGACAAGCTATTCAGTCCCTATACCGATTAGAAACGGAGGGAAAGAATACTTTAAACCTGGTTCTAATGTACTGAAGTCACTCCTGTGTCACTCCAATGATCACCCATACAGTCACCAGCTGCCCATTCAGGGAGAGGGCAACAGAGCAAACCTACAGAATGCTGGCTCCCTCTTGATACAAAACTTCCTCTTGTGCATATTTGTTCAGTGCCTAGTACGTGCCCAGCATGGCAGCAGGCATTGTGGGGGCTACACAAAAATAAGCCATTGCCCACGTCTCACACATCAACTGAGCTGATGAAGCAAAAAAGAGTGTGTCCTTGTAAAGCCATGTGGATGTGACTATGAGGTGAGGCAGGACATATGTCTCCGTAGGGATGGGGCATGAAAGAGGACCTCAGGTATGGGATGTGCTACAGAGAGCACGTGGACTGAAGGTGAGCCAAGTGGAACGCCGGGAAGGCAGCAGGCAGGTCACTAGCACGAGGAGCTTCCTTTCATTCAGCACAGCGTGTGTGCACGTGCCCAGAGCCGGACACAGCTGCCATGACCGGGCTGCCTCCTCCGCCTCTTCTGGGCTAGTTCTCTGGAACAAGCCTCTGTTTCAGACTAGTGGTTCTCTGGCTTATTAAAAGAATCCTTAAAGCTAATTTAGGGGAAAAAATATATTTTTATGTGTCCATTTGTTTCATAAAGTCAAAATTATTACCTTTATTTATCATAAAGCCTTATCATGCTATTGCTGTTACTGCCCGATTGTGTCTGTGATAGACTGTGAGACTCCCCCTCTCCACCCCATTCTCTTCTCTCTCTCAGAGAGGAATCCACACTTCTGCTCCAGGCCCCATGTCTTGCAGCAGCACCTCCCTGTAGGAGGGTCAACTTTCCCACCAGGTCTAGCCACATGCTCATTCCAACCAGTGGTGGTTAGTAGGTGGGATGCAAGCCAGGTTTGAGCAGACATGTCAAGAATCACTGGTTTCATCACCTCTGTTGCTCTTCTCTACCATGAAAATGATGTGCCAGATAAGGGCTGTTCCCTTCTGCCCAGGACCCAGAAGGCAGAGAACATGGAACAGAGCTGAAGTGTTCTGAACAGAGCCACAGCTAACGCACAATGTGAACACGGAAATAGGGTTTATCATAATAAGCCAATGATGTTTGGGGATTATTTGTTATTACAGCATAACTTAGCAAAAGCTGACCAACAGAATGACTTCCTTCCTGCTAGACCATGAAGGCCTTAACAGCATGAAAAGGTTTTAGTTACTGTTTTATCCCTGGCATGATATGACATACACAGAGCCCTGGCATAGAGTAGGTGTTCAATAAACAGCTGCTGAATGACAAAGGCAGAAAGAAGGGAGCCACAATTCACTTTGCTGCTCTGGACCTCTGTTCCAGTCCCTGGGTGCTTACCAATCTGCCTGCACAAGGAAGGAAGTGCTGGAGCTCAGTACTCACCACATTCATCCTAAACCATCCTTTACCCATGTCTACTCCCTGAGACGCCTCTTTGAGCTCCACATTGAGTACTCTGCCCCTCAGCCTGCCTGCTCACCCCAGTCTATCATTGGATTATGAGCCTCTCTGGGTGGCCTTGCCATGACTGTGGGCCCTGTGGACTGTAATTCCTGGAATCCACTTTCTCGGCTGGCCTGCAGCATCCCCTCTCCTGTCCAGCCCTGGTGGCCATCTCTGCAGGCAGCCCAGTCTCCTCCCTAGCTACAGAAAGACACCACCAGAGAAAACAGTACTTATCTCTTATCTGTATCAGTGAAAATCCAAGTTCAAGGGCACAGATCTGTTTTTTTACCTTTCAGGACAATATGTGGCATTTCACATATGTAGCTCAAAAGGCTAATTTCTTTTCTTTTTTTTTTTTTTTTTTTTTTAAAGAGACAGGGTCTCACTCTGTCACCCTGGCTAGAGTGCAGTGGCATAATCATAGCTCACTGCAGTCTTGAACTCCTGAGATCAAGCAATTCTCCTGCCTCAGCCTCATGAGTAGCTGGGACTACAGACATGTTTTGTAGAGATAGGGTCTCACTACATTGCCCAGGCTGGTCTCAAACTCCTGGGCTCAAGCCATCCTCCCACCCCAGCCTCCCAAAATGCTAGAATTACAGGCAAGAGCCATCATATCCAGCCATAATTCCATTTTTTATAAAGCTTAAAACAGGCTATTTAGAGATACAGATACATGTGGTAAAAGCTCCTTTAAAAACTGGCAGGGGAGGGGACCATGACAAATACCAGGAAGATAGGGGTCACCTCCCCAGGGAAGGCAGCAGGATTGGTCAGACAGGAGCCCAAAGGAAGCGTCACAAACATTGATGATGTTTTATTTTATAAAGTAAGCATTAGATTCTGAGGCTTTTGTTCTGTTACTAAGCTTGACAACTTCTATAAATAATATATACATTTTTATGTATCAAAGACTTTATGATAAAATATAAAACAATGTTTATAGGCTCCTATGCAGGTGACAACGAAGCTAGAACCACACCTCCCAGAAAACTCCATGAGCAAGCGCGGGGAGAGCCCTCCAGGAAGGGTTGAGAGTGTGAAGCTCTGCTCCTGAGCCCACGGCCTCCCACACATGTTCTCTTCCCACAACACTTCTCTAATTCTCACCCTTGAAGTTACCCTCCCAATCACTTTCCCTCATCCTCCCTCCTCCCTTCTCCCAGGTTCTTTCTAGGGAAGAACAGATACAGAAGCCAAAACCTGATCACCATTCCAGCTTTACACTAAGGACTCTATGTAAAGACTATAAATCTCTGTTGTTGAAGCACCCAGTTAGTGGCGCTTTGTTACAGTAGCACTAACAAATTAATATTCTTTCCATCCAGACTTTTTAAAAAGAGAGAGACTCTAAGGAATGAAGACACTTTGTCTTAGGTTTATAAAGCACAGATCTTTGTGCCAAGATGGCTCAGCTCTGCTGGAAAGAAACAAAACAAAAACTATGAAACAGCAGCCTCAGGATATGAGCAGTTGGACCTAAAGAACTTGGCCAAGTTGTATCAGTTGTGACGCATGCCCAGAAAAGAGGAAATATTAAAAATTCAAACCTTTATATTGATTTTATGATGAAGCAGTCAAATAAATAATTAACTCTAACTCTCTAAAGGAGGAGAGTTGAGAAACTAGGAAATAAGTTAAGGACTTTTAAACATTATACTAGAACCCATACTCATACACAACATATTATTATAAATACAAACCCCTGGGGATTCTAGACCCTCGACCTGCTAAAACAGAGATGCCTGCCTGCCCTTATCACTGCAGACAGAAAAAGAAGCAAGAGCCAATGACAACATGAACAGGCAGATACACTCAAAATGTTGACCTACTTAAAAATAAATGTGCTAGCATATTTCCCAACCAATCTTTCCTTCCATTTTGCATAACACTCTAATACATTGGTTGGAATGAGTGAATATTTTCCGTAAATGGTCAGTAAATCTTTCTCTTTTATGATTTGTAAAGCACAGCTAACAACCTCTTTCTGGTTCATTGCTCACACAGGTCTCAACCGAGTACATTTCTCTACCACACCACACTCTGCTTTGCCTCTCATGCTTTGGGTATTATTTTTAACATTTTATTCAAATTGCTTTCTCCACTGTATTTCATCAACCTATCATCCATTTTTTAAGCCAGACTGTTGACAGTTCACAGTTGACAATTTTGTTCACAGTTGATGAATTCTGATTTGTTTTTATTCACCCAAAATCATGTCACAGTAGGTGGGGGGGAGCAATCCTGAGGCTTTGCCGGCTTTAATAATTGGGCGGGAAGTGAGCGGCTGCTGACTGCACCAGTCAGATGCCAACATGCTGTTCCTGGCTGACGGGAGAATAACCACCCATTTCTGCACAGAGCTTGAGTGGCTCAGTGTTCATCTGGAAGAAGCTATGCACAGAAACAAGGGAAGGTCTTCGGTCTCATTTAGAACCTTATTGAACATCCATAAATATATGTGTTCCTTTCTGCATTTAACACATATTCACTGAGCATCTACTATGGGCCAGACCCTGGTCTAGGTGTAGAACCAATGGGACAAAGGCCTGTTTCCATGAAGTTCACATGGCAGGCATTGATGGGAGTCAGGGAATTAAGCAAGAGAGAGAAAGAGACAGGGAATAAAGGAGAGGGAATGATGTATGGTGTGATCAGTAAATCTTCTGGAAAGATGACATCTGAGCAGAGAACAGAATAAAGTGAGTCATGCAGCTCTCTGGGGAAGGAGGGTCTGGGAAAAAGGAAGCACAAAGGCCCAGGGTAGAAGATTTTGACTACACTTGAGAAACAGTGAGGAAGCTAGAGAGGGATGAGGAGAGTGGGAAGGACCATGTTAGTGGAACAGATGGTTGGCCTGTGTGTGACCCAGGGCACAGTCTTTTATTCTCTCTCTCTCCTTCTGTGTGGTACACACACATGTCTATGAGTTAAGGCTTCCAAATAAGTCAGAGCCTTAAACTTCTTGAAGACCAAGCTGTTAAAAATATAAAAGAGGAAAATGCTTTTTTTTTTTTTTTTTACAAGAGAATAGCAGCTACAAAATTTAAAAGAAAGGCTAGAGTTAGAAAGTCACCATTTTGAAACTCCTCATGTAATTAATTGAGTCAGAAAAGGACCATTTAATATTTGCTAAAAATTTTGGGTGAAAGTTATTAGAGAATGAAACATTCCCACAGTCTTAAAATGTCTCCTTATAGTGTTATTATTATACAAAGAAGAAAATGCACACTTTCAATAAAACAAATGGCAGTCACCCCTTAACAAAGGGACCAAGGGTCCAAGCTAATACCACTGGCGGCAGGACAGGCTGGCATGTGCCTCCTAATATGCAACAAAAGAAAATACACAGTAGCACCTGTGAGGCACTGGTATTAAAAAGGTTGAACCCGAGTCTATGCATTAGGAAACAGACAAATCCAAAATTGAGGACATTTTATAACAGTCTGAACTCTAAAAGCAAACAAAACAAACCTGGGGCGGGTGGATTATCATACTAGAGTAATCATTTCTAATTAAAATAAATTAAAAATCGGAAACAAATGAAATGAGTGAAAGTTAACTGAACCTTGACTAATAATTATTATACAAAACACATTATTATACAAACATTTGGGGAAGAATTTCTGTGATGTTAATGTGAACTATATGCTAGGTGATATTATGGAATGTTCTTACAGGCATAATACCTACTAAGGTTAAGGTGGTTATATAAGAGAACACCCCTTTTCTTAGGGGTGAGGTGTCACAATGCTGCAAATTACTTCTAACTAGTTCAGGGGAAAGTACGTATGTATATACAGAAAGCAAGAGTACACAAATGTGCCAAAATACTAACGACTGCCAAATCTTTTTGTTTTGTTTGTGTTTTGAGACTGAGTTTTGCTCTTGTTGCCCAGGCTGGAGTGCAGTGACATGATTTCAGCTCACTGCAACCTCCGCCTCCCAGGTTCAAGCAATTCTCCTGCCTCAGCCTCCCTAGTAGCTGGGATTACAGGCACCTGCCACCATGCCCTGCTAATTTTTGTATTTTGTTGTTGTTGTTGTTGTTGTTGAGATGGAGTCTCGCTCTGTCGCCCAGGCTGGAGTGCAGTGGCGCAAACTCGGCTCACTGCAAGGTCCACCTCCCAGGTTCAAGCCATTCTCCTTTCTCAGCCTCCCGAGTAGCTGGGACTACAGGCGCCCGCCACCACGCCCGACTAATTTTTGTATTTTTAGTAGAGACGGGGTTTCACCGTGTTAGCCAGGATGGTCTCAATCTCCTGACCTTGTGATCAGCCCACCTCGGCCTCCCAAAGTGCTGGGATTACAGGCGTGAGTCACCGCGCCCGACCTAATTTTTGTATTTTTAGTACAGACGGGGTTTCACCATGTTGGCCAGGCTGTTCTCGAACTCCTGACCTCAATAGATCTGCCCACCTCATCCTCCCAAAGTGCTGGGATTACAGGTGTGAGCCACTGCAACAACTGTCAAATCTTAATGATGGGTATACAGCATTCATTGCATTATTCTTTAAATGCTCTGTACATTGAATAATTATTAAACTAATAGCCAGGGGAAGAAAATTTAACTTGCTTTGCCCAGTGGTGCTAGGAGAACTCTTCCCAGAAACCACTCCTCTTTTCCCTCCCTAAGCTCCTCCCTCCCCAGTGGCTTGCCACTCTCAGGTGTTGCAGTTACTGTCCCTCCTGCAGCTCCCCCTAGAGGGTGGCTCTCGGGGCAGGGACTGGATCCTATTTCCTGCTGTATCCAGGCTGGCTTACACCTGGTAAAGAGCTGACCTTCAGTAAGGATTTGTTAAAGGGCCAAGTGATTGAGGTTTTCCAGAAGCACAAAATTCTCTTGATTGATATCAGCAATTAGCTTTGCTCATTTTCTTACCTTGTTTATCTTGTCAGTGATTTAGCACACCCTTTTCTAGTGAGTGAGGAGGTAAGTTTCAGTCCAGTTCATGTACAGATTGTCACAGGCTTGGTTTTAGAGGCAAGGCTGAATAGTTTCTCTAAACTGTGTAACAAAACCAGTGGAGAGTCTTGCTGTCCTCCAGGCAATGCAACCAAGAGTGGCCGGCACCATGGAGAGGAGTGCAGCCCTGCCCTGCACGTGCAGGCCCACCCCCGGCAGGCTCCTGGCCCCTGCTTTAAGCTCCCAAACTGCACACAAGGGGAACTGCCTTGGCTCACCTCCACTGTTCTCACTTCTGGGCATTTTCCCTGTTATCTCCTCTGCCTGGGATTTTGTTAGGACTGGACACTATTTTGACATTTTAAATGTCTGTGGGATTTTTTACTTAACTGGGATTTCGGAGAATAGTGCAGATGAGGAAGGACTTGAAGTTCCCGGGCCTGTCATCCTCTCTAGGAGATGGCTGGCCCCATGGAGGGAGGACAACCTGCTGTACATCAGAGAGGTGGGACCATGCACAGCCTCACCAGGCAAGGCCTGGATGCAGCAGAGAGCCCAGACCCGAAGGGCTCTCAGTGAAGGCCCACAGTCGGGCCAGCTGCAGCCCTCCCCTCTTCCGAACCGGGCTCCAGTGCCTTTCCTCCAGGAAAGCTTTTCTGAGGCTCCTGCCTCTGTGCCCCAGGACAATTCTCTCATTGCACTCACCACTGGACAGTGCTTATCTGTTTACATATCTACTTCTTGAAGGAAATAGTATCTTTGACTAGAGCCTAGCATATCACAAGTACAGGTGCTCCTCAACTTACTATGGGGTTACATTTCAATAAACCCATCTTAAGGTAAAAATAATCAGAAATTGAAAGTGCATTTAATATGTCTAACCATCAAACATCATAGCTTAGCCTAGCCTACCTTCGGTGTACTCAGAACACTCACATTAGTCTACAGTGGGGCAAAATTATCTAAGATAAAGCCTATTTAATAATAAAAAGTAGGATATCTCATGTAATTTATTGAATACTGCACTGAAAGTAAAAAAAAAAAAAAAAAAAAGAATGGTTGATGGGTAGCCAAAGTATAGTTTCTACTAAATTCGTATCTCCTTTGCACCATCTTAAAGTCATACCATTTTCAGTTGAACCATTGTAAGTCAGGGACCATCTGTGTCTTATACATTTTTTGTTTATTTATGGGATATACCTTATGTAACCCTATGTGAGAGCAGGTGTTAATACATTCATTCTATAGATTAAGAGCAGGTGTTAATACATTCATTCTATAGATGAAGAAACTGAAACTAGAGAAAGCAAATAACTGCCTCGGGGACACAAGGTGAGTAAGTAGCAAATTTAAAAAATTTTTTTTTTGAGACAGAGTCTCACTCTGTTGCCCAGGCTGGAGTGCAGTGGCATGATCTCAGCTCACTGCAAGCTCCGCCTCCTGGGTTCACGCCATTCTCCTGCCTCACCCTCCTGAGTAGCTGGAACTACAGGCGCCCACCACCACGCCTGGCTAATTTTTTTGTATTTTTAGTAGAGACGGGGTTTCACCGTGTTAGCCAGGATGGTCTCGATCTCCTGACCTCGTGATCCACCCGCCTCGTCCTCCCAAAGTGCTGGGATTACAGGCATGAGCCACCGCGCCTGGCCCCCGCAGATTTAATTTTTAATTCAACCCCTTCACTTCTCCCTAGTCCAGTGCTATGTGTAATGACTCACAGACTTCTACAACAGTGAGGGGTTTGGCAAAGCCTTTACAGGAATCCTAGGAGGACAGAGAGGAGACAGAAATTATGCCAGAGCTCGGGAAAGGGAGAGAGAACAGGAGGTGCCCTGCTGGCGGCTGTGTGGTGCTGACCGGCAGGGAAGAAATGGAGTCAGCCAAATACAACCCTTGCTTGTCAACTGTGACTTGTCACTAGTGATAGTGATGTTAGTCAAAGCCACTTTAACATGTTGCAATTAGCTAAGCCAACTTACAGAAGTGAAGCTGATCAGCTCACAGACCTGAATCAGGTGATGTGGCCACCTTCTGTGTTCCAGAAGCTGACAGCAGCCAGACTTAGCCTCTCCTGGAGGCATAAAGGCCTGCAGCTATTCCTAGCTAACAGATTAACTGTGAAGTGTGATCATCAGAGCTCTCCCAAGCAGTCCAGAGCGGCCCAGCCAGGGCCTCAGAAGACAGTTCTGTTCATAGGATCTGGTCTCCGAACTTGACTCCCACCTGATGCAAGCTCCTAGAGAGAGCTGTCCATGCTCATACACCCTAGGGCCACATATAAGCTGTACCTTGAAAGTGGACAGGAAGAGGTTGCTGAAATAGATTCATCATCTTCCCAGAAACTCTAGGAAGTTGGAGACTATCACTTTCATTTTACAGATGAGAAGGAAAAGGGTAAGAAAGGAAAGAACACAAATAAGAATGAAAGAAGGAGAGAGCAAGAAAAGAAAGCTGTAGAGGAGGCATGGCAGAGGAGAGGAGGGAAGAAAAGAGAGAAGAAATACAAGGAGGAGAACAGAGGAGATGCTTCAAGTATAGAAAAAAAGCACAAAACATCCCAGAGAGACTTGGGAGATGCAAGAGGCAATGTGGGAGCAGAGACCTTGTTCACATGTCTCTCGCCCAGCCTGGATATGTGGGCTCAGGCAGCGCTAGGAGAAAGGAAGAGGATGTTCTGAGGTGCTGGCACCTGCTTAAAATTAAAATGTCTCTGCAGCTATAAATGCCCTCGAGATGCCTGTCTCTCCAGCTGTCCTGGTTTCCTTGCAGGGGACCCAGCCCACACTAAGCCTCCTCTCCATGCTGCCTGTTCCCCACTGGCTCGGGCAGTTTACTCCACAGACAGAATTCACCGGAGGTGGAGGGCAAGTTGAGGTGGCACCTGATTCTATCATGACTCACACCTCTCCAGCTGTGATGGTGGGTAGGGAGAAACTCTCTGCCCAGGATCTGTCTGCATCTCTCATTACAAACCTAGTAGGGAATCTGACACCCAGGGCGCCACTGCTTACTGGGGTTAAAGGCAGGTCAATTTACATAACCTGTCCAAATCTTCATTTCCTTGTCACTAAAGATAATCCCTACTTCCTGCAGCCATCCTGGAAGTAGAAAGGATAACTAATGATCTCTAGATCTCTAGTGCCTGGCAGCATTCCTGGCACATGGTAGACAATTAATCTTTGCTCCTTCCTCCATACCCCAAAGCCCACATTCATTCTCTTCTTCCTCCAATAGCTTCTCCATGCCGGACTGATCTCTGTAAAATGAAAATGTGTTTGTGACACCCTACCCCAGCTTACAACCATTCCTTGTATCCTGCTATCCTCAGACAAAAAGTAAAGACTTTTAGCCCAGCAGAAAAGGTCCCCAGAGATCTGTACCCCACATATCTCTCCACTCACATCTCTTATGTCTCTCCAAACACATGCTTACTGTGACCCAGCTTGCAGACCACGCTTACTCCCCCTTAGTCTCCTCGGCCATGTCCCTTGAGGCTTCCTCTTAGATGCTTTGCTTTGTCTACAGCAACCCCAGGAGCCTGCAGTAGGCATCCCTAGGTACTTCTAGCACCTTCCCACCTCTAACACTCTGTCTCTTGCCCTGTACTTCAATGACAGCTTTCTTGCCTGTCTCTCTTATGAGTTCCATGAGGACTAGGTTTTAATTCACTTGGTTAGCCCCAGTGCCTGGAAAAGAATCTAAAAAAGAGTATGTACTAAATAAATGTTGGACAGCTATATAGATGCATGGGCAGGAGGAGGGAGGGACAGCCCCACCCATCTAACCACCTGCTGAACAATCGACACAGCTCTGTTGTCATCTCTAATGCACTTGGCCAAATGAAGTCATCTCTCACTATCCATCTCCAGGCTTTGATACTCCTTAGATCCATGAATGGTATCTGGACTGTCACAGTCCAACAGATGGAAAGCTTTGACTGTCTCTCCTACCATCCCATCTGATTCCCCCCCACTTAGTGAAATGTCGTACCAAAGATCCCAAACTAACATTTTGCTCTCAAGCCCTGATCAAAACTCAAGTCCTCCCTTTTGATGCTAGTCACCATCTGGTACTGATGCTGCTTCTTCAACAACACTGCTCTGACTCTTCAACAACATGCAACAATTCCTTAATAGCTGTCTTCTTCCTCCTCCCCGTCCCTGCTTCACTCTGATGTTGCCTCATCTGAATACCTCTTTCTTTTCCCATCCCAAACCTTCCCCACCCAGGCGTGTCCTCCTCTGGACATGACCCTGACCACTCCTACTCCTGCAGACCCCCCTTGGCTCCAGTGACATTTCCAGCCCACCCCACTCAACCACACACAGTCCCATGCCTGCTCTTCTGGTTTCCTCTTACCCTCTAATATTTTCTTCCCAATTATAATTTAGCTGCTAGACTTCAGGATATTTGTGTCATATGTCTATGTATTCTTCATAATACAGATACGAGCACTAAGTATATTTCTATTCTTCACAGTGCTGGTAGAAATGGCTTCTAATTCTTCATAATGTATACAAGGTTTAATATAACTAATCATGAACCTGGCATTGTGCTAAAAGTTTTACCTATATTTTCTCCTTTAATTTTCACCCCAGCCCCTATATGATAATAATGATAACAACATACATCTTACACATGAAGAAATGGAGGCTCACAGATGTCATTTGGCCAATGAAAGCCAGCTCTAAGTTGCGAAGCCTGAGTCCAAATCCAGGCTATCTGATTCTAAAGTCTGTGCTCTTAAGAAGTTAATTATGTGGTCTCAAGTCAAAATGTTTTCTGATGTTTGCTCAGGTCACATGTTTTCACAGTGTTCAGGGCTGTGCTGACAATGGTCTTCTCTGTCAGTTCATGGTACCTGCAGGAACCATTATCTTCCAAACAAAGCCAAGTCACACAAATGGTAAGGAATTCTGTGAGAACTGTACCAAGGTAGTGCACACTCAGAGTTACAGTGTCCCTCCCAGATGTCTCTATAGAACCCCTGCCATGATCTCACTGAAACAAGGGCTCCACCAGGGGTGGAGATCTTGGTCTTTTCATTCCCAGATGTACCCCAGGCACACAGAACACAGCCAGCACACAGTAGGTGTCCTTTAATTATTCCTTGAATAAAAGAATGAATGAATGAATGAGATAGAAAGCAAGCCCCACAAAGCCCTGCCACAACTATCACCAAAGAAAGAACAAGTTTCTTGGTGAAATGAGTGAAGAAAACTACAGAAAATCTAAGTAGCTGTATCAGAGAGAGCACTTCACAGCCACCAGAAGGCACGGGTGAGATGACCACGTCACTAATAAAAAGGAAGGTCAGAGCGAACAGAGGTCTACATCAGATCTATAACTGCTACAAAGCAGCCCAGTAATGGCCTCTTTTGCAACTTCAAACCAATTCTGAACTGATTCTGAACTCCCGAGGGTGCAGGCTTCATAAGTACTTTATCATTCAGAGTTCAGACAATCAACAGCTCCTCTGTTCTGATCCCTCAGCAGGGGGGCTGTGCCTCCTGTCCCTGGACATCTCTGCAGATCAGCCTTCTGAGGGGCATTCCAGGCCTGGGGTCTGCCCTCCTCATGCTGTCTGTGTTTCTTTGTCATAACTAACACACTGTAGAGGGCAGGCTCCCAAGCCTTAGTTTCTGAAGCAGTGACCTCTCTTAGACTCTCTGCATAAAAACACCTCTCCTCGCTTACCTACAGAGACTTCACAGATCAGGGAGAAGAAATGCAGACGGAGAAAGAATAACAGCAGATTTTTAAAGTGATAGAGAGGCAGTATTCCATCCCTGGTTGCCCCCAGTGTACTCTGAAAATGGAAAAACAGATACTAGCTAAGCACATCCACCAATTTCTGTCCAAAGCTGACACTGTCCAAGGTCAAAAAAAGCCATTAAAATCTCACCTTGGGCTGACATAAGACACCCATCACCAACCATTCAGCCTGCTTTACTTCTGCACTTCAGCCCAATTTCTTCCTTTCTCCCCTATAACTTGCTCTAGAAAATAAACCCCAAATATCTTTCTGAATAAAGCCTGCGTATGTCCATAAGAGCCAACAGAAATGAAACCACATATAAAGGTGACCAAAAATGCCAAAGCAGACTTTTAACCAAATGCAACAAGATTAAGGTGATATTTTTTAAATGAAACAGTAACTTAAACTTTGAATTACTGCCTGATTTTACTGCTTAGAGATGAAAGACACGGTAGTGCTGAACGAAAAAGCCATATAACTCAAAGAGGATTTTCTTTGCTTGGCATCACCTCTGTGAAAAATACGTTTAAGTAATAAAATGCCCTTGCAAGAGTCGATTCTCTGATGATGGAGCTGAGGTGTGAAAATGGTTGAGGGCTGGACAAAGACTGTCATTTTTCCTTTCTTTTGATTACACAGTTTTTCTGGAACATGTCTGATCTCATTTCTCCCAGAGCCTGATGAAAGGAGAGCTGGCTAGGCCAGGTGCCCCAACAGGCCTGCCTTGGTGACCATTCTGCCCTGCGAGGCAAGTTGTGTGCTGATTGCTCCCACCACTTGCTCCATGGCCAGAAACGCCCAAGTCACGTGGTCCATGCAGACCCCACTCTCCTTTTCTATTTACTTTTGAGGCCAGAACTATAGCCCCAGTGATCCTGAGATGGTCATGATTTGAGCAGACAAACTCACAAGACTGGGTGGGATGCAGACATCTGATGTGGGAAGGCAAATATCTGGGTAACTTCTTGGTGTGCACAGAAAGAAGCAGATCTAGAGCCAGGAGGCCAGCCCATGGGGACAAAGGGAGGAGAGACATGCCAGCTACTTGCAAAAAGCTATTGGAATAAGATGCCACAAGCCTAACCAGGTGGGTGGGGATGCTTATGGAGAAAGATCCACAGAGAAGCAGTTGGCATGGGTGCAGTCAAGAGGGGTGAGAACACAAACCCTGTGATACAGAGGCAGGCATTCAGGGACAAGACACCTCTGGAAGTCCTTGTGAAGATTTCAGGGAATGGTGACATTGGATGAGGATGCATAACAAGCATCCAGGTTTTTAGGAAAAGAGATACAAGAGAAGCAGTTGGCACAGCTTTTGAGGGTCAATCAGCCTTAGATTTCCATCCTGGCTGTATGCTTGGGCATGGAACAGAGCCAAGAAAGCCCCAGAGTCTGAGCTGGGCCTCGGTCCACAGAGGCCTAAGCAAAGTGGGGCAGCTTCAAAGACCCAAGAGCTCATTACATATTCAGTCCTCAGTTCCAAGCTTTGTACGAGCCTTCTCTTCCGCTGATTTCAAAGTTAGAAAGTTCAAACTAGTCTCCTCCCCCTCCTACTAAGTTTCCACTTGCATATTTTAATGTCAGTCCGAATCCTGTGTTAATCAGGCCAAAATTCATTAACGAAGGCCAACTGTGATCTCCAGGAAGCTAGCTGCTCTCCATCTAACATAATCTGTGTTTCATACAGCTAAGTGGTTTCTCAAACACTCTAACACCAAGCTCTGAGGGGGGATCCTGTGAACAAAATAGAACGGCTCCTGTCTCATGGTGCCTGTTGCAATATGTGTGCTCCCGTTTTGGGGAATTCTGCACTGCAAAGTAATAACGAGCAGTCACGTTGTGGCGCCCTCAGCATGTCATTGCCACAGATAATTAAGCTCATCAATTATCTCCTTTCCTTCGCTGCCTTAAGAGGATGTCACTGTGAGCTCACAGGGAAGCCAATACATCAGCTACTCAAATCCTCGGGAGCCACATTGCTGACTCCCCAGAGCAGCAGAGTGGCGGAAGCAGAGGCTCTAAACAAATGAACCTGGGTTCAAATCTTCCCTGGCTCCAGCCTTACAAGCTCTGAGGAACTTAATTAACCCTCCTGTGCCTTAGCTTTCTGATTTGTAAAATGGGGGAAACCATGATGCCTCCCTCAATGGGCAGCGGCACTCCATTTATTCAACTGATATTTGTTGACCACCTATTATGGGCTAGGCAGTGCTCTGGTTGCTAGGGATACAATGGTAAACAAAACAGGCAAGGCTGCTGTCAGCTTGGGGCTTACATTCTAGTGATGAAAGCCAGGTATTAGAAAAAAATTAAATAAAACAATGTGTGTGAAGTACTTAACACAATGCCAGACACTGAATACTTGCTATGTGAGAGCCGAAAACTGAATAATTGCTATGTGAGAGCTATGTTACATTTGGGACACACATCGCCCCCAATACCCAGCCTATGGAGGGAATGGGCATTCTTAAAGCCTTGAGCTTGGGGAATTTTGCCAGGCTCCTGTCCCTCCAGTGTGACAGGAGTGAGCTACAATGCAGTAAGAATCCTCCTGGGCTCTGGAGCAAGACAATATCACCGAGAGGAAAGAATCTGGAGGCAGACAAACCTGCTCTCAAATCCCAGCTCTTGCTTGCCCACTCCATGACCTTCAGCCTGTCAACTTACAGCTTTGAGACTTAGTTTTTACATCTGTAAAATGGGGATAATAAAGGCGCCTGCCTCTTTGTGTTACCAGGATTAGCCAGGATTATGATGAGAGTTCAGCTCAGTGCCCAGTGCAGAGTAAGTGCTCATCCCCCTCTGCCAGCCCCACCTCCACCCCATGCAGACTCAGGAAGCTATGGCTGTTATGGTGCCTCCATCCCACTTCTGAAACTGTGCCCAGAGTACCTAAGTCATTTCACTTATTGCCCACAAAGATGCAGTAAATTCCATCCCCACAAGCTGGCCCTGCCTCCTTCTGCTTGCTAAGGGTATCCCTGAGCAGCAGGACACACCTCAGAAGCTGCAGAGTGGTGTGGGAATTGCAAGGCCAGGGCAGTGCACTGCCTATAACTTCCCATTCAACCTGGGGCCATGGCATGGATAACGTCTTTCTTCTCCCCTGCCAGACTGAGCTCCAGGAGGGCAGAGACTCGAGCACCAGTGCCAGCCAGGGGCATTTCTAGGGCACAGGAAACACACAAGGGATGGAAATGAGGCCAAGTAGAATCAGTGTGGCAGGGGCACTGGGAAACCCCTATTAGAGAGGGATGCATCTAATACTCTTTGATTCCCTCACCAAAAGTCCTAAGGCACATTAGTGAAAAAGGAATGCTCTGTTAAAGATTTCATAGAGCCACAGAGGAGAAGGTTAAACCACAGCGCCTTACCAAGCCTAAAAAAAACCCAAAAAACAAAAAACAGAAAAGAAAAGAGAAGAGAAGAGAAAAGAAACTCTATTAGATCCTTTAATCTCCACTGAAAGTCCTCTCAGCTGCCACTGACCCAGGGCTGCCTTTACCTTTCCATGCCAACCCCACTACACCATTCCAGATGCTTTTCCTCGGGGTCCTTACACCCATATCCCTCTAAGGAAGCAAAGCACTTGCTTTGGGATCCATCCTCATCAGAAGGCAAGAGATTTATACAAAGCAAAAAAAAAAAAAAAAAAAAAATTGCACCATCACACACATTGTTTGGATTTATAATCAGAACAAAGCAATAAAACACGTTAAAATTGAAAAGAAAAATGTCCCATGTATCTAGAAGACAACTAAATACGTGATTCTAAAGGAAAGAACCTTCAGTGCTGAGAGTAACAAGCCACATGAGGAGGTGGCAAGGCACCTCAGGGTCGGAGGGTTCCCTAAGTGGCACTACTGGGGCTGTCTGGAGATGCCCCACCTGGCCCACCCTACGCTCACAGGGCCAGTGACAAGGACAGCACAGCATGAAGCAGGTGTGAGGGTGGCGGTCAGAAAGGACCTCTATGTTACTAGAAAGGAAAAGCCATGATTTAAATTTAGGGCCATCACCAACCACAGCTCTGAGGCATTTGTGAGGCAAGAGCAGAAAGTGACATTTCCCCAAGCAGCAGCTCAGCCCCAGTGAGATGATCCCACTCACCATCTGCACAGAGAGCTTCTGGCCATGCCTCTTCCAGAAGTAAGCGGGGACTGATAGAGAGGCCTGTGGGGAGACGGCTTTAGAGAAAGAGACCAGTGTCCTGGAAAACACAGAACAGTTTGGGTCTCCACACTGGGGAGGAAGAACACTCACCTTTTGCAAGGGAATGAAGGAAGATCAAGCCAGATCTACACCCATAACAAAGGAAAAGCCCAGCTCCACTCCCAGTCAGTCATTCCTGAAGTGAATGCCTAACGGTGATGACGATGACAGAAACTGAGTAATAAGTACTAAAGTTGAGCTTTGCATCCATTAGCTCATCTGATCTTCTTGATAAACCTCTAAGGTAAGCATGCTTGGTTCTTAAACTACTTGCCAGTTTGATGGGTGGAAAACTGTATCTCACCATTGTTTCTGTTTACCTCCTCACCCAAGGCAAAAAGCCCTTCCTCCCTGCCCCAATAGTGTTATTCCAGGCTGGAGTCATGAGCTCTGCAGTGACAGACTGACAGACCTACAGTGTTTTCTGCAACATCATAGTTGAGTCCTCGTCCTCCCATCTATAGACTAGAGGTAATAGTACCTATTTCAAATGCTGTTTTAAGGCAAATGAAATTTAAAATGCTCATAGAGTATTTAGCACAGGGACTCCCCATCTGACCCATCTCCCTTTTCTCACTGGGTTAATTTGATGCTTGGAGGCAAAGCACACCTGACCCTCACTAAGGAGCCAGACCTTCTGCCTGAGCTCTGGGGCTCCTTCCTTCTACCCCTCCCTGCATCTCTCACTGCATCTCACACTGCTCAGTTACCAAATTTCACTTAGGGACAAAGTTAGCCACCCCACAGGCTACAAGATATAAAGGGCTTACCTTCCACGTTCCAGTTCCCAGCTAGATGGGGCTAGAAACTGGACAAGGACAGTAGCAGCATCTCTGCTGGGAAGACACCGCACCCAGGCCACAAAGGCAGCCCAGGGCTGAGCAGCACTCAGCAGCCCTCAGGGAGGAGGTCACAAAAGAAAGTCTCAAACATGAGGGCACAGGCTCTTTGTTTACTCTGAGTGTGGGCAAAATCATCCTCTAGGAGGCAGAGCATTGTGTACAGAACCCAAATTGAATAAAGGCCTTCTCGGGAGGTGGCTGGCTGGGGTTCTGTATGCCGGGTTGGAATGACCATGCGTAAGGCATTCACTCCCTCCACCATTCCTGCATCCACTGAGTAGGTCATGCAAGCAATGTCTATGCAGCCCCTGTCACGTGCCTGATGTCACTAGTCACTGAAGCTACCAGCTGAGCAGGATTATGGCAGACCTAATTCCTGATCCCAGTAAGTTTAAATTTTAATGGGCATGTTTCGAGTTAATAATAGGGAAAAGAAACACTTAGCTTTCTACTACACCTTATTCTTAGTAAAGTGCCCTCCCTTCTACTAAGTTTTTTACTGTGCAGCAAGCTTTTAAGGGACCTAGGAAGCCAGCTGCGTCTGATGGATGGAGAAACTGAGACTCACAGAAGTCACAGGATTTGCCCAAGGTCACCGGGATAATACAAGATAGAGCTGAGACTTGACTAATGTTTTCTGAGTTCCAATCAACTGCTCTTGTTATGTAACAAGCTGTCATTTCTCCAGCAACTAGAGAAATCCTTGTAGATATTTGCTGAAATTAATCAAATCGATACAACAAAAAGCCACCAGAAAAGCTTCCTACCGGGAATGGTGAAGGGAGCCAGGCACAGTCTTTTTTTCTTTCCCTCCCATCTGATGAACTGCAGCAGGGAGGTGTCACTAGGTGGGCTCCCTTCCTCTCTCAAGGTGAAAGCCACATGTGCAGCTGCATCTGGAAGGGCTGACTGCTGGAGGAATAGGTCTGGGCATGGGCTAAGCTGCATGAACTCAAACAAGGCAGTATATCTCTCTGCGCTTCAACATCTTGCTCTAAAAAGAGAACTAGTACCACTGACATCTTTGGGGTTGTACTAAGTGAGATCACAGAAGTAAAGCGCTTAGCACTGGGCAGCACTCAATATACAGAAGCCATTTTATTGCTATTATCACCATCATTAATACTGTTATTCTTGTCATCAAGTTCTTCACTAAAAGAGCTACCTCCACGAGGTCTCTCACTCTCAAAAATCCTGCAACTTGGGGCCTCTGCATGGCAGGGAGGGCTGGAGACTTGGCCTCTCTGTGAAGCAGCCGCTGGCAGCACCTCTTCCAGTGAATACTGCCATGTGTTTCCCAGGGCAGGGCCCTGGAGAGCACCAGGACCTTGGTGTGCGGGAGACACTGAGGTAAGGGGCCCAGCCTCCGCTGGATCTTCCAGAGGTTTTAGGGAAGGTTTTCCAAGCCCCACGAGAGGGAGAACATTGAGAAGGTTCAGAAAGGAGGTCAGGAAGCAGGGAGGAAGAAACAGAAAAAAGTGTGTAAACCAAGGGAAACACAGGGGTGGCTGTATCTAGGAGCCTCCCACCCAGGATTTCGCAACAAAGAGCTGACAACACTACATGCTTTCTCTAAGCCTGTTGGTGCCCAGAAGCATCTACCACTTTCTCGTGTAAAGCTCTTAGGTGGAAGTGGGGAGACTTTGGTTGCAGTCTGTGCTTAGACAATAACCCAGCTTCTCAGGTCTAGATTCCATGTGTGTGAAGATTGCTGGGGGTCAGGGAGTAGGGACCACAGGAGGCTGGACTAGATGAGCTCTAGGCTTCCCTCCAGGCCTTCATCAGCCACCAGAACATCCTGCCTCAAGGACTAATCTGGGTCCCTCTCCAGGGAGAGGTTACAGCTTCTGTTCCTACAAACCTCTCACGGAATGTGACTGAAGTCTCAGAGCAGTGTCATGGACTTGAAGTCACATCCTTCCCCTGCATATTTGTTGGGTAAACCTGAGCTTCGTAACCGCATTGGTTTTATCAATGTGAGCTGGTTGTATGTTTTCCTTTGCTCAGCAATTTCTCACATACTTGAAAGATGAACGATGTCTATCTCCCATATGGATTTGTTTCTACTTTTGGATACAAATCACCTGATCGGCTTGCTTCCAGGCACTTGTAAAGAAAGATAAAAAAGAACATTATCAGGATGCCAAATCTATCAATCTCTGAGAGAAAGTTTGCTAATCCTCCTGCCCCTCGTCTCACCCACCATCACCCCCAGTCCTCCAGATATCATTAGCTTTTCATGCCAGTCATCTTTGTGTTGCAGGAGTAGGTATTTTGAGAAATACACAAAAAAGGTAGCAAGGTCAGAGTCCCTGCCCTTAAAGAGATTTCAGGTAGATCAACAAATGGATCAATTAGCATATGATACCACATTGGTCACAATCCCATGGTGAACCATGGCAAGGGAACTTAAGTACCGTGGGGGTTGAAAGATGGAAAGCCATTGTAGGGAGAATCTTCCAGGTGGATGTGCAACTTGGTGCAAGGTTCTGAAAAATTTGGAAAGAATGATGTATGGGGGAGATCAGGAGCAAAAAGGTTAAGAAACAGGTTTAGAATCTAATTTGGTGTCTGGTCTTGTGAGAAGCAAGAAGCTTCTACTGTGGGTTCTCAAGCAAAGGAGAAGCATAGTCGACATGCCGAGAGAGGAGGCCAGGAGAGCACTGGGACTATTGCAAGGGGGCTGAGCAGAATGGAGGAGGGACTAGAACGGGGAGCTAGCACAGACATGCAGGTGCAAGGGGAGGAGGAGGGGGCTTGTGCCTGGTGGGGCCTACACAGTGCCACCTTCCTGGCTTCCCATCCCCCTCTTTGTCCCTGCTCATGAGTGTCAAAGTCTTTGACACTGCCTGTGAATTAAACTGAAACAAAACAAAATGACAACAACAAAACTTCAGAAGCCACTGTGTCTCAACAGCATTTTCTAATTTTCTGGTTAGTCCTTCTAGGGAAGGTGCTCCCAGACTCAAAATTGTGGTGACAGGTCCCATCTCATATGGAATATAGCAGCTGTCATGGCCAACATACTAACTCACAGGAAGTGGCCACCCTCCTCCTCCTCCCACACCAGCTACAACATGATAGCAGAGGGCCTTGGAGCCAGTGACTTGAGGGCAGTGGGGCACCAGCAAGCTCTTCTCTCTACCTAGGACCTGGGGAACTGTGCTGCTGCCCCTCAGCATCTCCTCAGTGACCTAGTGCAGCCACACCTGCCAGTGCCTGAAGTCATCAAGAGGCTGATGTTCAGAAGCCACATAAAGCAGATGAAACTTTAATAAACTTTAATGTCTCTACTAAAATCATAGGTCCCCTCAACTCCAAAGTCCCATCAGATGCATCATCTCATGATGAAACAGAAACACCAAATTTACACTGATTTTGAGTAACAAAATTGGAAATGTATTCTCAATTGAGAATACATTTTTAGAAATTCACATTTCTAAACACATTTTGTGAAGCCCTAGGTTAGAGGCCTTTATAACTATCAAAGATAGCTGCACAGTTTGACCTGGAATAAAGAAAAGGGCCTCTTCTGAAATACACCAGGAGATGAGCCAGGAAGGCCACAGAGGCCACTGGCAGGCTACAGCATTTCCCTCCTCAAATAACCAAGCCAGGTGTAAGCACTAGGATCTAACACTAGATACTTGGCATTTTTGCTCGCTGATTTGGTTGGGACTACATGGAGATACGGAATCAACTTGGAGATGGCCCATCACTTAGAACAACAGAAATGGAAGCAATACTTTCTCTAACAAAAAGCAAATCCCACGCAAGGCAAGCTGCTAGTTTAAGGTTGTATTTCAATGAAGAAGGGTTGAGCCTGCCTCAGGAACAAACAAGTAATTTTTAGCAAAACAGCAACTTGGAGTTCATCCTTTTGTCAACAAAACTGCTACGTAATTTCTAAACTTCCCACCAAGAGGCAATCAGCCAACAGACACATCTGTGAATACCAGAACGCCTCTCTTTTCATGTTGTGTAAGAGAGAATTTTACCCTGGGCTCTGCCTCTGGCCATATCCAGGCCTTCCTCCCTCTGCAGATCACAGGCATCTGGCACACAAGCATAGACTGTTCAGGGAACAACCAACCTTCCACTGGAGTGGTGCTCACTGCCCAGCCAGCATAAGTTAAGAGATAGCTAGGATTGTCAACTCCTTGAGGACAAGGCTATGTCCAGCCATCTCCACACCCCTCACCTCACAGCCAGGCATGGGGACCCAGCAGGCACCTTTGCTGGCTGAAGTTAACGGAAGAGCAGAATTCGGTCAAGCTTGATTGTGATGTAAAGTTGTATCCCTAAAGTATGAAATACCTCTCAAATATCCCACAATCCCAAGCTTCAGGAGGAAAAAGGGTCATGGCACAAACAGAATGGGCAGATTCTGTAAAAGGAAAATCTCTTTGTTCCCCTGGGTTTTTCAAGCAAGGGGCTTTGACGAGATGCAACTTGATTCTCCTGAGACGCTCAGGCACCTGCAGTCATGAAGTGTTTTCTCTTTCTTTCAGTATTCTCTGGCTCAGTTTCAAATTCCAGTCTAAAGCCCTCTCCTCCCCACCCCCATCTCTTTACGTACTAATTCAGCCATGGAACTGCGCCAGGACCCAGGAAAAAAAGGTAGCACAAGAGAAATGAAAATGGGGCCACAGGATCCTCTGTGTTCAATGGCCAGGAGGCAAAGGGGAGCTGAGGAGGATGAAGACACAAGCATAGGAGAGTTGGCTAAAGAGGGTGCAAAGACGTGTGTCACAAATCAGCCAGTTTCTGCACAAGCAGGGGGACTCTGCTTTCAATCTGGGCAGCCAGTAGGTCATTTCTCCTATCCTCCCAAGGACTATCTCTTCCCTGCTCCATCCCACCCTTCCACCAACATTTACTGAGCACCTACTAGCTACTAAGCACAGTAGTAGGTGCTGTGAACATAAAGTAAAGGCTCTAGCAAAACACACCCAAGCCAGGATAAGAAGACAACCCCAAGGGTTATGCTAGCCAAATAAAACCCTCGCTGTAGATGAAGCTGAGACACTATCCTTCATCATGATATCAATGCCAGGCAGCATTCCCTGGGATGTATTTGGAGAAGGCCTGTGTTCATGTCTACTGAGAGTGGTGCCCACTGGCAGCCTTTACATTTATGTTTTGGTTTCTAGGTAAGGACAAATAAAAATAACAGTTCCCTTGACAGCCACATTTAATTTAATTGCCACTCCCCTTGGCTCTCAGGCTCTCAGAGCCTCCCACAGCTTCAGCAGTTCAAATTTCCTCACTGTCAGTCTGTTGGAGGGTCACAGACTGGCCCTCCCCTTCAAATAGAGAGCGCCTCCAGGCAGGGGAGCTTGAATTATTCATCTCAGGCATTCCCAGAGCTGGGCACAAAGCCTGGAACCAAGGTACACAGAGGACACTGGATGGTGAATTGAAGTTTATTAGCCCCTCTTTCCAGGACTGAAAACTCTTTGCATATGGGAGCTCATCTGCTCTTACAGATTCTTTATAATATTTACTCATGAAGCTATTTCATCCACCAAGACTAGAAAGAATCCCCAAAGTGCTCAATTATGTCAGTTCCTTATAAACACAATAAACTCACATTTCCATTATTTTCCCGTCAAGTCCCTCAGTGGGCGACAGAGACCTTCCTGATCTGGCCCCTGCTCACCTCTCCAGCCCTATCTACCCCCATACTCCCTGCCACTCCATCCACCTTCCAATACCCAAGTGTCCATTAAGTTATTTCTCTGTGTCAGGCATTGTACAAGATTCTGAGGATAAAGCAGTAAGCCACAAACAAACATGGTTTGTATTCCATGTTCATAGTTTACTGGAGTATAGAGACATTAAATAATCTTACAAATACAAAATTAATCTATAACTATGGCAAATGCTAAGAAAAACAAAAGATACATGGTGCTGTTGAGATGTGTAACAAGAGGCCCTGAGCTGGTTCGCCCTCAGGGAAGGCATTCCTGAGGAAGCGACCGAGCGGCTGAGATTTACAGGAGGAAGAGTGTGCCACAAGTGTGTGAAGGGGAGGGCAGGGTGTCCAAGGCTGACCTCACTTGGTGCTTCTGCCAGAGGCCCTTCTTGACACTTCTCTTATGCAGCTCTGTCATTACCTCCTCAAGAGGCCCTCCCTGATACCCAGGTGAGGTCAGACGTTCTCTTACTGTGTGCCCACCTGATACACACCCACTTTTCTCAAACCATTCAATACATCTCCCCTTCTGAACTGGGAATTCCATGAGGACAGAGACGTTGCCTAGTACATTTTTGTATATCCTGTGCCTAGAGAGGAACAAGCACCCAGTCCTTTCCTGACGAATAGGAGAAAAGATCAATCGATGAATGGATGGATGGATGAGCACAGTGCCTCTTTCCAGCACTCACACTTGCACACATCAGTGTTTGGGCAATTTTAGTAGTCCATTTTCTGTTGCTGAAACTGGGTAATTTATAAAGGAAAGGAATTTACTTCTCACAGTCACGGAGGCTGAGAAGTCCTGGGTTGAGGGGGCTTATCTGCTGTAAGCCTTTTTGCTGGTGGGGGCTCTGTCTAGGGTATCGCATGGCCAAGGGCCTGAGCACATTAATGGGTCAGCTCAAGTCTCTCTTCCTCTTCTTATAAAGCCACTAGTTCCCCTCCCATGATGACTCATTAATCCATTAACCCATTAAAACATTAACCCATTAAAATATTCATTAGGGCAGAGTCTTGATGATCCAGTCACCTCTTAAAGGCCCCACCTCTCAATATCTGCCACATTGGGGATTAAGTTTCAATATGTGTTTTAGAGGGGACATTCAAATCATAGCAGCAGTTATCAGCATTTCTGTATTAACCATCATGATCCTGTGCTCTCTTTGTCTCCCTGAGATCCTGAAAGAGCAATTAGAAGAGGCTAGCATCCTCACTGGGGGCTGAAGAAGGGCAGGGTCTCTCTCAGCCCTGGAGAGATTCTGGACTAAAATAAATCCAATGGTCCATCCAGTAGCTTTCCTGGCACATTATGAGAACTATAGCACTTTAATCATTTAATTTTTTTATTCACAGTGTTTACTGAGAATCTACCATATGCTAGTCCCCATTCTAGAAATTCAGACGGAAATAAGATAGACATGGACTCTGCCTTTATGGAGCATACAGTCTTGAGTAGCAAGTGAAATAAGAGATTTCAGATGCAAGTAATTGGTATGAAGAAAGCAGAGCAATAGGCCAGAAAGTAATGAGGGGAAGACAGCTCTGTTGTGTGGTGGTCAGAGAGGGTCTCTCTGAGGAGACAACCTTCCAGCTAAGATGGGGATGAGGAGAAGGAGCCAGTCCCATGACAGTCTAGGGAAACAGCATGCAGGCAGAGGGAACGGGATGTTCAAAACGCTGATATGAAACGAGCTCAGCACATTGGAGGCAGAAAAGCCACCCAAGTGACTGGAGCAGAGTCATGATGAGAAAAACATGGTAAGACAGAGGTCAGATCATAGAGAACCTGGGGGAGCAGGGTGAGGACACCACTTGTAAGTGAGGGGAAAGGAATAGGCTGTTTCAATGATCACTCAGCTGCTCTGTGAAGAAGAGACTACAGGCAAACACTGATGGAAACAGAGACCAGTAATGAGAGCATGCAATGTCCCTGGGGCTCTCACCAGTGTTTAAGGAGTAGCAATGGGGATAAGTGGTCAAAATCAGGATATAGTTTAGAGTGAAGAAGACAAGGCTTGCTAAGGATTGGTTGAAGAAAATGAGAGAAAATCAACAAAGATGACTCCAGAGATTTGGCCTGAGTCACTGGATACAGAATAGAGTCATTAGCAGATTGGGGGAAACACTGGGGCCCAAGGAAAATCAGGAGCTCTGTTTTAGACACATTGAATGTGAGATGCCAACCAGACATCAGGGTGGATGGTTCAAGTAGGCCACTCAAAAGCTACTCTACATATGCACCATGCTATTCCTATTCACCACTATTAAACCAGGAGAGTTTAGTACTTTATAAAATTCAAGTACAGGCAAACTTCAGAAGTATTGTGGGTTCATTCCCAGACAACCACAATAAAGCAAATATTACAATAAAGTGAGTTACTCAAATTTTTTGGCTTCCTGGTACATATAAATGTTATGTTTATACTATAGTATAGTCTATTAAGTATGCAATAGCACTAGGTCTAAAAATAATGTACATGCCTTGATTTAAAAATATTTTACTACAAAAAAATGCTAACCATCACCTGAGCCTTCAGAAAGTCATGACCTTTTTGCTGGTGGAGGGTCTTGCCCTGATATTGATGACTGCTGACTGATAAGGGTGGTGGCTGCTGAAGATTAAGGTGGCTGTAATTCCTGAAAATAAGACGATAAAGTTTGCTGCATTGATGGACTCTTCCTTTCACAAAAATTTCTCAGTAGCAATGTGATGCTACTTGATAGCATTTTAATTTCCTCCAATAACTTTTCATTTGCACTTACAACTTGGCTTGGCACAAGAGGCCTGGCTTTGGCCTATCTCATCTTTCAATATGCCTTTGTCGCTAAGCACGATCATTTCTAACTTTTGATTTAAAGTGACAGACATGTCACTCTTCCTTTCACCTGAACACTTAGAGGCCACTACAGTGTTATTAATTAGCTTAATTTCAATATTGTTGTGTCATAAGGAACAGGGATGCCCATGGAGAGGGAGAGAGACAAGGGAAAGGCTGGTTAGTGGAGCAGTCAGAACACATACCACATTTATCAATTAATTTCATCATCTTATGTTGGAGTGGTTTATGATGCCCCAGAACAATTTCAATAACAACATAAAAAATCAGTAATCCCAGATCACCATAACAAATATAATAATAATTTGTAAAGTTTGAAATATTGCGAGAATTACCAAAATGTGACACAGGGACATGAAGTGAACACACATTGTTGAATAATTGGTACCAACAGACTTGTTTAATGTGGGTCTGCCACAAACCTCCAATTTGTAAAAAAAAACCTCAGTATCTGCAAAGCACAATAAAAGAACATTCATTAAAATGACGTATGCCTTTATTAACCAAAGACCAAAACTGTTTGGGTTCAGCTAAGTCTAGGTTCAGATTCCACTTCTGTCATTTATGGTTGTGTTATCTTAGGCAAGTAACAACCTTTTTGTGAGTGTTGGTTACCTCTTCTGTAAAAATGAAAACAGAATTGTGCATCCCAAGGTGGCTGTGAGGACCTGATATAATGGTGAGCAGCAAACTCCCGGAGTAGCACCTGGCACAGAGTACACACTGCACACAGGCCCACCAGCACTACTCTATGACAGCCAGGCTGGCAAGCAGCTCAGTAAAGCCAGCTGTGGTTCTCCATTCTTATCATTAGCCAGTATTATCCCTAGGTTGATGGAAACCTTAGGAAGGAAAAAAGTCTTAGAAATTCCAAAGCAATAAAGTAATACTGTTTTGAGTGACTGAAATAGCAGGTCAAAAATAGGACAGCTACAGGGATAAAAATGTGGATCTACAAAACATGCAATCAAGAAAACCTGTGAGCTGTGAAAACCAAGTAACCTCAGGAACCCTCATTCCCTCCCCACAGCACCAGCTTCTAATAGCACAGAAGAATCTGGGTAGATGGGTGGGTGGGCAGGGGGAAGGAGGGAGCCTCCCTCATTGATGGGGTGGGGTCATCAAGGAGAATAGATTTTGGGAGACTGACAGCACTGAAGGCGAATGACAGAAGCACTTTGTTTGTAGGATATGATAATGGGGTGGTATACACAGTGGCCTCCCTGAGAGATGCCATGTGGTTCACCCCATCCTCAGCCCCCCAAGTATAGCATACTGCTGGAGCCATCTCTGAAATTGCTCAGCAGTATGCTATACTCATCTGCCATAGCTGGGCACTCCACTCTTTCCAGGTAGTTATAATAAAACAGTGACCCTTCCCAAGACAAAAAAGAAAAAAAAAAAGAACCTAAATAGGTTTCCATGACAACCACTTCTGAGTGAGGTACTTGGGAGATGGTACCATGCAGAGAGGCAGCACCAATGGGGTCAGTTATGGTCTATGGAGCCCAGCCCTCCACCTCATCCCACCAACACTTAGACCCCTCTGCTCAGTGAAATGCCATCCTGGGCTGGGCTTGGGATCATAAAATCAGGAGTTTGGGAAAGAAACGGTCCACTCAAAGGGAGAAATTAATGCAGGCATAACTGCAATAGGAACATCTCAACTACTCAGGAAAAGAGGCTGCTTGTGATACTTGAAAATGAATCATCACAGCACATAGTTGTATCCAAGAAATCAATGAGCCAACCCAAGCCATCGTTTGCACTCATTTGCCAAGGCAGTATTAACAGACCCTCAGTCTGTAGTCATAGTATCTTTTTAAAAATTTTTTTTAAAGAATTATGTAAACGTATTTAAAATCCAGTCTTCTTACCATTGTTAACTGAACCCAACCCCTCCCAGGTTAGTGTGAATTGGTGTAGTTCTGTCATAGTGGCTTTTGCAGTGTGGAGGACGCTTGGCTGTCTGGACTCTATGAGTCAGGGTGATGTGTTGAAGCCTGGCTCCTCCACCTATGGGCCAAGGGAGCACAGGAGCATTAATAATAACTGAGTCCCTCTCTGCATTATCTGAAGAAGAGGTTTTTCAGTAGCACCCATCTTTCGAGACTGGCATGAGAATTATGTAATGTCATGTTATGTGCATAGTATGGCAGGTGGCACACAGCAGACAGTAATGTAGTACTAGTACTAGTGTTCATGCAAATCACACCTACTTACACACAGGGAGGAGCTGGAGTATGATGCCCAGGTCAAGGGAGGTGAAGCTGGCCACTGGGGGGTAGACTCTGGTCTCCGGCCTTGTGAATAGAGGGGCTGCTTTTGCTTAATTTATTAGGGAGGGGGCCTTGCCCAGCAAAAGCGGTTCTAAGCCCAGTTTTCTGACTCCCTTGCACATTTGGCAGACCTGAGAAGGTTCCAGTACAGTCATCCCAGCAACCAAAGTTGCTGCTCGCTTAGTCTTCCGACATAACCCTGTCTCAGAGAGATGTGAGCCGTGGCTTAGAAATTCGAGCAAAGCCTGACAACTATTCCCAAGCTCTAGCAAATGCAGCCAGCTCAATTCACCTGCCTCAGCATCCTGTACACAGACTGAGCATGTCAGAGGAGCTGAGCAAGCATTGGACAAATGGATATATGGTGGAATGGGGATAAGCAGATGTCATAGAGAGCCAGGAGAACAACTGAGTGTGCAAAAACATTCCCCCTTGCAATGCTGGGCAGGCTTTTATTCACTTCCTATTGGAGCCTCACAGTCTATGTAAGATTCTTCTGATTCCACTAACAAAAACTAACCCGAACCTGCTGTGGCCTAATGCTCACTACATGTTGGCAAAATGAATGAAAACGGACCCAAATACCACTGCATCTGCCACATTGGGTGCTGCCACGGGATCAATAATGAGTAAGAAAAGCCAGGCCCCAGCCAGTGCCTGCTAAAGAGTCTGCCCTCAACCAGAGGTGCCTGCTGCCATTACCACCACCATCGGGCAGAACATGGTGCAATCCCACCTACCCGAGAGCAGAAGGCAGAGAAGGCTTTCTGAAGCAAATGGAAGGTGTAATGTAAAAGCTGGGCCAATGGAGCTAGGGGGAGCACTGGTGTGCTACAAAAGATCCTTCAGACTTCCTTGGGGAGGGGGTAATTAGTAATAAATGAGTACTGATAGATGGCTTATCAATGTGACACATACTGTTCGATGAATTTAATATGTAATAACTCAATTCTCACAAAAACTCTTCCAGACAAGTGTTATTATGTCCATTTCATGGACAAGGAAACTGGAGCATAGGAAGATTAGGTAATTTGCTCAAGGTCACATACCTAACAAGCCAAGGACAAGCTCTTAACTCGGACACTGCTGCACCCAGCCCTCCTCTTCCCCACAGTACCTCACCCTGGCTCTACTTCCAGCACTCCCCTCACCTGGCTGACCTGTGAAACTATCTACATTTACATATGTGTCTTCCTCAGAACCAGGCAGCAACCTGAGCACAGGACCAGTGGCCCAGCAGGGGCCTGGCAAAGGGTGGGTGTGTTAGATGACTTTAAAGAGACCACCCTGGAAGAGGATCCCAAAGCAGGTGCCAGAAAAGTCTGTGACCTCATCCAACTCTATGGACTAAAGGTCTGAGCATGGAATTAGTGGATGGAGCCTGAACACCTGCAGTCAGAAGACAAAGTGGCCCCTCCCAACACATAACTTTCACAGGTACAACCTCTCTTGTTCCCATCACCTACATGGCTGAAAGCTTTGTCACATCAGTCTCAGAGGCCATGTCAAGAACACATTGCTCTTCCCTCACCTGCACTGACCATCAATTTTTGTCTCCCAGATACTTAGAGACTTTGCATAGTTTATTCTTGCCATACCATGAGCCTTAACTCTCCCTCCCACCAAAGCAGATTTTCTCTGAAATGCCACCGGGTCCACAGGCTCCACGGGCCACCTCAGGAGACCTGCTCTGCAACCTCAGCCACCTCCTGGTTGGCTCCTCCGGCTGCTGTTCAGTCCCCCAAGACCTCTTCTCAAAGAGGGGGAAGAAGGGCAACACCAACAAATGAGAGCCAGGCTTTGTTCCCAAAGGGATGTCAAAATCCAGGACATGCTTCAAGTACAGACTTTCTTCAGGAAAGGAGAGTCCAGAGTGATTGAGTGTTCGGGGTGCCCACACCTTTTTTATCTTTCAATTTTTCACGGGAAAAACATTTGAAAAGTGTCACCTCCATTTTCTGACATTCCTCAGCCTAGATGAGAGAGCAAAGCAGGATCTTTCTCAGTGAGGGACGATACCAGCATCAAAAATGAGAAACACAGAAACAAACGTGGGTGACTGGAAGAATGTGCTGATCTCTGGACACTCTCCACAGGTCTCATTTTTAATATACATACTTTTTAAACGGCTCTATTGAGGTATAATGGGTTGGGGCAAAAGTAATTGTGGTTTTTGCCACTACTTTTTCTGATTGGTTTATGTCTGTGTCCTATATATGTCTTTAAATATTTTGTGTAAAACCTTTGCCCTGAATGAATGCAAGTTCTCTGTTATAAAAGTTTCACCAGGGATCTTTTCTCTCTCTAACCAGAGTCCAAGCTGAAACTGGCAAGTGTTCTTTTGCCCTGTTTTACTAACAGATTTAAAAATATATATATGTGTGTGTATATATAAATATATATATACACATAAATATATACACACACATATGTATATATGTATATGTACATGTGTGTATGTGTATGTATATGTACATGTGTACATATATATCTCTGCCACCCTTTAACTCAGGGTGAACCCACTGAAGGTCTTGGATTTATGTTTGTGGTTTCAGCTCCAACTTCTCACTATGTTAGGACTTAAGGCATTGTATCCAGTCAACAGAAAGGAGCCAGTCAAGCTAATCAAGAGGTTTTGGGGCAACAGCTGCATATTATTGCACTGGAGCATGCAGCTGTTACCTTAAAATCTCTTGAGCTTCCCTACCTCCCCACCCCCCAGAGTCATGGTCAGGATTCTGTCTGGATTTCAGTGCTCCTCTCTCCCTACAACCAGGGATTTCCCTTACATCTTGCAAGCTCAACTATTAAAATAATGTCTGCATTATAACTAGGAGTTCAGTATCAGAGAGTTTTCAGGGACTCTAGTCTATCATACGGCTGGATTTCCACGTGTACAACAACATTTCCAATGTGATGGAATCAGTGCTCCAAAAGGGGAGTTTACAGGAAAGAAATGGGCTAATTTGGCACAAAGAGCTCAGGAGGGTTCACTGAGGAGATGGTGCTTATGATAAGCCTTACAGTTAAAATCCCAGGAAAATGGTTCCTCCTTTTTTGTAGGGCTAGATGTGGGTGAGGGATCATCACAGTGCATTAAATTGCCAAAAACAATTGATGCATTCTCTCCATTCCACCTCTCCTTGTCCCTTGTTTGGTGCCAGGGAGTTGGGTTGTGCATTGGTTTATTATAAAGAGAAGCCAGGTGGCTGGACTAGATAGCTTCCAGCAGAAAATGGTAGAAGACAACATGCATGATGTAGTGAATCTTGATTAGAGACACCTTTGGGGCATCCCACCCTCACTGATACATATCATCTTTTGGCCTCTCCACTGGAGAAGAGAAAGCAAAGAAATACTTCTAATGAGCTCAATCTGACCAAACTGTTTGGGGTCACCAGTTTCCTATAGCATCCAAGTTTCTTACCTGCCTGCCATTGTACAGCCTGACTTTGGGGAGGTTTGGATTCAAAAGCTGTCCTTACTGCTTTTGGATGAGAACTTGGGAAAACTCGCTTATTTGGACACAGGGCCTTTCCTGCTACTGGAGTTTTGCTGTTCTGAGCACCTTCCTGGACAGAACCTAGCAGCTCAAGAAGGACACCCTTGTTCAGAGGAAGAAGCATTTCTGTTCTGTTCATGGTATACAAAGATTCCCAAATGTTTCATTTGTTTCCGAAAGGGGAAAAAAAAAAAAAGAAAACTTGCTTTGGTAAAAATAAGAGCATCATTAAAGCCCATTTCCTTCAATACACAATTATGGCAACAACTCATGGTAAGTCCCAACCCAGTTAATATTCCTTAATTTCCTCATATAACACACAGGTCTCAGGCTAGGGCTTATAAAGTAAGATCAGCTTCACTGAGCACTACCTACATCTTGGCGCTGAAATGTTCTCTTGAAAAATGTGAAGAAGTCTGACCATACTTATTTGAGCAGAATGTCAGCAAGGGAATATTCTGTTTGTCTCCTTTAAAGAAAAACAAAAGCGACATGATCATGAACTTAATTAAAGTTGTTTGCAGTGATTTAATTAGGCTTATAGCACTGCGTCTATTCATTCTGGCCAGGGACCTTTCTGTCTTTTAAAGGATTGGTAGGCAGAGATATCATGTGCTGTGCAATTTTACCTAATCCTTAATTTCATCTCCTGATGAAGTGAGGCCAAGCATCTTCCTGTTCAGGTAATTGCTTTATCAAATGGCTTAATTGTGCATTCAACAGAACTAACAACAAGAAAGTATTCTTCTTAATGTGTTTTTAACAAAAGCACTAACTAATTACATGGCATTCTACTCAGGGCATTTGAGAAGAAGAAATGAAAACCTATTCTTCAAATCTTGGTTAAATGCATGTTTGCATACAGAACATAGAAACAAGTGGTAAAATAATTAGTTGAATTGCTTCCTTCTGCTCTAACTTCATGACTAATCTGCATGCTTAAGTAGTCTGTGTAAATTCTGTGGATGTATTTTCACAATGGATGATGTCTGAACATCTGTGCTTTCTGAAAATGTCACAATAACCATTTTGCCTGAAAGTTTATCTTCAGGAGCCAAAAATACTGTGTTATCTTGGCATGTTCTAAGAAGAAATAAATGCTGGGAGAACTAAGGACAGATGTGTCCCATGATCAGAAGAAAGTATTAAAGCATTAAGCCAAATGGTTTAAAAACATCCTGAATTAAAATGACACTAGATCACATTCCCATAGATGAACTTCCTCTTCAGCTAAACAACATGTCTGGGATAAAAACTTGCCTTGCATGCCCCTCTATGCCCATCATTCCTAGAAACACAGTATGCCTTAATACATTCTTACCAGCTCAAACCAGGCTCATGCGGCCATAGCATTTAATGAGGCTAACATAGTTAATATTTAAAAACGTGATTGGGTGGTATACTACTTATTAAATTTTATTCATGCAGTATAAACTCTTTTCCTCCCACTTCTTGTGCTGAAAAAAAATCTTAACTCTTATTCATAGCGAAGGTTGGGATGAAGAGGTTCATGTGACCAGAGTAGGCCAACCATAGGGCCATATCAGCCTGGATATAAGATTTCATTAAGGGAAGGGCACATGATTCAAAATGAGCTAGTTGGAATCTTTTGCCAGGGTTAAAACATGAGTAAATTTGTTTGGTGTTTCTAGGCTGGGAGCAAGTGAATCTGGGGCTATTAAAATCCCTATTCTCTGCTGAGGGAAGAAAGCCTCTTTGCAGAATAAATACGAGTAGAAGCAAACAAAGACGAGAGATGGAAAGAAACGGAGTGGTGGCAACACTGAAGGTTTCCTTCTTTCTCTAAGGCCTGGCTACCCCAATATGCTTTCTAGTCTTTTATGCCAGTAACTGTCCTTTTTTGGGTTGGGTCATGTTTCTGTCATTAAAATCAAAAGCATTCTGATATTACAACTAGTATTTTACATTACTTTTCAGATGGTTTTTCACTTGTGGAAGTAAAAATTGCAGCTCTTGAGTCAGACAGACCAGGGTTCAAATATCTACTCTGCTACTTACCAGCAATATTGACCTGAAAAAAGTTGTATAGCTTCAGTTTTCTCATTTTCAATTTAGGACTGACAATAGTACCTACCTTATAGGTTTACTGTGAGAGCTAGATGAAATAATACAGAAAATAAAATAAAGAATACTGCAGCACTTAGCACAATGTGATAGTGCTTAATATGCTCAATAATTACTGTTTTTGTGTCGTTATTATTATTTATTATTTAAATATCACTGTGGTAGTGATTGCTGGATAACCCCAATATCTACTCTGCTTTTTGTTTTATTTTGTAAGATAGAATCTTGCTCTGTTGCCCAGGCTAGAGTGCAATGGTGTGATCTCCACTCACTGCAACCTCTGCCTCCCAGGTTCAAGAGATTCTCCTGCCTCAGCCTCCAGAGTAGCTGAGATTACAGGTGCCTACCACCACGCCCGGCTGACTTTTGTATTTTTAGTAGAGACAGAGTTGCACCATGTTGAGCAGACTCAAATTCCTGACCTCAGGTTATCCACCCACCTTGGCCTCCCAAAGTGCTGGGATTACAAGTATGAGCCACCACGCTGGCTTTGTCCTTCTTTTAATAATGTAACTTTCCTATTTTGGCTGGATACATTGCTGCCTGTAATAAAAACGACATTCCCCAGCCTCCCTTGAAGCTTGCAGTGTGGCCTTATGATTAAGTTCTGGCAAGTGGGATGTAAACAGAAGTAACACTAGTGGCTTCGCAATTGTGCCCCCTTCCTTTTCCTCTATCCTACTGGCTGGATGTAGCAGCCATCCTGGACCCAGAGACAGAAGCTTAGCAATTCCAATCACTGAGAATGACAGCAGGCTAAAAGGATCCTGGTCATTGCCAGTCTGGAGGCTGCACATCAGCCTTGGGCTGCTTACCTTGGTAAATGTTTACAGGAGCAAGAGCTAAAATGTAATCCCGTTATAAGCCTCTGTTTAATTTGGGTTTTTGTTATAGCAGCTACAACCTATATCCTAACTAACGCACAATTAATATTTTAAATATTATTCTGACTTTCTCCTTCCAAAAGCCCTGAAAATCAGAAAAGAGGATAATTCTAACAAAACTAGCACATGAACTCTATTTAAACTAATAGTTGAGGATTTTCACATAATGTAAACTAGCTCTTTTTATTAAATGATATTTGGCTAAGGAAAGAAGGTTGAAAATGAGCAAGGACTGGGTGGAAAAGGCAAAATTCAGTCATCTGACACTGAGTGTTTGTCCCCAACCCTCAAACTGTTGAATGTATAAAGCAAAATCACGTGAAGTTGGTTAGATGCCACTGAGTACTTCTCCAAACACATACAACTTCATTTGTTGGCTTTTTCTAAGCAGCAGTGATATGGTTTGGATCTGTGTCCCCACCCAAATCTCCTGTTGAATTGTAATCCCCAGTGTTGGAGGTGGGGCTGGTGGGAGGTAATTGGACCACAGGGGCTGATCCCCACTTTGGTGCCATTTTCGTGATAAGAGTTCTCAGGAGATCTGTTTGTTCAAAAGTGTGTGGCATCTTCCTCATCTCTCTCTCTTCCTCCTGCTCCTGCCATGTAAGATGGGCCTGCTTCCACTTCACCTTCCACCATGATTATAAATTTCCTGAGGCCTCCCCAGAAGCAGAAGCTTGTACAGCCTACAGAACCATAAGTCAATTAAACCTCTTTTTTAAAAATAAATTACCCAGTCTCAGGTATTTCTTTATAGCAGTGAGATAATGGACTAATACAAACAAAATCAAAATAATAAAATCTACCACTCAAATGCCTTATTGCAGGGTCCCCATCCCCAAGGCCATGGACTGCTACTGGTCTGTGGTCTGTTAGGAACTGGCCCGCAGCAGGAAATAAGCAGTGGGCAAGCGAGCATTACTGCCTGAGCTCCGCTTCGTGTCACATCAGCGGTGGCATTAGATTCTCATAGGAGTGCGAACCCTACTGTGAACTACACATGCAAGGGATCTAGGTTGCATGCTCTTTATGAGAATCTAATGCCTGATGATCTGTCACTATCTCCCACCATCCCCATCTAGTTGTAGGAAAACAAGCTCGGGGCTCCCACTGATGCTACACTATGGTGAGTTGTATAATTATTTCATTACGACAAAATAATTATACAACATTGTGTATTATTATGTAATAATAATAGAAATAAAGTGCACAATAAATGTGATGTGTTTGAATCATCCAAAAACTATCCCTGACATGGCCCAGGGAAAAAATGTCTTCCACGAAACTGGTCCCTATGCCAAAAAGGTTGGGGACCGCTGCCTTATTGGACTGTTGATGTCCACTGTGGTCTATCTGCACAAGACTCTTTTCCCCACTACCATCCAAGAGTAGGCATGGATGAAATCAGAATTTTAACTTCTCATCTCCCCTCAGTGCTGCACAGATGTGAACATCCAGTGACTTGCCTAATTGCTGCTGCTGCTGCTCTCATCCTTAACGCCATTGCTATTGGCATTGTGTTCCAGCCTGTGGATGCACAACATGCGCAAGTGCAATCTTCTGCCTTCAGTTTCCAATAATTTTATTTTCTGCTTAGTCAGAAGCAAGGCCCTCACCAATAAGCCATTTGCAAGTAAAGCCAATTTTCAACCCACAGGTCTGGTGGGAGCAGGACTATCCAAAAAATACTCCTGAAAACACCAACAGTCTCGACTCTGCTTAAAAGAAAAGTAGCCACACATAAAAACCTCCTATGCCTGACATGGTCACAAGGTCATAAAAGCCTTGGGAGACAGAGAAGTCATGCTGAGCTTAAAGCCATCTTGAGAAGTCTTACACATCCACAACCCTGATTTGCTCCGACCCTGAGAATAGCCTGTTGTTAGGCAATGTCGGCCAATACAGACTCTACTTGCCAAGAACTTCAAACATGACCTTTACAAGGTAGCAATTGTTGGAAACTATTAAGATGCCTCTGAAAAAATAATATAATCTGCAGCGACAATATGCTGAAAGAAATGCCAACCCTGTAAAGCAAGTGCTCTCTCGCCTCCCTCACACGTGCTCAGGCAGAAGGGAAGAGAAACATTTTCCTCCACAGCAGTTCTTAACTCTGCATCTCTCTTCTGTGTCGAGACATAATTGAGCCATTTGCTAATTGTTTAACAGCAATTAAGGAAGAGAATGTCAGGGGGAGGGGAGTGACAGCAGACGGGTGTTTGCCTGCTTGGTCGCCGATTACCAACAGCCAAGCTGATGCCAGTGAACGGTGCTGGCTCTCAAGACTCACAGTGGTGGCGCTTGGTGGGCCCTCTCCTCAAAGACAAGGCCCAGTGCTGGGAAGTGAGCAGTCAGCCCTGACATCTGAGCTTCAGTCAGGTGGGCCCAGATGACTGAAGTCCATAAAGTCCTATCAAAGGAGGCCTGGCAATTAGACACCCCCACCCCCCACCACAACCAGAGCCAGGACCTGGAGCAGTAGCAACCTCCTCCTCTGCTCCTTTCTGAGCTCCCAGGAGCCCAGTTCCTCACCAGATCTCCTCCCATTTTCTAAAGCAGCTCTCTCCTCCAGAGTGAGAAAGCCTGAGACTGCCCACTTGGGTGAAGCCTGGGCTGCCCAGGGTCCAGTCAGCAGCATCAGTGCTTCTCTTCCAGCGGACAGAATTAAAAGCGGGCAATCAGGCCCCCAGCAAGCTTTACTCTTTCTATACTGATAACAGAAAAGAAAGGAAAGGATTCCAAAAGTGCTGGGCTCTCAGATGGTCCAGGACAAAACCACAAAGCTGCAGGCAGGAGGACTTGCAAGTCCCGCCAAGCTGAAGACGGTGAAGAAGTCCTCCTGAGCTCGGAGCTGTAATGACTATATCTGAAATTCAAATCATTGCTAAGACCAGCTGTAGCTTCCCAAATAACTTTTTAGATGGTTTTCTATCCATCCCTGCACCCTCTCTGCAAATCCAGGCCTCTCTCACACCAGGCCCAGATGATTCCAGGAGGCTTCTCACAGTCACCCTGCCTCCAATCCTGCCCCAACCATGCCCACCCTGCAGCCAGTGTAAGCATACTCAAAAATATAAACCTTTGGTAGGTTCCCCAATACTCTTCAGGTAAAGTCCAAACCCCTTCATGTGGCCCCTGCAAAATGTGGCCCTTGGTGACTTTTCTAGCCTCATTTCTACAGCTAGTGAACCCCTTTCTCTACCTCACATGTGACCCAGCCACACTGACAGTCACCAGTTCCTTCAAGGTGCCATGCTTTCTCTCACCTCTTCGACCCCCTCCTCCCTGACTGAATGAGCTCCTGTGCCCCCAGCTCTTACTCCGGTTGACTCTTTCCAGCCTTAAGATCTCACCTGAACCATCGCTTCCCCAAAGAAGACTGCTTACACCTCCAAACTGGTTGAGGTGGCCTTGCTCTGTGTTCCTGCAGCTTCCCAAATGTCCCTTACCTAAACACCTATTCTAATGAAAGGAGACTGCTTTTCAATTTGTCTACCTTCCTTGTAAGTTCCATGAAAACTGGGGCTTTGTCTATTTTGTCTTTTGCCATATCCCTAGTATTTAACACAGTGTATGGTACAGAGGAGGAAATAACTCAATACATATTTATTGAATTTCTGAATTCAATAAAGTCAGAAATTTACTTCAGTCTTCCTTGCCATAAAAATGCAGTATCAAGAGTAATTAAGAAATTACTAGGGCGATCCTTACTGCCTGGAAGCCAAGCGAAGGGTCAGAGTCTATATCACACTCTCAAACCAGCTGCACTGTTGGCCTTCCATTTGTCAATTCCCTGTAGTACCCTTCTGTTCCTTATCTTTTATGGATTATGCTTTATAGTGTCTGAATAAACATTTATTGCCATGTAACATCTTACATCCTTTCATCTCAAGACTCTGTGCCTTCCTGTGCACTTTATCTTTGATCCTGAGGGAGTCACACAGCTCTGAGTGGCGTCCCTGGTATCAGGGCATTAGAAGAGGCCTGCTGTAGACAAAGACTCCACAATGCATCCACCACTTCTAGGAACCTCTGACTACTGGGGGCCCGGAAGCAGAAGGAAAGCTTGTTTGATGAAACCCAAGGACAGATACCAGCATCAAGAACAGGAAGATGCTCAGGTTTCTTCTTCCAGCTGCCCTGGTGATGCTCACACAGCCATGGAACCCATCTTGAAGGAGTAAACAATTCACCTGGAGAAATGTGATTACGTATTATGGAGTGTGGGTTTCCCTGATGATGATGGGACGGGGACAGTAACATATTTTTGCCAAAACTAATTTTTATGATTTTGACTTAATGACATTGAATCACCTCCAACTACACATGCGTCATGGTCTCATCTGTCCTTTGTTTCCTGACACCGATGATCCAAAAAAGGTTCTAACTCCATGGGATGGGAAGTCATTTGCTCCTTTACAGTTAACTAATTCACTCTTACTAATTGAGCATCTACTGGTGGTCTCCAACAGGTTTGTCTCTGAGACTAAATCATCTTTTTGAACCTCAATAAATAAGTGGCCAGGTATTTAGGAGCAATGTCTAAAACACTCCAGTAGTAAATCCAACCAGACTGAAATAGCCCCCTTGGAAGGAAGCCTCATAGAATGCCACAGGGGTCTAGAATTGTCCTCTGCTTCAGAAGTCTTCAGCAATCAAAACACAGCTTCAGATTAAGTAATATTTGCCCCACTATGTTAAGAAAGAGAAAACACAAACTTCTAGATGTTCACATAAGACAGAAGACTAGCACACTAATGCCAAGAACCAACACCCATGCCATTTCCCACTGCAGCAGTGCCCCTCCCACCACTCTTTTCCCTTTATCTTCCAATAGAAGTGAACAGATCACAGATACCCAGGCAGGAGACCATGGGTGTAAAACTCCCACTATCCTTGTCTTTTGGGGCTTCGGCATATCCTACATGGAATATGGGAGAAGAATATTACAACCTTTGGTAAGATGGCTTTAGACATCTTCTTCTGCCCCAGGAAAAGGGTTAAGCAAGTCTGGGAAACTGAGAAGCTGGTCAGGCTGGTGTAGGAATTCAAAGACACTAAAGGAACATCAGGATGCTGTTTGGGAAGGTCTGAGGGCCAGGCCCAGCAGTATGTATATGCCACTCCTCTTATGAAGAATCAGAAGTCATTGCAAAGGGGTCTTCCCAATCCTTCTCAAACCAGCTATTAAGTACTTGTAAGCAGGCAACCTTCCCATATCCAAAAAGTCAACTTTCCTGCCCAAACTACCAAGAGGCTTTGACCAGCGAACATTTCCAGAGCTATTCCCCGGGCAACTGACAGCATTTCAGCCATGTCTGACAGGTTACCACTGCTCTTTGCAGCTCAAGGTTCACAGGGAGCTGGCATTTTAAGCTCCTCCTGCGAATGAGAGGCAGAGGTGAGTGAGCAGGTTTTTGCTGGGGTTTGATGTACAATATGCCACTTGCCCAAACAGTCCTGAGTACTCAGACATCTCATGGCTCATCTCCAGTCTCAGGCTGAGGATCAGACAGTTTGCTCCAGAGCTGGAAGGAATAATTAGAACAGCACAAACAGGATCTTCACAAAGAGAGAAACATTGCAAGGAGCTGCTAAGTCTCTGCCAGAGCCCCAGTTTGGGTGTTCAGCTAAGCAGCTTGGCCCAGGATAGGGATGGCTTGTTTTTTTCTATTGCAAAGCTCTCTGCACTCCATTGACTCAAATCCAAGTTGAGTTATGTGGACTGGAATCTCCCCACTCCTTCTCAGCTAGACTCTTTTTTGGCTCCTCTCTTGGTAATGATGTTTTCTGAGCAGCCACTATCTACTATGCCCCATGCCTGAGCAACCACTATAAACGGTCTCTGCCTCTGGGATCTCACATTCTTAAGGCAATTACAATACCGAGTATCCCTCCAGCCTGGAATTGCCAGATCATCTTCTCACCTTCCAGGCTGGCTAAGTGTCCCTGCTTAGATGGTTTCAATATCCTCCCTCTCCTTCTTATCTCATGTTTCTCCACAGGGGCATCCTCATGGTTCTTCAAACACCTCACACTGACTTACTGCATTGGCCCATGCTATTTTCTCTATCTGGAACATTCTACTCCTCCACTCTCAGTTTAAAGGACACCCCCTCAGAGACATCTTCCCGGATCACCATCCCCTATAAAACAAGTCTCTTTCCAACCCTCTCTTTCAGAACTATGCTTCATAGCACTTACTAAAATTTGAAATTACATATTTATATGCTTGGTTACCTGTTTATTTCTGTGTTCCCTACCAGATGGTAACTTCCAAGTGAGTAGGAATGGTGCCTGTCTTATTTGCCACTGCCCTCACCCCATGTTTTGCACAGTGCATACAACAACTGCAAGTGTTCAATAAGAGCTGCTGAACAAATGAATGAAAGATTCTTTCTACAGTGAGTGACCTGGAGCAAAAGGGGGCAGGCTCTGGAGGGCCCCATTAGTAATGATAGTGGCAAGGGAGAGCTAGCTGAGCATTTTTAGCAGAGGAGACACACAGACTTTTATTACAAAAATTCTCCTTCTTCGGATATGTGGAAATTGACTTTGGGGTAGCAGAAGGGGCAGACTGGAGGCAGGGAGACCTATTAGAAGGGTTCTATAAACACTGATATCCTTGCTACTAAAAGTGTGGTCTGTGGACCAGCAGCTTGGTCATCACCTGGGAAACTGCTAGAAGTGCAGAATGTCAGACCTGTCATCTCAGAATCTGCATTTTAACAGCATCTCCAGATGATTGTTTACACACCTAGGATCTGGGCCTTAAGTGAAAGACAATGATGGCCTGATCTGCCTTTGGGAATGGGGGATAGAAATGACTCATCAGTGTCCCCTTTAAATCCACCATTCCAGACATGGCTAGGGTGTCAAAAGCAAGTCCTGTTACTATAAACTATCAAAAATGTTGAATCTATTAGGGGCTAAAAAGAGTAAGGGGATGGGGAAGTGTGGGTTTAGTTGAGCTGAGATGGGCTATGGCTATTGAGAAAGGCTATAATCTTGGACAAAGAATTTCTAACTCACAGAACAGGTCTGGAGTTAGAGTTAAGGATTCCTGAGTCTGGCCATGAAGAAGAGCCAACTCTTTTATTCCCATTATGTTATAAATTTCCCCAGCACCTAGCACAGTGCCTGGCACTAGAAATGGATCAAATGATACCTGTTGAATGAACCAAGGAACCAATCAAGCAATGATATGCTATTGAATCCTAAAGCAGATCCCATGGGTCTGAGTACAAGCCAGACATATGTACCTTTCCACTTTCCTGTTTGAAAGAAACACATTTTTCTTCTCCTTTGTTAGAAAAATGTGAACATCTGGGAGGATAAAACTCAACTATTAGTGGACAAAATCATAAAGATATATGACCCATGCATCACAAAATCGATAGGGAAAAGTGGTCACAGCCTCTAAATAACCCTGATAAGTCTCTGAGGACAGCAAGCAGTGAGGATCATCATGAGCCTGTGACATCTCCATGGTGTGAGGGTCAAGGTGGTGAGGGGATCACAGAGAACAGAAGTCGCCAATTGTCTGTGCAGTGGGAGCATGACAAGAAGGAGGTCCCAGCAGAAAGGCCCAAGAACCATGCAGCAGTGTGGCCAGGAGTCACCACGATGTCCCCTACAGCAACTCTTTAGTCACGGGCTCCACTCTGCAAGTTAAACCTTACACAGAAAAACAGGAAGACAGATGAAAATGGTGTAGCTCTGGCTGGAGGAGATGGGGAGGGCAAGAGCTCTACTCCCACCCACCATGTCTTACAGAAAACCCTGACACATGTACCCATACACTGGCTCCTTTGTGTCTAGCAATGTTAGATCCTCAGGGGATGGTTGTCAGATATGAAAATGAAGAAGCAAACTCATCAATTCTGTGATTTCCCTTTAGTTCATTATCCTGGCGAAATGTACCCATTCTAAATCACAAATGGCCATACTTCACCCAAGGAGAGTTCCAAGAACAAATTATCACCTCCTTTCTTTACTTCCATAACCCCTGCCTCCCTGCCTGTAAATCCTATTATTAGAGCTTAGGTGAAATGCCCCTCTAGAAGAGGCTTTTCCTCATCTTTCCAATAGAAATAAAGCCTTTCCTCATCCCTCCAATAAATATAAATAGACATATTTTATCCCAGCCCCTTTTTCTGTGAAACAATTTTCTTTTTGTTGGTTTGAGTTAAAATGACCTGTCACACACTTGTCCCTACCCCCATTCATCTGTGAATCCCTGAGGCACCCCCAGAAAAGAACAGTGCCTTATTTGGGGCCTGTGCAGGAACAGATGCATTCTAGATGTGCAGTAAATGTGAATAATTAGGTGTGCACTGACGTCACACCCCTTCCTTCCACTGCACTGGCACAAGGCAGCATCCCGACCCCCCCTTACTGGTTTGCTCCCCATCAGTTGAGCTATATGACTTGCCTCTTTTGAACAGCTGGCTATCCCACCTTCTCCAGGAAGCTTGTCTAGATTAACTTCAGGATCACACGCCACTCTCAGAACCATCCCTTCTTCTTACCCTCCAACCAGCCCAGTTACACGGGATAGAATATTTTTATTTTGCTTGTCTCCATGGCCAGAGAACATCTCTGAGTCTGCTAATGCAGCAGCTTCTCAAGGGCAAGGCCTGGAGCCCACCACGCTTCCCAAGCCCCAGTTTTGGCATAGAGAAGTGTTAGAACAAGCCGACATGAAGTATTTTTGATAACATAAAAAGACAAGAAAACCAACCTTGGATGTGTAGGAGTGGCCATCTGAGCCGCAGACCATGGCTGACTGTGCCACGGGACAGGGCTTGCACTTGACCAAATTCGAAGGTCCAACCCAGTGTTTGTGGGCCATGTTCCCCTTCTTTTGCCTAAAGATGAGAAAAAAGGGGATAAATTAGTTGAAGCTCCAGACCCTATGAGTCTTTCCTCTAAGTTCCCAGAATAAAAGGCCAAATAAATAAAGGACTATCCAACCAGGCCAAGGGATCCTGAGGGCCTTAGCCAGTACTTCCATTTGCTCCAACTCATTGATAGGAAGCAGAGGATTCTGTCCCAGAAGCATAGATTCAGCAAACCAGATGGACTGAGGAAAACAATGTAGCCATTGAAAACATGACTACTGACATGGGAAGATTTTTACAACACACAGAAAAAAAAAAAAAAAACGGTGAGGGAATATGGCTTAATCAGCCCCAATACCGTATGTGGCATATCATGGGTGCCCAGAGAACAGCACCCCAAAGTCTGAGACTCTCCTGGGGCTCACAGGCAGCCTTTTGTGTGGAGGACGCACAGGCAACTCAATGAGCGCTTTAGACAAAAGCGCACCTCTGAACACAACTGAAAGACTTTATCACAGCTGTAGAAAACTATCTCTGGATATATTTTAAAGTAATTTCAGTCCAGCTTCCAATCTGCCATTTGATAGAGGCTCTGAGGTGATGTCACTTTCAACTGTTAAAATAATCAGAATTCTACTCTTTCATTCCAGCTCAAGTTTTCCCCCATTCTAACCTTTGTCATAATGATAAATGTCGCTATTAGGATGACTTATGTCCACGGAAGGAACCCCATCACTATATCATAAACCACTGAAATAAAGGCCTGCAGTTACTGCCACCCTTCCTCTCTTAGCCAAAGCTGTTCTCCAAGCAAACCACTTGGAGCGACTCCCAGGGCCCTGGGGCTGAGTTCTGGTTGAAGGCTACCCGTCTCTGGATAGCCCATCAATCAGGCAATTACTGTGCCTTTGAAATGTTTGGCACTGGCCTTCCTGCATGATGATTAGTGCTTGGGCTCTGGAGTCAGAAAGTACAAGTTCAAATCTCAGCTCTGTCATTCACTCACAGTGCGACCTTGGCAAGGTATTTAATGGTACAAATCTCAGTTTCTTCATTAGTAAAATGGAGGAAAATAGAATTGACTTCAAGTGGATATTATGAAGATTAAATGAGCGGATGTATCTGAAGTACTCAGCAGAGTGCCTGCAAAATAGGAAGCAGTAAAAATGGTAGCCATTATTACAATTATTACTTGCCCCCACAGGTGGGGGTATGGAGGATGAAATTACCATAACCATAGAAATGTGATTAATCCTCAGTCCCCAGGCTTGGAATGGCATTTAATTTTCAAAATAATTCATGGAAGCAGAAGACGGAAATATTTTCTACCAGGTGTGGAATGAATCTCCAGTCCTCAGGAATTCAGGTTTGGTATCTAGGGTAACCTACCCTCTTCCAAATGAAGGAAAGTGAGCAAGAAAGGAAGATGCATAAAGCCAAGAGCACCATTAATTTGGTTCTTATTCTACCTCAAACCTACTCTAGCAATTTGGGGGAGGTGGTAGGAGGAAAAAGGTCTGTTTGGGGAACAACCTTTGAGGGTGACATCAGAGAGGATCAACAGGTACCCACAGCACAGCACATGGGGCCCTCAGAGATCCTGGGCTGGGCAGGCCACAGGACTGAGCCTGTCTAACCACAGAACCAGGGAAGAAAGTCTTATGAGTGTCCCCTGAAATCACCTTGCTTGTTCAACTTGCTTGTCTTACTAGCGGGGAAAACAGAAACTCAATGAGAGCCACAGTCTTGCCTAAAGTCGTGGAGCTGATCAGTAACTAGATTTCGGATGGCATGCACGCAGCTGTAGAGAGTGTCCAGGGATGTGTCTCTCTTCTTTAGCCCATCTCAGCCCAACCTAGATTACCCGCTTGAAAATTCTTTGAGGGCACCCATATGTGTGTCATTTGGGGTCTTCTCTCCAACACTTCACTGCTTTCACAGCTGCTGCTCACCTTGGCTTTGCCCTCTGGATTTTTTAAAGTCTATTATTTGCATTTATAAATTACATGGGCATGAGGCCTCCTATTATCCTTCATCAAACATACGGTACTCTTTCAGGATTTTTTCTAGGATACTGATAAAGGGATGGTGGGTGGGACTCCTTGTGGTGAAAGAGGGGGCTGTCAGCACGGGGTTAATCTTAGGGTACGTGATTCCTTCAGCAGAACACTAGACTTAATCATCATTCACACAGCAGATTGTCTGACACTGATAATGAATCAGCAAATGCAGGAAGTAGTTCTGGCATCTAGCAGCCCTGCTCCTGGGTCAGTCCCCAGTGTGCATATCTACAGCTGAAGCAATTCTTGTTATGAGTTCCCAGAAAGGGGCTATAAAGTCCAAAGAGTGGGCAGCTTTGCTGGAGCAGACATAACCATGTATAATGATGCCCTAGAGGACAAAAGCCTGAGGGAGCTTAGCCAAAGTCAAGGGAGGGAGACGTAAGCACTGAACCAATGGCTTTGAAGAAAAGATGGAATCAGCTATCAATAACCAGTTAATGACAAATCATCTCTATCACTGGACCTGAACTTCACCATTAAAGTAAGTTCATTAAAGGGAAGCAACGAGGTGAGGCTGACTGGTGCCTATCAGAGGGCCTGGTGCATCCTGGACGCTAAAGATATCCCTGTAGGGTGGCGGGGTCGGTGGGGGGGTCCCTATGTGCTGACACTGCAGTGGCATCTCAGCAGTTAATCACAAAATCACAGAATGTCAGAACGAGAAAACACCTTAAAACTACTCTACTTCAATAACTTTATTTTCTAGGTGAGAAACTAGAGACACAGAGAGGAAGTGACTTTCCCAGTGTCACTGAGAAATATGGCGAAGTTACATCATGTAAAATTGTTGAACGCAAGTTGTTCAGGAAACCAGCATCAATCTGGGACTATTTTCATCCCCTGTTTTGGCATCTGTACTTTCATTACCAACCTTCAGTTTTATAAATAATAGTCTTTTGAAACATTGTTCCTGGCTCTATACCTGCAGAGCAGCAAGCTGGACATACTTGATATCAGGTGGTTATGAATTATGCCCAGGTAAAACCACCTTTGACTTCTCCTAGGACACCTTGGGGGCTCTGGGTACAAAGGGCAAGCCATTCTGAATGCTCTCAATTCTAATGAAACAAGAATACCTGTTAGATGGCTGTGAACTCAGCTGTTGCTTACCTCCACAAGGTAGGACTCTAGTGGAGATGGCACATGATTCTGAAGTCTCTTTCCAGAAGCCAAGTATGTAAAGTTATGTACAAGTATATGTGAGCTCAAGGAAGCATAACTTCCCTGGCTATTGTATATTTTAATCCCCACAATTCAGTGAAAATCATAAAAAATAACTAACCCAGTCAAGGCAAGGGACTAAGATTTTTAATCAAGATATTTCTTCATTTCTCTTGAGTCAATGAAGAGTGAAATCCAGTGAAGGTATCTTGATGGGATTGTTATGCCCAATGTCACAGATATTTGTCAACTGGGGTGACACAACAATTTAGTCTGACAGCAGGTTCTGTCAGCCTTCTCTCATTGGCCAGCGAGCCCTAAATCCACCCCAGCCCAGCTGGTGCCAAGGGGCAGCCACATCTCCTGCAGGCTGATGGCACCACACACAAAATCCCAACCCTCAAGCCATCCACGATGGCAAGAAGACAGATAATCAACAGATCACTGGCATTTCTTATTCCTTTTTGTTCAACTGTATATTCTCCATCTTTTTTAAAAAAGTATAATCAAATTCCCAGCATTATGTTTGTGAAGCAGAGGAATGATTTTTAGGTGCAAATCTGATCATGTGATTCTCCTGCTTAAAACCTCTATCTTCAGCTGGGTGCTGTGGCTCAATGCCTAAAATCCCAGCACTTTGGGAGGCTGAGGCGGGTGGATCACCTGAGGTCAGGAGTTCGAGACCAGCCTGGCCAACATAGCGAAACCCCGTCTCTACTAAAAATACAAAAAATTAGCTGGGTGTGGTGGCGGGCACCTGTAATCCCAGCTACTTGGGAGGCTGAGGCAGGAGAATCACTTGAACCCGGCAGGCGGAGGTTGCAGTGAGCCGAGATCACACCACTGCACTCCAGCCTAGGCAACAAGAACGAAACTCTGTCTAAAAAAAAACAAAAACAAACAAACAAAAAAAAAAAACCTTCTATCTTCTCCCTACCTCCTAGGGCATAGTCTACACTCCAAGCTTGAGAATTAAACTGTCCCAGCCTACCTTCACAGGCTCCCTGTCTACCTGCTCCCCTCCCCAACACACACATGCACACTGACCACGACCAACACCAATTTTTGCTCCAGCCACTCTCAGCCGTTTCCCAGAGCCAGCTCTTTCCCATGTGCCATCATGTGGGTTTTCCTTGACCCACATTTCTCCCCTCCATCCACCTTTCTCTGTGGCCTGGCTAAAATATCAGTTCCCCAGGAAGCCTCCTAGGTCCCTCCAAAGGCAGTCAGGCTGCACTCCCACTCCACCATAGCCTAGTGACCACTTCTGGTTGGGTTCTCTGACTAATTTCCAAGCAAGCACCTTGATTTAACTTGACAAAAGGTTAAGAGGTTATTATTCCAACAGGACATGGGGCACACCCAGGCTAAAAGCCTGGGAAGCCCATGCTGGACACCTCCCTCTTCCTGCTCATACCAGTTTTCCCTACCGTGCAGTCCTATTAAGTTCTATCTCCAGCCAGCCATATCTACCACTTAAGTGTCTCTTCCACGTGTCATGCAAATTCAAGTCTATAGGACTGGACAATTATTTTCCGTCTGCATAACAATGTCTATTCCTTGTTCAAGTTTCAAATCCATTGCTTTCTGTGAAGTCTTGCTGACCCTGTAAACGTCATCCCAAGTAGTTAACCATGACATTGTTTATTCCAACATTATAACCTGTTCAGTCCCAACTGTGGCATTCACTACAATGTGAAAGTTCTTTTTGTGTCTATCTTCCTCAATATACTATGTACTCCTTAAGAGAGGTGACTGGGCCTTAATCATGTTTGTGCTTCTGGTACTTAGAAATAGGGGAACACTTGGCACATGATCCTACTCAGTCAATAAGTGAACATATTAATTTGGACCTTTAGAATTTTCTCCTTTTATTTCTGGAAAATGTTAGCACTATGGCGAAGACAAAAATGGTGTGTTGTTTTAAGCAACAAGAATGCAACAGGCTCTTGTTTCCAGAAATCCTAATTCAGACTATGAAAAAAAAAAAACCATTTAGCAAAAAATCCCACAAAACTCTAGAAACAACTGAGAAGTGGGTGGAGGGAGCTCCCCTGTGCATCAGCGGGCTAAGGATTCCCATACTCTAGAAGTCAGACAGTTTCCAAAGCTGCATGAGGGCCTCTGATGATGTGGTTCCAAACTGTCAGCAGATATTAATCTTCAGGATTCAGGAATGATAAATCAGAATGCTGAAATAATGTTTTTCTATACTTCTCACAATATTTTATGTGTTTTTTTAGATAAGCAAGAAATATTAAGTTTAGTAGTATTTATAAAGACATGCAGCCTAGAGCAAAAATTCAAACACTGTGAACTGTCATCCAACATTATTGGGTAGTACTCAATTAACATAACATTTGGATCTTCTAACAAGTTAACAGTACTGCCCAGAATCACATGTTGATATTATCACATTGAAGACTTACTTTGCTATTAAACAATTCTTTGGAACCCCACTCAGAGGATTTTTATAAAATATAGTATCGAAACAAATCTATTCAAATTCATCTTATTTACAAGAACAACTCTCCATGAGTGGCTGACAGGACTATAAGCACAATCTTTTAAGATGGCAACAGCTACAAGCAAGATGGACTGCCCAGGTCATAACCCCTCTTTTCAAGGTGCTCCTGTCCTGGTTCCTGGGAATGTCAACCTTAACCTTCAACTCCGCACGTCAGTGTTTCCCACTCTTGTTTTAGACAGGACCCCACTAAGATATCCCCACCCTCACCAACCCATACCCTGTTACCTCCCCCACAGGGGACACCAAGGGAGTCCTTGAAGACATCAATGTGACCCAGCATTTCACTTGACCATGGCATAATGGGGCCCTAGCCAGGGCTGACAGCAAGCAGGTGGCAAGACAGAGTAATTTTTTTTAGCAATAAATACATGTACAGGTGTAAATTTCCTGACATAATCCTGCTGAATGAAATTCAACAATCTGTGTCAAAAATATTTTAATAACGGGGAAAGTAGCTGCTAAAAACGTGTAGAATTGCTGACTTTTTCTTTCAGTCACTGAAGGAAGGCCATTCATTTTACTCAGTACACTCTGCCATCTACCATGTTTGTATAACTTTAGATAAAACTGTTTTCACTCTGCATATGAACAGCTGCTGAAGGAGTAAAGCAATTCCAGATAATGAAGACCAGCAGCAGCACTCAACTTGTTTCGTGTGGCTACTACATGCCAGTCTAATTGCCCTGAACGCATCTCCCTGATTCCTCACACATAGCAACTACTCTGAGGGTAAATGCTATTAATAACCCCATTTTACAGATGGAAAAAATGAGGCATATATAACCAGTCCTAGTAACTGGATCTTCTTTTCTGTCCTGTCTTTGTTCTCTTATCACATCTCTAAGACAGAGACCTGTCAGCGCAACGGGATGAAGAATCCACCAGAGAATGATCCCTCTCCAATAATAAGAGTGTTTGTTTCCTGGCACAGAAGGATTACATGCATTTTACTTTCATGTTACTATCAAATCGCCTATTCAAAAATAATGAATTTGTTTGCCAAATCAAAACTAATTGCTTCTAAAGCAGATAGTTAACATAGTGGCTATTTTGAACCAGAGACAAAATAATGAATGTTAATTGAAATGAAAAACATGTTAACCATTGAAATAATCTGTCATGTAAAATGATACTATAATTCCTCTGTTGTTAGGGTTATTTGAGTCATTATACTAAGTCATAAAATTACACAGGAAGAGCATAATGGCCTGTGTCATTTACAAAAGCAGCTCTGATGAAAGAGACTCCCACGAGAGAGATTTTCCATCGTGGGGTATGTGGGCTCACGTGTCTCCCTCCTGTTCCAAATGAAGAAGATCCCAGACGTGAAAGCATGTCCAAAGAGTCCAGTTTTCCTAACAAGGCAAAGAGAACTGAAGAGAGTGACTCCTATGTGCCTGAGGGTGTCCCAAGCGCTACTGGACACGCAATGGTGCAAAAGACTTGCTGTTTACAGAAGCTGAAATTTAAAAGGACAAATATGTAATAATAACAATAACAGCAGCTAAACATTTACTGAGGCCTTATTATGCCGCTGCTGCTACTACTGCTGTTACTACTACCCATAATAGCTCACATGTGTCCAGCTCCTATAACATACCAGGCATTGTTTCAAGCCCTTTATTTGATCTGTCCATCTCCTCCTCTCAACATTCCCAAGAGGGAGAAAAGTCAAGGAAGAGCAAGAGAATCTGTTAGGGAGGGGGTGAGTTGGGGAGATTTCATGGGAAAGCAGACCTGGGGCAATGGAAAGGACCCATACCCACAAGATAAGCCCTCAGCATCAGGGTGGAGGGCATCCATTGATTCAAGCTGGGAGGTCAACCACAGGAATACCAGCACCTTTATGTGCTTCACCCCGTCTTGCTTGGCCCAGATAACGAGAGCCAGGGTCACCACACATCCAGGTCAAGACTTACTCGTATCAGGAGAGACAAGCAGGCCCCAGAAGAAGTAGAGAGCCATCATCCCAGGGCATGCTTTCCAACCCAGCCCCAAGCCAGGTTTCTCAAGCACCTTCAAAACTCCTAGGAAAAGCGCATATTTAAAAAGTCTTAGAGCAGAATCAGGCCCACCAGAAGGATATGTGTCTGGTATGCATGCAATTCCAAAAGCATGAACATCTCTCTGGTGTACCCGAATGTCGAACTCTAGACTGTGGTTCATTTCAACTTGGGACTCCACGATGTACCTCTCACCTGGACTGCATAATGGCCAAGGCAGCTGAGGAGAATCTATTCTTCATAGATGAGAGGACTGAACAGCCTCAAATGAGAATTTCCAAAAACACTGTATGAGTAGGTGCAAATAAATTGAAAATGAGTAAAGAGGCACACACCAAATGTGTAACACACCCTCAAGAAAAGTGGGATTGAGGACATGAAACAGAACTGCTGCTTTGTTACTCTATATGCCTTTCTATTGCTCAATTCTCTTACGACCATGTATCGCTGATCTAAATTGTTCAAAATCTAAAAAGGAAATGCATTTTCAAAATTTCTAAAGAAATACATGCTGCTGGACTCACACCTGCCCGCCAGTCTCGCATTTCTACAGCAATGCTTAAAGAAACCAAAGTTGTCACAGTCAGAGAAAGATCTCCCAAGTGCAGGAAGGAGGCTGAAGAAAGGAGTTACCTAGATAAAATCTTCCTGACCAGTCCTCAAAAGTTCAGTGGAGATGAAGAGGTGAGATCAATCCTATCTGAATTAAATTTCCACCTTAATATTTTGAGGGCCTGTTTAAGCTAAGCTATCAAAGCTGAAGGTATAAACATTCCAAATGTGTTAGGATTCTACAGTCTTTACTTTTTCAACAAACACTTATTAATTACCTAGAATGTGCCAGAAATTGAGCAACAAATTCAAAGATACTGCTAGCACTGCATTAAATGTACATCCCATAACATACATTAAATGGGATGATTATTAAACATAATAATCATATTTAATTTCTCTGAACAGCTAAATTTATTCAGAAAAGATGTTACCTTAACTATTTTTGCTCTTATTCTTATTTTGAGACATTAAAGATCCACAGACTGATAACTTTTCCAACAAAATATTTATGTGGCAAGACATTTGTTATTAATTTCAGGAATCCCATGAGCCAGGCTATATTTAAATATGCCAGGAGCAAATTATGTGGCCAATGGGAAAACAGTAAGAAGAAAATGAACTTGCCAGATCACAATCCATATCTCTGGTGGTTCACACACTTTGGAACATTACTTGAATCAACGTTTCCCTATAAGTGAAACCAAATTTATATATAATATATTTAAATATATAATATGTATTATTATATATTACATATAATATATTCTATATTACATAGAACATTATTCTTTATTACATATAGTGACATTAATTATATATAATATATAAAATTATATATTATATATTTGGTTTCTATATATATTTATAAAACAGGGATACCAGTATTCCTGGACATCATATAAGTGTGTGTGTATGTATTTTATATACATATATAAAATAGGGATACTAATATCCTTATTATCCCTATTAGTAGTATCCTTATTATCCCTATTATTATATTTTATAAATATTTGGTTTCAAATATATAATATATAATTATATATAATTATTAGTATATGTTATTATATGTCATATATAATACTATTATATAACAGTATTATATATATGATTATATATATATATATGATGTCCAAGGATACTAGTCAAACCTACTTCCAGCATTAAACTCACAATACCCTCCATGTTTCCTGACCAGATCATGAAGACTAACAGGATGACGTGACCACGTAAAGTCTACTAACTGGTATGAGACTGCAGTCTGCACTTTCCATTAAGAGAGTGACAGAGCACAGCCAGTAACACTAAGGGTATCTGTGAGGCAGACACCAGTGGGGTTTTACCTCAAAGTTCAGGTGTTGAACAAGCAAGGCCCCTGGGGCCTGCATGCAAAAGCAGTTACACACACACACACACACACACACACACAGAGGCACTCTCAGGCTCTGACTAAAATTCTGCTTTGCTAAGGAAAAGTGCCAAGCAGCAGTGTAATTGCAAGCTATTAGGGAAATGTAAACGAACAGTTGAGCTTTTTTTATTCCCTTAGGATAATAGTTAGTGATGCACTCTGTTTTAAAAATCCATTTCTTACTAACAAGGGTCAGAAAAGAAATTGTTCCTTTTGTCCACTGACCTTTGGCATTTTGGTTTGATTTATTGTTTTGCTACTTTACTTTCTTCATTGGCCCAGTAAAGAGAGGTCCATCTCTATCCCTGAGACCTTAGAGGAAATCTTTAGCAATGGACACACTAATTGGAAAGAAGCAAATACTCATCAAGCAAACCCAGGGCTGAGAACTTCATTTGGTATCTCCTGCCTGAGCATTCATAATCCTGCTTCTTCACAGGAGGGGCCAGAGCAGCTGGGAAAGCACAGATTCCAGCTAATTATAGGCTCAGGTGTGCATACAAAGGCTGGCACAAGCACATGTCATTCCACCATCAGCTTCGCTGTTCTAATCTTGGAAAACACTTGCTTACATTCCTTCAGGGCAATTAATTATCATGGGATGTGCCCATGGGAGAGAAAACACCTGTAATTGTTTTCTGGTCACCAGCAGCAAAGCCCCCTGTTCTGGGAGGGCTGGGTGTGATCGCCATTAAGAAGGAGCAAGTCAGTAAAATGAAGCAGAAGTGGCTTTGGGGACATGATGCCAGGACAGACACAGAGACAGGCTAGATCCTGATTGAGACATGGCATTTGAGGAGCTTAGGCTGAACACCATTCCCCATAAGACATTAGTGGTGGGCATTCACGAAAGCGCTACAGGAGGCTGGTACGGCCAGATCCGCATCATTACTTATCCCGTGCTCGAGAAGTTTCTTCACAGTCAGTGTTGGAGGAGAGAAGATGGAGCCCCAGAGAAGCTCCTTCTCTCCTATGTGGCCCTGACTGGTAGGACATTTTCTGGATTGGTAGTCAAGAACCCTGGCTAGCTCCCCAGGCCTTGTGTTTTCTCCAGCACTTGTCTTCTGCCGGTATGCCCCATCCGTTCCCAAAGGTGAGCTCAAGTAGCAGCCCTCTCTGAGAAGATCTCAGATAGCCTCCACCTCCACACACATTTGCCCCGTGTTCCCAGCCACTCATACATAGCTGTTTATCACTGGCCACTTTGGGCAATACAGTTGGTACTCAACTGCCCCTCTTGTACAGACAAGATGCTCAAAATTGTGTCAGCACAGGGAGTAGTAAGCCAATGTGTCCCAATGCTATTCCACAGCAGAACCAGACAGAACCTATTCTACCTAGACCGTGTTGAAGTTATCAAGAAAAAGCCTTTTGACTCAACCTAAGGAAGATAACTCAAACATCACATAAGAGCTGTCCACACAGGAAAGCTACCTCAGAAGGTTGGTAGGCAGGCTGTCAATACTGCAAGAGTTCAAGCAGAAATCACCTAGAGGAAGGGGATGTTTCCATTTATTTAACCTTGTCATCACTGAACATCCTGAATCACACTGAACATCCCTGTATATAAACCTGTATGTGAATGTCTATTTACTTCCATGAGATGGAGCCACAAAAATGGAATCAAAGAATCAAGGGGGTCAAAATACCCACCAGAAATGTTGCACCAATTTGTACCCCCAATGCCAGCACCCTGAAGGAGCACAACTTCATCACCCCAAGCCTCTGCTCTGCCTATTTCTACCAGGTATTGCTCTGAGAACCACTCTGATGCAAAGGATTTGGAACCACCACCGAAGAACTGTAGGTAATCACAGAGCCATAAGGAACAACAAGCCAACTTTTCCACGTACCACAAGACGAAGAAAATGGTGCAAGGAGAAACTGCTCAAGTTGGAGACCAGGTAGACTAGCAGGAAATCACATATTTCAATTAGTTTGCAGCATATTTCAATTAGTTTGCAGGTGTATCCTGGGCTCTCACATGGCAGAGAGCAGCAGCTGCAGGCCTGAGCTGAGGTGAGCCTCTCAGGGTTGAGCAGCTCACCACCCAGCCCCTCTTCTCTGTGCTTCTCCCTAGGACATAAAGTGAACCCCTGAGGATGCCGCCTGCTGCCTCCCCAGGCTTATTTCTGGCTGAGTGCGCAACACAGGCCTCAGGCAGCCCTGTTGCCTCCTATTCTGAAGGGCAACATGGGTGAATCCTGTGGACCAAGGGGAGAGGAATCAGACCTTAGAGAGAAGAGAATCTGGAGCCTACAAGCCTCATGGCTGAGGCAGTCCTTAAGGATAAACCTAGGCCAGGCATGGAAGAGCCTCAGGGCTCAGGACCAGTGAAGAGCCATGCAGGCCCTCATCGAGACAGTCAGCAGTGTGCACACTCAATACCTGTCTCTCTCCTTTTTTACTTCCTTAAGGCAGATCCAAGGCCATTCTGCAGCACTCTGAAGAACACAGAACTGCAGGTCTGAGAGACTCCTGGGGCCACTGGGATGGATGACATCCTCTCACCACCAAGGCCAAGCCTGCAGCTGCAGAGGAGAGCTGACTTTAGATGTGTGTAGTCACTTTGCACAAAGAGAGGAAGGCAAAGAGAGAAGGCCCTAAATAAGCAGGCTACCAGGTCGGGCAGGGTGCAGAGTCTAGTTATGTTGCTCTTTCTCAAGAACAGGGCCACTTTCACAGCAGATTGACACATTACCTCCAGTTTCCCTGGGGAGTTTCATAGACACATTCTGAGTATTTTCTGTGTATCCAGGAATGTGGTAGGTTCTATGCAGCAAACAAAAGGAAATGGAATATACTCACTTCCCTCATGGTATTAACAGCACTAACTCTTACTGTAAGCATCACTTTGCAACTCGGCTGACCTAACACAGCTTCCATTAAGTGCACCAGCTTGGCCCTGTACCCCCAGCTCCTTTCTTGATTTAACTGATTCATTCATCCATTAAACATGCCATGAACACCTGCAGTGTGCCAAGGCCTGAGCTAGGCACAAGGGATACAAGAGTGAACTAGTCATGCCCGCCTATGGCTGACACTCCAGAGGGAATCTGGGCATTGCAAGTGAGTGGTAAGAGCAAAACAAGCAGTGGAGTGTTCATTCAACCAGTAGAGAAAGCAACAACTGCTGTAGATCAAATGTTTGTGTCCCCCCAAAAATCCATATATCAAAATCTTAACCTCTAAGATGATGGTATTAGGAGGTGGGGCCTTTGGCAGGGGTAATTAGGTCATTAACTCACCTCTCAAAGGGATTAGTGCCCTTATAAAAGAGACCACAGAGAGCTGGCTAGCTGTTCCCACAATGTGAGGACACAGTGAAAAAATGTCCTAGTGAAAAGGGACTCTCACCAGACACAGAGTCTGCCAGTGCCTTGACCTGGAACTTCCTAGCCTTCAGAACTATGAGAAATACATTTCTGTTGTTTATCAGCCAGTTTATGGTATTTTTGCATAGCAGCCCCAAACATGATAAGATGGAAAATTGGTACTGAGAAGTGGGGTGCTGCAGTGACAAGTACCTAAAAATGTAAAAGCAGCTTTGAAACAGGGCAATGGACAGAGGCTGGAAGAGTCTGAATGTGCATGCTGGAAAGAGCCTAGATTGTCATGAAAGGATCTTTATGGCTATTCTGGTGAGCACCCAGAAAGAAAAGGAGAGAGCTGTAGAGAAAGCTTTGATCACCTTAGAGAATACCTAAGTAATCCTGAACACAATATTGGTAGAAATTGGATAGTAATATAGTTGGAATATCTGTCCCCTCCAAATCTCAAGTTTGATGCCCAGTGTTGCAGGTGGAGCCTAATGTAAGGTGTTTGGGTCATGGAGCAAATCCCTCATGAATGGCTGGCTGGGTGCCATTCTCACTGTAATGATTGAGTGTTGAGTTCTTGCTCTTTTCGTGTCCATGAGAAATAATTGTTAAAAAGAGCCCGGGACCTCCCTCCTCTTTCTCTCTTGCTTTCACCCTTGCCATGTGATGCTGCTCCTCTTTGCCTTCCACCATGAGTGGATGTTTCCTGAAGTCCTCATCAGAAGCAGATGCTGCACCATGCTTCTTGTACAGCCTGCAGAACCATGAGCCAAATATATATCTTTTCTTTATAAATTACCCAGCCTCAGGTGTTCCTTTATAGCAACACAAACATATTAAGATAGCAAGGGCTATTCTGATGAGGACTCAGACATAAGTGAGGAATATATTATTAGAAACTACAGGAGATCAGGCACAGTTGCTCACACCTATAATCCCAGCACTTTGGGAGGCCAAAGCGGGTGGATCACCTGAGGTCAGGAGTTCGAGACCAGCCTGTACAACATGGAGAAACTCCATCTCTACTAAACATACAAAATTAGCCAGGCATGGTGGTGCATGCCTGTAATCCAAGCTACTCGGGAGGCTGAGGCAGGAGAATCACTTGAACCCAGGAGGCGGAGGCTGCAGTGAGCTGAGATCACACCAGCCTGGGCAACAAGAACGAAACTCCATCTCAAAAAATAAAGAAACTAGAGGAAAGGCCACTTTTGTTAGAAAGTTGTAAGAAACTTGGCTGAATTGTGTTCATGTCCTAGTGTCTGTGGAAGGTAGAACTTGCAAATAACTAAACTGGATATTTGGCTGAGGAAATATCAAAGCACAGTGTTCAAGAAGTGGCCTGGCTCCTCCTGATTGCTTACAGTAAAATGACTCAAAAATGAGATTGTTCATCAACAGGGAGGCAGAACTTAAGGATTTAGAAAGTTCTCAGCCTATTCATATTGTAAAGAGTGAGAAAACATGATCTAGAGAGAATGCCAAGGGTATGGTAAAGTGACAATGTATAAAGGAGATTAGTATGGGTCAGCCATCGCAACAGAAGCCAGGTGCTATTCAAGACAATGGTGAGATTAGTCAGTGACCTAAACAAAAGCCAAGAGCTATCATCAAAGACAAGGAAAGAGCAATTCAGAAATCATCAGGGCTGCTCTACCCATCACAGGCCCAGAGTACAAGAGCCACAGTGAGTACTATGAGGCCACCACAGAAAGACCACATTAGGGCAATGTCCACCTACTCCAGCAGCTCCATACCAGCAGAGCTACCAGTGTATGATTCCAGCCCAAGAGAGCTATGGTTGCAAGAGACACTGCAGGGGGACAGGGCTGCCTGGAGCCATCAGGGGCCCAAACCCTGCTAGGCAAAGCCGTGGGGGCAACACAGCCATCTCAATGGGTCCAGAAGGTGAGACTCTCACTCCAGTGGGTCTGGCAGGCAGTACCCCTACCCCAGTGGGTCTGGAAGGGAGTAGCTCTGCCCAGTGGGCCTGAAGGGCAGAATATCAAGTCACAAAAGATTATTCTTGAATGTTAAGGTTTACTACTATTTGCCCTTTTGAAGTTTTGACTTACTTGGGGCCTGTTATCCCTTTCTTCTTTCCTATTTCTCTCTTTTGGGATGGGAATCCTATACCTATCCCACAATTATATTTTGGAACCACATAACATGTTGGTTTCACAGGTTCACAGCTGGAGAGCAATTTGCCTCAGGATGAACAGTATCTTGAATCTCATTCCTGCCGGATTTAGATGATATTTAGATGAGAGTTTGGACTTAAGACTTTAAAGTTGATGTTGGAATGAATTAAGACGTTTATGGCTATTGAGATAGAATGAGTGTATTTTGCATATGAAAAGGACATGAATTTAATGGGGGTCAGAGGAAGAATGCTATGGACAATGTTTGTGTCTCCCCAAAATTACTATGTTGAAACCTAATCCCCAATGTGAGGGTATTTGGAGGTGAAGCCTTTGGAAAGTAATTAGGTCATGAAAGTGGAGACCTCATGAATGGAATTGGTGACCTCATAAAAGAGGCCCCATAGATATTCCTGGCTGCTTCTGCCATGTGAAAACACAGCAAAAAGACAGCTGTCTATGAAACAGGAAGTAGGTCCTCACCAGACACAGAATCTGCCAGTACCCTGACCTTGGATTTTCGAGCCTCCAGAACTGTAAGAAATAAATTTGTTTATAAGCTGCCCAGTCTATAGTATCGTCTTATAGCAACCCAAATGGTGTCAGATAACAACTGACACCACCCAGAACATTAAAAATAGCAGGACCCTTTGCACATATGATCCTGAAAACCTCTGTGAGATTAGCAAGGATTGTTCCCCCATCTGATTGTTCCCTGAGGAACTAGAGGCTCAGATGAAAGACTAAATTTATTGAGTGCCTACTATGTACTGGTACTAAGCTCACTGCTTTCCTTATAAAAATACCACAATGTGGGGTTTAAAGTAATCATTTTAGAAGGAAATGGAGATTCGGTGCAGGAAGCAGCTTGAGGGCAGAGTGGCTCTTACACAGAAGATGGGTTTGGGGCAGCACTGCCCTGGTCCCCCAGCTGTGCCATTTAACAGGTGTCAACATTAAGCATGTCCCAGTGGGTCTGAGCCAGTGTCCTCATATGCTCTTAAACACTAGTAAATACTAATAAACACTACTAAGTAATGCTCCTTATCTGAGTTCAACCCTCCCCCAACCCCAGCTGCAGCTGGAAGTGCTTTCTTCCTTCTTAGAGCTTCCACTTTATTTCATGGGATTTTCTATCTTCTAGATTAGATTATACACATTCACATTCTTAACCTCCTCTACTAGTCTACAAGCTCAATGAGGATATCGTTAGGATTTCTAATGCACACAGAACCCTCTAGATTCTCTCATGTGGTACAAAAGTCTGCTTTAAAGAACAAGAATTTAAGGAAATACAGTCCACCCTAAACCACACAATTCTATCACTCTCCAACTGAAAGTCACACAAAACATCCCGTTATACCTGGTCTGAGAGCTGCGCATGTCCTCATGGTCTTCAAGGTGTTGAAGAATCTAGCCCTGCCTTTCTTTCCAGCCTCATGTATCCATACTCCCTCTTTCCTGAAGCACAGGCCTCCCCTTTCTCACTTTCTTTCGGACACCGAGCTCCTTCTCTTCTTCCCTGACATAGGGCCTTTGCAGAGGCTGTTCCCTCCACTGAGAACACTTCCTCTCCTCTCTGCCTTGCTGGTACCTACACCTTTGTAATTGCCTGATAGGTTCTTCTTGCCCACTACACAGAGAAAACCAATTCACCAAGACTGTGATATTATAGTAGAAAAAGAGTTTAATGCGGAGCTAGCCAAGTGGTCAGACAGGAGTTTTCTTGCTCAGATCAGCCTCCCTGAGAATTCAGAGGCTAGGGATTTTATGGATAATTGGGTGGTCAGGGGCCTAAGGAATGGGTGCCACTGATTGGTGGGGGATAAAATCATAGGGCTGTGAAAAAGGGTCCTCATGTACTCAGTCCTCCTCTGGGTAGGGGCCACAGGACTGGTTGAGTTGTGAGTCCCAGGTCCAAGTGGAGTCAGTCAGGCGCTTAATGTGCAGGTCTGAAGATATCTGAAAAGATCAATCTTAGGTTCTACAATAGTGATGTTATCTATAGGAGCAATAGATAGAATAGGGAAAGTCACAAATCTTGTTACCTCTGGTCACATGACTCCTGAGCAGCAAGGGATCAGAGAAAGGCAAGCTGGTAGACAATGGCTGGTTATTGTTTAGCTACACCTACATTTTAGCCGAATTCAGACCCCTCCCATAATCCTAATCTTGTGGCTTTTCATTAGACTCACAAAGGTGGTTTTGGTCCCTGAGCAAGGAAAGGGATCATTTTAAAGAGGGAACTTCCCCTCCTTTCTTCCCCCCTCATCCTTCTTTCAAAGTTTAACTATAAGCTAAGTTCTTCCCGTAGTTGGTTTGACCTGGGTCCAGGAATGAGTGAAGACAGCCAGCCTGTGAAGCTAGAGGCAAGATGGAGTCACCCATGCTAGACTTCCCTCGCTGTCATAACCTTTACAAAGGTGGTTTTACCTTTGCCCCCTGCAGAGGCCTTCACTGTTCAACCAATCTAAAGTGATTCTTAAACCACTCCACTCTTAACCTTCTTAATCTTACCACAGTTTATTAGATACTTATTTTTTTTTCATCTGTCTCTTTCAATAGACTTTAATCTCCACATGGGTAGACTATGCCCACTCATCACAAAACTCCAAACATATAACACAGTGTCTGGCAAATGGAAGGCACCCATAAGTATTTGTTGAATAAAGAAATTATCACAAACTCCAACTTAGTGGGATCTGAATTAATGATCCATAACCCACAATCACCAAAGCATGCACATGAGCAGTTTTCTGAGCTAGTCCTGCTGAAGCAACTACAGGAAGGACTCAAGCTCTAAAGCATTTCATCACTGTCACCATATTCAGAGATGGCCTCCCCGGTGCCTGCCAAGAGAAGGTATCTAGCTCCAGGCTACAGGGCCCCTTGTCACTTTGCTGTCTACTTGGGAATTCCTCACAGTGATGGAAAGTTTGAGCCGGGTCTCCTCCTTTCCTTCAGGTCAATGTCACTGTTCCGAAGCTAGACTTGCAGTTCACTGGGAAGCATGACACCACAGCATCTCCAGCTGTGGACGCATCATGGACAAGGCAGGCTGAGAGGAGAACTTCTCATTACTTGCAGCACAGCAACATTGGGTTCAATGTATGCCCATGAAAAACCTCATTTAAGAGAATGCCTTGGAAAGGTGCCAAGGTCCCCAAACTAATTAACTTTCATCTCTCCTGGCCCTCTGCACCCTCTCTCCATGAGGAACATTAAACATAGAACATCAGCTTGAGAACACTCTATTTAAAGCAAAAGTCCTTCTAAAGATAGCCTTGAATGTCCATCTAAATCATCCTAAGTCCATTTTCTGGCCCAGAATCCACAAGGCCAGCGCCCCAGATGGGCCCTACTATGGTGGCTTATATCCATAAAGAATGTCTTTCACGGTTCATTGGTTGGATTAATCTGATATAAAATGTCTAAACTGAAAACCTCTGGGTTTGGATCTTGATGAGTTTTGGCAGAACAGCAAGTAAGTGACAGTAGATTTATTAAATAACAAAGGAAAAGGAAAGTGATTAAAGAAAAATTAAAATGAAGTAAAAGTGGGAAAGTTCAATCTCATAACTTTTATAAAAGAAGATTATATCAGCCAGGCGTGGCGGCTCACGCCTGTAATCCCAGCACTGTGGGAGGCTGAGATGGGCAGATCACAAGGTCAGGAGATTGAGACCATCCTGGCTAACATGGTGAAACCTTGCTTCTACTAAGAATACAAAAATTAGCCAGGCATGGTGGCACATGCCTGTAGTTCCAGCTACTCAGGAGGCTGAGGCAGGAGAATCGCTTGAACCCGGGAGGTGGAAGTTGCAGTGAGCAGAGATCATGCCACTGCACTCCAGCCTGGGCAACAGAGTGAGACTCCATCTCAAAAAAATTAAAAAAAGATGACAACATCTTTGTGAGGAGGCCACACAGGCTCTGGTCTACCTGAATACTAAAAAATATCTCCCCCCGGGTGTGGTAGCTCACGCCTGTAATCCCAGTACTTTGGGAGGCCAAGATGGGCGGATCACGAGGTCAAGAGATCGAGACCATCCTGGCTAACACGGTGAAACCCAGTCTCTACCAAAAAATATAAAAAATTAGCTGGGCGTGGTGGCAAGTGCCTGTAGTCCCAGCTACTCAGGAGGCTGAGGCAGGAGAATGGCGTGAACCAGGGAGGCGGAGCTTGCAGTGAGCAGAGATCGTGCCACTGCACTCCAGCCTGGGCAACAGAACAAGACTCTGTCTCAAAAAAAAAAAAAAAAAAAAAAATTCTCCAGAACTTGCTAGGAATTTTGTACTCAAGATGGGCAATTTAACATCTTCAGTGAATTGCAGGGGGGCTCAGGTTTGTCATTTTCTCAATGTTTAGGGAGAGATGTGCTCTAGCAATTCACACCTGAGTGCTGCCCAGCAAGATCTGATCCCTAATGGAAATCACACCTAGTAATTATCTATTCAAAATAGGCACACCTACCTCAACCTCCTCTTTCTAATCCACTGAAATCCGATGTAGGAAATATACCAATATGTACATTCCTTAATAAGCAAGGACACCAATAAATACAGCAACTGCAGCCCCATTATTCTGGGCAGAACTGCAGAGAAGGGCAGTGCACTTAATGCCATTTTACTGGAAATGGAAGCAGGAAATCGGAGGGCATTGCTAATCAATCCCTGGCTCTACCATTCCCAGCTTCGCAGACGCTTGACTTATTAGCATCTGAGCATGTGCACATCCTGGGAATTCAACCATAAAACATTCTCCATCTCCTACAGATAAAACATGGCTCAAAAAAAAGATGGTGATCCAGTGCTTTGGGGTCAATGGAAAATATGAACTGCCCCCTCTGGAAGCGCTTTTTTTGTTGTTTGTTGTTGTTGTTGTTGTTTTTCTTCAGCAAGTGCAGCCTGGAGGGGAGATGCCAAGCTCCCAGGGCAGAGGCTCTGGTTCTTGAGGGCACATCTAGAAACTACCAGGCCAGGCAGGAGGTAGGAGTCTCACTGGTTGACCTTGCCAAGTAAACCTGCCCCACTCACCCCCATCTTCAGATGGCACTGAAAGCAAGGCTTAAATGAAAAATGGGAAAACAAGGCAGAACAAGATGAGTGTGACACATTTTACTGGCAGTCTTCTTTTGTTATTTTTAAAAATGTATTCGTAGGCCAGGTGTGGTGGCTCACACTTGTAATCCCAGCACTTTAGGAGGCTGAGGCAGGCAGATCACAAGGTCAGGTGATAGAGACCATCCTGGCTAACACAGTGAAACCCCACCTCTACTAAAAATACAAAAAAATTAGCTGGGCGTGGTGGCTTGCACCTGTAGTCCCAGCTACTCGGGAGGCTGAGGCAGAAAAATTGCTCAAACCCAGGAGGCAGAGGTTGCAGTGAGCCAAGATTGCACCACTGCACTCCAGCCTGGGTGACAGAGTGAGACTCCATCTCAAAATAAAAAAAAATTGTATTTGTAAAGGGGGACCCCCAGCCTAGCGAATTTGCCTGACAATATGCAATATCTGCCTCTCATTCTGTTCCTTAATCCAAGGGACTAAAAATTCCACATAATTATTCACATCTCCATTATGAATTGCTTTTTACTCTCTGCTGCTTGTCATCAAGGTCATCTAATCAATAGTCTTCGTTTCAGAGAGAAAAACAAAGGAACAGAGGAGTTAAGTGGCTTGAGAGTTATAAAATCTCGCTCAGTGAAGGCTCCACAAACAGCTAGGTCCTTAACCTGAGCACAGCCATAAAGTGCTTCTGCTGTTTAAAAAAAAGAGAGAGGCGATTGTGGGTTTAAAGTAATTAAATATCTCTATGTTTAAGTGACATGTGGTTTGAATGATTACTTTCAGAAAAGCGAAGAAGGGGAAAAATGAACTCAGAATTATTGCTTTGGGCACAGAAAGAAGAAATAGGTTTAATACCAGGGCATGGACTAGTTGCTTTGCGAGGGGCAAGGATTAGGAGAAAAGGTCCCAGGCATCTGTACAGCAGCACCTCTAGGGCCAGGAGCAGATGGGCTGGGGGTGGGGGGGGTAGCGGGGGGGTGGCGGTTATCACTAAGGGAAATGTACATCAGGCTCCTGGGAGCTTGCCCCATGACTCCACAGCAGAGGAGGCTGTGCAGCATAGGCAACAGGCATGGACTCTGGAAGTGCAGTGACCTCCACTGTGGTTCTAATCTTCCCCTTACTGGCAGTGTCCAATTAGGACAGTTATTTACACAACCTCAACAATTCCATCTGTAAAATGGGTATTATAATACTGACCTAGCAGACTGTTGTGAGAAGTCAGTAAGATTCCTCCTGCAAAGTGTGCCTAACACAAGATAGGTGGTCAGTAAGCAGCAACCTTGAGCCAGCCACTTTCCTTCTCATCTTCTTTACTGTCCAGTGGTATTTATTTGCAGAACAATAGACCACAGTGATGATGTTTCTGTTTACAAAGATGACTACTCTGAAGAGGGAAACCCAAAACTCCATGCATTAATTCCACAATCAGTGTAGGAATATAGCACCAAGATCTCACTGGCACCCTATCCAGACCCAGAACACAGTAAATGAAGATCCTCTGAGCTTAAAGGAGAACCCCAAAGCAATGCATGAGCCACTTGGAGAAGGGGCATAAGCTACATAAATATAAAATCATAGTAATGAATGTGGGCACAATCACTCTTTGGTCACTGGCAATGCCTTGATTTGTGAAGTGCCAGAAAGCCAACCAGACACCCAGGAATTACCCACCTCCTGCATGGCCACGTGTCTTCCAAACCTCGACAGCTATGTGTATGTATAATCAACCAGTTCAAAGCCCCTGTAGCAGGAGGCAGTGCTTTGTTGTAAAACAAAACTGAGATGAAATAACCGTCATCCTTTCAAATCTCCTCTGAGAGTTTGGTATTTGAGGCACATTCTGTGATGTACTTCTCTCTGACCTCGAACACTTTGATTCTTTTTTTCAAGTTCACATAAAAGACTGAAAACTCTCAGATCGGTCTACTGTATCGAGAGCCTCGACTGGATCTGAATTCTTTGCTGGTGTGGAGAATTAGTTGTTATTCCAGATAGTTAAGAAGTGGAGATAAAGGGCCATTACATTAGAGAGGCCCAGCCCATTGGGAAATCGGGCCATGTCTGCTCCTTATTTAAAAACAGATTAGTTCCCACTGCTCCCCAGAGGCTTCAAAGGGTACACTTAGATATTGTAAGTTCCATCCTGACATCCCTCCCTCCCATTCACAATACACTTGCAGAATTTGAGAATGTGGCTTGTCTGGAAGGCTTAAAACAAAGGCTTCAATTTTCCATTCTCCAAATGAAAATCAATGGCAACAGAGAGGTAAAATCAATGTTCAGCACTCTGTAGGGAAACCTCCACCCTCTGCCCCACGATCTCCCACCCCACAGAACAATAAATCAGAACCAGCCATGCAGACTAGCAGAAAATCCCTGAGGGCAGAGCCCTCTGCAGGCTTAAAGACTTTCTGTTTGTCCCCCTGTCCCCTAAGAGAACATTTTTCTTAAGAATGCCTATGAGAATGTTGCTAAAACCTAAGTCAGGAAGAATAGCACAAGGTTGTAATAAAAACCCTTCTTCCACAAACAAACCCATTTACCAATGGGATCCTCGGCATCTAAGACCAGAGTGTGACTTAACTGTCTCCCAAAGGGTCTACTTTATGATCGAGGCTTACAGAATGCTTAGGCACTCAATGATCACTACTCTGAGGACAAATAACCTGCTTTCTGTCATCACAGATTGGTCTGTATTCTCTACAGTTTCAAGTAAATGGAAATTGTACAGTATCTCCCCCTTTTTGTGGGAGGTTTGTCTTCTTTCACCCTGCCTAATTATTACCAGATTCATCCATTATGTTGGATGTATCAATAGCCTATTTCTTTTTATTGCTGAATAGTAATCCATTATGAGATAGACCACAATCTGTCTACTCATTCATCTCTTGTTGACATTTGGGTTGTTTCACAGTTTTTATCCATCACACATAAAGCTGATATGAACATGCAGGAGGGAGTCTTTAAATGCACATATGCTTTCATTATATTTTACAATCAAATCTTTTGTTGTACATGTTTTGCAAATATTTTAACTCAGAGTGACTTGTCTTTTTCGTTTTTGTAAAAGTGCCTTTAGAAGACCAGTGATGAAGTCTAATTTGTTGCTTTTCTTTTTGTATTACAGTTCAGGCTTTTTGTGTCCTACTTAAGAAATCTTAGTCAAACTCAAGGTCATAACTCCTATGTTTTCTTCGAAGCATTCTTCCAAGACTTCTAAAAAAGCCTAAGCTCTTATATTTAGGTCTATGACTCATTTCAAGTTATTTTTTGTATAGTATGTTATATAATGATTAAAATATATAACTATATTGCTTGAGCCCAGGAGTTTAAGGTTACAGTGAGCTATGATCGCTCCACTGCCCTTCACCCAGATGATGGAGACTGTCTCAAAAAAAAATTATATCTATAAATAATTTGTAGTATCATTAAAATACTCACTTATAAAAATTAACTAAAGAGGATGTAATAGAAATTTTTATATGCAATATAGGAACCACTTGATCAGTTTTGACAAAAACACACCAATAGACAAAACCCATGATTTGAGAAAAGAATGGAAGAAAATATTCCACAATATTTTGGTTACTGTTTTTAGATAGTGTGACCATTGCCTATTTCTTGTTTCTTTTTTTTCTACTTTTAATGTTTTCTATAACAAGCATCAACTATCATTACACCAAACTAAATTAAAAATTATTTTAAAGTAGCTTAAGAGAAGCCTTCCTGACTCCCAGCTGTCTTCACACTGCTCTTTTGTGCATAACTGGCCCTTTTAGAGAACTTGAAAGATGAACATACTACAAAAATCTGTCCCTTGCAACCCCACTCTGTATCGCTTAACAGCAGGAAGGTGTGAAACAAAGAATTTCCAAAGAGAATTCTCCAAAGAGAATATGAGTTTACCTGAAACCAAATACAAATGCCACCCTAATCAAGGAGAAGAATTCCAGCAGGGGAGGGCTGGCTGCCTTGCTTGGCCCCCCAATGAAATTGCTTGCCTGCCGGCCCTGACACACTGCAGTCACAGATGTGTGTGTCAAACAGCTTCTCTGCTCACTCAATCTCCACAGACAAGGAAAGCTAATGACATTCTCTCACTGATGTGCTCACTGTCCTTCTGTCTTCATCTGCTTGCAAAGATAGCCTAAGTCTGGAGCCTCATAATCAGCTAAAGCCTGGCCTGGCTAACTCTCTGTGTGCACTCATGACTGTCTGGTGGGTGAGATTTGCCTCTTAAGCTGCTGCAGAGGCCAACTTGGCTGGCAAGAGTGCCTACAGATGTTTCACAGAGAGAAAGATTACTTCCCTGATTGATGAATAAATAGAGTTGTCAACATGGTCTCCCTGGTCAGAGGGGACTCCTGGAGTATAATGTGGAAGGACAGATGTTTCTTCTGGGAAGGTGTCCAAGACCCTTCAAAGAGGTATGCACTCAACTGATATTGTGGACTGAGTAATTCAGCCTCTAAGAGGAAGAGAAGGAAGGCTGGACATAACAACCACAACAAACACACTCAGGGACTTCCTGGGCCAGGCCACCTCCCAGATCTTGATAAAGGAGTGGGCACACCATCTTAGCCAGCGCCTCCTCCTTGGGCTTTTTCCAATGAACCAATGGGCCCAATTATCAGAAATCCCATCATCTTCTTAGTCTACACCTGCTGTGAATTGCAAAGGGGGCAGCAGAAATGACACTGTCATCCTCACGCTAAACCTCAAAGGCTTCCTCTTGCAGAAACTGCAGACGCAGGCGCAATCGAACTGGGTAGGGACCAAGGCACCTGCAGTGAATTACTTTTTAGTCAGTAACTTGCAACTTTGGAGATTTCTGGCTGACCTTCCGAAATGAAGTAGATAATAATAACTATTATCATAATTGTCTCAGTAATTGTACGAACAGCTGCTATTATTTGACAATAGACTATGTACTTTACACACCATCATTTTATTGAACACTCAAACACACACACACACACACAAAATACTCTGCAAGGATTCATAAAATTTATCACCCATAAACCCTCCCTGTAAGAATTACTAGAGGATGTGTTCCAGCAAATGAAAAAGAGGAATGGTAGAAGCACTGTCATTAAACCTATTTAACAGATAAGGAAGCACAAATTCAGAAAGATAAAATAACTTGCCAAGGCCACTTGGAAAAGGAAATAGCCAACCTGGGAATTGAGCCCAGATGGGTCTCCTTCCCAAATCCATGCTCTCAGCCACTGTAATTTTATGGTCACCAGGAGATGTGGGAGATGAGGATTACAATTTTCAACACAAGCAAAAGTGTTGGTGCTTCCAACACAGAAACATGGCATGCCCAGAAAAACACCACTTACACCTGGATATGCCTGAATATCAATGAGGCTGCTGAATAGGTCTCAAACCGATTTGAGTTTAAAACCAAAAATGTCTTGTCTAACACTTCCAGAAAGGGCTATATCCTGCATTGTAGGAGGAAACATGCAATGGACTCTCCATCTTACACACACACACATACACACACACACACACACACACCACACACACATGGCTAAACAACCTAGAGCACCATCCCAAAGGGTATTTGGGTATTTTTAATTCATATGGCCACATCTTCCCTCCATCTGAGAAGAAAGACATTGCATATAGCAGGAGATTCTAGGCTAGTTTTCTCAGATAATATATACCTTAAAAGGAACTTCAAATAATAACCACCCCCCCCAAAAAAGTGGTATTTTTTTACATACCACTCCCCAGTGAACTTGACTTTCCTTGAGGGTAGGAATAGGGTCTCTTGTTTACCTCTGTAGCCTTAGTGCCTAAGGCCTCAATACCTTTTCGTTGAATGTCAATGAATGGATGAGCAGACAATAACAGGTAGAATGAAGACATCAACATATTGTAGTAGTGAAAACCATAAGCTTTGGAGGCAGACAATCCTGGGTTTGAATCATGCTGCTGCTTGCAAACAAATTACTAATGCCTCACTAGCTTCAGTCCTCTCATTTGTAAAGCAGAGACAAAATAAATACCAAATTTACAAAATGGCTGAAAGAACTCAAGGAAACAGGTGCTGAGCACAATGCTAGCACAGGCTGAAGTATTCCAGGGATGCAATCTAGCTTTACTACCAGGAAAACAGTTCAGTCTGGGGACAGAGAAAAGCACATTATGATACCTTGCATCTTGCTCTTGTAGAGACAAAGTCTGATTATTTTAAAAATAACTTTGACAGTGACCTCAGAGCAAGATGACCCTGGAAGCTAGGTCTATTGTTGCAGGTGCCAGGCTTAGAGAGGCCAGAGGGGTATGGGGTGGGGGCTGCTCTAGATGCTCACCTCATGCCAGGAGCACCATTTCTCTGCCAGACCATGATTTCAGAGGGCAGGAGCTCCCTAGGCACATTCAGAGGAAACCATTTACAGGATTGAGGGAAATTAAAACATACCCCCAGAGGAACAGCCAAGGGGACCAGCATTGCTTGGACTTCAGGAACAGAGGGAAGGGATAGGACCCATTCTGCATGGTCCCAGCTCAAGCTGGAGATATAAAGCAAAAGTTCTCGGTGGGGAGCAGATTTAAGTGGGAATCTTTATTTATCTAAATTCAGAAAGGTTGCTTTATTTGTCTGAGGTCATGGTACAGTGCCGGTGAGCAGCAAAGCATACTACCCACTTGGGAACTGGACATGGGTAACTCCAAAGCCCCATTGTGACACCTCTCAATTGTACAGGCAGCACAGGGAGAAGTGCAGAATATGCACTGAAATTGCCTTCCTCTCATCCCTGCCCCATCTGACTCCCTTCTTAAAGAAAGCCCGTTTGCATGTGTATGTTTGTTTGCTTTCATGCTTCAGGTATTTTTGCAGGACCAAAGGCAGAAGCAGTCTGAATCGAAAGCCTGCATCCATCATTTGTGAAAGCCTAAATCCACTGGATAGATGATGCTGGGAGTGGAGTTAGGGGTAAAAGCAATGGCTTTAAGGACCCTGAAGAAGATGGGGGATACTTCCCCCTGGGCTGGGGAAAAGAGGATATCAGGGGCTGTATCCTGAGGAAATAGCATGTTCCCAGAAGGAATGGTGGTGTGGTGGTCCTGAGAAAGCAGGACCCAAAAACCAAGGATGGCAAAGATGCTACATCCAATGGGGACATGGAAGCAGAGAGCCCTTGGGCCTCAATGGACCTCGAAGAATCATCACAGTGAGGTTGTTAGTGCAACCAGGAGACTAAACACTTGGCCCCTGCTTTCTTAGTTGTAAGTTTCCTGGGTCGTGGCATCACTCTGGGAGGAGAAAGTTCTCAATCATGACCAAGAAGGAATTTTCTGCTCATCTGTTCAGATCAGGACTCAGAGTCAAAATGAAGTAGATTTAAAGGAAATAAAGATGGACATTCTTTGTAAACCTGTGTTTGAGAACTGAGATTCCTATCATAGTCAGAGTACAGGCACCAAACACCATACAAATGGCGACCCTAACACTATGCTCTCCCCTCCCCATATCCCCACGTCAAAGACTGGAAACCCTCAGATCTGCCAGCTGCAGAATGCCTCCCAGCCCCAGCCCCCGGCCTTCCTGCCTTACCTGGGGAGCAGGTGCTTGCGGCTGACACACAGGGCGGTCTGGTAGTCCTGGGTCACACACACTTTGTGAGGGCTGCATTTTACCTTCAGGCAGGGGTCCTTGGATGGGTCCAGGGCTGAGGCAAAAACAAGAAGGAGGGCAGGGTTTAGGACCTCCAGGGAAATTTAATTTTTCTTTTTTTTTTTTTTTTTTTGTTGAGACGGACTCTCGCTGTGTTGCCCAGACTGGTGTGGGTGGCGCGATCTCAGCTCACTGCAACCTCCCCATCCTGGGTTCAAGTGATTTTCCTGCCTCAGCCTCCCAAAGTAGCTGGGACTAAAGGTGCACGCCACCATACCTGGCTAATTTTTGTATTTTTAATAGAGATGGGGTTTCACCATGTTGGCCAGGCTGGTCTCAAACTCCTGACTTCAGGTGATCCACCTGCCTCGACCTCCCAAAGTGCTGGGATTACAGGCCTGAGCCACTGCACCGGGCCTTAATTTCTATTTCTACTTAAATAAACAGATAGGAAGTAAACCAACCATGTGTTTGCCCTCGGTGCTGTTCTCTGAGGCTGGAGGGGAACAGAATGAAAGCCCAAGCCAGGGGAAATTCTGTGTCTATCACACATTCTTCCTCAACATCAGGGGAGCAATTCCTTTGTGCTTTGGGAGTTTCAGCATCTTCAGCTCAGGCAGGAATTACTTTTAAAAAATCCTTTAGAATCTCACATGATCCAAGAAACAAGAGCTACTTTTCCCTCTTTGGTTATGAATCTGGTGTTGCTTTTTATGACTTTATTCATGCCTAAGTTTACTTATTTCCTATGAAAAGTCCTTGAGGACAGAGTTTTTTGCTTCCATTCAATAAACACTATGTGCATAAACAACCTATTTTAAGTTTTTGAAGAACTTCAGGATATATAAGACAGTTTTGTGCCGCACAAAGTTACACTGTAACAGGGAGGGGGAAAAGCTTACACATAAATATTTATTGTGCAAGGCAGAATTAGATAAGGACCATGACGGGCATATAAAATGATAACAGAGCCCAAGAGAAAAATGGAGATCAATTTCTAGGGCAAGGATTGATGAAGCATTAATATGTGAATTGGATCTTGAAGGATGGGCAGGATTTTGAAAAGCAAAGATAGAAAAGGCAATCCAGTCAGAGTGAACCGGCACAGCGAGTGTAGGGAGGCATGTTCGGGCAATCATAAGATACTCAATCTGACTATTAAGTGTGGTTTGTGGGGAGGCAGTAATGAGACAAGAGGGGGTGAGGGGAGTTGATTCAAACAAAGTAACTCCAGAAAGGGTCTCCAAAGACAGCAGTTCATATATTGCAACATTTCCTGGAATAGGCTGAGCAGCAGGCCCTCGGCTAATCAGCACTCTGCATGCTGAGGTGCACATGCTCATCATTGGCACAGAAGAGGCCTCGGGGAATTCTCTGCAAAACAAAAGCAATTGTGCCATCTTCAAGCTCTGGGGCCTAAAGCCTATTAAGCAGTAAATCTTTCATAACTGCTCTCCACAGTCAGGGGAGGTGATGTCTCCCCATGTCCTCCCCATGCAAACATTTGGTTAAACAAATTGGCATCCTGAGCAGGTACAGCAAAACTTCTACAAGAAATGACATGGTCAAAAAACCAAACCAAAACAAACACAAAGACATGTCACAGTGCCCTCAACCACTGGATTCTTAGCCATCCTGACTCCTCAGCATGTAGAGGACATCGCTGTTCCTCTCCTCCTGCCCAGGCCTAGAATCTGCACACTACTTTCTTCAAATGCCTGCTGAGAATTTCTCAAGGGTCCTGAACACACAACATCCAAAGGCATTTCTGCTACTTGAACAGCTTAGCTGGCTCCCTCCACTGCCGCAGCTTCAGCAGCTATAAACAGAAGCCAGGCTGCATTCTCAGGCCCATCTGGAAAGTAATAAGACCCAGGGCCCGGTCCTAGGGGAGTCACCTGGTAGAGTCTACTCCCCAAGGGATGTGGCTCTGACACTTGGAGCTTAGCAGAAAGAAACAGACTGTGAGATAAAAGAGAGGCTGGTTTGAGCCCCAGGGACAGAGTGTTCATTCACTCAGAGCTCTTAAGCTGAAGGCAACCTCTGCAAGGCAGGTGGCAGGGCCCTGTGTCTGCCTTCAGAGTCTTCCAAGGCTGGGGCTTCCAGAAACTTGCAGCAAGAGCTTCCTGGTCCTAAGTGGAACTCTTTTGGTTCCTGGGGATGTCTGCATAAGAAGCCAGGAGACTGGTGCAGTCTCAGCCCAGTGCACTGCCCCCCACGCCAACCCTGGGGCTGCAGCTCAGCCAACTTTGACTCACTCTCCAAGAATCATTCAAAATTGAGTCAACAATTAAGAATGATTACCAGATGACCACTAATGATGAAAGTTTCTCAAAGGTTCTGAACACACAACATCCAATGGCGTTTCTGCTGCTTGAACAGCTTAACAGGACATGTCAGTCCTTCATTTCCCCTTCTCACACTTCCACACACCACAGGATGAAGACATTTATAGATCTCAAGAAACTTGGGGACTAGACCACTGGCAGCCCCAGTCATAGTTACCAGCTGAGGCATTTTCCCCAACAGATGCCAAGTGCTGCAGCAGAGAACTTGAGATTTTCACTTGAGTGGATGTCAGAGACAGAGAAAAACAGGTTGGCCTAGGGTGATGGGTGTCAAAATCTGCAGTACTACATGACAAGCTTTGTGGCAGAATTTGAGCTCATTTTTGCCTCTGTATCCAACTTTGTTAACATGCCACACTGTCCTCCGGGTGGTCTCAACGGACAGTGCAATCACAAGGATCATGAATCAGCTGAGCAGATCCGGGAACAGCACAGACTCCAAGGCAGAGTAGCTTCTGGAACAGCACAGACTCCAAGGCAGAGTAGCTTCTGGGACTGAACCCTGCCTCTGCTGCTTGCTAACCTTGCTATACCTCACTTTCCTCTCCTGTAAAAATGGGGATAATAACAGCACCTGCTATTGCTTGGTGGTTGTCATGAACATTTAATGAGTTAATATCTGTAAGTACTTAGACCTGGAACATGCTAATCACCTCATATGTGTTTATTAAGTTTTTTGTGTTTGTCTTTTTTCCCAGAGTAAATAATCAGTTTTCATAATAACAAAGAACCATAGTTAACACTCACTGAGTGCTTTTGACATACAGGCAGTGAACTCTGATTGGATCACCACATTTAATTTTCATAGCCACCAAAGGAGGTAGCTGCTATTAATGTGCAAGTCTTAAAAATAAATTGCTAATGAGAGATGCAGGACAAACCTGGTCTGTGACTCCAGAACCCAAATTCTTCACCAGTGTATGCTTGAAGCATGAGAATCTCCTACTATCTTCTTTAAAAAGCTGATTGCAGGGCTCACCTCACGCCAAGGGCCCAAGTGCACCATATTCTTAAGAGGCTTTGGGGGCAGAATGAGGCTTACTGGGTAAAAGGAGGGGGCGGCCAGATTACCCAGTGCTGCAGAGGATGGTCCACGATTCCCTCTCAGTACACCCCACAGGATGAGGTCACCAGCCCTGATCTTTCCCCAGAGGCTAGGGTGCCCAGCTCTGGACACCTGAGCCCTCAGCCTACCCCCTCTGAATGCAGCCATCCCCCAACTGAGTCAAAGGAACCATGGTCTGGTCAATTTTGTTCCTGTAGTTTTGCCATCTGTCACCCTACCTTAGGCTAACTCCTGTAGACCACCCTCCACTTCTGGAAGCTAACTAACATTTCTTTAAAAACAAAAAACCTCCAACCCAAAATACTAATAAATAAAAACTGTTCGTTATTAAACTCCCTACATACTTAACAATTTGCATACAGAAATCAAGTCTGCTAAAAATCAATTACTAGGGTCTGAATACTTCAAACATGTATGCAAATTATTTAGAGTAAATGAACTTCACAGAGCAACAAAACAGTAACAAATCAAGCTGTCAGCATTTGTTTAATCACCTCGCCGCATTTTGTTTTTGAAAAACAGCAACACTGGGATTGACAGGGGATGAGGAGTGTGTCATTTCCATTTAAACTCAAGCCTCCCAAATACGTTTTACCTAGCTAGCAGCCTCAAGGCTCAGGGTGATGGATGCTCCTGAAAGGCACCCAGCACCAGTACTGGAAAGGACTGTGGCTGCACTTTGTAAAGGGAAGGATAAGAGATCCGAATAATAAGTGGCATTTGAGAGGCCTTTTAATAAGTAGGGGAAACTGTAGGTGAGAAGGTAGGAGAGGCAGCTGAGCGTGACAGCCCTGAGCAGAGTTCAAAGTTTCCTTGTCATGGTGCTATTGATTTCCTGGGGACTTGCTGCAAGTTTCAGTCTCTCTCCGCATACAAGGAGTGAGAGGACTTGCTCCAAGTTTCAGTCTCTCTCCACATACAAGGAGTGAGAGGATGCAGACATCCCCAGAGGATGACAAAGCCCTGTGTCTTCTCTACCTCTTCTATCACCAAACCTGCAGGACTCCTGTGGACCCAAACAGGATAGCATCCCTAGCACAGAGCAGGCGCCCACCAAAGGTTAATTTTATCTTTCCCACCTATACGCAGAACTATTCAAGAGTCAACTGGCACCCAGCACAAATCCAATTATTTTTTTCAAAATGACTTTTTACAGAAACCTTTCTCAAGGAACAAACCAAGAATGAATTAATTTAAAGAGATTTGTTAAGCTGTAAAGCATTGAATTCAAAAGCCAGTTAATTACTGGTTCCATGTAACTTTTTTTGATTAATTTTATTTTTAAGCTCACTACTTGGTCTCAATTAAGGTGGTGATATTTTAATTATCTTAATTGTTTCTGAACTTGTTTTTCAGTTCAACGAGTTATTTTTTAATTAGCTACATTGATTTTAAAATCCTGAATCAAGCCTTTGCACTCTCCTTGAGCACATCCTATAGGCTAATTGGCAAAGGGTCACAACACCTAGCACAGCAGAGCTTGATACCACCTCAGAGATGCTCAGATGAGAAGAAGGTTCCATTTTGTGGGTTGGCCCAAAGGGTTCCTCACCTGGGGGAAATCACACACATTTGTGTTTATTCAATTAATATTTACAGAGTATCATTCAGCGTGAAGCATCTTTCTGCAGGATAAAGGTGAATACAAAGAGGTGAGCAAAAAGATGTCCTTCCAGCTCTCCAGGGGTTCACCGTTGAACATAGGAGACAGGTGAGACAGGTAAGGTACCTAATTCAGCCTTTCAGGGGGTCAGGTGAGACTTCCTGGACAGACTGACATCTATGGAAAAGTCGGTTTAAACCAGATAATAGGATGAGGAAGAACGCTCCAGATAACAGGAAGTTGTCTTTCCAGGGGTAAGAAAGTTTGTGGCAGGCTTAAGGAATTCAAGTGTTTCATCAGGCTGGCAGCAGTTGGAGCAAGCCGGTGAGTAAAAAGGCTGGAGAGGAGGCTGAGCCTGGTCCTGAAGGGCCTTGGAGCCACAGGGACCATGCTGGGGAGCCAGGGCCTTTGAGTTCCACAGTGCCTTCAACCCAGCATGCAAGAACCTGTGACCAGACTAAAGTCGGGGGAGAGGGGCAGGAAGAGGGAACCCTAAATATGCATTTTATGTAGAAAGTGGCACTTAGTAAGAACAGACACACTACATATATTCTCGTCCGCCAAATGACAGAGGACCTCAGGGCTGGAAGGCCCAGTGGTCAACTCTTAGAACCCCTTTTCTCCTGCCAGGAACCTCCTTCCTCCCTCTCCCCAGGAACACCAAGCCACACAGGATTCCGGGAGGCACAAGCCTACCTGTTGAGACCAGTAAGCAAAAGATTAATCTAAAACAGCAGCTTGAACTCCTGGCCCACACTGGTGACTTCCAGAATCTTCCTCAGGCCAGAGGCCACTTGATTTGCAAAAAGTCCACCAGTTAAAGATGCCTTGTTGTCTCACTGTTGCTTTTAAGACTGCTCTCTGCCTGAGTCATGCGATCCCAAGGTTCACGTGAAGAGCAGACACTCCCAGTGATTCATTAGGAGTGACTTAACGGACGACTGACAAAGAAATTACACCAAACTGTGAAAACCTCGTCAAGCTATGAGCAGGAACATTTATTGCAGCTTGTCTGTCCCCATGGTAACCCGTGCATGCATCTTGCCTCCCGTGTCTCCAGAGAGGCTTGTTCACCAGCTGACGACAGAGCCTCTCAGAATATAAAATAGAAGATTCTGCCCATAGGATTTTTGCTGTAACCAGAGAAGAATGGCAGCTTGGAAAGCCTCCTCACAATTCTTTCCTTTCATATTCAAGGGGCTGGCCAAGTTCTCCGAGGCCAAACAAAGGGCCTATTAGACATGTGCCTGGATAGGGCAGAGAGCAGAGTGGCATAAAGGTTGGACTCCTGCATTTAAGAACTGGGGAATCGGTGGGGAGGGACACAGGACAGACAGAGACAAAGAGGCAGAGGAGAGAAAGATGAGTCTGACCAAAGATAGCCCTCCTGGGAAGAGACCTTTTCTTTCCCCTTTAAACTGAGGTCCTGGGGACTTCTTTCTGTGTCAAAGATAAAAGCATCTTCTCTGTTACATTATTTGTGTATGTGTGTGTGTGAGGTGGGGGAGAGGGTTATAAATTGATAACAGCCTTTTTTGGGGGTCAATTTTTTGGTTGTGCCCTTAAATGATAACAATTGTTAAATGTAGGTAGATGGGTGTATAGCAGTTTATAGTATCCTCTCAGCATTTTGGTATACATAAAAATTATAACAAGAGAAAAGGGAAAAAAGAAACATCCTATGACCCAGCAAGTGAACATATTAGGCAAAAATGTTCATCTTAATAATCTATAATAAGGGAAAATTATAACAATTTGAATGTCCATCTGTGTTAGTCTGCTCGGGCAGCCATAATGAAAGTACCAGACTGGTGGCTTAAAAAACAGAAATTTATTTTCTCACAGTGCTGGGGACTAGAAGTCTGAGATCAGGGTGCCAGTAAGGTGAGGTTCTAGGAGGGCCCTCTTCCTGGCTTGCAGCCAGCCAGCTTTTTGCTACGTCCTTACATGGTCTTTCCTCGAGGCAAGCACTTAGAGAGACAGAGAGCCAGCCCTCTCTCGTGTCTCTTCTTATAGGACACTTATCCTATCAGCTCAGAGCTCCACCCTTTGGACCTCTTTTAACCTTAATTACTTTCTTAGAGGCCCCCTCTCCAAATACAGACATCCTAGGAATTGGAGCTTCAACATGGGAATTTGAGGGGGATAAAAACATTCAATCCAGAACACCAACTGTAGGGAAATGGTTTAGTTAATAACATTATACATTTTTTAAACATCATGCAACTATTTTACAGAAACTAGTAGATCTATATTTGGTAACATAGGTAGATATTTATGATAAATTAAGTGAAAAGGCAAGTTGAAGATGAGAAAACCAATTTGAAACGGTAAAGTAACTTCCCAGCACCATAAAGCCTTAATGGCAAAGCCAGTACTCAGAACCAGACCTGCCTTCTTCCAAAGGAAGCGCCTTTCCCTTCCCTACCCTTCTTCTCCTGACAGCCACAGCCTCTGCCCCACTCACAGACCAGGGCCCTCAGTTTCTCCTGATTGCCCTCTATCTCATATCCTGTCTGCAGCAAGGAGACAATGACAAGCCATGACCATGGCCAGGGTCCAGAGCAGGTGTCCAGCCCTGGGTGATCTTGGCATTTGTCTCTGAGATGAAGGAGTTAAGGACTACCCACTACTGAGAGTGTCTAGGAATTGCTTGGCCCCTCTGCTCACATGCAAAGCAAGACATTATGAGCAACCACTGATAAGCCCAACATGGTAATTTACATGTCCTCATCATTAGAAAAGAAGGCGTTAAGAGGGGTCTGCCAGAGCAGCTGTGGAAATGTGTGTCATAAAATCAACAACCACAAAATTTTATTAGCCTGGGCAGCCAAGCCTCCCTTCTCAAAGCTATCACCTCACATTTTCCCTGCTCCCCAGCTGCTCTGACAAGGACCCTCACTCAGCATTTCCATCAAGAAATTGATTTCCCTTTGAAAGTGAGATGGGAGTGGAAAGAGGAAGTAGAAGGAAAGGGGGGATTAAATAGAAAGGAAGGGGAGGGAGAACATTACATACTCTGTCACCTAATTAGGGGGCTGACATGGAGACAATGACAACGACCAACTATAGAATAATGTACTATTATCCTAATTCAACAATAAAGAAACTGATACAGAGATCAGATCATTCTTAATTTACCAACTGGTAACTGACAGAGAAATGTTAAGCCTGTTTGTGGTCACACAGCCAGTGAGCCTGGATTTTAATCTTGGCGAGTCTCACACCAAGGCTGATACTTGAAGCCACTAAGCCACTAATGAAAATAACTTCTGATGGGGATAAAGGTGATGATTAAAGTGTCAAGCAGCAATGTATCACACCCCTCTGTCCACCTTCCCCAAGATTCATGTTACCCAGAAGACCTCATAAAAAAAGACTTCCTGTGAAAAAACAAGATTGAGCTATCAGAAATCAAAGCCAAATTGTTGGCTATCTTAATAAGCTTGTATTACTTTTATAATGAATACAAAAGTGCGAGCTGCTTTTAAAGGCAATGCTGCTGTCCTGTGAACTTAACTCCCTCTGACTTAAGAAACAATAGGGACCAGGTGAACTGACTGTGGTTCCTCCCGTGAGGGGTTTCTGTGAAGTGTGCGTATGTTCCACACTGCTAATGGGGAGATGCATGAAGCCCAGCGCAGCATGGGACAGGGCAGTGCAGGCAACAGGAGCTGAGAATGGCCTTGCCTCTAAGTAGAGAAAAAGATATCATCCACAGAGAAGTCTTCACCTTCTCATCCATCACAATGGCCAGAATTTATTAAAATGCTATAATAGTAAAGGTATTTGGGTTCTATTTCATTATAATTGACATAAATTATTCATAAGACATTTATGAACAAAGGAGAGAGATTTACTCAAAATACAAAAGAACCAATTCTATAACCTAAGAGAATAAGAGGGCATAAAAAGCATAGTAAAAATCAAATATTTCCTGGAAAAAAGTGTACTTAAAAGATCACTGTGGCTCACACAGTCTATCTTTTGTACCTGTGCTTCACTTTAATGCAATTAAAATTTCTATAAAAACATGGAGCTTTTCCCAGGCCAAAGACATCCAGAGAATTAACTCTTTTGGTGCTGATTATTCTGACATTATTCAGCAGCCATGGTTGTTGATCATGTAAGGATTGGGAAACTCAGCAACTCCAAGAATTTCTGCCAAATTTTTAGTGTACCTAGAAGATAAGAACCCAAAGCATTTGGCTCAGAGAGATGTAAGTTTGAGAGGAGAGAGGCAGCTTTGCCACTTCTTGCCTATGAGGTATCTTGATGGGTTACTCAACTCTTTAGGATTCAGTTGCAGGCAAACAGATCCACTTTACTGAGATGTTGTGAGGATCTGATGGGATAACACATTGAAGGTTGTCTAGCACAGGGCCTGGCGCACAGTTCATGCTCATTTATTATCCTCATGGCTTTTACCAGCTCTTTTTAGCTTGCTCCTAAAATACAGAAAATGGATGTCCACCAAGGGCAAGGGACCCTGGACACTTCAGAAACACAAGATCCTGGAGCCATAATTCTGTTCAGTCTTTCCAATCTCAAAATGGTAAACTCTATAAGAAGAAACATTAAAGCTTTTCAACATCAAGCATGGGGTCCACTTTGTCCCGAAAACTTCTGCTGACTAACCACATCCACACCACTGATGAAGCCACCCTACAACAAACAAGTAGCTCATGCCTCTCTAGTAGAGCTGTACTCTGCCTTGTCTCTACCCACAGATAGTAAGGGCTGGGAATAAAGGATGAAAATCCTCTTCCTCTCCTAAGTTTTGGGCACTAGGTTCACACAACAGAGCCTTGTACACAAACCTACACTCATGCTCTTTTTGTTTTAGGAGAAGCTCTGTGGGCTTTGAAATGTCACTATTGAAGAGTCACAGAGCTTAATTGTTAAGGTATCTTAAGGGCCTACATTCAAGCACTGTTGGTAAGAGGCTAGAAAAAAAGAAGAGCTTGGTTAGGGAAACAGAATCTGGCAAATATTGGTGATCCAAGCCGACAAGGAGTCCAGGGAATTTGGTGGCAAGGGGTATGTTGGGGACAAATGGGCAGGCAGGGCTCAGCAAGGCAGGTGTGGTGTATAAGGTTGGGGCTTTCTGATCCTCAGCCTGTGAATGTCTTCTGCCCTCTCCTACAGAGCCTGGCAGTGACAGGTGTTAATTGAACAGGAAAGTCTGTAGGGAAAGCCTACCCCAGATTAGAAACAGGGATCTCAAATCACCTCTCAGAGCCTCAGATGAAGAGGTCACTTCTGCAGTATGGCAGCCTATGGAACACAGCTTCAGTGGAGCACTCTGGTGAGGTCATCTCTCAACAAGTCTAAAAATCAACTAAAGGAAGGGAAACAGGTAGGCCTACACCATATGCATCTAGCACAGCCTGGCCACTTCTTTCTCTTGTGTTCCCATAATCCAATCTAATCCTTGCTTCTCAGACTATATGGTAGGCCAAGGAGAATGCAAATCTATATGGAATCTCCCTGCAGCATCTATTTTACTAGATGGTAGTAGGTAATCTAAAATTTATATTTTGTATTTTGTAATTTTTTTTTTTTGTTGCTGTAGAGACAGGATCTGTCTATGTTGCCCAGGCTGGTCTCAAACTCCTGGCCTCAAGCAGTCCACCTATCTCAGTCTCCTGAAGTGCTGGAATTACAGGCTTGAGCCACCGAGCCTGGCTAGAACTTATTTATATTAAGGTAATCAATGATCTACTATGGAATAGAATGCAAAATGTATATAAACTTGTATAGAAGAGACTTCAAGAACGTACGTCTCACAGTGGATTCTGCCCCCGAACCTCAAAATAGGTATTTGCTCTTACTTGTCATTAGGAGCTCTTTGGTAGAAAAGTTTGAGCAGTGCTGAAAGTATGGAACAAGTCTAAAGGGTCCTAGAATGAAGTGGTAAGCTCTCCAGGGTACTGTTACGTAAGACGGAAAATCAATACCAGTAAATGTACACACAAAGAACTCTCATAAGCAAACTCCTTATTCTTGCAGGACCAGAAAGCAGCTCCCATTAAATCTGACTAATCAAAAATATATCCCATGCCCCCTGAAACAGATTTCCGTACCATCTCTTCCCTGGAATCTCAATCCCACAGGTGAAAGGTCCTAGAGTTTTTCAGGACTCTGAAAAGTTCAAAGCTTGTTTGAGAGCCTTGTAAGTGCCAAGCACTGGGTGAGGTATTTAAATGAGCTACAAAGCATTTGCAGTTCCCCAGATATATTAAAATTAAAGCTGTTACTACTTTCATCCCTCTCACTGTTAATTTTTCAGAAACATTTGGCTGTGGGTTTATAAATGGATATTTGAAGACTATTCATTTCCAAGCCCTTTCTTTCTCCAATTAGAGCAGGTTCATTTCTGCTTCTTTAGGATGGTTCCCAAGGTTATTAAATTTCATTCCTCAACTGATAACATTGAAGCCATCATGACAAAGTTAATGTTGATTGGAGCTGAAGTTTCTTGGGGCATCTACTATTAGAAACCACCTCAAGCTGAGAGAAAAATGGTTGCATCCCCCACTATAGGAATTGGTAAGTGCCGTATAACTTAAGTCTTATGTATTCTTGCTGGTTTTTACGTTTTGTGTGTGTGTTCTGTGCTATTCAGTCATGACTAAAATACTTCATCAATGCATCTAAATAAGCTAAATAATTCGCAGTTCCTGCCTTGCTCACAATCAGCTCTTTCCCACCTATCTCTCCACCAATGTGCCACTCAATGGCTAATTACTTCCCTTACATTAGCTAAGATAAGGGCTATCATGCTAATATAAAACATAAATCAGGGCTTAACTGCACATGGAAGACAGTTGCAACAATAAATAATGGAAAAGGACCTATGGGGTTTCCTAAGACAAGCATAAAACAAACACAAGGGGCAAAATCTTTCTTTTTTTGTTCTATAGCAATAAATACTGATCACCTAACAGGTAAGACAGAGCAGAAAGAAAGTCATCTTTGGTTACTATAATGGCAGCAAAATTCTTTCCACCGGAGGGGTCGTTGACATTCTAGTTTTTGTTAAATTTAAGGATTCTAATTTTTTTCTTTTAAAGGAGCCTCATGACTCTGTCTTCTACAGTCTGGCTTGAAATTTCCCTTCCAGAATGTGGTTCCCATTTCCTGCCAATATTCTCCTTATCATCCAATATTTACCCGCCTTAATTTATACGGACAACCCACAAACCCTCAAACATCTGAGGTGCTTTCATGTCTCTTCAGCCTTGACTGCACTGCTCAATACAAAATACCATTCCATTCTTACACCACCCTGTGAGGCCAAAAGAAAGAATTAGAATTTGCCGGAGATAATCCAACTAGTAAGTAGCCAATCTGGGATGTAACTGTAAGTCTGCTAAATCCAGTTGAAGCTCCAAGAGACTAAAGACAGTGTCTATCCTCTTCACTGCCACATGCCACCTCTCACCCAACACAGTGTCTGGAATATCTTGGGGGTTCAATAACTATTGCTGAGCCCAGGTCCATGGGCTTAACCACTACTCTAGCCTGCTCTGTGAGGCCAGGGGCCAAGTTTTGCTCACTATTTCTGAATCCCAAGTCCCCTGACATGTGTCTGCTGTAAAGGACATGTTCAGTTAATGCTGAAAAACTCTGTGCAAGGGGCATCTCTGGATGGATCTAATAACTTAAGATTTCCAGGTCACAAAAATTCAGAGCTGTGAGAATCCCTGGAGTATTTCCAGACCAACACACTCATTTTTCTTTTATTGTTTTGTTTCAGAGAATAAAAACACTCATTTTTAATGTAGGGGAAACTTCAATTTGTCAATTCAACAAACATTTATGAAACTCATTTTATATGTCAAGTACTATTATAACCATTGAGAATTTAGAGATGCTTAAGACAGAGAAAGTCCTAGCTCTTAAGGAACTTATGACCTAGTAGAGATGTGATAAGAAAGAAAAGAGGGGAAGAGAAAGAGGCCAGGCATGGTGGCTCATACCTGTAATCCCAGCACCTTGTGAGACTAAAGAGGGAAGATTGCTTGAGCCCAGGAGTTCAAGACCAGCCTGGGCAACATAGCAAAACCCTGTCTCTACAAAATTTTTTGAAAAAAATTAGCCAGGCATGGTGGCACGCACCTGTAGTCTCAGCTACTCAGGAGGCTGAGGTGGGAGGATCCCTTGAGCCCAGGAAGTCAAGGCTGCAGTGACTCATGATCACACCACTGCACTCCAGCCTGGGTGACAGAGCAAGATTTTGTCTCAAAAAAAAAAAAAAGAAGAAGAAGAAGAAAGGAAAGAAGGCAGGGAGAGGAAAGAAGAAATAGATAAGGAAGAGAGGTAAGGGGAAAACATGAGATAATGATAAGACCTAAGCAGCACATTTTAAGAGTGATATAATAAGGCCGGGCATGGTGGCTCACGCCTGTAATCCCAGCACTTTGGGAGGCCGAGGTGGGCGGATCATCTGAGGTTGGGAGTTCAAGACCACCCTGACCAATATGGAGAAACTCCATCTCTACTAAAAATACAAAATTAGCCAGGCATGATGGCACATGCCTTTAATCCCAGCTACTCAGGAGACTGAGGCAGGAGAATCACTTGAACCCAGGAGGCGGAGGTTGCGGTGAGCCAAGATGGTGCCATTGCACTCCAGCCTGGGCAACAAGAGCAAAACTCCGTCTCAAAAAAAAAAAAAAAAAAAGAGTGATATAATAGAGAAGCTCCTAGGTGGTCACTCTAGATTAAGTGGTCAGGGAAGACCTCTCTAAGGAGGTGACATTTAAGCCACAATCTGACAAGACGGAGCCAGTGTTTTGAAGATCTGCTGAGGAATGGTGCAATCCCAGGAGAGGGACTGCAAGGGCCCCAGGATGGGAAATGGCCTTGGAGTGATGGATAAAGAAAATATAGCAATAGATCTCATGACTTTTCCAAGAACACACTATTGGACCAGGACCAGGAAGTATCTTTAGAATGATGGGTTCTCACGTCAACATGTGCATCCTTGGTGCAATTAGTCTCCAGATATCTGTTGAACATGTTGAAGTCTAACTGAGGTTCATCAGCACCAATGGGCTGGCCTTGCTCCAGATCTGTACTCAGCTTTATGATCATCATAATGCCCTCACAGACCCATGGGGCTGCTTCAACACAGGGTTCTTAAGTGACCATTGCTCAGAGTGCCAAAGCTAAAGGCGAACAATCTGCACAGAAACAAGATCACCAACTTCCTGGTCACAGTCTTTGCTCCTATAAGCAAATCACCAACACGTGTGATAGAAATTATGTAGGAAGGGCCAAAGGAGAATGAACTGTGGGCTTCATTCAAAGGAGAATGAACTGTGGAACTGACACAGCCAGTTCCAAATCTGAGCTCAGCTCCTTGCACACTGTGTGACCTTGGGCAAGTTACATAGCTTCTCTGAGCTTTAAAGAGGAGTGGTAACATCTCCCTGATATGGTGGTCAGGAGGACTGGGTGAGACAATGTGTCAAATGCTTAACATTGATCTTTGCAAGTCCTCGGTAAGTGTTAGTTTCAACTCTTTCCCACATGATCCCTTTTAAGCATTCCTTTCAGTTGTAGCAGCCCAAACTGGGCCCCTTTTCCTCTCCAGATTTCTCCACCAGGTCATCTTTAAGCCAAATTACAGTCCTGAAATTGTGTTGCCTCTAATGTCTATTTCCCAGGAGACCTCCTGTGAGCTGCCCCTGGTGCCAGAATGGCCCTGCTATCCATAGCAGTCCCCCGTCCCCTGCTGGTGAGTCCCCTTCTCAGTGGGCCTGTACTCCGCTCTCGCAACTCCCGAAATCAGAAGGCTGATCACCTCACTTGGCCTCTATTGTTGCCCAGTTAGCCAATGTGGGGAAAGGTGAAAGGATGGTTTAACACCCACCACTCAGTGAGGTCATGCTGGAAACTGATACATGGCACTCCATCAACAGCAGAAAGGAGATGAAATACGGGGATACCCTTTCTCCAAATACTCCTTCCCCATGCAAATGTGTAACAGAGATTTTTGGCACCAGATCCCACTGGCTGGGACTAAAACAGCCACCAGGCTTTTTGTGATCCTAAAAAAGCTAATGAGAAGATGTGTCTCTGTGTAATTCAAACAGTATCAATTTCATGGCCAACCGTTTTTTAAATGGGCAACAAATCTCCCTGGCATGTTCCTTTCTCTGACAAACAAAGGCTCCGTCTGGTCTCTTTGTGGGCTGTGTCCAATCAACAAGGGCAAGAGGCCCTTGATGCCTGTTCAAAGCCCTGTTAGAGGGCAGACCCGCTGGGCGGCCTTGCTCCCTCCTGAAAAGTTTCTCTCATTGGAAGCCAAGTCAACATCTAGAATTTTCAACTCGGACTGATGAAGCAGGCCACTGATTTCAACTGACTTCTAAATGGCAAGTTGAAAACTTTTCAGACTGCGTTTACTCCTGTTTCAGGCAGTAGCATTAAGGGATGGAGTAAGACAAAACCACATAGCATCACCAGATAGGGTAGCACCACAATGTAAGGAGCCCCTGGGGTGCATTCCTGGCTCCTCAGGTCCTGGGGGAGCAGGGTAAGTGCCTCTGCACCCTGAGAGTGGGGAGGGCCCATAGCAATATAATACTTTTGCACCAAGTATTGCTGCAAAAATGAGGTGACATGTGAACGTGGTCTGCCCAGTGAAGCTGGCCTCTGCTGTCCTGGCTTCCAAGGGTCATGAATAAAATAAACAACCACACTGCTTAAATTCCAAAAACTCCTCAAACCATCCCTCTCTATCTCAGCAGAGTTTGCGCATTCTTATCCTGGAGCAAAATTCCTCATGAGAACACATCGCCATAGCAACCCCTCACCTTTTGACCTCAAAAGGGAAATTAATAGGAGAATAGAGTTTACTCTGAAGTAGTTTGACAACCAATAATTCATGTGTGTGTGAAGCAGTGACCTTCACTGAGCACCTACTACATGCAGAGAGTTTCGCTGAGCACCTACTACTACATCATTTGGGGTGGTGAATATACATGTTGAAAAGGGAGGGCCTATACCTGTGCTCAGGTAATTGCAGGCCTGTGAAAGGTATCTGGTAGGTGCCTGGTATATATGACCTCAAGGAATCCGTAAAGCAAAACCATGAGCCAGGTGTTCCCTTCATCCTCATTCTATAGCCAAGGTAACAGAGAAACTTGTTGAGAGAAGAACCAGAATTTGCTCAAGCACCTACAGCTAGAAGGGATGAGCAAGAATTCATACATAAGTGGATCCAGAGCCCTCCTGCACCAGAGGCCGTGAAGAGTGGATCCACTGAGCCCACAGGTGTGTGGTGACCAACCCATATAATGCTTTTAAAATAAGGTGTTAGCAGTAAGAAATTAAGGAATATCACACAAAAATCTATCATAAATTTTTAGGTTATTTTTAATAGAAAGATATGGCCACACTTGGGCTTGCACTCCCCCATGGCTGCCTCTATCCTGTTATTATTTCCTTCTCCCCCTTTATACTCTGCTGCCTCGGTCCCTTCCTCCCTCCTGCACTCTTACATGAATTGCCTACTTGGTCCCACCGGCACTGGTGTTTGCACTACCTAGAGCTCCATAAGAACACATCTTTTCTTCATAAAATAAACAACCACACTGCTCAAATTCCAAAGACTCCCAAGACAATTTGGATGGGAATGCTCCAGGAGGATTAGTTTTCTTCAGTTTAAAAGCAGTTCCCAGTCCCTGGTACTTCATTGTGTGGCAAACAACATGATAACTTCTTTTTTAGCTTAACAGGCTGTGTCATTATTCTTCCTTTGAATTTTTGCATCTGAGTAATTAATTTAGCAATCCTCTGTCCTGGAGAATTTTCCCCCTCCTAGTAGGCTGGACCCTGCTTTTTTCTTTCAGTCTTAAGTGTGCCGTCTAAATGCTGTTGGATTCCAGAGGTGACTCCCAGAGCAAGAAAGGGACCTCTTCCTCCCAGTGCTTTTGCTGGTCTGGGTCTTTAGCACCATGTATCCAAAAGCTGGCAAGTGAGGAAGGCTTCTACATGGTTTCTCTCTCCATAGAGTTTTCTGTTAATCACTTGGTCCCAATCCCATTCCCCAGGCACTAACCTCTGAAATGATATGAATGAACAGAAACTATGGATGAAAGGTTGGTCACTAGGATTCTGGGAACAGTTTTTAGATGGTTTAAATCTTGCATATGGGGCCAGGCACAGTGGCTCACACCTGCAATCCCAGCACTTTGGGAGGCCGAGGCAGGCAGATCACCTGAGGTCAGGAGATCAAGACCAGTCTGGTTAACATGGTGAAACCCCGTCTTTACTAAAAATACCAAAAAATTGGCTGGGTGTGGTGGCGCTTGCCTGCAATGCCACTTACTTGGGAGGCTGAGGCCGGAGAATCACTTGAACCTGTGAGGCAGAGGTTGCAGTGAGCAGAGATTGTGCCATTGCACTCCAGCCTGGGCAGCAAGAGGGAGATTCCGTCCCAAAAAAAAAAAAGAAAACTTGCCACAAAACTTTATGGGCATTTTTGTGATGTGGGGTCCCAAATGCCCACTCCCCAGTAAAAAGACAGATATGCCAGCTGATCCTGCCTCTCCCCATCCTGGTGATTCCATCCCAGTGACTGTCCAGAGACTCTGAAATGTGAAGGAGGAGCCCCAGGGCAGAAGGGACACTGGCAATGATTAGACTGGGGTTCCTGCTGCCTAGCCCTTTGGCCTCCCCTTAGTCCTTTCACATTTCCAAGCTGGGGTTTTCCAGCCTCTCGCAGCCTCTGGGAGCTTTGGATACCCTTCCTGTGACAGTTGAGTCACGTTCTGTTGCTAACGTCCAAAGAACTCCTTGGCAATATAGGCTCATACTCTGTAGAGAACTTCAAAAGGGTCTCTGGTTAGAAACCAGTTTTGGGACATGGAACATGTCAATTGAAATGCAGCCAACACCCGGGCAAGTTATCACACTGAACCTTAATACTGTGAAGGCTCTGAGTGATTGGGGTGAGCCGATTCTCCTCAACACCACAGCCCACAGAAAGCTGCTCCCTGGAGATGAAAAATACTATGTATATCACTGGAATGGGTGTCATGAAATTTACACAGAACACTCCACAAAGTGCAGCTGGAAAGGGGGCAGTGGCTGTGCCACAGAAGGGAAGGAGTCTCGGGGGCACCATGACAAGGGAGGGACCATGGAAAAAGGACAGGTTGGGGGTGTGAGAAGACCCCCGAGCAAACCTCATCCACTTCACAGGGATGAGGTGAATGACCTGGTCCGCAGAGGATGGGATCTCCTACAGAGATGGCAAATTGCCAACTTCTCATGTGGCTTCTCCAGGCTCCACAGGGGAAATATGGCTGCCCATGGCTCCCAGCTCCAGTAACAGGAAGAGACTGACATGCTCTTATTCCTAAATCCAAATTCTCAGTCTAAATGATCACGTATACCTGACTGGTCCAGCAGGAATCAGATGCTCCCCTTGACCAAATCAGCTATGGCCCAGGGAGGGGAGGCTGGTCTCAGGAAGCAAACACAGCTACCAAGAGCCCACCCATAGGTCTTTCTTCTTCTTCCTTTCTTTGATGGAGATACAATATTCCTAGAGAATGGGTAATTTGGAGGCGGGAAAATACTTCAAAGAACATCAACATCAGAAGGAGTTACATGAGGCAAGAAAATACAGACTTCTTAAAATGGGATCACTTCTACTTTAAATATTCTAGGCCATAGAATAAATACCTTAGAGTTGACAATGTCAAGTATATGTTGTCTCACAAGTCTCCAAGTAAAGCTAATTAGGATCATTTAAAAATCTAACGTTTTCTGGGATTTTAGTACACCCATCACCTGAGTAGCATACACTGTACCCAATAGGTAGCTTTTTATCCTTCACCCCCACCAACCAGCCCCACCCCCCAGCCTCCCACTTCTGAGTCTCCAAAGTCCAATATATCACTCCTTATGCTTTTGCATACCCATAGCTTAGCTCCCACTTACGAGTTAGAACACGCAGTATTTGGTTTTCTGTTCCTAAGTTATTTCACTTAGAATAATGGCCTCCAGCTCCAACAACGTTGCTGCAAAAGGCACCATTTTATTCTTTTTTTATGGCTGAGTAGTATTCTATGGTGTATATATACCACATTTTCTTTACCTACTCATTGGTCAATGGGCACTTAGGTTGGTTCCATATCTTTGCAATTATGAACTGTCCACTTTTAATTCTAGTTCTCTTTCTACCACATCTTCAATTACTTCCTCCACTGAAGTCTTGAGTCCCTCGAAGTCATTTATTTTTACTTTAATTTTTTTGCCAATCCATGTCTATATTTTATTGGAAATCTGGCATCTTTTCTTTACCTTGGTGAACATAAGGAGGCAAATAAGTCTTTTTTTCCATAAGTTATTGAGGGACTGGTGGTGTATGGTAACATGAGTAAGTTCTTTAGTGGGGATTTGTGAGATTTTGGTGTACCCTTCACCCAAGCAGTGTACACTGCACCATATTTGTAGTCTTTTATCCCTCACGCCCTTCCCACTCTTCCCAAGTCCCCAAAGTCCACTGTATCATTCTTATGCCTTTGTGTCCTCATAGCTTAGCTCCCACATATCAGTGAGAACATACGATGTTTGGTTTTCCATTCCTGAGTACTTCACTTAGAATAACAGTCTCCAATCTCATCCAGGTCACTGCAAATGCTGTTAATTCATTCCTTTTTATGGCTGCATAGTATTCCATAATATATATATATTATATATATTATATTATATAAATATATAAATATATAAAATATTTAAAACATAAATATATAAATATAATATATGAAATATTATATATAATATAATATATATATTATATGTTGTATATATATATGGGACATAGAACATGTCAGTTGAAACACAGCCAACACCTGGGCTATATATATATATTTATATATATAAATATATATATAATATATATATATTTATATATATAAATATATATATAATATATATATATTTATATATATAAATATATATATAATATATATATATAACATATGAAAAAATGTTCAACATCACTAATGACCAGGGAAATGCAAATCAAAACCACAATGTGATACCACCTCACCCCTGCAAGAATGGCCATAATCAAAAAATCAAGAAAACAGTAGATGTTGGTGTGGATGCAGTGAACAGGGAACACTTCTACACTGCTGGTGGGAATGTAAACTAGTACAGTCACTATGGAAAACAGTGTACAGATTCCTAAAAGAGCTAAAAATGTAACTACCATTTGATCCAGCAATCCCACTACTGAGTATCTACCCAGAGGAAAAGAAGTCATTATTCGAAAAAGATACTCGCACACACGTTTATAGTGGCACAATTCATAATAGCAAAATCTTGGAACCAATCCAAATGCCCATCAATCAATGAATGGATAAAGAAACTGTGAGATATATATATATTACATATATTTTATATATATATATCTCTCTCTAATATATTATATATCTCTAATATATATTATATATTATATAATATATATCTCTAATATATAATATATATAATATTCCTAGAGTATATATATCTCTAATATATAATATATACAATATTCCTAGAGAATGGATAATTTGGAGGTGGGAAAACACTTCAAAGAATATCAACATCAGAAGGAGTTACATGAGGCAAGAAAATACAGACTTCTTAAAATGGGATCACTTCTACTTTAAATATTCCAGGCCATATATATATATATGGGATATGGGACATGGAACATGTCAGTTGAAATGCAGCAATAAACATAATGCTTTACACAAACTATACTCAGGGCATCCCATGTTGCCCAGGAGCCTCTAAACTCTCTCTCCAGGTAAGGCTGACTACCTTGCCTGCCAACATGACCCCACACTTGGGTTTCTTTGGGCTCCAATGGAAGTAATTGCTTAGGCTATAAAATCATCATTGCTTTCATCTACACATTTTTTGTGATTTATATTTTGAGTCATGCTTCCCCTAGTTTTTGTCTTACTTGTAACAAAATTGTGAGCTCCTATTTTATATAAATATTTTTACTTCACTCAGAGCAGCCAGTACCATACTTTTGCTGACGAAATGTTATTAACAAGTTCATAATAAATGCATGCTTGATAACATCCTGGCTGCACTGAAAATGTTGTCCTCTCCAAACTGTTTTTGTATTAAAAAATCCAGGATTTGCCTGTATCTAAGATGTGAGCAAGATGGAAGATTTTTAAAACGTATCTTTTTCATCAAGTATTCAATGCCACAGCTATCCAATTTCCATTACATAAGAATAAGATCCAATAGCTGTCATATTCTGGGTAAGATCTAAGAGGTGTCACTCCCTATTCTCATCTTTGGTGATACATTATACATAGAATTATCTCAGTGTGAATTCAGATCCCCATCAAAATATTTGGGCTAGCTTTATATCTTTACTTTCAAGCTGGTAAGAAAGTTGTTTTTCTTTCTTTCTTTTCCTCCCTCCCTAGGGGTAAAAGATGCCCTTTATCAATGTACCATTCCCATTTGTTCTAGCCTCTAATGCTTTTTTTTTTTTTTTTTTTTTTTTCCTCTTGAGATGGAGTCTTGGCTCTGTTGCCCAGGCTGGAGTACAATGGTGGGATCTCGGCTCACTGCAACCTCCATCTCCAGGATTCAAGCAATTCTCCCGCCTCATTCTCCCGACTAGCTGGGGCTACAGGCATGCACCACCACACCGGGCTAATTTTTTGTATTTTTAGTAGAGACAGGGTTTCACCATGTTGGCCAAGCTGGTCTCGAACTCCTGACCTCAGGTGATCCTCCTGCCTTGGCCTCCCGAAGTGCTGGGATTACAGGTGTGAGCCACTGCACCTGGCCTTATAATGCTTTCTGAAATAAGACTATGAAAGAATGTGTGCCTAAATCAGGGATGATTTTTCCCTTTCCTTGCCTCGGTAGTCATTTAGCAACCTCTAAAAACATTTTTGCTTGTCACAACTGTGTGCAGAGGTGGGGGTGATGCTACTGGTATTTAGTGGGTTGAGGCCGGAGTGGTGCTAAACATTCTACAATGTACAAGACAGCTTCCTCCCCTACAACGAAGAATTATGTGGCCCAAATGTCTATAGTTATAAAGTTGACAAACCCTAGCTTAGATACACAAGATGTGCTGGGAGAAGCTATTGTTTAAAAACTTCTCTGGGGCTACAGTGATTTCTGTATGGGAGACAAGAAGGAAATAAGTGAACCTGGCAGTTATTGGAGGCATAAGAAAAGAGGACAGGAAACCGAGACATGTCCCTAAAGAATCTCCTGAGAGCCTACTTACTCCACATCAGCGTTGGAAGGGTCTTTAAGAAATTACATAAACCAATTTCCTTGTGACGCTATTTGGGAATGGAGAAGCAGAAAGGGAAGGCTGACTTTTCCAAGGTTCTTTAGCAAGTTAGCTGCAGAGCTGAAACTAGAACTCTGGCCTCATACCCCTAGCCCAGTGTTCTGCCTACTGTATCATGCTGATCCTAATGAAAACAGAAAAGGAAACATTGCTCCAAAAACTACCATTGGCCTTTAATTAAGAGAGATGGGAAGTGAGAAGCCAGTAAATTTATTCAACAACAAATATGTATTTAGCACCTACTATATACCAAGCACTGGTTTTGGTGCTGGAAATATAGCAGTAAACGGAAAAGAAAAATCCCCTGCTGCCACAGGACTCTCTCTAGTGATATATGCAAGAGAGGTGGCATGGCTGCCAGGGAAAGGCAGCAAAGATAAACAGAAGTCTAAGATACATCTGGTACCCTCCAGGGCTCAAAGACCTCAGTGGGCAAATTCCCTAAGTACCTTTATACAAGATATTTTAGGATGATGTGACATTTGACTTCAGGCTCTAAAAATTCCATAAGTCACTAACTAGTTCATTACTAGGCAATGAAAGAAGAGTAATAATAACATCAGCCAACACTTCCTGGATACAAATGTATGTGCAGGATGCTATCTTACCATCTCACTAAATCCTCATAATAATCATTTGAAGTAGACATCATTATCCCAGTTTATAGATGCAAAAACTTGGGTTTGATGACATAAAATACTTAGTCCAAGTTAGCGGAACTCACCCTCAGGTCTGTCAGCCTTCAAGGCCTATTCTCTTAGTGACCAGGCTAGATCGCACAAAGATTTTCTAAGCTTTTGGAGCTAAGATCAATCACTCAGTATGGCAGCTACTCCAGGACAACATGTGACTCTCAATTTCCCTGTTCCTTTACCAAGGCACAGCTACAGTTTCTCTATAAGATCTCATATCATACAAACACCTATCTTAATTATATATATTGCTCATATTTCTTTCTGTTTAAAGTAGCTTCTCAAAAAATTTAAATTGTTAGCTTTTTTTATTTTTTTATTTTTTTTATTATTATACTTTAAGTTTTAGGGTACATGTGCACATTGTGCAGGTTAGTTACATATGTATACATGTGCCATGCTGGTGCGCTGCACCCACTAACTCGTCATCTAGCATTAGGTATATCTCCCAATGCTATCCCTCCCCCTCCCCCCACCCCACCACATTCCCCAGAGTGTGATATTCCCCTTCCTGTGTCCATGTGATCTCATTGTTCAATTCCCACCTATGAGTGAGAAAAAAAATAAAAATAAAAATAAAAATAAAAAAAATTTAAATTGTTAGCAGACCACATATTTCACACACTGGAGTAAGGGTCACCTTGTTTGAAATGTAAATGCTTATATGCTGTTAAACTCTGAAAGCAGAGAGGTTATATGAAGAGTTCATTTGCACTTTTGAGCACTACCAGGCAAGACTGATTGCTTGCTGCCCCATAAATTCTCACCACTAGATTAAATTTTGTTAATGGGACCAAGAACATTCAAAATAACCCATTTTTCTATGTGAATACTTGATCTAAGTCATTACTTCTCTACCAGATTAAGTTTGTCTTTTTTTTTTTCTTATCCCTACCAAGAATCTCATCAAGCTCAGCCACAGCAGGACAGGGCACCGGTCAGTGGGGAGGCTCCCATTCCAGGCTGCAGCTCTTGGACGACACTTCTAGACACACCATGGGACAGAAGGAAACCCAGTGTCTTGAAGGGAAGGACCCAGTCCTGGAAAGATCCAACACCTGCTGAATATAGAGCCCTTGGATCCTGAATCACCAGCAGTGATAGCCAGGTAGCTCACTATGGGCCTTAGGTGAGGCTCTAAGATGTGCTGGCTTGAGGAGAGACCCAGTACATTCCCAGCTGTGGTGGCTACAATGAGAGACTCAGGGAGGCTTTCTTTTGTACCTTATGTACCAACTTGGCCACAGTGAGATAGAGTACCAAGCAAGCTCTTGGAATCCCTGCTTCCAGGTCATGGCTCTTGGACAGCATTTCTGGACCTGCCCTGGGCCAAAGGAGAGCCCATTGCCCTGAAGGATGAGTCCCAGGCCTGGCAGCCTTCACCACAAACTGACTAAAGATCCCTTGGGCCTTAAGGGAACATCAACGGTAGCCTGGCAGTACTCCCTGTGAGCCTGTGATGGTGGTGGCAATGGGGTGAGGCTGTTCTACTTTTGGAAAGGGGAGGGAAGAGTGAGAAGGACTGTACCTTGTGGTCTGACCGCCAACTCAGATGCAGTAAAATAGAACACTAGGTAAATGTCTAAGGTTTTTGACTGTAGTCCCTGGCTCCCAGATGGCACCTCTGGACCTGCCCAGGGCCTGGGGGAACTTGCCACCCTGAAGGGAACGACACAGACCTGGCTGGCTTTGCTATCTGCTGATTGGGGAGCCCCAGGACTTTGAGCAAACATAAGCCATAGCCAGGAAGTGGTTACAGTAGGCCTTGGGCAAGAACCAGTACTGTGCTGGCTTCACATCTGACCCAGTGTGGTCCTAGGGGTGGTGGCCACAAGGATGTTTGTGTCACTCCACCCCCACCTCCACATGGCTCAGAACAGAAAGAAAGACTTTGTTTGTTTGGGAGAAAGCAAGGAAAGAGACCAGGAGTCTCTGCCTGCTAATCCAGAGAATTCTGGGTCTTGTCCAAGACCATCAAGGTGGTACTTCTATCAGTCTACAAGAACCAGAGCATGACTGAGCTTAAGGTGTCCCCCTAAAGGATATACAGTTTATCACAACACCCAAGTCTTTGCAAATATCTGAAAAGCCTTCCCAAGAAGGATGGGCACAAACAAGCCCAGACTGCAAAGACTGCAGTAAATACCTAATTCTTCAATGCCCAGACACAGATGGACATCTACAATTATCATGATGATCCAGGAAAACATGACCTTACCAAATGAACTAAATAAGGCACCAGGGACCAATCCTGCAGAAACAGAAATATGTGACCTTTCAGACAGAGAATTCAAAATGTTAAGGAAACTCAAAGAAATTCAGGATAACACAGAGAAGGAATTCAGAATTCTATCTGATAAATTTAACAAAGAGATTGAAATAATTTAAAAGAATCAAGCAGGAATTCTGACTTGAAAAACGCAATTGGCATACTAAAGAATGCATCAGAGCCTTTTAATAGCAGAATTGATCAAACAGAAGAATTAGTGAGCTTGAAGACAGGCTATTTGAAAACACACAGTGAAAACACATAAGAAAAAAAATTAAAAACAATAAAGCTCACATAAAAGATCTGAAAAAAATAGCCTCGAAAGGGCACATCTAAGAGTTATTGGCCTTAAAGAGGAAGTAGAGAAAGAGATAGGGGTAGAAAGTTCATTCAAAGTGATAATAACAGAGAACTTCCCAAACCTACAGAAAAATATCAATATCTAAGTACAAGAAGGTTATATAACACCAAGCAGATTAAATCCAAAGAAGAATACCTCAGGACATCTAATAATAAAACTCCCAAAGGCCAAGGATAAAGAGATGATCCTAAAAGCAGCAAGAGAAAAGAAACAAATAACATACAATGGAGTTCCAATGTGTCTGGCAGCAAACTTTTCAGTGGAAACCTTATAGGCCAGGAGAGAATGGCATGACATATTTAAAGAGCTGAAGGAAAAAACTTTTACCCTAGAAAAGTGTATCTGGTGAAACTATCCCTCAAATACAAAAATGAAATAAAGACATTCCCAGACAGACAAAAGCTGAGGGATTTCATCAACACCAGACCTTTCCTACAAGAAATGCTAAAGGGAGTACTTCAATCAGAAAAGAAAAAAAGACATTAATGAGCAATAAGACACCATCTGAAGGTACAAAATTCACTGGCAATGGTAAATATACAGAAAAACACAGAATATTATAGTGCTGAAACTGTGGTATGTAAACTACTTATCTTAAATAGAAAGACTAAAAGGTTAGTGAATCAGAAATAATAACTACAACAA